>NC_080385.1:18469732-19669732 GCF_014773155.1 Arachis stenosperma
GTGAGAGTAGATAGGGGTTGGATCAAGTTCTAGAGGACATATGCCTCCCTGGAACTAAGTGGATAACCAATTCTAAGGTGTCCCAAACCAACTCAAGAGGGGAGACCTCAAGCCAATTGCAAGAGGTTGGCTAGACTTTATTGGGCGTTCCATATTGCCCACTAGCAACCGTTCTGAGGTCACCATCAAGAGAGCAGTGATGATTCACTGTATTATGCTTGGAAAAGCAGTGGAGGTGCATCATGTGATTGCTTGTGAGATCTACACAATTGCAAATAAGAATTCCACTGAAGCCAATTGGCCTACCCAAGCTTAATCTCCTTGCTCTGCAAAGAGGCTGGGGTAAAAATGGAGTAGATGAGTTCATACCCATTGAACATCCAATCACCAAGAAGTCAATGGAAGGACAAGTGCAAGACAACTCTATCAAGAGGAGGACGCGTGAGTTCCTCCCTGAATTCCCTGAAATTGGCTACTGGGCCAGCCTAGAAGCATCCATCAACAAGCTGCAAGACTATGGAGCAACTGAAGAAGAACAGCAGAATCAGAACTGCATGATCTGCAAATTGCTGAAGGAACAAGAGAAGCAGGGGCGTGATATCAAGGAACTGAAGCGCCAAAAGCTCTCCTCTCAGCTGGGGGAGCATCCACTTCTCAAAATCAAGGTTGTTGAGTCCTAACTCTGTGAAAACCTCTATCATTAGGAGCCTCTGTTTTTTTTTTTTTTTCGTTTTATTATTATCCTTTTTCCTTTATTTTAGTCTCATCTTACATCTATTTGAGTCTTGTTCTTAATTAATAAAATTAATAAAGTTTATGCCTTAAAGCTATGAATGTCCTATGAATCCATCACCTCTCTTAAAGAAAATGCTTTAATCACAAAAGAACAAGAAGTACAGGATTCCGAAATTTATCTCTGAAACTAGTTGAATTAGTTTGATGTGGTGGCAATACTTTTGTTTTCTGAATGAATGCTTGAACAGTGCATATGTCTTTTGAATTTGTTGTTTTAAGAATGTTAAAATTGTTGGCTCTTAAAAGAATGAGGAGAAAGAGAACTGTTATTGAGGATCTGAAAAATCATCAAATTGATTCTTGAAGCAAGAAAAGCAGTGAAAAAAAAAAATATATTTCGAAAAAAAAAAAAAAGAGAAAGAAGAAAAAAAAAAGAAAAAAAAAAAAAAAAAAAAAAAAAAAAAAGAAGAAGGAAATAAAGTTGTGATCCAAGGCAACAAGAGTGTGCTTAAGAACCCTGGACACCTCTAATTGGGGACTTTAGCAAAGCTGAGTCACAATCTAAGAAGGTTCACCCAATTATGTGTCTGTGGCATGTATGTATCCGGTGGTAATACTGGAAGACAGAGTGCTTTGGGCCACAGCAAGACTCATACATTAGCTATGTTCAAGAATCAATATACTTAACTAGGAGAATCAATAACACTATCTGAGTTCTGAGTTCTTATAGATGCCAATCATTCTGAACTTCAAAGGATAGAGTGAGATGCCGAAACTGTTCGGAGGCAAAAAGCAACTAGTTCCGCTCATCTAATTGGAGCTATGTTTCTTGATATTTTGGAGTCTATAGTATATTCTCTTTTTTATCCTATTTTGATTCTCAGTTGCTTGGGGACAAGCAACAATTTAAGTTTGGTGTTGTGATGAGCGGATAATTTGTATGCTTTTGGCATTGTTTTTAGTATGTTTTTAGTATCTTTTAGTTAGTTTTTAGTATATTTTATTAGTTTTTAATTAAATTCACTTTTCTGGACTTTACTATGATTTTGTGTGTTTTTCTGTGATTTCAGGTATTTTCTGACTGAAATTGAGGGTCCTGAGCAAAAATCTGATCCAGAGACTGAAAAGGACTGCAGATGCTGTTGGATTCTGACCTCCCTGCACTCGAAGTGGATTTTCTGGAGCTACAGAAGCCCATTGGCGCGCTCTCAACGGCATTGGAAAGTAGACATCCTGGCTTCCAGCAATATAATAGTCCATACTTTGTCCAAGATTGATGGCCCAACCCGCGTAGCAATCCGGCCTCAGAAATTCCAGCGTTAAACGCCGGAACTGGATTAAAGTTGGAGTTAAACGCCCAAACTGGCATGAGAACTGGCGTTTAACTCCAGAAAATGTCTCTACATAAAGCTTCAATGCTCAGCCCAAGCACACACCAAGTGGGCCCGGAAGTGGATTTTTCTGTCATTTACTCATTTCTGTAAACCTTAGGATACTAGTTTACTACTTATAGGACCTTTTGACATTGTATGAGAACCTTATGACCTCAACATTTTGTACACGTTTCTTCCACAGTATGAGCCTCTAACCCCATGGTTGGGGTGAGGAGCTTTGCTGTGTCTTGATGGATTAATGCAATTACTACTGTTTCTTATTCAATCATGCTTGCTTCCGTTCTAAGATAACACTTGTTCTTAATCCGGATGAATGTGATGATCCGTGACAATCATCATCATTCTCAACTATGAACATATGCCTGACAACCACCTCTGTTCTATCTTAGATTGAGTAGTTATCTCTTGGTTCTTTAATCGGAATCTTCGTGGTATAGGCAGGACCTGATGGCAGCATTCAAGAGAATCCGGAAGGTCTAAACCTTGTCTGTGGTATTCTGAGTAGGATTCAATGATTGAATGACTGTGATGTGCTTCAAACCTGTAACCTACTGGGCGTTAGTGACAGACGCAAAAGAGTGATTCTATTCCGGTAGGGGAGGGAACCAAACCGGTGATTGGCGGCACTGTGACAGAGTGCTTTGCATTAGCTTTCACTGCGCGGATGGGAGGTAGCTGCTGACAACAGTGAGACCCTACACGAGCTTGCCATGGAAGGAGACATGCGTGTTTGATGAAGAAGACAGTAGGAAAGCAGAGATTCAGAAGATGGAGCATCTCCAAACCTCAACCCATTCTCCATTACTGCAGTACAAGTAACCATTACATGTTCTTTTGCTTTCTACAATCAATCCTGATAATTTCTGATATCCTGACTAAGATTTACAAAATAACCATAGCTTGCTTCAAGCCGACAATCTCCGTGGGATCGACCCTTGCTCACGCAAGGTATTACTTGGACGACCCAGTGCACTTGCTGGTTAGTTGTGCGGGATTGCAAAAGTGTTATTGCAATTTCGTGCACCAGATAGTATTATTGACTTTCCTAGTTAAGCATGTTGATTCTTGAACACAGCTACTTATGAGTCTTGGCTGTGGCCCTAAGCACTTTGTTTTCCAGTATTACCACCGGATACATAAATGCCACAGACACATAACTGGGTGAACCTTTTCAGATTGTGACTCAGCTTTGCTAGAGTCCCCAGTTAGTGGTGTCCAGAGATCTTAAGCACACTCTTTTTTGCTTTGGATCACGACTTTAACCACTCAGTCTCAAACTTTTCACTTGGACCTTCATGACACAAACACATGGTTAGGGACAGCTTGATTTAGCCGCTTAGGCCTGGATTTTATTTCCTTGGGCCCTCCTATCCATTGATGCTCAAAGCCTTGGATCCTTTTTACCCTTGCCTTTTGGTTTTAAGGGCTACTGGCTTTTTCTACTGCTCCTTCTCTCTCTTTTTTTTTTTCGCAAGCTTTCGTTTTCACTGCTTTTTCTTGCTTCAAGTATCAATTTCATGATTTTTCAGATCATCAATAACATTTCTCTTTGTTCATCATTCTTTCAAGAGCCAACAATTTCAACATTCATAAACAACAAGATCAAAAGATATATGCACTGTTCAAGCATTCATTCAGAAAACAAAAAGTATTGTCACCACATTAATATAATTAAATTAAATTCAAGGATACATTCGAAATTCATGTACTTCTTGTTCTTTTGAATTAAAACATTTTTCATTTAAGAGAGGTAAAGGATTAATGGATTCTATTCATAGCTTTAAGACATGGTTACTACATACTAATGATCATGAAATAAAGACACAAAACATAAATAAACACAACATTAAAAACCGAAAACAGAAAGAAATAAAGAACAAGGAATGAATCCACCTGAGTGAGGGTGGCGCCTTCTTGAAGGTCCAATGGTGCTTTTTGAGCTCCTCTATGTCTCTTCCTTGCTTCTGTTGAATGATTCCTAGTAATTTTGGTGTTTCTACCCTTAGTTGCTTCCAATATTTGTGTGGAGGACAACTTATCCCCTGAGGTATCTCAGGGATCTCTTGATTTGCAGCCACATATTCTACCACTGAGCTATGACGGCTTTATATGAGTCTTTCCATCTCCCAAGACTCAGAGGTGGAAGCTTTTGTCTTCCCTTTGAGGTTTCTCTGGCCTTAGGTGCCATTAATGGTAATGGAAAAGCAAAAAAAAGCTATGCTTTTTACCACACCAAACTTAAAATATTGCTCGTCCTCGAGCAAGAGAAGAAAGAAGAGAGGAAGAAGAAGAAGAAGAAAATGGAGGTGAGTAAGGGGAGATGGATTCAGCTATATGGGTGGGATTGGGTGGGAAAGAGAAGTTGAATTGTAAAGGTAGGTGGGGTGTATGGGGAAGAGTGGGTAGATGTAGGTGGTGAATGAAAAACAGAAGGGATGACCATGAATGGAAAGAGAGAGGGCGAGGTAGGTGGGGATCCTGTGAGGTCCACAGATCCTGAGGTGATCCTGTGGGGTCCACAGATCCTGAGGTGTCAAGGAATTCCATCCCTGCACCAAATAGGCATGTAAAATGCCTTCGTGCATCATTCTGGCGTTCAAACGCCCATTGGTGCACATTCTGGGCGTTCAACGCCCATGTAAAGCATGTTTCTGGCGTTGAACGCCAGTTTCATGCTTGTTACTGGCGTTCAGCGCCAGTTTTTCCTCTCTGGGCACATTCCTGGCGTTCAGCGCCAGAATGTTGCTTGTTTCTGGCGTTCAGCGCCAGAATGATGCTCTGTTCTGGCGTTGAACGCCAGCCAGATGCATCTTACTGACGTTGAACGCCAGCCTGTGCGTCCTCCAGGGTGTGAATTTTTCTTCTGCTGTTTTTTATTCTGTTTTTAATTTTTATGATTTTTTTCGTGACTCCTCATGATCATGTACCTAATAAAACACAAAATAACAATAATATAAAATAAAAATTAGATAAATAAAATTGGGTTGCCTCCCAACAAGCGCTTCTTTAATGTCAATAGCTTGACAGTGGCTCTCATGGAGCCACAAGGTGATCAGGTCAATGTTGTATAGTCCCAACACCAAACTTAGAGTTTGGATATGGGGTCTTAACATCAAACTTAGAGTTTGGTTGTGGCCTCACAACACCAAACTTAAAGTTTGACTGTGTGGGCTCTTCTTGACTCTGAACTGAGAGAAGCTCTTCATGCTTACTCTCTTTTGTCACAGAGGGATGGCCATGTGCCTTAAACACAAGGTAGTCCCCATTCAATTGAAGGACTAATTCACCTCTGTTAACATCTATCACAGCTCATGCTGTGGCTAGGAAAGGTCTTCCAAGGATGATGCACTCATCCTCTTCCTTCCTAGTGTCTAAGATTATGAAATCAGCAGGGATGTAAAGGCCTTCAACCTTTACTAGCACGTCCTCTACTATTCCATAAGCCTGTCTCAATGACTTGTCTGCCAGTTGTAATGAGAACAAGGCAGGTTGTACCTCAATGATCCCCAGCTTCTCCATTACAGAGAGTGGCATAAGATTTATCCCTGACCCCAGATCACACAGAGCTTTTTCAAAGATCATAGTGCCTATGGTACAAGGTATTAAGAACTTGCCAGGATCTTGCTTCTTTTGAGGTAGAATTTTCTGAATCCAAGTATCCAGTTCATTAATGAGCACGGGAGGTTCACTTTCCCAAGTCTCATTACCAAACAACTTGGCATTCAGCTTCATGATAGCTCCTAAATATTGAGCAACTTGCTCTCCAGTTACATCTTCATCCTCTTCAGAGGATGAATAGTCTTTAGAGCTCATGAATGGCAGAAGGAGATTTAATGGAATCTCTATGGTCTCTATATGAGCCTCAGATTCCTTTGGATCCTTAATGGGAAACTCCTTCTTACTTGAGGGACGTCCCAGGTGGTCTTTCTCACTAGGATTTTCATCCTCTTCCTCCCTTGTGCATTCGGCCATGTTGAGTATATCAATGGCCTTGCACTCTCCTTTTGGGTTCTCTTCTGTATTGCTTGGGAGAATACTGGGAGGAGTTTCAATGACTTTCTTACTCAGCTGGCCCACTTGTGCCTCCAAATTTCTAATGGAAGATCTTATTTTATTCATGAAACTGAAAGTGGCCTTTGACAGATCAGAGACTATATTGGCTAAATTAGAAGTATTTTGTTCAGAATTCTCTGTCTGTTGCTGAGAAGATGATGGATATGGCTTACTATTGCTCAGCCTATTGCGTCCACCATTGTTAAAACCTTGTTGAGGTTTCTGGTGATCCTTCCATGAGAAATTTGGATGATTTCTCCATGATGAGTTATAGGTGTTTCCATAAGGTTCACCCATGTAATTAACCTCTGCCATGGCAGGGTTCTCAAGATTATAAGCTTCTTCAGAAGCTGCCTCTCTAGTATTGTTGGATGCATGTTGCCATCCATTCAGATTTTGAGAGATCATGTTGACCTGTTGAGTCAACACTTTGTTCTGAGCCAATATGGCATTCAGAGTATCAATTTCAAGAACTCCTTTCTTCTGAGGTATCCCATTATTCACGGAATTCCTCTCAAAAGTGTACATGAATTGGTTGTTTGCAACCATATCAATGAGTTCTTGAGCCTCTTCAGGCGTTTTCTTCAGGTGAATAGATCCACCTGCAGAATGGTCCAATGACATTTTCGAAAATTCAGATAGACCATAATAGAATATATCTAATATGGTCCATTCTGAAAACATGTCAGATGGACATCTTTTGGTCAGCTGCTTGTATCTTTCCCAGGCTTCATAGAGGGATTCACCATCTTTTTGTTTGAAGGTTTGAACATCCACTCTCAGCTTGCTCAGCTTTTGAGGAGGAAAGAATTTATCCAAGAAGGCAGTGACCAGCTTATCCCAAGAGTCCAGGCTATCCTTAGGTTGTGAATCCAACCATATTCTAGCTTTGTCTCTTACAGCAAAAGGGAAAAGCATGAGTCTGTAGACTTCAGGATCAACCCCATTCGTCTTTACAGTCTCACAGATCTGCAAGAACTCAGTTAAAAACTGATAAGGATCTTCAGATGGAAGTCCATAAAACTTGCAGTTTTGTTGCATTAAAGCAACTAGCTGAGGTTTCAGCTCAAAGTTGTTGGCTCCAATGGCAGGAATGGAGATGCTTCTTCCATCAAACTTAGACGTTGGCTTTGTGAAGTCACCAAGTATTCTCCTTGCATTATTATTATTTTCGGCTGCCATCTCCTTCTCTTGTTCTAATGTTTCTGAAAGGTTACCTTTAGAATAATGTAATTTAGCTTCTCTTAATTTCCTCTTCAAAGTCCTTTCAGGTTCTGGATCTATTTCAACAAGAGTGCCTTTTTCCCTGTTCCTGCTCATATGAGAGAGAAGAAAACAAGAAAAGAAAGAGGAATCCTCTATGTCACAGTATAGAGATTCCTTTATGTTAGTAGAAAAAGAAGGGAGTAGAAGAATGAAGAAGAATTCGGATTTTTTTAGATAAAGAGAGGTGAAGAGAAGTGTTAGTAAATAAATAATTAAATAGAATAAGAAAAGAGAAAGAGAATTCGAAAATAATTTTTTAAAAAAAAAGGTTAGTGATTTTCGAAAATTAGAGATAGAATGTAATTAAAATTAAAATTTAAAACAATTAATTAATTAAAAAGAATTTTTGAAAAAGAAAGAGGTATTTTCGAAAATTGAAGAGGGAAAAGTAGTTAGGTGGTTTTGAAAAAGATAAGAAACAAACAAAAAGTTAGTTAGTTGATTGAAAAAGATTTGAAATCAAATTTTAAAAAGATAAGAAGATAAGAAGTTAGATAAGATATTTTGAAATCAAATTTTGAAAAAGACAAAATTTTGAGAAGGATAAGATAAAAAGATAAGATAAAAATTTTAAGAAAAAGATATTTTGAAAAAGATTTAATTTTTAAAATGACTTAACTAACAAGAAACTACAAGATAAGATTCTAGAATTTAAAGATTGAACCTTTCTTAACAAGAAAGTAACAAACTTCAAATTTTTGAACCAATCACATTAATTGTTAGCTAATTTTCGAAAATTAGATATAAAAGATAAGAAAAAGATTTTTGAAAAATAATTTTTTAAAATTTTCGAAAATAATAAAAAATGAAAAAGATATGATTTTTGAAAAAGATTTTGAAAAGATAAGATTTTTAAAATTGAAATTTTGACTTGACTTGTAAGAAACAACTAATTTTAAAATTTTTTGACCAAGTCAACCCAAAATTTCGAAATTTTGGAGGGAAATAAGGAAAAGATATTTTTTTGATTTTTGAATTTTTAATTAAGAGAGAGAAAAACAACAAAAATACTTAATGCATGAAATTTTTAGATCAAAACAATGAATGCATGCAAGAATGCTATGAATGTCAAGATGAACACCAAGAACACTTTGAAGATCATGATGAACATCAAGAACATATTTTTTGAAAAATTTTTGATGCAAAGAAAACATGCAAGACACCAAACTTAGAAATTTTTAATGCTTGGAAAATATGAATGCAAAGATGCACATGAAAAACAAGAAAAGACACAAAACAAGAAAACATCAAGATCAAACAAGAAGACTTACCAAGAACAACTTGAAGATCATGAAGAACACTATGAATGCATGGGATTTTCGAAAAATGCAAGAAAAATTTTTAAAAGCATGCAATTGACACCAAACTTAAAAATTGACTCAAGACTCAAACAAGAAACACAAAATATTTTTGGTTTTTTATGATTTTATGATTTTTTTGTATTTTTATTAATTTTTTCAAAAATAAAGTTTAGAAAAACGAAAAATAAAAGAAAAATTTTGAAAAAGATTTTTGAAAAGAAAATTACCTAATCTGAGCAACAAGATAAACCGTCAGTTGTCCATACTCGAACAATCCCCGGCAACGGCGCCAAAAACTTGGTGGACGAAATTGTGATCCATATTCTTTAAGTTGTACTCCTTGTACTTCTATGGAATTTGAAATTGGTACGAGTGAACACAACTCCGCTCAACTAACCAGCAAGTGTACTGGGTCGTCCAAGTAATAAACCTTACGTGAGTAAGGGTCGATCCCACAGAGATTGTTGGTATGAAGCAAGCTATGGTCACCTTGTAAATCTCAGTTAGGCAGATTAAATTGGGTTATGGTTTCGAAAATTAATAAAAAGAAGAAATAATAAAAGGGATAGAAATACTTATGCAGATTCATTGGTGGGAATTTCAGATAAGCGAATGGAGATACTGTATGGCTCAAGGACGCCTACTTTCCTACTGCTTCAACTCAATCCTTCTTACTCCTTTCCATGGCAAGCTGTGTATAGGGGTTCACCGTTCGGCGATGGCTACTTTGAATCCTCTCGGGAAAATGGTCCTCTGCGACTGTCACTTGCATGGCTAATCGTCTGGAGGCATCACACTGGCCGAAGGCTACATCCCATCCTCGCAGTGAAAACTACGCTCACGCGCTCTGTCACAGCACGGCTAATCACTGGTTGGTTCCCGCTCCTGCTGGAATAGAATCCCTTGATTCTTTTGCGTCTGTCACTAACGCCCAGCACTTGCAAGTCTGAAGCACGTCACAGTCATTCGTTACCGGAATCCTACTCGGAATACCACAGACAAGGTTAGACTTTCCGGATTCCCAGGATCCTACTCGGAATACCACAGACAAGGTTAGACTTTCCGGATCCTCATGAATGCCGCCATCTATCTAGCTTATACCACGAAGATTCTGTTGGGGAATCTAAGAGATACACATTCCAGCTCGGTTGCATGTAGAACGGAGGTGGTTGTCAATCACGCGCGTTCATAGGTGAGAATGATGATGAGCGTCACATAATCATCACATTTATCATGTTCTTGGGTGCGAATGAATATCTTGGAATAAGAATAAGAGAGAATTGAATAAAAGAAAATAGAATTGCATTAATACTTGAGGTACAGTAGAGCTCCACACCCTTAATCTATGGTGTGCAGAAACTCCACCGTTGAAAATACATAAGTAAAAGGTTCAGGCATGGCCGAATGGCCAGCCCCCATGATCTGAGAACTAATCGTCCCAAGATATCTAATACATTAGTTAAATGTTCTATTTATAATAAACTAGCTCCTAGGGTTTACATGAGTAAGTAATTGATGCATAAATCCACTTCCGGGGCCCACTTGGTGTATGTTTGGGCTGAGCTTGATCAATCCACGAGCTGAGGCTTCTCTTGGAGTTGAACTCCGAGTTATGACGTGTTTTGGGCGTTCAACTCCGGATCATGACGTTTTTCTGGCGTTTAACTCCAGACAGCAGCATGTACTTGGCGTTCAATGCCAAGTTACGTCGTCAATTTCCTAATGAAGTATGGACTATTATATATTTCTGGAAAGCTCTGGATGTCTACTTTCCAAAGCCGTTGAGAGCGCGCTAATTGGAGTTCTGTAGCTCCAGAAAATCCATTTCGAGTGCAGGGAGGTCAGATTCCAACAGCATCAGCAGTCCTTTTGTCAGCCTTTTTTCAGAGTTTTGCTCAAGTCCCTCAGCTTCAGTCAGAAATTACCTGAAATCACATAAAAACACACAAACTCATAGTAAAGTCCAAAAATGTGAATTTAACATAAAAACTAATGAAAACATCCCTAAAAGTAGCTTAAACTTACTAAAAACTACCTAAAAATAATGCCAAAAAGCGTATAAATTATCCGCTCATCACCCATCAAGACCACTTCTATGATGTTGTGGCCAAGAAGAAGGTGATCCCCGAGGTCCCTTTCAAGCTCAAGAAAAATGAGTATCCGGAGATCCGACATGAGGTCCAAAGAAGAGGTTGGGAAGTTCTAACCAACCCCATCCAACAAGTCGGAATCTTAATGGTTCAAGAGTTCTATGCCAATGCATGGATCACTAGGAACCATGATCAACGTAAGAACTCGAACCCAAAGAATTATCTTACAATGGTTCGGGGGAAATACTTAGATTTTAGTCCGAAAAATGTGAGGTTGGCGTTCAACTTGCCCATGATGCAAGGAGATGCACGCCCGTACACTAGAAGGGTCAACTTTAATCAAAGGTTAGACCAAGTCCTTATGGACATATGTGGGGAAGGAGCTCAATGGAAAAGAGATTCCAAAGGCAAGCCGGTTCAACTAAGAAGACTGGACCTCAAGCCTGTGGCTAGAGGATGGTTGGAGTTCATCCAACACTCCCTCATCCCCACTAGCAACCAATCTGAAGTTACTGTGGATCGGGCCATCATGATTCATAGCATCATGAATGAAGAGGAAGTAGAAGTTCATGAAGTCATCTCCCATGAATTCTACAAAATAGCCGATAAGCCCTCTACTTTGGTAAGGCTAGCTTTTCCTCATCATTATTTGCCATCTATGTTACTCAGCTGGAGTTATCATAGAAGGAGACATCCTCATTGAGGAGGACAAGCCCATCACTAAGAAAAGGATGGAGCAAACAAGAGAGCCCACTCATGGAACCCAAGAGACGCATGAGGAAGCTCATCACCAAAAAATCCCGGAGATGCCTCAAGGGATGCACTTTTCTCCCAACAACTATTGGGAACAACTCAACACTTCCTTAGAAGATTTGAGTTACAATGTGGATCAATTAAGGGTGGAACATCAAGAGCACTCCATCATTCTCCATGAAATTAGAGAAGATCAAAGAGCAATGAGGGAGGAGCAACAAAGGCAAGGAAGGGACATAGAAGAGCTTAAAGACATCATTGGTCCTTCAAGAAGAAGACGCCACTAAGGTGGATTCATTCCTTGTTCTTATTTTTTCTGTTTTTTATTTTTATCTATGTTTTATGTCTCTACTTCATGATCATTAGTATGTAGTAACTATGACTTAAAGCTATGAATAAATTTCATAAATCCTTCACCTCTCTTAAATGAAAAATGTTTTTAATTCAAAAGAAAAAGAAGTACATAAATTTTGAAAATTGTCCTTGAATTTAGTTTAATTATATTGATGTGGTGACAATACTTTTTGTTTTCTGAATGAATGCTTAAATAGTGCATAGTTTTGATCTTGTTGTTTATGAATGTTAAAATTGTTGACTCTTGAAAGAATGATGAAAAAGAGAAATGTTATTGATGATCTGAAAAATTATAACATTGATTCTTGAAGCAAGAAAAAGCAGTGAATAGCAAAAGTGGCGAGGGTAAAAACCAAAAGGAGGGCCCAAGGAAATGAAATCCAGGCCTAAGCGGCTAAATCAAGCTGTCCCTAAGCATGTGCTTGTGGCATGCAGGTCCAAGTGAAAAGCTTGAGACTGAGTGGTTAAAGTCGTGATCCAAAGCAAAAAGAGTGTGCTTAAGAGCTCTGGACACCTCTAACTGGGGACTCTAGCAAAGCTGAGTCACAATCTGAAAAGGTTCACCCAGTCATGTGTCTGTTGCATTTATGTATCCAGTGGTAATATTGAAAAACAAAATGCTTAGGGCCACGGCCAAGACTCATAAAAGAAGCTGTGTTCAAGAATCAACAAACTTAACTAGGAGAATCAATAACACTATCTGAAATTCTAAGTTCCTATAGAAGCCAATCATTCTAAACTTCAAAGGAAAAAGTGAGATGCCAAAACTGTTCAGATGCAAAAAGCTACAAGTCCCGCTCATCTAATTAGAATTAATATTCATTGATATTTTGGGATTTATAGTATATTCTCTTCTTTTTATCCCAATTGATCTTCAGTTGCTTAGGGACAAGCAACAATTTAAGTTTGGTGTTGTGATGAGCGGATAATTTATACGCTTTTTGGCATTGTTTTTAGGTAGTTTTTAGTATGATCTAGTTACTTTTAGGGATGTTTTCATTAGTTTTTATGCTAAACTCACATTTCTGGACTTTACTATGAGTTTATGTGTTTTTCTGTGATTTTAGGTATTTTCTGGCTGAAATTGAGGGACCTGAGCAAAACTCTGATAGGAGGCTGACAAAGGACTGCTGATGCTGTTGGAATCTGACCTCCCTGCAATCAAAATGGATTTTTTGGAGCTACAGAAATCCAAATGGCACGCTCTCAAAGGCGTTGGAAAGTCGACATCCCAGAGCTTTCCAGCAATATATAATGGTTCATACTTTATTTGTAATTTGATGACGTAAACTGGCGCTCAACGCCAGTTTCATGCTGCATTCTGGAGTCAAACGCCAGAAACACGTCACGAACCAGAGTTGAACGCCAAAAACACGTTACAACTTGGCGTTCAACTCCAAAAGAAGCCTCAGCTCGTGTAAAGATCAATCTCAGCCTAAACACACACCAAGTGGGCCCCGGAAGTGGATTTATGCATCAATTACTTACTTCTGTAAACCCTAGTAGCTAGTCTAGTATAAATAGGATAGTTTACTATTGTATTAGACATCTTTGATCAGTTTATACGATCTTAGACATTGGGGGCTGGCCATTCGGCCATGCCTGGACCTTCATCACTTATGTATTTTCAACGGTGGAGTTTCTACACACCATAGATTAAGGGTGTGGAGCTCTGTTGTACCTCAAGTTTTAATGCAATTACTACTATTTTCTATTTAATTCGATTTATTCCTGTTCTAAGATACCATTCGTACTTGAACCCGATGGATGTGATGATCCGTGACACTCATCATCATCCATCCTTATGAACGCGTGCCTGACAACCACTTCTGTTTTACAAGCGAGAGCTAGGATGCGTATCTCTTGGATTTCTTATACACGACGCATGGTTGCCCCTCGCCTGACAACCGAGCCTTCCATTCCGTGAGATCAGAGTCTTCGTGGTATAAGCTAGAATTGATGGTGGAATTCATGCGAATCTGGAAAGTCTAAACCTTGTCTGTGGTATTCCGAGTAGGATTCTGGGATTGAATGACCGTGACGAGCTTCAAACTCGCGATTGTTGGGCGTGATGACAAATGCAAAAGAATCAATGGATTCTATTCCAACATGATCAAGAACCGACAGATGATTAGCCGTGCCCTGACAGAGCATTTGGACCTTTTTCACTGAGAGGATGGGATGTAGCCATTGACAACGGTGATGCCCTACATACAGCTTGCCATAGAAAGGAGTGACAAAGATTGGATAAAAGCAGTAGGAAAGCAGAGATTCGAAAGGAACACAGCACCTCCATACACTTATCTGAAATCCCCACCATTGAATTACATGAGTAACTCTATCCTATTTTATTTATTTTCGTTTACTATAATTTCTTAATACAGTTGAATCCGCCTGACTGGGATTTACAAGATGACCATAGCTTGCTTCATACCAACAATCTCTGTGGGATCGACCCTTACTCACGTAAGGTATTACTTGGACGACCCAGTGCACTTGCTGGTTAGTTGTGCGGAGTTGTGACTAAGTGTGATTCACGTTTGAGAGTGCTACCAAGTTTTTGGCGCCATTATTGATGATCACAATTTCGTGTACTAATAACTAAGTTATCTTATCTGCAAAGGTCACTCTACACCATTATAAATACACTGGAGCACCCAGGTATAACTCATATTCTGATTCTACTCAATATCTGCTTAATACCCTTGCTAACTTAAGCATCGGAGTCCCTTGCAGGTATCCCCCACCCTCCGAGGACAAAGGATCAGCACCACTATCAAGTCCCACAAGTCGGACACAACAGCTCCGACCAGAACAGAAGATCTCATCCGAGGTCGACCTACAGTTTCAGGTAACCCTCAAAACAAAGAGGTTGAAAATGAAGAAGCTTGCAAAGAGGTGGAAGTTGTCAGAGAAGAGCACAAGGGAGTAAAGCCTGCAACTACCTTGCCAAAGTTGTTGGAGACCCCTCCCCCTAAGTTGCCATCATCCTTCACAAAATTCAAGTGGGTAAAACTCATATGCTTTAGCTTTCTAATTCCACTTGAATATGGGCTACTGGAGACGGATGGTCAACTTAGAGCTCTTTGTGGCATTAAGAGTAAGAGAAAGATGGTAAGTGGTAAGAATTGTCCTGCAAGGTTCATTATGGTTTGAAGCTTTAAGTTTAAACGTAAAGGTTGGTGTAGAGCTCAATTGAATGGGTCTAGGAAGTTGTTTGGACGCTTCAGTGAGAATTCTAAAGCTAAACCACCCGAATGGAATCATGATAATCAACTTGAAGACGGGTGTAGAAATAAGATTTAGGATCCGGGAATATATGAGGATCAAATTTGGGAGCTCAAAGCTTGTGAAGAACTCCATCAAAGCTTGAGAAATTTACTTGGTATTGATAGAGCTTATTGGAAGTCCAAGCATTGGTGGAAGTTTCAGGATGAGTTCAAGCACAAGCCACCATGACAGAGAGCTCGCCAAATGTCCAACTTAAGGACTTTAACTAAAAGTGCTAGGTGGGAGACAACCCATCATAGTATGATCGTCCCTTTTTCAGTTTTAATTTTAGTCTGTTTTGTTTATTTTTGAGTTTTGATTGAACCTGGAATCATGCATAACATTCATATTAGCATTGCATTCTGCATTTTGCATATTTAAAAAAAAACGCACGTGACGCGACAGCGTCGCTGACGCGTCCGCGTCAATGTGCGTTGGGAAGAAAATAAGATTGAACAGAGAGTCACGCGAAAGTGTGACTGGAGGCGTGCCTTTAGCACAATTTGACCCACGCGACTGCGTCGCTGACGCGTCTGCGTCATATGGGAAAAATGCTTCCCACGCGTCTGCGTCACCCACGCGAACGCGTGGCCCTATAAAATCGACGTAAACGGGTGTATGGCAGCAAGTTGTGATGGAGTGGGGCTGGAATGGTGCAGGAAACACAAACCCCATCACGCAAACGCGTCGCCCACGCATCTGCGTCACTTACAAATCGCGCCAACCATGCGAACGCGTGCTCCACGCGTCTGCGTCACCTGCGCAACACAGCTTATCCAAATCACCGCCAACTATCTTATCTTTTCTTCCCCAAATCTAAATCTTTTCTTTCCCTTCTTTTTCTTTTTCTTTCTTTTTCTATTAATTAGTGTTGGAAATTTATTTGGGTCATTATTTTGCTTGTGGATTATTAAGAAATTGTTTGACAATTATATATTACTTTTTATAGGGTTTCCTGCATGTTCAATTTAATAATTTCAATAACTTATTTACCATGCATGCTAAGTGTTTGTGAAAAAGCCCGTATGGCATCACGCACTACTTTTCTGTTATCCTACTTTCATGCCTGTTTTTCACAAAACCCTTTTTATATTTTATTAATTATTTATAATTATCCATACAAACATATTGTTAGTTTGAAAGGCTTGGTAATCTAACTTGGACATTGAATGCTTGATCTATGCTACTTATGTCTTTGCCGACATGCCAATAAATACCTTGTATTTAACTGTCATCACATGCACTTACTATATTTCTATTGATGACTTTTCACAAGTAGTCATGACCATGTGTTAACGTCATTCTTCTTTATTGTGCATTGATTACCACCTTTCCCGTTCTCTTCCTTGCTCAACCCCTTAGCTTTAAAAGTTACTTTCTTTTTCCCTTTTCAGGATGGCCACCAAGAAGGGTAGAGAGAAAGCTACTCCCAAACCACCGGTAAGGAAAGGAACAAAAAGAGCACTAGCTGAGTAACCACAACCCCCATCCACTTGCACATCTTAGCATGCACCGAGGACGGTGCAATCTTTAAGTGTGGGGAGGTCGATACTGACTTCCAGGGGTTAGTTACCTTCTTTTCAACACCAATACTCTATTTTCTTTGTTTGTTCATTGTTGCATTTGCATATTTGATTGCATGTTTGTTTGATTTTATGCATATTCTACTTGGTTGAAAAATAATAAGTTTCTTCTAAAGACCCTATCTTTGAAAAATTTCACTAATTTAAAATAAAAATTTTTTGCGTCAAAATTTGTTTGAAGTTGTATTTGGAACATGGTTTTAGAGCTCGAACACACAAAACTAGTGATATTTTGAGCCTATTTGATTGGTTGCATTTTATCAACCAATATTTTATTTTTAGTGTGTATTTTTCTCTCTAAAATTGTGATCTTTGTCTTGCTTAATTCTGTATGTCCATTATTTGATGTATGCATGCACTTATATGATTGAGGGCTTTGTTTCACTGAGCCTACATACCCATATGGCCTTACCTTTCATTACCCTTTGCAAACCAATGTTGAGCCTATTATAGCCCTTTGTTCTTTAATTTAGCTCATCACTAACTCTAAGGGAAAAACAATAATCTCCTTAGTTTGAATCCTTGATTAGCTTAGACTAATGAAAGTGCTCATGAATTAAGTGTGGGGAAAGTGGGTTTGGAAACGTTTGGTTTGGGAATTGAGTATGTTATACTTTCTGTGAAAATGTGAAAAATATTGAGAACATGTTTAGCATTCAATACCTTAATCATATGCATTGAAAAAGGAAAGAAAAGAAAAAGAGCAAACAACAAAAAGGGGACAAAATGCCCCAAAGTAAATGATGAAAGCAATGCATATGTACTATACTCGAATCAGGATGCATGAATATGTAGAAAACATGGTTAATAGATAGTTAGGTTTTGTATTGTGATTACATGGATTGCCTTAAGTTAGGTGGGAAAAGTTTAAGTTAATTAAGGATTCGGATTTTAGTCCACTTGGCCAAATACAATCCTACCTTGACCCTAACCCCATTACAACCCTTAAAAGACCTCTTGATTTGTGTATTGGTGCATTAAATTTTTGTTGATTGTTAGATGAAAAGTAAGCCTTAGAAAAGCAAGGTTAGTAGAGAATTGAGAGATCGAACCTTAAACACCTGAGCGATTAGAGTGCATATACACTACCAGTGAGGGTTCAATGCTTGATTCCATGTTCCCTACTTTCATGAGCTATCTTCTTACAAGTTTACTTGTCTTTTATTGTGTAATTTGAATTAGTGGAATTTCATTCATATTTGTCTTGGAGAACTTATTTACTTTTAACCAAGTAGGTAGAAACATTTTGCATGTAGTTGCATTCACATAGATAGGTTACATTGCATACTCTCTATCATTCCTCTTCACTCTCTTATAGCTTCTCTTGAGCTTAGCATGAGGACATGCTAATGTTTAAGTGTGGGGAGGTTGATAAACCACTATTTCTTGGTTTATCTTGTGCTCAATTGAGTAGTTTTTATCAACTCTTTACCCACTTATTCATATGATTTGCATGGTTTTACAATTCCTTCCCAGAATTTGTTCTATGATTGAAAACTTGCTTTCTAGAGTATTTAATTTGTGTATTTTAATCATCTCTTATTACCATTCGATGTCGTGATATGTGTGCTAAGTGTTTTCAGAGATTACAGGACATGAATGACTTAGAGGATGGAAAGGAAGCATGCAAAAGTGGAAGGAATACAAGAAGTTGAAGGAACTGCAAAGCTGTCAGCTTGACCCTCTCGCACTAAAATAACCATAACTTGAGCTAAATAGATCCAAATGATGCGGTTTCAGTTGAGTTGGAAAGCTAACGTCTGGGGTTTCGATTTGATATATAATTTGCCATAGTGGCCATACAGCTAGGCGACGCAAATGTGTGCTCCACGCGGACGCATCGTAGTGACGAAAATCAGCGTGACAGAATTCATCAAAACGTGATTCTGGGCTATTTCCGGCCCAGTTTCAAGGCTAGAAAACACAGATTAAAGGCTACAAAGTGGAGGAATGAAGGGAGAAGACTCATATTTCACTTTTTATAATTTAGATGTAGTTTTTAGAAAGAGAGACTCTCTCCTCTCTCTTAGGATTTAGGATTAGGATTAGGATTTAGGATTACTATTAGGAGTAGGCTATGATTTCTTCATATCAGGTTCAATGTTCCTTTACTTTAATTCCTTTTATGCTTTTATTTATTCCAATGCTTTTATTTGTATTTGATTTATGTTGCCAAATTGGCTTATGAACTTTTCATGTTAGGATTTTCTTAACTAATGTAATTTGAGGTATTTTCAGATATATGATTTTCATTTAGCTTTCTACATTCTTGGCTTTGGTTGATTAATTGGTAACTCTTGAGTTGTCAAACTCATTGTGATTGATAATTGATGTCCTTGCTGATTGATTTAAATTCCTATAACTCTAATCTTTTCTCAGGAGTTGACTAGGACTTTAGGTGTTAAATTAATTTATCCACTTGACTGACCTTCATAGTTAGAGGTTGACTTAGTGGGAGAGCAATAATACAACTCTCATCACCATTGATAAGGATAACTAGGATAGGACTTCCAGTTTTCATACTTCGCCAAGAGTTTTTCTTTGCTATTGATTTAATTCCCTGCGATCATTTTTTCTCATTCAACCTTTCAAAAACCCAAAAATACTGTTTTTCATAACCAATAATAAATCATACTTCCCTGCAATTCCTTGAGAAGACGACCCGATGTTTGAATACTTCGGTTTATAAATTTTATTGGGTTTGTTACTTGTGACAACCAAACGTTTGTACGAAAGGATTTTCTGTTGGTTTAGAAGCTATACTTACAACGCGATTATATTTGTGAATTTCTTTACCGACAGGAAATTCGTTCGTCACGTACGCATGGCAGTCAAATATTCCATTCTTCACTTTTTATGATTTCTTCACTTTTGCATGCTTTTGCTCCATCTCCCAAGCCATTCTAGCCTTGTTACAATTGAGATCACTCAACAAACACATCACGATATTGAATGGGATAGCATTGAATTAAAATTGACAATTTATTGGTCCAAAAAGCATGTTTTTAACTCTTAAGTAGAATTTAAGAAAAAATCATAATAGCATGCATTCTTGGTGAATAAGTGCAAGATAAGTTGATAAATTTCATATTTTCTATCCAAAAATTATCATAAAATAGAGGTTTATGAGTGGTCTTCCTCTCCCTCTCTCTTTTGTGAACTCTTTTCCCTCTCCCTCTTTAGCTCCTTTCTCTGCAACAGTGACGACGAGCGGCGAGACTCTCCTTTTCTCTTCTTCTTCTCTTCTTCTCTCTTCTCGATCTTTTCTCTCGTTTGTTATCTCTTATGTACGTGAGGGTGGGAGTGATTGGCGACTGAGAGATGTGAGGAAGTGTGTATATTAGTAAAATTAGGGTTAGGTTTGGAAAAAGAGAGTAAGGATAGAATAGAAATTTTTATAAAATTGGAGAATAGAGTAGTAATTTAAAACTAAATATAATTCATTAAAATTTGTTTAAAAATACTATTTACTTATCAACTTATTAGTTAGTTTTAAATAATTGCTCTAATTTAAAATTAGAAATAATTTAATAATTTTTTTAATTTATAAAATTTTAGTATTAAATTCTAAATATCTATTATTCAAATTAGATCGTACAAAATTCTTATTACTTTTCAATTACTGAAATTTTTAAATTTTAAACATGTTAAATGTTTAATTATTATAAAAATCTTATTTTATTTAAACTCTATTTATTAAAATTTAATTTAATTACTATTAATAAAATAATTTTTAAAAATAAAATCTTAAATAAATAAAATAAATTAAAATTAATTCATAATAAAACTTCCAAAAGTTCGACTTCTTACCGCATGTATTTAAGATTTTCTATGTTACATCATTCGGTATAAATAAGCATCATACAAATTGTAACTATTTATATTAATCCTAACTGTTCTAACTACCTTATTCTCCACATCAATCACTGGATAAACACAACAAACAAACAAATAATAATGTTCACAACAAACAAATGAAAAAGATCTCTACCTTATACACAGAATCATTTTACTTCTCCAATTCTACATCTCTATCCTATGCGTTTAAGTTTTTTTCCTAAACATATAATCATTTGCAAATCAACCATTTTTCTATATATAAATTAATTCAATTTAAATAAGGTATAATAATTCTAAACAAAATAAATTTTAATAAACACCAACCTAGTGGCAAATAAATCTATAAAACTCCTAAAAACAGCAAAAAAAACTACACCACTACGAAGAACTGCAGCAAATTCTTTTAAAAATCTTCAACAAAGAACAGTGTTATTAAAACCAAACTGAAAATCACAAAAATGAAGACACTCAAAATATCAGAAAGATTTAACTAATAAAAAAAAACTAAATCAATTAAATTAGAGGGCTACTCACTATGTAATGACAGTCTTGATATCTTGAAAAGAGCCCCGACAATGAGAAATTGGGCTCGAACTCGTAGCTAGAGAGTGAAAGGGTGTTAGAGAGAAAGTGAGAATGGTGAATGGTGGGAAAGAAGGGTTTGTTTTTTATTTTCGTTTCAGATATTACTGATGATATAAAACAATGAGTTCCGTTCAAGAAGCGTTACCAAGGCTAAGCCGTTCATAAATAAATTAGTGCAAATATATTTTTAATTAAACTCATTACTGACGCCTTAGTTATTGGTAACATATGTTCGTTATTAATATTTAATTTTAGTTGTTTCATTGTTATCATGATTTGGCCATCGATACTTTAATTTAAAATTAAACATATTAATTTATATTGCGTTATCAATGACCAAGGCATCAATAAGATAATTTTAGAATTAATAATAACATTTAATTATTTAATTATTATCCATGGCTTAATCATTGATAAAGTTAGATATAGTTGGGCTAACGAACTATAACTCAAATGATATAGGATCGGTTTGAATAGATTCATAAGTTATCCTTTTTTTTTTTAATTTTTAACTTATAAAAAAATATAGTATTAATATCTGGTACAATTTTTAAAATTAAATTACAACTTTCTAAAAAATTATTTTAGTATTGATGAAAAAGTAAAAAAAAATGACTGCTCTTATAATAAAAAGTTTTATCATTCTTTTCTTAAAATAAGTATTTTTACAATTAAAAAATCAAATACAAAATAACTTATTTATATATTACTTTTAATATAAGTATTTATTGTTTAAACTATTTTTTCAACAAGAGCTATTTACCTAAATTTGACTATAGTCTATCTATCCTCGTCTAAAAATCTTGGGTTAGAATCTCACTTATAACTTAAAAAAAAAAAAATTAGATATGGTTGGACCATTGCATACTCGTTGCTAACGAAATATGTGCCATATGGTGCCAATGTTTATGGACGACCTAACAATCGATCAATGTTACCCTCGAAAAAAGTTTTGTTTGCCAATTTTCCCAACGATTCAAAGCTTTATGGACAGCTGAGCCGTGACCAATGAGCCGGCCCAAATGCACCATCGATGTGACCATCCGTAACGAACGCCTACGTAGCAGTGATTCATTGATTTGATTTGCACTTGTATCTCTACGGCAAGGATGAGGGTCCTATGGAATGGAGATGTTCTTGATGAGTTCACTCCCTCAAGGGGAATTCGTCAAGGAGATCCGCTATCCCCTTATATCTTTGTTCTCTGTATGGAGCGCTTGTCCCAACTCATTAGTGCTGCTGTTGAACATGGGTATTGGAAGCCGATCAAGCTCAGTAGAGAGGGGCCCAACTTGTCCCACCTTTGTTTTGCTGATGATCTGATTTTATTTGCTGAGGTTGATATGGATCAAGCGCGAGTCATTGACAGAGTTCTTGAAGCATTCTGTAATAGCTCTGGGCAAAAAGTGAGCAACGACAAGACTCAGGTCTTTTTCTCAAAAAATATGGGAAACACAGTTAGAAGTGAGATTAGTGAAGCCTTGAATTTTTCCAGGACTGACGATCTCGGTAAATACCTTGGGGTGCCTCTCATTCACTCTAAAGTAACCAAGGAGACTTTCAACAACATCATCAACAAGCTAAATATGAGATTGAATAGTTGGAAAGCATCTTCCCTCTCTTTGGCTGGAAGAACCACTTTGGTGAGATCTGTCATTTCTTCTATTCCTAGTTATACTATGCAAACTGCAATTTTACCTTCATCTACTTGTAATTTGATTGATCGTAAATGCAGGGATTTTCTTTGGGGAGACACTGAACAATCAAAAAAGATTCATCTGTTAAGTTGGAAGAAAATTAGCAAGTCTAAAGGTTCAGGGGGTCTTGGTATTCGGCACGCAAAAAACCTTAATCATGCCTTTATGATGAAGGTTGGATGGGGGCTGGTGGAAAAAAAAGACAATCTTTGGACTAGAGTGCTGCGCTCAAAATATAAGTGTGGGAATGATATCCTCCCAAATGTCAACAGAAAAAGCAATGCATCAAACCTTTGGAAGGGGCTTTGTTCTGCTTGGAGTGATGTCAAACGAAACACAACATGGCGTATAGGCAATGGATCAGAAATAAATTTTTGGGATCACAACTGGGTTCCGAAATTAGGCCGGCTTGACCAATATGCAACGCAGGTAATAAATACTAATGTGTCGAACGTGTCTCTGAATGATTTCCTTTCTGTTTTAGGTAGCTGGGATGAGGAGAAATTGAGGGAATGGCTGCCAGAGGAAGTTGTTGGTCGTATCCTTGCTATTGCACCTCCCTCGCCGTGGAAAGGAAGCAACCGTATAGCTTGGGAGCCCTCCTCAGATGGCACCTTCAGTTTGAAGACAGCCTACAACTCTCTCGAGGAGCATCCATCGTTGCCAGACCAAGTTTTCAAATTGGCTTGGAATTGGAAAGGGCCGGAAAGGATTCGTGCCTTTCTTTGGCTAGTTGCCAATAATGCTATTTTTACTAACGTCGAAAGAAGAAGGAGACATTTAACTACAAACTCAAGTTGCCCAAGATGTCATTGGAATGAAGAGACCACTTTACACGTTCTTCGTGACTGTCCTTATGCTAATTTGGTTTGGAAATCTTTATTTTCTAATGATTATGATAGAGACTTCTTCAGGTTAGATCATCGTGATTGGCTTATAAGTAACTTGAAGAAGAAAGAGACTTGGCAATGCTTGTTTGGAGTTGCTATTTTCTCAATCTGGTTTTATAGGAACAAACTAGTGTTTGAGGGAGTAATAACCCACCCAACCAAAGCTGTGATGGCCATTAAACCCCGTGCGGCTGAGACTCTCAATGCTACAAGAAGAGAAATTGTGCCGAAAAGACCGAATTCTATTGCCAATGGCTTGATTAAATGGCATCCTCCTCCTGAAAATGTCACTAAAATTAATGTAGATGGTTCCTTCTTCTCCCAAAACAACAATGCAGCCTACGGTGGAATTTTTAGGGATCATTTGGGTAGATTTATCAAAGGCTTCTCTTCGAATTTGGGAAATTGTTCGATCACTCATGCTGAGTTATGGGACATCATTAAAGGGATACAAATTGCAATCGCCAATGACCTCCATGATATTATTATTGAAACTGATTCCCAGGTAGCTTTCAATTTCGTTAAAGATGGTGTTCCTTCTTTACACCCTTGTGCGCCTCTAATAGAAGACATAAGAATTTTTGCCAATCGCATCCAGCACATCAACTGGTCTCACACACTTCGTGAAGCAAATTCTCCAGCTGATCTCCTAGCAAAAAAGGGACAAAAACTCCCTTTTGGCTTGCATATCTATGATGCCTCTCCCTTAGATATTTGTTATGCTTTGAATTTGGATTGTTTTGGAACTTTTAGGCTTAGAGGGTCTTAGTTGTTTTTTCTCTTCTGCTTTTTCTTTGGGGTTTTTGACCCCGTTTGTCCACCAAAAAAAAAAGATATAATTTCCCCAAAAAATATTTTGAATCAATTCCGCTATGGTTTATAGCCTTGTTACTTTGATTCCTCTACGTTATATATGCCGATTTATTTTGGTTTGAAATTATTTCAAGGAGGCTATATAAGGAGCAAGAATAAATGTAAAAGATTGATATGGGATAAAAGTTCTCAAAGTCAAAGAACAAAATTCAACTAAGGAAATAACAAAGAGAAAAGTAACATTAGTAATAAAGCAACAATAAGAACCGAAAAGCTTAACTAAAATTAGACTAGATGATGATGCCTAGACAGTCGGTCGATTTCATCCCTTGAGGATAAACAATAAAGTTTATCTAATTAGTTATTTCTAAGAAGGCTACCGAGATTAGCATGAACCATAGAACTTCTATCACCCGGAACTTCTCTCGATGAAGGAAGTTGAGTAATTCCAAAACCAAATCCAGCATCTCGGTGGTGGCCGTGGTGGCGAGAATTCAGAGGAATGTTGCGTAAGCCTTGGTTTCCATAGCTAGATGATGCTGAACGAAAACCAGGCATGGTGCAAGGCATATGAAGTATGTGGTGGTGCATATGTGCACCTTGATACAAAGGTATTGAGTTTGAGCCACGGTAGGGTAGATAATTTGTCATGGTTGTTGGGTATGCACATAATTGATGACTAGCATCAAGCGCAAATGTTCCCCTGTTAAACATTTTGTCCATTTTTGAGAGGACTCTCTCGCGCTTATGAGCATTTTGATGTCCGCCTAAAGCTTGAGAGCTGGCGAATTTCTTGTTGCAAAACTTGCAAGGAAACAAGCGTTCTTGCTTCGTCTGGTTTTCAGCAGTTTTCAAGGATTTGAATGTGAAATTGGAGGATGAGTCGCCAGTTTCCATGTTATTGTTGTTGCGGCCAAGACTCAAAGAAAGTAACACCTCTGAGTCATGGTCCACGGCTGGTGGTTCCTCTAACTTGCGCTTGAGATTTCTACTTACAACATCTCCACCAGCATGGAATATTTCCGACATTATCTTCAAAGAAGGTTGGAGATTTTTGTGATGTTTTTTATGGGATTTTGTAGGGTTCATAAGAGGGTATTTATAAATATTTGAATGTTTGATAAAAGGAAAAATATCTGGGATATATGCAATAGGTTAGCTGGACATAGTAGCATAAATTTGATGGGAAAAAGGATATAAATATTCAATAAGCTTTGACGTGTCACACACAACATGATGGATAAATGTGTAACTTTACAAAATTTAGTTTGCAAGTGATTCGTTATAGTCTTATACTACGTACATTTTCTAGAATATATAACGCATTGATTTATTTATTTACCGGTATAATTTGTAAATTCACAAAATCTATGTTGAAGTTATTAATTAACTTTGATATATAATGTAAAGAAGGATGTTAGAAGCTAATAAATTTAGTGATTTGTAGCTATCAATTAGTTATTATTGATATTTTTAATAGTATAAAATTTTATTCAATAATATAAAATTATATATTTTTTTTATTAATTAAATACTAGCCAAATTTTAATAAAAGTATTAGCGCCGTAAACTTTTTCATAATGGAAATACTAAAGAATTTACACAAGGCTCTGATCATATCGGCCCGATAAACTTTTCAAGCAAATAACAAAAAATTAGAGACATGTTTTTAGTAATTAAACAATAGAATAGAGACAGGATGATAAAGTTGGGTATATCGGTAAAAAGAAGTTAACATGTATTGATAAAGTTGGGTTTTAGGATTATATTTTATTTATTTTTTTAGATTTTAATCAAATTTTTTATATTTTTTAAAAAAATTTAATAAATAATAAAATATTTAAAATTGAGATAGTGTTTTTATATTTTTAAGAGTTTTGAATTTAAAAACTAACAAGAATCAAAACATTTTATATAAAAAAAACACACACACAAAGACAACAAAAGCGTGGCACAAAGATTAGAAATATAACTGTAGGAATAGAAGCATGGCTCAAAGAATTAAAGCTACGCACATATGGCGGGAAAAGATGCACGCCTGGCGGACCCTATTCAAGCTCCAGCACTTCCGGCAGCGATGTCCTGCGATTGGCGAACAAGCTCCTACTTCCGGCGGCCTTCCCCTCAGGCCCGGCGGCCTACATTCCATGCTCGGCGGAGCTACTTCTCCTAGAATATGTTTTTGGATTTTTTGTCTAATTTTCTCTAATATAAATTCGGATTAAACATAATTACAGCTCTTTAGATGTAATAATTAAGACTCAATCTTAATTATCCATGTCATTAGAAGTCTTAATCACATCTAAGATATTCATGATTCTAGAAGATCAGTTATTAAATCTTTCTAGAAACATAAAGATTTAGTTATTAGGATTTAATTTGAATTATTACTTTTTATTTGAATTTGAAGTCAGTAAATAGTTATTTTATCTTTTTTTTTTTGAAAGTATATATCTTTTTTTTTTTGAAAGATAAGATTAGAAAATTTTGAATTTAAATTCTAGAATTCATATATATATATAAGTGAACCTTGTTGCAAGAGAGGTAACCCCTAGGGGGGAGGATCTTCGGATCTCTCACGTGTCTCTCTTTCTCTTTTCTTTTGTTTTGTTTTCTTTTACTTTTTTATGGATAACTAATCATTTGTCAAAGGATTAGGAGCTCTATTTATATTTTCTATGGGTTATTAATCTACATTTATTTTATTTGAAAATTTTATATTGATCTATTTCATGATTGAGTTATTCGTTCTTCATTCGGATTAGTAGTATCAAAAGGTATACTAATCTCTTTTGAATTCTTTTATTACAATCGGAAGATTTGATATTTGAATTGAAGTTTGAAAACTCTTTCAGATGACTCTTTGAATTCGGTTAGGAATAGTGGTTCAATTAGTGTGCGACACATAGATAATTTTTAATCACTCTAATTTTGAATAAGTGACATATAATTCGCGTTAGAATAACTTTTGAAAATTGTGTTTTCTTCCAAGATTTAACTGGACAAAACTAAGAACTACTTTTAAATCTTATTTGAATCTAAAATAAGTTTTTGTGCTTAATCTCTTGATTAATTAATTGACAACTAATTAATGCTTCAGAAACTAAGGAGCCAAGGAATTAGAAATCAGTAACTAAAGATTTATCGTAAAAGATCTTTACAACTTCAAGATAATTAAACAAGGTTTGATTTCTCTAAAAGTACAATCATTTATAAAACCTTTGACTCTCAACATCATTGTCTTCTCTCAAATCAACATTCAAGCTCTCTGTTCGTAAGCATTCAACTTCTAAAGCTCTCAATCTTACCCTCTTTAATCCAAGTTCTTTCAATGTAATTAGCTATTTAATCTTATATTTGCTTGCTCAATCCTTTAATTCTAATGTGAACGATATTCACTCACTGTGGTATTACTTGAGCGATCCAGTGCACTCACTAATATCTGTGAGCTTTAATTTTTGTTCATCATGTATCTTATATAGAAATCGACTCCAAAATATTTATTCAAGGAGTTTTTGCAACTAATAATCTTCAAATATACATTCTCGCATGTAGAATTTGATAAACTTTTACCAGTTAATATTTTATGCCGGGATGAATTTTATAGATTTCTTTTAACTATAATCTACCTTTTCAATGCAAAAATTATAGAGTAATTAGCTTATTTGTCTACTTAAAGAAGTGTTAAAAATTCAAATTCTGCTTTGTGTATAGAACAATTTATTAACCAACGACAAACTTTTGAATAGAATTCAAATTGGCAACAGATTAGTCATTGATTTATCAGAATAATAGATACGGTAAGAATTAGAAGATATATTGTTATAGTTAGAGCTCAGAAGCGTCAAAGTAAAAAAAAAAGCAAAGAGAGTAGAGAGATAACAATAAAAGAGAAAAAACTGAATTCTAAAATTGTATTAGTTAGTGCATGTAGCATGAATACAAGTGATACATTTATACATGAATAGCTCAAGACTACTAGCTAACACTAGCCAATCATATATAACCTAAAACATCACTAACATAACTAACTATACAAGTAGCTTACTGCCTAACATTCTCCCTCAAACTTATTAGTGGATTCTCAAACACTCTATATTTGTATTTGAACCTATGAAACAAGTATAAAGAAAGTGGTTTGGTTAGAGTGTCAGTAATTTGATCTGATGCTAGTATATTGACGACAAACAATTCCTTCAGACTAATCTTATCCCTAACAAAGTGCAAATCTATTTCAAGATGTTTGCACCTGTCATGCAATATAGGATTAGCTACTAATAAACACAGACTTTGGCTATCTGAGTATATGGTAGGAGGCACTGATTGAGGGACTCGCAATTTTGCCAAAAGTTGTTGTAATGTAATGATCTCAGTTTGCACAGCTGCAAGGGAATCATACTCTGCCTTTGTCTTCGACCTCAAGACTTTAAACTTCTTTTTACTCTTCCATGAAACCATATTTCTTCCAAGGTATATATAATATCCACTAATAGACCTTGGATCATCAAGGTCAGCTCCCTAGTCAGCATCTACATAAGCAATCAAACAAAAATCAGCGCATTTGTGAAATAAAAGACTATTACCCACTGTTCCTTGTACATAATAGAATATTCATTCTACAGCTTTTCAGAGCATATTGTGGGATTGTGCATAAACTGTGACACTTTGTTCATAGCGAATGATAAATCTGAGTGAGTCATATCAAGTATTGAAGGGTTCCCACTATTGAACAATATTATTTGGGATCATCATATGCTTGATAAACCCCATTTTGACGGTTTATCTTGCACTGATTCTAAGAGATTTTAATACCTTTTACCCTCATTTATCCATTGAAATAGCATGGTTTTGTGATTGTCTCCTTATTTGTGCTTAGATGTGAAAACATGCTTTTCAACCCTTAATTTGATGGTTTTAATCTCCCTTTGATTCCACTAGATGCCTTGATATGTTTGTTAGTGATTTCAGATTGAAAAGGGCTAGGAATGGATCAAAGGAGTGAAGAGGGAAAGCATGCAAAGTGGAGAAATCACAAAAAGTCAAAGAAGTTGAACTCGCCCAAGGACGCGCGCGCGCACCTGGCGCTTGCGCGCACCTACGAATCACCCCATGGATGCGTACGCGTGCTGTGCGCGTACGCGTCGGTGTTGGTTTATGATTTTTTAATGAAAACGTGGCCAAAGAATTCTGAAGGGTTGTGGGGCCCAATCCCAACCAACTTTGGCGCCAAAGATGCTATTTAAAGCCAAGGATTGAAGAGCAAAGGGGATTCCATTCATTACACACACATTAGGATTAGTTTAGAAGTAGTTTCTAGAGAGAGAAGCTCTCACTTCTCTCTAGGATTAGGATTAGGATTATGATTAGTTCTTAGATCTAGGTTTTAATCTTTGCTTTCTTCTACTTCTATCCTCTTAATTCCTTGTTGTTACATTCATCTTCCTCTATTCTTTTGTTGTAATTCCCTTTATGTTGTTCTTATACTTTGTTGTAGATCTACTTTTGTTCCTCCTATTCTCTTTCAATTCAATTAGAGGTAATTCATAATAATTGTGTTCATTTGATTTGTTGTTGTTTAATTCCTTGCAATTGAGTAGTGTAGATTTACTTTTCTTGTAATTTTACTATGCTTTCCTTTTATGCCTTCCAAGTATTTGATGAAATGCTTGGTTGGATTTTAGAGTAGAATTTTATACTCTTGGCTTGGAAAGGTAACTTAGGAACTCTTGAATTACTAATGTCCAAGTAATTGATGATTGGGAGCCATTTACTCTAGTTCTCACTAATTGAATTAGTGGAGAGTTAGGACTTATGGACTAGGATTGATATAGCTCATTTGACTTTCCTTTACTACTAGTTAGAGGATGATTTAATGAGATTAATCCTTGCCAATTCTCATATTGTGGTTAGTGATTAGGATAGAGATCCTTGACCACCAACCCTTGTCAAGACCTTTTTAGCCATTAGTTTACTTTCTTGCCATTTATCTTTCATGTCTCTTATCAAAACCCCAAAAATAACTCACAATCAATAACAAGACACTTTATTGTAATTCCTAGGGAGAACGACCCGAGGTTTAAATACTTCGGTTTATAGATTTTAGGGGTTTGTTACTTGTGACAAACAAATTTTTGTATGAAAGGATTAGTGTTGGTTTAGAAACTATACTTGCAACGAGATTTCATTTGAAAAATTCTAAACCGTCAAAAATCCAATCATCAATGCTTCAAAATCATCCTTTGACAATTTCAGAAAAGAGATCATAGGGAGTATGCATTGATTTGGCTGTATCCATGGCTGCATTGTGAAATAAGTAAGTTGCATACTTGGTTTAATTGAGCATAATTCTACCCTTATCAATATAATTAATCTCTAGGCCCAAAAAGTAATTTAATTTTCCTAGGTCCTCGAGAGGAAAAATCTGATTGAGCTATTTGATGAGAATATCTATTTCATGAATAGAACTACCTATAAGAATGATATCATCCACATATGCTAAGAAATATAAAACATATGTGTTAGTCCTTTTAAAAAATAAAGAGTGATTAGATTTTGTATGTTGAAAGCTAGAGGGGTCTAAAGTTTTTGTTATGGTTTGAAACCATACTCTTGGGGCCTGTTTTAAGCCATATATGGTTTTATGTAGTTTGCACACCATAACAGAGTCAGATGAGTAAAATTTCTCTGGTTGATTCATGAACATAGTTTCCTCAAGAAATCCATTTAAAAAACCGTTATCAAAATTGAATTGATGCAAATTCTAACCATTAGTAAGAGTAAGGGAGAGGATAATTCTTATAGTTTGTGGCTTAATAATAGGACTATACACCTGTTCAAAACCCATATCCTCATTGATGAGCCAAAATTAATATGCTCGGATGTTGGCAAGGGTACTAAATCACTCCAAGTGATACCACGGTAAGTGAATATTATTTCTACGAGGATTAATAGATTGAATCAAGCAACGTCTAATTGAACCTCTAATTAGATCCATCAAATCTTTGCAAGAAGATTGTGAATCTTGAAGTGAAAATAGAGAACAGTGAAGAAGTATATTGAAGTTGAACGAGAGAAAACTTATGGATTTAGAAAGCAATTAATAAGCGAGATGTTAAAGGTTTCAGAGATGTTTAACTCTTAGAAAAGGTAATGCTTATGTTTTCCTACTTTGACTCATATAAAAATTTTTTCACAACAAATCATTTATAACCAAATTCAATTCCTTGGTAATTTAATTTCTCTTAACTTAATTAATTGTCAATCTCTTGGTCAACTATTTAAGAGAAAAGGTTAAGAAACGTTTCGATTTAAAGCCACACAACTTTCAAAATACTATTCCTAGTCAAGGTGAAAATCATGAGAAAGAATTTCAAACTAATTCCGATACTAAATTTTACTTTAATAACAAAATCCAAGATAAAATTAGAATATTTTTCAATACTTCTAAACATTAAAGATGAAGAACGAGACTCAATCTTGAAAAGTAGAAAAGCATGAGTCAAAATAAAGAAAACACCTACCTTACTAATTCATAAAATCAAACAGAACTCTTAACCTTTAATAAGAGAAGGTTTAGTTACTCATGGTAGAAAAGAAATCAACCTAAAACTAATGAGGTGATGGATGAATTCAATTATTATTCGATGATCCGTCGATGATTCCCTTGTGAACCATATTCACTTATTTATATTCTAGCTTCCTAACTATTGAAATTCAAAAACTAATCATATCTTATTATCTCTAAAGGATAAAATAACAACTTATTCAAATTCAAAACAATAATTCAATCCAAATCTAAACTAAATCTTAACAACCAAATCGTATTATTTTAGAAGTTAATACTAACCATTCATTTAAATTTTGAATCTTCGGTTGAATTTAGAGCTTCTTGGAAGTGGAATATGGTCTTGGTGCTGAGCTTTGAGGAATTCTAGGCCATTGGGAGTTGGAAAGTTACTTTGGAGCAGGGTTCTAGGATTGGGCACTGGCGCCCAATATGTTGGAGTTGGGTGGCGCTTGGCACCACCCATGGGAGTTGGGCGCCAGCCCATTTTGGGTTCTCCCAGACACAAAGATACTGGGCTCTGGAGAAAGGAAGTTGGGCACCCATTTGGGCATTGGGCTTGTTGGTATCTTCAAGCCTTCCATCAGCCTTGTGTTTCTTCTGTAAAAGTGTACTTGTGTTTCCTTTTTCTTTTATCCTGATTTCTTGAAAATAAATCCTGAAAACACAATCATTCTAAAATAACTCCAAATATATTATTAGTCATAGAAACTTCACTAAAAATATAAGAATTTTGATTCAAACCTACGAAAACTATTTCAAAAATAAACCTACAAACAACTAAAAATGTCTAGACATCACTTATGTTAATGAAATCCTTTTGCTACTAGCGTGCCTTGTAGCGCAAGATTTCTCCAGCAGGGTTCTTTTTAGCAATTAGCAATTAATTAACTAAGGAATTAGCAATTAATTAGGTTAAAGAGAAATTGAATTGCCAAGAAATTCAGATTTGATTATTTATGATTTGTCGTGATTAATCTCTGCATGCCTCAAATAAATGAATACAAGAATTATTTTTCTAAATAGTAAACATCTCTGAAACCTTAACATTCTCTCCATCATTGTTTTCACTCACTGTTTGCTATTTTATTTGTCTCTATTCACGTTTAATTCCTTTATTCCTCTGATTTTGATTTGTCTAATTAGAATAATCAATTGATCATTGTTGCTTAGTCCTTTAATCCTCGTGGGAACGATAACCAACTCACCATGGTATTACTTGTTATGATTCAGTGCACTTGCTGAGTTGTAGATTTGCAAAATTCCACATCAAAAGTAACAACAACTTATTATAATTTAGCTCCCTTCAGACTCCAATTCTATAAGGATTTCTAAAGGAGAAAAGTTTAAAAGGTAAAATAAAATTTAAAGTTGTACATTTCAAGAAGAATCTTATCGATAGACATAAGAAGAAGAGTTTTTCCAATCCTATCTTTAATTTCTTTTTAAAGTCAGTTGTGAAAGAATTTGTTGAGTATGCTATAGATAAAGATGTGTACTTGGAGAAACTAAATGTGAAGAATTTCTCAAAAGGGTCCTTGGAATGTGACCAAATTAAAAAACACCAGAAAAAAGAGAAGAATTTGAGAGAAAAAAAAATTGAGAAAACAAAAAGTGAGTGTTTGAGTGAAAAGAGACAATGTTTGATTAAAATAGATAGTTTTCAAAGAAAGAAAGAGAATAGTCAAAAAAAGAATCAATGAGAGAAAAAAAGCTTAGCACAATAAACTCACTTGTGAGAGATATTTAGAAAGTTATAGTTTAGACAAAAATGCATTAGTGCCATTAAAGTCTAAAAAGTCTTTAATTTCTCATGTTGAAACTAACTATGAACTTTCTAGTGTTTCCATCACATTTTTTCAAAGTTTTGCAGGTTTTGTGAACAGTTTTGAAGGCAATAATATGGATGAAGAAAAAGAAAACAACCACTTCCATTTTTAGTGAGAAATTATATTGAACATGTCTTAAGTATTCAACATATGACAAGGTGTTGTATATTTTACATTTAATAGTTCAAAGGATCTTGAACAAAAGACATGCAAAGGGGACTAAGTTGCTAGATTATTTTTCGTATGTGATAGAACAAGGTAATGAGAATGTGATTACTAATGAGTTGTCCATAAGGTATGATTTGATCACAACTCTTACTCATAAATTATTTGTATTTGATTATATGAAAAAATTTTATGCAACTAATTTTATTTTTGTTCTATATTTGTCGCTTGTGAGAATATTATTTTAAAGCACCATAGTAGAATAAAAATAATCTCAAATATATTAGCTATACATTTTTGTTGGCCACATATACATAGGAGTGTTGATGGACTTTACTCTGATTTTGCTACATGTAAGAAAGTTAAATCTCAAGTATTTTTGACTATGTTGTGCATTTCTTTACTCATTCCTACTCATACATGGATTGATATTTCTATGAATATTTTACTTGGTTTGCCTAGGGTTAGAAAATGTAAATATATCATTATTTTTTGTGGATATATTTAATGTGATGGTATTTTCTAGTTATAATTCTAAACATTAAAGATTCCACACATATTACTAAGTTATTTTTCAAAGAGTTTGTTTGGATGATCATATCTTACATGTTAAGAGTGTTTTGGATAATTCTACATGAGACTTTGAATTTTTGTATAACTTTGATATTTATAACTATGTTGGTTGTTATCCTTGTGAAACTCCGAATGATTTTAAGTATTTGACTATTTTGGAATTATTGCCTTTGTCCTTGAATTCTTTAGATGGTGAAAGTAAGGTTGAAAAGATTAAACTTGCACACATGAGGGGCATAGCCATAATTCAGTGGGTAAAGAAGATCCGTTAAAACATGGTCTTGGAACCCGAAGATTGGGTTTGGATTCATTGGAGAAAAGAGGAGCTTCTCATTCAAAGGAAAATAACACTTGTTTTTAGAGAAGATCGTCCATTCTAAGTGTTGGAAATTATCAAGGATAATTCCAGCAAGAATAATTTTCTTGGTAAATATTATGTTCCAATTGTGTTTCACGTATATAATATTTCTCTTTTTGATATATATGCATATTCAAAGACGAATCATTTTAAAGAGGGAGAGAATAATACGTACTCAAGAGGACATTTTTGGGATTCTAGAGCTAAGAGAAATAATGGTAATCTTGTCATGTTCAAGGACCTGAAAACTAGAAGAATCATACTATGCTGATCTTGCACATCTAGGAGACCAAGAGTTTGTCTTAAAAACAGTGGTGCTAAACTGGCGGCTCTCATAAGACTAATTGCGCAAAAAATCCAAGAGTGCTCTTCAATCGGGAGGCACAAATTTAGCATTAACTTTCAAAATTATTTAGTTCATATTTAAGTTTGATTTGTTGTTAAGATTTGTCAAATAAATTTATTAGATTTTGATTTGTTTGGTAATATATTTAGGTGTTTTAAGTTTAAATCAAATCTAATCTAAATCAAAAAAATCAAATCTAATTTAAATTAGTTATCACATTTTGTAGAAATTTTAATTTAAATTAGATTAGATTTAAATTAATAGAGCTAATTTTAGAGTTATATATAAAAAGATTTGACTGACTTCTAGGCTAATCTGTTAGGGTCTGTTCATACCCTGGCCCAAAACATAAAATCATGCCTAACAAGGAAGAAGGTCCACCCAAAAAAAGGTAGCCAATTCTACCTTCCCAACCTATTAGGAGGTCGGACGCAACTAGGGAGGTTCAGTTTCACTTATCTAAATAAATAACTACCTCCTAAAATGTCTCTTACTATCTCTACCTCATCTAGAAGGTAGATCTTAACAAACTCCCAAGATAAAGGGAACGATTATCCACCAACAAAGGTGAAACTACTCCAAAAGATAGTTATCTATTCTTGGGGTATCAACCTTTCCACACTTAAACAAAGCATGTTCTCATACTAAACATCAAAAAAGATAGAAAAAAGGGGTATCAACATTTATTCAATGAAAACTATCTATATGCATGCAACTATTCTACTTGATACCATCTAACTATCTATATGTGTCTACTTAGTCAAAAATAAATCAATTTTCAAGAATATACATATAAACAACCAATGGCTAAAAGTTTTAACAACCAAGTCAAATCCACAATTGAATTGAGTTATATAAAAGAATTTAACAAAATTGCAAGATAAGAGATGATCAAAGGTGAAAACATGTAATTGAGCAATCGAACCCTCACCGGATGTGTATACACTCTAATTGCTCAAGTGTTTAGGGTCAATCCATGCAATTCTCCTCTAGTCATATTTTCTAAGACTTATTTTTCATCTAACAATCAACAATCATTCAATGCATAAATACAATTATCATGAGGACTTTTCATAAGGTTGTAATGGGGTTAGGGTCAAGGTAAGGATATATATGGATGAGTGAGCTAGAATTTGAACCTTTGATCAACATAAACTCTCACCTAATATATAACAACCTATGCAATTCTAATACAACATCTAGCTACCCATAATCTCACTTTTTCAAATACTCATGTATTCTTTCAATTACAACACATATGCATCGTTATTATAACTCTACTTTGGGGCATTTTGTCTCCTTTTTATTCTTTTTTTTCTCTTTTTTTTTCTTTTACTTCTTTTTTTATTTTTTTTATATTTTTGCAACAATAACATAATATATATATAAAAGGTGAATGCATATGGCTTACATAATTCATACATGAGTATGTACCCAAATTTCTAAGATTTTCAATAAAATTTCAATACATACTTTTATCCACCAATATTTCTCAACTTTTACACACTTAGATGACACACACACGCACTATCCTAAGCTAATCAAATATTCAAATTATGAATATTTATTATTTTCTGCTTAATGTTAGTGATGTGCTAATGTAAGGAACAAAATAAAATTAAAAGGCTCAAAGTAGGCCAACAAAGGTAGATGAAATGGTAGGCTATATGGGGTAAGTGAGCTAATTGAAATGAAGACCTCAATCATATATATCAAACAATGGACATAAAGAATCAAACAAATCAAAAATTGCAATCATAGAAAGAGAATACACACAAGAATGAAAATAGTGGTTATATGATGCAACCACAAAATTAGGCTCAAAAACTCACAAGCTTATGTGTTCTTAGCTCAAAACATTGTTCCACAATATATAATTCAAGCAAATTCAATGAAAAATTTTCACTTAAATCAATAGGGGTACACTATAGATAAGTTCCTTGAAAAATTTTATTATTTTGACTAAGCTTATTATATATATGGTAATAACAGAAAAAAATTGAAATATGAAAGTTTAGGGATTAAAATTTTTCACCCAAGATTGGCCAATCGGTCGGACGACCATGGTGGATGGTGAAGATGGCTGAAGGGAAGGTATGAGAAAGAGATAAGAATGGGAAGAGAATAGAAGAAAAGAAGTGGAGAGAATAGAAAAAAAGAAAAATATGTGAGGCAGGGGAGTCATGCGTACACAGAATCATGTATTCGTACGCATGACATGATTTTCTCTTTCTTTTTAGGGTTCACGTACATAGGCTATATGCATGCGACATGGCTAATTGCCTCTATCTGGTTGGTTCGCGTACGCAGAAAGGGTGCCGCGCATGCGAACAGGTCTGTGTATGCGAAAATTGGCACGCTCCAACCTTGCTAGGGATTAAACAGGAAGTCGGAGAGACCCCCCAATACTATATGGAGAAATTCAACAAAGCTTGCTTGGAAATACAAAACTTTCCTACTAAAGCAGTAATAATGAGATTAGTTAATGGCTTTAAAGAAGTGTCATTCTCTCAATCCATATCCAAGCAACACCCGACCTCCTTGTACGAAGTACAACAACAAGAAGAAAACATCAACGTGGAAAAAAATTTCTAACTTAGAGAACCACCCCTAAGGCTAAACCTGTCCTACCCAATTCGGGAAAAGGAGAAAGAAGCTAAGAAAAAGTTGGAGTACAACCCGAAAAAATCTCGAAGGTATCATAACGACACCCCACTCTGAGTCTCTCTTGTGGATGTCTACAAGGAGATATGCCACATTTAGAAATTTCCTCCTCCTCGCTAAATCAAATATAAAAGGCAGGAAGTCGGACAAAATATTACGAGTATGACAAGCTTTATGGACATTCTACCAATGATTGCAATGATTTAAAGAATGTCATAGAAAATTTGGCCAGAGAAGGTCGACTAGACAGATACTTGGCTGAAAGGTCAAACGACCAAAGAAAAAGGAAGAGAGATGAAGATGGAGGTCGCCAAGAACGCCCCTCGCAAACTCCTAAACGACACATACACATGATTAACAGTGGATTTGTTGGAGGAGAAATATCAAAATCCTCACGAAAAAGGCATCTTAAAGATGTGTACTATGTCAGGGAAGATAATTGAAGTCCCGATTTACTAACCATCTCACTTACCAAAGAAGATGCTCAATGAATAACACCTGGCCACGACGACCCAATGGTAATAACAATAATCTTCACCAATGCAAATCTCCATAGAAATCTGGTGGATCAAGGGAGTTCGGAGGATATATTGTTTAAGTCCGCCTTTGACAAGCTTGGGTTAGAAGAAAATGATTTAAATGTGTACTTAGATAACCTCTTCGGGCTAGGGGGACACGCCGGTCTAACCTCTTGGATTTTATCTCCCTGTACACCACCTTTGGAAATGGCACAAAGTCGAAGACGCTAAGCATTGACTATATTATGGTTGACGTCATGTCGACATATAATGCCCTAATAGGTCAGACCACTTTAATTCGACTAGCAACAGTTGTCTTTACACCTCACTTGTGTAAGAAGTTTCTACTGCAGAAGGAATTGCCACCATAAAGGATTATCAAAAGTTGGCACGTATGTGTTACAATGAAAGCCTTAATCTAAAAGGCTACCTGGCACGAAAAAGAAGTCAACACTCTCGAGCTCGGTGGTATTTGAACTCGAGAAGAACTACGCCCCCAACCTTGAGGAAAGGTAGAAGTGCAAATCGGAGATCCTCTTGAAAAGACAATGAGTATAGGGGATAACCTAGAAAAAGGACTGAAAGCACAACCCATTAACCAAAGAAACTTTGACTTCTTCGCCTGGAAAGCCTCCGACATGCCTGGTATAGATCTCGACCTGATGTCTCATAAGCTCAACTTTTACCCGGGTTCTAGACCTATTCGACAAAAGCATCAGAAACTCAGACCCGAAAGGACACAGGTCGTGGAGGAACAAGTGCAAACGTTATTGGAAGCCGGATTCATAAGAGAGGTAAAGTATCCATTGTGGCTGGCCAACGTGGTTTTGGTACAGAAACAGAATAGAAAGGGGAGGATGTGTGTCGATTATACCAACCTCAATAAAGCTTGTCCCAAAGATCCATTCCCACTCCCGAGCATCGATGCTCTGGTTGACTCAGCCTCAGGTTATCAATACATGTCCTTCATGGACGCATACTCTGGATACAATCAAATTCCAATTTATAATTTAGACCAAGAAAATACCCCTTTCAACACTCCCAATGCGAGATAAGCCTCAAAGTGGTCCCTGAAGTTGCACTCGAGCCTCATAGTAGTCCATGAACTTAAAAGTTACCCATATTCGTCCCTAAAGTCGCACTCTAGGACTCAGATTCGTCCTTACGGCACATTCCGTCCACCTGGCACCACCAGAAAGCTGATCTGGACTCCTTCGTGACACGCAAGCCAGGTAACGACTAGCTGGCGTGGATTAGTAAACTTTTATGGTGCAATTTGGTCCCTAAATCAAAATTAAAAATTTTAATCCCCAAATTTGATCATCATTCTCTACAGTAATCCATCTTTTCTCTACAGGCATAGATCTTCATATCCCAAATTCACAAGATTTTTCTTTTTGTTTATTTTTAGTTGAAGTATATTATAACAATAACAATAACAACTAGAGTATTCTTAACAACCATTATTTGAACAATTTTAACCGTTTTTATCCCTTTTTTCTGTAAGAAAGATGGTGAGATTATAATATAAAAAAAGGTATGTGATATATATAATTAAAGAAATAATGCAAAGTTTAGTTTCTAAAATTGTGAACGCTCATAAATATCTTAATACAAAAAGATGATATAAGTAATATCTTAATATGATCAAATTAGTGTCTTAAATTAGTTTATTATATTTATTTTGCTTAATTAGTTTTTTATTAATTAGAGATTAAAATAATAAATAATAAATTAGGTAAATTTTTGTTATTTTTTTATTTCTCTAATATTACCCTTAATTAATTTGAAATACTTATTTAATTATAATAAAATCTTAGACACGTAATTTTAATGGAGATGTCATACGATTTGAAATGCCATAATATAGCACTTTATATTAATACTATGTGAATGACAGTTAAATTAGGAAAAAAATAAAGATTAATTATTTATAAATTTAAGGATCAATTTGATTATTTTTGAAAGTCAATGACTATTTTGACAATTACTAAAAATTTCAGTTGCAAAACTAAGTATCACTTCTATAATTAAATTGAATAACTTATCTATAATGGCCACTATATATAATTAAAATTATATACATGATCCTAAGTTATTATGTTGTAGCATGATGCATGGTTATTTTGGAACAGGATTCGAAAAGAAATGTAATAATGTAGTATATAATAATAATAATGATGTAACTTTTTAATTTCGTAAATACAAGAGATAGATTTTTGTAAAATCATATAAAAATATAAAATTGAATTTTGTAAAACATTTTAATTAAACTAGAGTTAAATGAGTGCATAAAATGTTAAATACAAAGACATAGTATGTGACTTTTAATTAACAAAACATATGCGTACTTTCAATGAAGTTGTAATTTGTAGTCTCTTTCACATTCATATGGAGAAGAGAAGAGAAGAAAAGATAGGGGTTACTACTGTAGAGAAGAGAATGATAATTAAATTTAGGGATACAGATTTTTAATTTTGATTTAGGGACCAAATTGCACCATAAAAGTTTACTAATCCACATCAGCTAGCCGTTATCTGGCTAACGTGTCATGGAAGAATCCAGATTAGCTTTCTGGTAGTGCCAGGTGGACGGAATGTGCCAGAAGAACGAATCTGAATCCTGGAGTGCAACTTCAGGGACGAATATGAGTAACTATTAACTCCTCCCAAGGCTAACTACTGTTACGTAGTAATGCCTTTTGGTTAAAAAATGTCGGAGTCACATACCACCGACTGATGAACAAAGTTTTTTTTCTCCCCACTTGAAACCTCATTGAAGTTTATGTGGACGACATGCTCTTCAAAACTAAAGACGACTTAGCCCTCTTGTCCGACCTCTCCAAGGTGTTCTCCATAATAAAAAAGCATGGAATGAGACTAAACCCTTCAAATGCACCTTCAGAGTAGAAGTGAAAAAGTTCTTAGGCTTCATACTCACTCAAAGAGGTATAGAGACCATCTCGGACAAGTGCACAGCCATACTAGACATGAAGAGCCCGACTTGTCTCAAAGAAGTTTAACAACTAAATGGAAGGTTGCCAGCACTATCCAGGTTCTTAGCAGGATCAACATTGAAGTCTTTATTGTAACACCCTAATTACCCTAAGCCTTACCTCATGCCGTAAAGCAAAGGATAACTAAGTGCCATGAGACACAATATAATAATAATCAAGATAAATATATATAAGTATGATAGTCAAAAGGACACTAGCCGAAACCCGCAGAGTTTAAATCGACTAGTTAATACAAACAATACAGAGTATTTGATTTAAAACAACATATACATTCTATCTCTCAAGTTTAGTCTCTAAGGCAACAAAGATATACCTATACAAAATGTGAGAGAATAACTATAACGAAAGTAAATCAGATACAAAATAAACTAAAGCCATTCTCCACTCTGTCACCAATCTGCAACTTACGTAGGTGGGTTGCGACCTGCATCTGAAAAATAATAACAATATATGGTATGAGAACCAGAGATTCTCAATATGGTAACAGTGCCCAATATGTAAGATATAAGGTTCTAGGACGCTAAAGGCAATCCTATAACTTCACATCAATACAGATATTCAAGCTTAAAAAAATAAATAACTTAAACTATAAACAAGTAATCTAACTTAAGGGATTACTAACTATCACTAAAATCACCGCTGTCCCACAACCTTCGCCAACCTACCCTCTGTGCGATCTCATCACAACCGCCTGTTGACCATCCTCAACGACAGTAAAACACATTTAATGCAAACAAGTAAAGCACAAATAGTATACATATATAGCAGGTAAATCAACTAGCATTTAGGCATGTTATTCAAATAGGCATAACTCAAGTAATCAAAGCAAGCAAGCATGTAGAAGATGCATATGATGAATGTCTATCCTATTTGGCTCTTGATATCACTTGTCGGTTCAAAATTCCAACCCGACACATCTTCGAGATGTCACCTTTCTAATACGACCAAGGTTATAATGCCCTGTGCACTCTTTCTAGGGCCCAGCACTTTTTCTTGCGGCCCATGAGTTATAGTACCCGGCGCACTCTTTCGGGCTATAGTGACCGAGTTCACTTTGGCAGCAGAAAAGTTATGTGAGTGAGAAACCGCCTTAGTCCTAACATCTCAACATAGGCGAGAGACTGGCTCAGTCCCTACACCGGTACCGCTACCTCGACAAGCGGGAGACTGCCACAGCCCTTGCTCGAGGCGTATAGCGATTAACCAAAATAATGCATATCACAATAACATACTAAATCTCATTAACCATAAGCATTCATTTCCAGGTCTCAAACTCATCATCCATCTTCAATATTACATGTTCATCATCAATATAGTACACCGTCAAAAAACCTAACTAGTCCATCCCCCGTACTCCTGAAACCTAAGTCTCCGTCTTCTAACTTATTACCAGGAATATCTAGGTAAACTCACCTATTGTACTGTCATATGTTTCCAAGCTTAAAATCAAGCTAAAGAAACTTAAACAAGTGTTATGAAAGTTTACAATCATACCGGGGAGGTAAAACAGTTAAAAACAAAATTTTTATTGAAAAATAGGACTTGTGCGCGCGCACAGGATATTTGCGTACGCACGCAACAAAAAGATTTTCCGGCCTGTGCATACGCATGGTGTTGTGCGTACGCATAACTTGAACCTGCTCTGTTCTGTGCGTGGGTATAGATGTGTGTATGGGCACACATGACAGATTTTCAGATTTTCTACAACATCATAGAAATTAGATTTTTTATCCTAACTTTCAACCTCCATAACTTTCTCTACAAAATTTCAAATTCAATCATCTTTATACCATTTTAAATCTCTTTTAATTATCTTTAAATTAAGCTAAAGTTCACTCGAATCCAAGCCCCGAGGACGAAGTTATAGCCCGCTGAAGTTGGCTTAAAACCTTTATTTTACCTAATTGTGTAACTTTTCTAATTTACCACATTCTTCCTCCAAACCTATTCCATCGCATTTCAACCATACCAAAACAACATTAAACTCATACCAAATCCTTCTCAATCCATTCTACTTTCTAAATCCATTCCAACCTCTCAATTCAACATAATTTCCATCGTTATCCAAAAGTTTCCAAACCCATAAAATTCTTCCAAAATTCATACTCATACATCACAATTCTTAACAACCATCAACCCAACATCATACAAATCACATATACCTTATTTTAACTCATTATAAACAACATTTATCTACAATAACATCATCAATCACCATCAATCATCAACATCATCATTCAATATAATAATTCATCAATAATTCAAAACCTATCCTAAGGTCCACTAGCCTATGTTTCACAAAACATTATATATTACATAAAGAAAAATAAAACCATACCTTGGCCAATTACCAATACGTACTAAAATCACCAATTGATCATAACAAAGCTCAATCAAGCCATGAACTCAACTCTGCTTGCTCCCAATATCACAATTCTCAAGCTATACAAAATTAATTCATAAAGAACAATACCTAGGGTTTCCAAATACACAATTTTACAAGGGTGGAGAGTAAGCTTACCATACCCACAGTAGATTAGGATGAAACCCAACAAATCCCCACTAATGGGTGGCACCTAAACAACCAAAACACAAAAATCTACTCAAAACCAAAACCTAAATTTCAAAATTCTTAACGGTTGAGAACTGGGCAGAGATTTTCAAAAAACATACCACAATACCTATTTAGAAACGACGGGCTCAGTGAGAGTTTCTCATGGTCACAAATCGTTCACGAATCAGAGCACCTAACTCGAGTTACAAGCGAAAGAAGATGAATGTGAATAGTATTTTCCTGCAACCTGATGCACGAAAACTTGTCTCTCAACAAATTTTCCTCGGAAAGTATACCGAATTGTCGTCAAGTAAAAACTCACAATAGAGTGAGGTCGAATCCCACAGGAATTGATTGGTTGAGTAACTTTAATTAGAGGAGTGTTCTAGTTGAGCTAAGCCAAAGTTGGATTAGGAATTGCAGAATGTAAATTGGCAAGAAAAGTAAATAACAAGAATGTAAATTGTGGAATGTAATTGGTAGGAATTAAATTACAGAAAGTAAATTGCAGGAAATTAAAGGGGATTAGGGTGATGAGCATCAAAGTAAATAGTAGAAATTAAAGAGAATGGGTAAGATCAGAAGCGGGGAAGCTCATTGGGCTTAGGAGATGTTGCATTCTCCGGATCAAGTTCATTTTCATCTCTTCCTCAATCAATGCATTCATTGATCTCCTTGGCAATCTTAAGTGATTGGATCCCAATTCCATGGCAATCCAATCTCTCTAAGCTTGAACAATCGCCCAATTCTTTGATTTAATTGCTCATGGGAAGAGATGAAGTTTGGTCACTGATTATACTACACACCTTCATAGATCAAAGTATTGGTAGGATTACATGTCACGATATCCATCCAACCCCCAACCTAATCCAATGTGAGAAAGCATTTCTAGCATGATTTCCTCATTCCTCTTCGAAGGTTCAGAGGAAATCTAAGTATGAGCAATTTCTTTTCTAAGACAATTACCCAATTGGATGAAGATCGAAAGCTTTCTAGCAAAATCAAGAGAAAAGAAAGAAGAAGAATGAAAACTATTATTGATCCATTGAATTACAACAGAGCTCCCTAACCCGATGAAAAGGCATTTATTTTTCATAGCTCTGGGAATGGAAAGCAAAAATGAAAAGAGCATTGAAAAGTAAACTAAATAATAGAGAAAGTAAAAATACAGAGTGTTTATCTTTGCCTTCTCCAACGTTAGTGACAAAGTTAGTGTCACTAACGTTGGCTCCCTTTTTGCTCCACGTTAACACCCACTTAGTGGCGTTGACGTGGCCATTAACGTGGGTGTCTATTTGCCTTTATAACGTTAGTGGTGAAGTGTTAACTTCACCACTAACGTTAGAGCTTCTCCTTTCTTCCACGCTAGTGCCCACATTAATGGCACTAAGGTAGGCTTAAATGGCCTTCGAAGGCGTTAGTGGTGTTAACTTCACCACTAACATTGCAAGCTTGCTTCTCTTCTACGTTAATGGCCACATTAGTGGCACTAATGTAGCCACTAACGTGGCTCTTCTCTGCTTCTTTTGGTCCTAAAATCATACAAACAAAGTGCATCAAAGCCTTGTTCTAGAGCATGAGATTATGCATCATCTAATTTGTCATTCAATTCATGCATTATTCCCATGAAATCATGTAAAATTCACAATGTTTTCTTGAATCAAGGTATAAGTATATATTCACCCAAATGCTTGCTTATTGTCTAAGAAAATGCATGAAATTACCTAAAATACATAAAGAAAAGGCTAGTAAAACTAGCCAAGATGCCTTAGCATCACAACCCTCACCTCTCTTCTCTAATTCACGTTGTTGCTACTGTGTGTGTTAAAAAAGTGGCTGAAATGGCCACTTAAATGGCTTTATATATGTTGGGCTTGGGGCCAACTTAGGCTCGGTCCAACCCGTTAGTGTTTCTAGCCCGTTTGACCCACTTTGGGCCAAAACCTTTAAGATTAGTGCCTGGTTTTCAATTTTAATTATTTTTCTAAGTTTTTTTTATTATTTTTATTATTCTTACACCGTATTGGACAGTCTTAAGTTAGTACAAACGGCTAAATTACCGGTACGCGCTTTTACAAAATTTTTCGTAGAAAATTACATTTTTTCACTCGAAAAAATTCACTGAATTCAAATCTCACTGTTAAATTTTCAAATTAAGACTTATAAATTTTGAACCTATTCCGGGAAATTAATTTATACTTTATATTATCTAAATGGTCAATTTTAATAATTACAGTTCTTACATTCTCCCTTCCTAATTAGAAATTTTGTCCCCAAAATTCGAATCGCATATTATTTCCTCCAACTCCTAGTTCCTTGATTCTCGGCTAGCCCCTTTTAATATGAAGCATGTCCATATCCTCACAATTCCTTCCTCCACGAAGTATTCTGCTACTAATGTTGTCAACCTAATCAAGTCGTCAAAGCATCTCGTCCATTGTAGTTCTATCGTGTCGAAGTTTCCACATATGGTTCATCGTTCTCGTCAAGGAAGAAAGGTCGAGCATCTTCAATAACTTGAACTTTGAAAAAATAATTTTTAAAATTGTGAAAGGACTCGTCAAACATAGAGAAAACTTTTCTCACCTAAACAGCCCAGAAAGAAACCCAACCTAACTTTTTAGAAGAGCTAAAAGGTTTGGTCAATACAAAGAGGTAGAAGAACACTTTAACAGAAGGTCGGACATATAGTTCCTGACAAAGGAGCTGGTATATTTATAAAAAAGCCCATGAGTTAGGGTGTAGTTAGGTAGGAGCAACGTTAAAAGTCCAGATGACGTTAATTTCAAAGTCGGAAAAAAGAAGCCTAACATCTAGCTTAGTGAAGAAGCAATCATAGACATAGAAGAAAGTGCGTTCCGACCTATCAATTGGGGAAAACACACCCTCTCTTTGGGATCTGCAACCACTATCTCGTAGTTCCTCTCATCCTCCTGGTTTTCACACAGTCTATGGTGCCTACGAATGGTCTCGACATACTCTATCAATAATGGGCATCGGAGTAAGAACAAAAATATCTACCCAAGTCAGGTGAGAGAAAATTTTGGTCGACATATTGTGAATTACAGATTGAGACATTTAAATCTATACCTACAAATGCAACACACAAAGGAAAAATCGTCACAACAAGTTAGAAAGTCGAGCAAATAATCACAAGAAGTCAAGTCATCGTCGACAACACCAACAATTCACTACAACTCGTATAAAATCTCATAAACGCAACAAATCACTATCAAAATTCCAAATACAGAAAATGGCATTGCTTCTGAGAAGGCAAAAGCGACACCATTTGAGGACAACATAACCATATCAAAGCCCGTAGCAACAATATCAAACAATAAACAGTATCAATAAATTTCAAGATCAAACAACAAGTGACCGTTCCAAAAGACAGTTCCAAAGAAAATGAAAAACCCTCCATCAACATTTTAAATCACGTTTCAAAGTATCATTCAAAACAAAAAAATACAAGTGCTACCCAAAACAAATCGAAAACGAAAATAACAAAAATGGGCAAAAGCACTAACCTTGGTGAAATGAAAATTAGTAGGGCACGTCAAACGGTAAAAACACAAACGATTCTCTCCAAAAACATGAACGAAACCCTCTGAAAGCTTCAAGAAAGAAAATTCTTGAATGCTGGAACAAGGCGCACGAAAGAAAGAAGTGAAAAAAAAAGAGCTAAGAGTGCTAATGTTCAAGAAACAGAAAAGGAAGAAATGAGAAAGAATGAGGCATTTATAAGATACAAGAGGTAAAAAAGAAATTTCGCACCCCTCTGCACGGATCCCTAGGAAATTACCAAGTAACGTACACCATGTGATTAAAGGGGCAACGTTTCAAATATTTGACACACGTCAAGTACCTGACCTCTTAAAGGCGGCATACCCGACGAAGGAAATTGTAACCACAAATGCATAAGCCCGACCTCATGAAAGCTCAGACTTAAGTAGGGACACTGTTCATACCCTTGTCCAAAACATAAAGCCAGACCCAACAAGGAAGAAGGCCCACCCAAAAAATGGTAGCCACTTCTATTCTTCTCGACCTATTAGGAGGTCGGACGCGACTAGGGAGGTTCAGTCCCACTTATCCAAATAAGTAACTACCTTCCCGAATTTCTCTTACTATCTCTACCTCATCTAGAATGTATATCTCAACAAACTCCCAAGTTAAAAAAAACGGTTGTCCACCAACAAAGTTGGAACTACTCCAAAAGGTGGTTATCTATTCTATTATAAATATACTGACACCCCTTAGGTATATTCAAGTCTCAATTTACTAAAAACCTGCTTAAATCCATTGCTAACTTAAGCATGGTAGTCTCTTACAGGTACCACCCCCACCTCCTCACAAGGAACTCGGACAGTGACACCTCGACACCAGTACAACTCAAACGCTGCCTAAGAAGGAGTCTGGACCTCACATTCAGACCCAAATTATCGTTTCAGATAACCCTCAAAACAGAGTCTATTAAATACTTTTTATGAGACAATTTAAACATTTTTTTATGAATAAAAATTTCAAATTACTTTATTTACATTTTACCGTGTGTGATCAAGTGACGTAAAATAAATTAATGTTAGTTCTTTTAATTTTAACCATTTAATCTAAGTTGTCAAGAACAATTTTTTTAAAGATCTAATAAAAAAAACTTTTATCTATCTTTTTTTCCTCCATATGGTTCATTCATACTCGTTCCTTATTTTCTTATCAAAACTTCTAATAAAAATAGCTGTGTTTACTAAGCCACTTAGAGTCTTGCACTATAATTAATAAGTAAACCCATCACTATTATGAAGAAATAAGATTACGTTTGGGCGGGATTTTTCATCAATGTGTCATTTTTTGAAATTTGTTATCAAAATATTATCTTTAAATAACTATTTATCTATCTGAATTATATGTCATTCTTTTACTATAGTAATTAATTTGATTTTTTATTTTATTTTTAATTATAATTATTTATAGTAATGTAAGAAAGTATGATTTGAATAATTAGTCTCAAAAAAATAATATTTAGTAATAAATTTTAAAAAAGTTAGCACATTGATAAAAAAAACTAATAAAATAGAGTAAAACTCCTAATAAAAAAAGAACTAATAAAAGTCAGCACATTGAAGTCGGCCATGTGGCCCTCTTCATTAGTCACTAATAATGATTACTGATGTGAAACGTTAACTCACATATGTAATCGTTAAATATTTATGTGTGCATTTTAGATAAATTAGTCTCTAAAATAAAGTAGAAAATAGTCCTCAAAAAATTAAAAAGAATTCAAAATAATCTCTACAAATTTTTAAAAAATTTAAAAATTTAAAAATAGTCATTTTTTTCTAAGTTTATTTGGTGTCAAAATTTTAGAAGGTTAGGAATATTTATATTGACCTTCATTAATTCAATAATTTCTTAAATTTAGTTGTTATTATTATTGTTTCTATATCACCTCAATGTCGGTATCATATATTAATGATTAAATAATATTATTTTTTATGATATTTTAGTGTTAATATATAAAATTATATTTCAGTATATACTAGTATTTTACCCGTAATAATATTATGGTAATATAATTTTTTTAAAATTATGGTCTACTTTGTTCTGATAGTTATAGATTATACATGTCATAAAAAATTTATAAAATCAAACTACTTTTATAACAAAAATCGTAGGTTGACAAAAATTTCTGACTAAAAAGATCAAGGTATATGTAGATAAAAAATTAAATAATAAGATTTTTAGTTAATATTTTTATATGAAAAGTCTAATTTTTTTATTAATAATTAATTTTAACATTCGTTATCTAAAATTTAAAACAATTTAATGTGTATAATTTTATATTTAATTAGGTGTTAAGTCTGTTGCACAAATAGAAATAATTAATTTTTATACTTGTTATCTAAAAATAATATTTTTTTTCTCTATGTATATAAAAATATTATTAGATATTAGCATAAAAAAATTATACTGATAGTTATAAGATTAAGTCAAAATTAATTTTTTAAAAAATTTATATAGAGTAAAAATAGTAGAGAGAAATAGAAAAATGGAGAGAGGTAAATGAGAGAATTTATTAATTTTTAAAAAAAATATTCTCTCTCAATTTTAATAAGAGTGTCATGTGACACATTTGATTATTAAATTAGATAGTATTATATGATACATAATATAGGTATATTTCAATTTCAATTTCAATTTTAATATTTCAAATTTAATTTTAATACAATTAAAGAATGTCATGTTGCACATTTTGATTGTCAAATAAGTATTTTGGTTGTAAAATTAGTAAGGAGGAGGGAAGAATTATTTAATTTTGGAGGAAAAGATTTCATTTCAATTATAACGAGAGAATACATATGACACATTTTGGTTGTAAAAATTAGTAAAGAGGAGAGAAGAATTTCTTAATTTTGGAGGGAAAGATTTGATTCCAATTGTAATGAGAAAGTGACATATGACACATTTTGGTTGTAAAATTAGAGATATATAATAGATAATAGATTAATAATGATATATAGAGAGATAGAGTGAATGAAGGAATGAGAGAGACAGAGAAAGGAAGAGAGAAGAGGGGAGAATTCTTTAATTTTAAAGGAAAAGATTTGATTTCAATTGCAATGAGGGAGTGACATGTGACACATTTTGACCTTCAAATTAGTAATATATAATAGATTTTGTTATTTTTTGTATTCTTTATTTTTTATATAATTTTTAATACTATTTTATTTTTTTATTAACAAAATTATTAGACAATGACTTTTGATAAAGATTAAAAATTCGAAGAAATTATTTTAAAATTTTTAAAAAATTTCCAGAACTGTTTTGAGATTTGTTAAATTTTTTGGGAACTGTTGTGTACTGACTCACTGTAGGGATTGATTTGTCCAAAATGCACACATGGACATTTAACGATCACACATGCGAGTTAATGTTCTACATCAATAGTCACTGTTAGTGACTAACGGAATGGAACTGTACTGTATAACGGAAGTAAATGTTAGAGATTATTTTGTATATTTTAAAACTTAAGAGACTAAAATGTTTGACTTCAAAAATTTCAAAGATTGATTTGAGTATTTATTTTGTATTTTAATTTAGATAAGTTTAAAATATTTTTAATTAAATTATAATATCAAATAGAGAGAATATAAACCAATTTGGGTTGGTCGAATGGTCAGCTCACTCGTCCGCTTAAACAAGTGTCATGGGTTTGAATCCTGCCTTGTATATGCAGCAACCCATTGGCCAGCGACAGATCCTTAAATAGAACTCAGATCCGCGACGAATCAGTTCTTGACCTGTAGGGTTGGGAGATACCGTGGGCAACAAAAAAAAAATAGAGAGATAGGGCTAAGAATAAATTTTAATTTTTCATGTTATAAATGTCATTCATTAATTGTTGTCCTTTTAACACTTATGTATTTGAAAATTTATGCTTAATTCTTAATTAATGAGTTGACCGCAAATAAGGAAACAAATATTTGAATTAGTAAAGTTTAGAAAAGTAAGATAAAATTCTCAACTAATGATAAATGCAATGATATATAGCATCAATGTCACATTTGATTACTGCTCACCAGTTTATTATTTCATTTGACCATTTGAAAGAAAATAGTTATTAATGCAATAATAATATAATTAACAACTATATTATTTATTATCTATTATATCTATTATTTATTATCTATTATATCTATTTATTATATTCTATTATATTATATAAAAATTAGATTTCTTCATAGAATTGACATAATATATTTTAAAAGTATTTTTTAATTTATTTTTTTAAATTCATTAAATATAATTTATTATAATAAACTATTTATATAAACTAATTAATTTGATTATTAGATATTTAAGTATTACACTAATGGATTTAATTAATTCATAATTACCAAATTAAATTTCAATCATTTAGTTATGAATTCAAATAACTTTCTCTTAAAGATATTTTTCAATTTTATTTTGTTTGATTGATTAATCTAAATCAGTTATAATCAATTGTAAATAATCTATTATTACATCATATTAATAACATGTCATAGGTGACAATTTTTTTTCCATTTCATTTAGCCTAACATAGGGAACCTAATTATATTAATATGCTAACGTTAATCTAACTCATTAATAAGTTTTATTTTTCATGAAAATAATAATGTTTCATGTTATCTTTAAAATTTTACTAATACTATATTAAACTTAATTTATCATTGTTATTCGATTTTTCAATTATGCAATATGATTAATATTCAAATGAATAATTTGAATTTTTCTTTGAAAATCACAAATACATGATTTTAATTTGTAAATATAATTTTAAGTTCTCATTTATTATTTAACACTCTTCATATCTTTCTTTTTTTAGATGATTCTTTTGATTTTCTTTCACTCTTTAAAATGTTCAAATAATTTTTTTGTGTTATATTTTTTCATCTATTTTTTATATTTTATAATTTTTTTATTTTTTAACATTATTCTTTACAACGTTATATATTATTTTATTTTTTATTAATTTTTAATATTTTTCTCCTACAAAAAAAGATAAATTAAAGGTCCTTTAAAATAAAACTGAATTTCATCTATATAAAGTTGTTTGAAGTATTTTATTCAATTTTTTATACTAATTTTATTTTTTTATTCATTCTAGTAAACTATATTTAATACTTTTATTTTTTAGATTTTATAGGTCCTTCGTTCCTTTCGATTAAACGATAATAATAATATTTTTCATTCTTTAATATTTTTCTATTTTTATTTTGTTTTATATTTTTGTTATTCTTCATACAAGTTATAAAATATTTACTTTTGTTCTAGTATATATAAAATTTTTATTTTCTTTTGTCTAAATTAAATTTAGAACTAATTTTTTAGATACTATTATGATAAAAAAAATTTGTTTTTATTCTTCATTCTTCATGTTTTTGATCTTATTCATATAGATAATTTGCACATACTTGGTGATATAAAGAGAAAGTTTATGCGGTATAATCTAAAATTTTTAGTAATAAAGTTGAATTTGGATCCTCTAAATTTTGAATTTTCATTTTAGAAGGAAAAGTATGATCTCTCACCCTTGAATTTCTCTCTCATATTTTTTCTTGGTCCTATTTATGAAATAAAGGGTGAGAAATCCAAGGTTCTGAAAACCGGTTCGAACCGGCCGATCGAACCGGTTGAACCGTGAACCGACACAAAAAACAAATCGGTCAGAAGTTAAAATCGCAGATTTTAAAAACCGCCGTTGAACCGCTGAACCGGTTGGTCGAACCAAACTGTGACCCGGCCGGTTTTTTGAATTTTGCTGAAACGCTGTCGTTTTGTGTGGAAGGAGTCCCGAACCCTAACTTTATCCCTAACTAAAACGCGTTCTTTACCTCTCTCACACTTAGCCACTGTCCAGAGCTTCTCTCATGGAACTCCTGCTCTTCCCTCACTCCCTCACTTCCGTCCAACCACCGCCTACTACCGTCGCCGTCGCAGCTTCCAACTTTGAACAGCCACCGCCTGCTCCCTCACTCCCCTTCCTTCGCGCAGCAAACGTCGCAAACTTCCTTCTCTCCATCGCGCAGCCACCGTTTGATCATCGAAGCATCCATCGCGCAGCCACTGTCCCGCCGCACCAGCTCTGTTCCACCGCGCTCCCTTCAGCGGCCTCTGCTCTGTTCTGTCGCGTGGCCCTTCCCTCCAAGGTATTTTTTATTTTTGTAACTGTAATTGTGGTTTTAGTTTGTTGGTTAATCAGTTAATCTGTGATTTTTTCTGATATTCTTGATTTCAACCTTGCTACTATTAATTTTTTTTTATTGTGTATCACTATGCTAATTATCTATGAGATTAATGGGTTGCTGTAAGCCTGTAATATTGATATTGGAAACATTGCAAACATTGAAAACATTGCTGATGGGCAATATCATGTGCAAACATTGTATGAACCAATTAGTGTTGCTGGTCAGATTATTCCCTAGAATTTCCCTCTTCTCATGTTTGCTTGGAAGGTTAGTGGCTCTGGTTACTGGCTCTTCTTTTTAATTTTGCTCTGGTTACTGGTTCTGTTTAATTTCTGAATACTTGGTTCTTCTTCCTTTTAATTTCTGAAAATTTTGTTCAAAATTTCATTTTAATATTTTGTGATTTTTGTAATTGCTCTGGTTACTGGCTCTGTTTCATAATGTACCAATGTTAGTGTAATTGCTATTTTATAATTGCTGCTGGTTGCTGTCATGTACCACCGTTCTGTTTCTATTCAACCATTTCCGTTGCATTTCAAAGTTTCAGCTCCCTCTCCCTATTCTATTCGAATTTCAGAACATGCTCCAGCCTAAGGTAATTTATTTTTCTTTACTTGTTCTTTCTTATATTAATTATTCAGTTATTATTTTATTTAATTGTTGTTTTTAATGATTAGTATGTTGTTCAAGTTTTTGTTTTCTTGTTGGTTTGCTGTATTTTAAAGCTTTAGTTGTTCTTGTGTTTTTTATTTTCAATTCTAATTGATCTTATTAACTTGTTAATTCGATAAATTAATGTTTTAGTGCTGTTCTTAACTTTTAAATTTTAGATTGTTAAGTTGTTATGTTGTTCTTGACCTTTTGATAATTTGTTAATTTTATAAATTGTTAAGTATATAAATTGTTCATGATGTTGATCTTAATTAATTGTTCTTGTTATTAGAAAGAGAATGGAATTGAGGTGTATCAATTTACAGGTAGCTATAAATTGAAAAGAGGACACTCACTGAGCAGAACTCCTTTGTTACTTCATTAAATGTTTTTTTGAGTTTCTGATGCAATACCTGAGATTAAGAATTGAATGGAAGATGAGCAATATTGACTTTCTTTTCGTTTGATTGTTTGAATATGAATTCAAGATTCTGTAAAACTGACTTTTACTAGAAATCCTACAGCTTGCTCAATATGTTTCAGTTCCTCCCAGGCTGAGCCAACATACTGTGCATGACAGATTCAGGTTATGATATAAATATGGAATAGAAGAAATGATCTCAAATAGTTGATTGGTGCTCACCGTATCAGTGACATCAATACACCATCTCTCTAATTCACCCAATCCTACCTTTACATACTCTCTATTGCTGAATGAACAACACTCAAAATGTTAGTATTCTCTATGCAGCAAATTGACATGTAATATGAAGATGGTGAATAATTGAATGGTTTGTGATTGATTATTTATTTTTTTGTTATTTGACTTTTGTGTTTATATTTGGATGAGATTATAATATTGTGGTTGATTGTAATACTTTTAATTTGGATAATATTTTAAAGATTATTAGTCTATAATTATATTTTTGTGTGTTTATTTATATTTTAATTATTATTTTTTTATAAAACGGCTTTTTTGGTTCAACCACGGTTGAACCTATGAATCAGTGAACCAGTAGCTAGAGCGGTTCGATGATCGGTTCGATTTTCAGAACCTTGGAGAAATCACACTTTTTTCTCTAAAATAAAATTCAAAATTTAGAGGATCCAAATCTAATAGAATTAGATATTTGTCTTTTAGACTTTTGAATTTTGTACTATTTCAATTTATTATAGAGATAAAAAAAGTATATTTTTAAAGGTTTTTTAGTTTTAATCTTTATTTGTTAAACCATATTTTGAAACTACCATGATTGTGATTACGAAATTAGCTTATACATTATGATTGATTTATGAAAAAAATACAATAAAAAAATTTGTATGTATTACTGGACTCATCAACAAGAAAGTATATTTTTTTTAAAAATTATTTATTTTCATTTAATGTCGCGTGTTAAATATTTTTCATACTCAATAATATGTAAAGGTAAATTACATCTTACGAATAAATAATGATTCCTTGATTATTTGAATATCATTATTTGTATATTAAATATTTTTATTATTGATCAAATTTTTTACTTTAATAGGTCATGAAAATAGTGAAAGTCAGTCTCTTAATAGAATTAGCTAGTATAGACAAAATAGTTAGTTAAAGTCAACAAAAAGTATTGAAAAAACTTGGTAAGATTAAATAAATTTAATTAAAAATAACATAGAAAAACTACAACTAAAAAAAGCTTTTATTCAAATATAAAACTTTTGCATGTCAAATTGATGATAAAGTTTGCTGTTGGGGGGGAAGGGGGGGGGGGGGGAGGGAGTGAGAGAGGGGGGACATAGATTAAAAAAATTCGGAGATTTAATATGATTAGTTAAAAATTAAAAAATTATTAAATTATGAAATTTAAAAATAAGAAAATTTAAATTTTTTTAATTTATATTTTTAATCCAATGAAAAAAATATGTTTTTCCTTTTAATAAAAAATCGATATCATTTTATCTTTTTTATTTGTATTACATCTTACTTTTTTTACTATAATTAAAAGTTTTTCAAATATAACAAACTATCACATTATTAAATATAATATTAGAGATAAATTATTAAAAATAATAATATTTAGCTAATTATCATAACCACATTAAAAATTATTCAAATTATTTTTATATAATAAAAGTAATACACTTCAAAAAATATTTTATATAATTTATTGACAAATATATGTGATATTTATCATAATTTTTATTTTAATAAAAAATATTATTGTGTTAAAGTCATATATTTTAAAGGTGTATAAATGTAATTTTTATTTAAAAAAATTATAAGATAATAAATGCAATTTTTTTTAACTTTATCCTTAATATTAAATTTTAATTTTGCTTTTGACGTTTCAATATATTTCAGTATACTACTAGGGTGAGTAATATTATGTATAAATAATCAATTGTATTAAATTATTTAATAAATAATGAATAAAAAAATAAAATTAATTAATTAATTTAAATTTTTCTCCTATTATTTTCTATATATATAAAATTAGAATGTACTTTATACTTTTTTTCTCTTTTTCTTTTGTACTTCAATTATAATTTTTTTAATTTTTAATTTTTGATTTTGTTTATATTTATTTTTTAATTTTTAATTCCTGGGGTTTTATTAAGATTTTTCAACTTCTCTGCCGTGAACTAGATGTATCTCCTTCCCAGACTTTGTTCCTTTATTTGTTTGTTTCCGCCAAGCCTGGTGGTTCCTCAAAAAGGAAAGCTTCTTGGGTTTCTTTTCGGTCCGCCCAGGAGCACAAAGTGTTTGCTATGATGAGTCTTTTAAGGACTTTAAGAACTACTTTTTCAAAGTTCGAGCTGTTGAGGGGGTCCGCCTCTTTTTCCTTGATGAAAACGACGAGCCCTCCTTCCCCCTAGAGTGGCAAAAAGATGTACGAGTATCTCGCTACACTTGGGAGATGCTAGATGACGTTGAGTGTGCTTTTGTGGTTGTCCTCGAGGATCTTTGGGGGAAACCACCTCATCTTGATACGAAGAGATTCTTGAATGATCCTTCCTTGGTTCGAACTGTTCTGGGTATTTTGTTTGGCTTTGCTTTTATACTTGTTTTTCCTTTCTCTACATTACATTTGTAACTCTTGGCTGTTGCTATATTTGTAGAGATGTTGGTGCACGAAATTGCAATCACACTTTTGTAATCCCGCACAACTAACCAGCAAGTGCACTGGGTCGTCCAAGTAATACCTCACGTGAGCAAGGGTCGATCCCACGGAGATTGTCGGCTTGAAGCAAGCTATGGTTATCTTGTAAATCTTAGTCAGGATATCAGAAATTATCAGGATTGATTGTAAAAAGCAAAAGAACATGAAATGGTTACTTGTATTGCAGTAATGGAGAATAGGTTGGGGTTTTGGAGATGCTCCATCTTCTGAATCTCTGCTTTCCTACTGTCTTCTTCATCAAACACGCAAGGCTCCTTCCATGGCAAGCTGTATGTAGGGTATCACCGTTGTCAGTGGCTACCTCCCATCCTCTCAGTGAAAATGTTCCTATGCTCTGTCACAGCATATGGCTAATCAGCTGTCGGTTCTCGGTCAGGCCGGAATAGAATCCAGTGATTCTTTTGCGTCTGTCACTAACGCCCCGCCTGCTAGGAGTTTGAAGCACGTCACAGTCATTCAATCATTGAATCCTACTCAGAATACCACAGACAAGGTTTAGACCTTCCGGATTCTCTTGAATGCCGCCATCAATTCTAGCTTATACCACGAAGATTCTGATTAAGGAATCCAAGAGATATCTACTCAATCTAAGGTAGAACGGAGGTGGTCGTCAGGCACACGTTCATAGTTGAGAATATGATGAGTGTCACGGATCATCACATTCATCCGGGTTAAGAACAAGTGATATCTTAGAATGGAAGCAAGCATGATTGAATAAGAAACAGTAGTAATTGCATTAATCCATCAAGACACAGCAGAGCTCCTCACCCCCAACCATGGGGTTTAGAGACTCATACTGTGGAAGGTACACAAAGAAACATGTAAAGTGTCATGAGGTACAGATACCATGTCAAAAGATCCTATTAATAGTAAACTAGTAACCTAAAGTTTACAGAAATGAGTAAATGACAGAAAAATCTACTTCCGGGCCCACTTGGTGTGTGCTTGGGCTGAGCATTGAAGCTTTCAAGTGTAGAGACCTTTTCTGGAGTTAAACGCCAGCTTTCATGCCAGTTTGGGCGTTTAACTCCAAGTTTTATGCCAGTTCCAGCGTTAAACGCTGGAATTTCTGAGGCTGATTTGCCACGCCGGTTTGGGCCATCAAATCTTGGGCAAAGTATGGACTATCATATATTTCTGGAAAGCCCAGGATGTCTACTTTCCAACGCCGTTGAGAGCGCGCCAATTGGGCTTCTGTAGCTCCAGAAAATCCACTTCGAGTGCAGGGAGGTCAGAATCCAACAGCATCTGCAGTCCCTTTCAGTCTCTGAATCAGATTTTTGCTCAGGTCCCTCAATTTCAGCCAGAAAATACCTAAAATCACAGAAAAACACACAAACTCATAGTAAAGTCCAGAAAAGTGAATTTTAACTAAAAACTAATAAAAATATACTAAGAACTCAACTAAAACTACTAAAAACATACTAAAAACAATGCCAAAAAGGGTACAAATTATCCGCTCATCACAACACCAAACTTAAATTGTTGCTTGTCCCCAAGCAACTGAAAATCAAGATAGGATAAAAAGAAGAATATACTATAGACTCCAAAATATCAAAGAAACATAATTCCAATTAGATGAGCGGGACTAGTAGCTTTTTGCCTCCGAACAGTTTTGGCATCTCACTCTATCCTTTGAAGTTCAGAATGATTGGCATCTATAAGAACTCAGAACTCAGATAGTGTTATTGATTCTCCTAGTTAAGTATAATGATTCTTGAACATAGCTAGTGTGAGTGAAAAACTGTCTAGTATTACCACCTAGATGGATCAGCTTTGCTAGAGTCCCCAATTAGAGGTGTCCAGGGTTCTTAAGCACACTCTTTTTGCCTTGGTTCACAACTTTATTTTTTTTTCTTTTCTCTTTTTTTTTTCGAAAATTTTTTTTTTCACTGCTTTTTCTTGCTTCAAGAATCACTTTGATAATTTTCAGATCCTCAATAACAGTTCTCCTTTTCCATCATTCTTTCAAGAGCCAACAATTTTAACATTCTTTAAAACAACAAATTCAAAAGACATATGCACTGTTCAAGCATTCATTCGAAAAACAAAAATTATTGTCACCACATCAAACTAATTCAACTAGTTTCAAGGATAAATTTCGAAATCCTGTACTTCTTGTTCTTTTGTGATTAAAGCATTTTTCATTTAAGAGAGGTGATGGATTCATAGGACATTCATAACTTTAAGGCATAAATTTTATAATTATGAATTAAGAACAAGACTCAAATATAGATATAAGATGAGACTAAAAAAATAAAAATAGGAATAGAAAACAAAAGAAAAAAAACGCAAAAATAGGCTCCTAATGATAGAGGTTTTCACAGAGTTAGGACTCAACAACCTTGATTTTGAGAAGTGGATGCTCCCTCAGCTCGAGAGGAGAGCTTTTGGCGTTTCATCTCTTGGAGTTCACGCCCCTGCTTCTCTTGTTCCTTCAGCAATTTGCAGAGCATGCAGTTCTGATTCTGCTGTTCTTCCTTCAGTTGCTCCATAGTTTCTTGCAACTTGGTGATAGATGCTTCTAGGCTGGCCCAGTAGCCAATTTCAGGGAATTCAGGGAGGAACTCCTGCGCCCTCCTTTTGATAGAGTTGTCTTGCATTTGTCCTTCCATTGACTTCTTGGTGATTGGATGTTCAATGGGTATGAATTCATCTACTCCCATCTTCACCCCAGCCTCTTTACAGAGCAAGGAGATCAAGCTTGGGTAAGCCAATTTGGCTTCAGTGGAATTCTTATTTGCAATTGTGTAGATCTCACAAGCAATCACATGATGAACCTCCACTTCTCTTCCAAGCATAATGCAATGAATCATCACTGCTCTCTTGATGGTGACCTCAGAACGGTTGCTAGTGGGTAGTATGGAGCGCCCAATAAAGTCTAGCCAACCTCTTGCAATTGGTTTGAGGTCTCCCCTCTTGAGTTGGTTTGGGATACCCTTAGAATTGGTTATCCATTTTGTTCCAGGGAGGCATATGTCCTCTAGAACTTGATCCAACCCTTTATCTGCTCTCACCATCCTCCTATTAAAGGATTCAGGATCATCTTGCAGTTGAGGTAATTTGAAGATTTCTCTTATTTTGTCCAGATGAAAGTACATAACTTTCCCTCTGACCATGGTTCTGTAGGTATGGTAAGCAGTTCCAGTCATTCTCTGCTTATCTGTTAGCCACAGATTTGAGTAGAATTCCTGAACCATGTTCCTTCCAACCTTTATCTCAGGATTGGTTAGAACTTCCCATCTTCTGTTTCGAATTTGCTCTTGGATCCCCGGATATTCATCTTCTTTCAGATCAAATTTCATTTCCGGGATCACTGACCTCAGACCCATTATCTTGTGATAATGGTCTTCATGTTCTTTGGTTAAGAACTTCTCTTGATTCCAAAGATTCTTTGGATATTCTCTTTCTTTCCTCTTAAATTGGTTTGTTTCCTTTAGGAGCCATGATCTTGATGAATCTTGGCTTAGTGATCACGGAAAAGCACACCAAACTTAGAGGTTTGCTTGTCCTCAAGCAAAAGAAAGAAGAGAAGAGAGAGAAGGAAGAGGAAATTCGAATGAGGAAGAGAAAATTCGAATGGTGTGGTGGAATGAGGGGGACAAATGTTTATTTAAAAGGTGGGGGGAGATTTTGAAAAGAAAAGAAAATTTGAAAGGAGATTTGAGAAGATGGAAAGAATTTGAGAGAAAGATTTGAACAATTTGGAAGATTGGAAAAGATTTGAAGAATGGTTTTGATTTTTTGAAGATTTGAAAGTGAATGATGAATGGTTGAAGTGTGATTTTGTAGAAAAGTATGGGTAAGAAAAGGAAAGTTTGAAAAAATTTGGTTTGAAAACAAAATTGTGGTCCCCCCACCTTTCTGGCGTTAAACGCCCAGAATGGCACCCATTCTGGCGTTTAACGCCCATTTGATGCCCCTTTTGGGCGTTTAACGCCCAGCCAGGTGCCCTGGCTGGCGTTAAACGCCAGAATTCCTTTATCACTGGGCGTTTTTCCAAAACGCCCAGGATGCTGCATACCTGGCGTTAAACGCCCAGAATGGTGCCCATTCTGGCGTTTAACGCCCAAATGGCACCATTCCTGGCGTTAAACGCCCAGAATGGTACCCATTCTGGCGTTTAACGCCCAAAATGCCCCTTACTGGCGTTTTTTCGCCAGTAAGCTCATTTTCTCTGCTTTTTGAGCTGAATCCTTCTGTAACTCTGTGAATTCCTTCATTTTTGATACTTGCCTCTGTAAAACAATCATATAACCTCCTAATGACTGGGTTGCCTCCCAGCAAGCGCTTCTTTACTGTCTTTAGCTGGACCTTCACTGAGAATCACTCAAGTCTCAGTTTTGAGCATTCCTGCTCAAAATTGCCTTCAAGATAATGCTTGATTCTCTGTCCGTTAACATGAACTTTTTGTCAGAATCAATATCCTGAAGCTCAACATATCCATATGGTGAAACTCCTGTAATCACATACGGACCCCTCCACCGGATTTGAGTTTTCCTGGAACATTTGAGCCTAGAGTTGAAGAGCAGAACTTTTTGTCCTGGCTCAAAGACTCTGGTTGACAACTTCTTGTCATGCCATTTCTTTGCCTTTTCCTTATAAATTTTTGCATTTTCAAAGGCATTGAGTCTAAACTCCTCTAGCTCATTTAGCTGGAGTAATCTCTTTTCACCAGCTAACTGTGCATCCATGTTTAGGAACCTGGTTGCCCAATAGGCTTTATGTTCCAGTTCCACGGGCAGATGACAGGCCTTCCCATACACCAATTGGTATGGAGAGGTTCCTATAGGAGTCTTGAATGCTGTTCTGTATGCCCCAGAGCATCATCCAAGCTCTTTGCCCAATTCTTTCTCCGGGCTATCACCGTCCTTTCTAGGATTCTTTTTAGCTCTCTGTTAGAGACTTCAGCTTGCCCATTTGTCTGTGGATGATACGGAGTTGCCACTTTATGGCTGATTCCATATCTAACTATAGCAGAGTATAGCTGTTTATTGCAGAAATGAGTGCCCCCATCACTGATTAGTACTCTGGGAACACCAAACCTGCTAAAGATGTGTTTCTGGAGGAATTTTAGCACAGTTTTGGTATCATTAGTGGGTGTAGCAATTGCTTCTACCCACTTAGATACGTAGTCCACTGCCACCAGAATGTAAGTGTTTGAGTATGATGGTGGGAATGGATCCATGAAGTCAATTCCCCATACATCAAACAATTCTATCTCTAATATCCCTTGTTGAGGCATGGCATATCCGTGAGGCAAGTTACCAGCTCTTTGGCAATTGTCACAGTTTCGCACAAACTCTCGGGAATCTTTATAGAGAGTAGGCCAGTAGAAGCCACATTGGAGGACTTTATTGGCTGTTCGCTCACTTCCAAAATGTCCTCCATACTGTGATCCATGGCAATGCCATAGGATCTTTTGTGCTTCTTCTCTGGGTACACATCTGCGGATTACTCCGTCTGCACATCTCTTAAAGAGATATGGTTCATCCCAGAGGTAGTACTTGGCATCTGAAATTAATTTCTTTCTTTGCACTTTGCTGTACTCCTGGGGTATGAACCTCACAGCTTTATAATTTGCAATATCTGCAAACCAAGGAGCTTCCTGAATGGCAAAGAGTTGCTCATCTGGGAAAGTCTCAGAGATCTCAGTAGAAGGGAGGGACGCCCCAGCTACTGGTTCTATTCGGGACAGATGATCAGCTACTTGGTTCTCTGTCCCTTTTCTGTCTCTTATTTCTATATCAAACTCTTGCAGAAGCAACACCCATCTTATTAGCCTGGGTTTTGAATCCTGCTTTGTGAGTAAGTATTTAAGAGCAGCATGGTCAGTGTACACAATCACTTTGGATCCTACTAGATAAGATCTAAACTTGTCAATGGCATAGACCACTGCAAGTAGTTCTTTTTCTGTGGTTGTGTAATTCTTCTGTGCATCATTTAGAACACGGCTAGCATAATAAATGACATGCAGAAGTTTGTTATGCCTCTGTCCCAACACTGCACCAATGGCATGATCACTGGCATCACACATTAATTCAAATGGCAATGTCCAATCTGGTGCAGAGATGACTGGTGCTGTGACCAGCTTAGCTTTCAGGGTCTCAAACGCCTGCAGACACTGTGTGTCAAACACAAATGGTGTGTCAGCATCTAGCAGGTTACTTAAAAGTTTTGCAATTTTCGAAAAATCCTTTATAAACCTTCTGTAGAATCCTGCATGCCCCAGAAAGCTTCTGATTGCCTTAACATTGGCAGGTGGTGGTAATTTTTCAATTACCTCTACCTTTGCCTTATCCACCTCTATTCCCCTGCTTGAAATTTTATGCCCAAGGACAATTCCTTCAGTCACCATAAAGTGACATTTCTCCCAGTTTAAAACCAGGTTAGTCTCTTGGCACCTTTTCAGGACAAGTGCTAGGTGATTAAGACAGGAGTTGAATGAGTCTCCATATACTGAAAAGTCGTCCATGAAGACTTCCAAAATTTCTCTACCATATCTGAGAAGATAGAGAGCATGCACCTCTGAAAGGTTGCAGGTGCATTGCACAGACCAAAAGGCATCCTCCTATAGGCAAACACGCCAGAAGGGCAAGTAAATGCTGTTTTCTCTTGGTCCTGAGGATCTACTGCAATTTGGTTGTAACCTGAATAGCCATCCAAAAAGCAGTAATAATCATGACCAGCTAGTCTTTCTAGCATTTGGTCTATGAATGGTAAAGGAAAATGATCCTTTCTGGTGGCTGTATTGAGTCTTCTGTAGTCAATACACATACGCCACCCTGTGACTGTTCTTGTAGGAACCAGTTCATTTTTTCATTATGAACCACTGTCATGCCTCCCTTTTTGGGGACAACTTGGACAGGGCTCACCCAGGGGCTATCAGAAATAGGATAAATAATCCCAGCCTCTAGTAATTTAGTGACCTCTTTCTGCACCACCTCCTTCATGGCTGGATTTAGCCTCCTTTGTGGTTGAACCACTGGTTTGGCATTATCCTCCAACAAGATCTTGTGCATGCATCTAGCTGGGCTAATGCCCTTAAGATCACTTATGGACCACCCAAGAGCTGTCTTGTGTGTCCTTAGCACTTGAATCAGTGCTTCCTCTTCCTGTGGATTTAAAGCAGAGCTTATAATCACTGGAAAAGTGTCACCCTTTCCCAGAAATGCATATTTCAGGGATGGTGGTAGTGGTTTGAGTTCAGGTTTGGGAGGTTTATCCTCCTCCTGAGGAATTTTCGAAAATTCCTTTGCTTCCTCTAGTTCTTCTTGATCAGGTTGAGCATCTTTGAAGATGTCCTCAAGCTCTGATTCTAGGCTTTCAGCCATATTGATCTCTTCTACCAGAGAGTCAATAATGTCAGCGCCCATGCAGTCATTTGGTGTGTCTGGGTGCTGCATAGCTTTTACAGCATTTAACTTGAACTCATCCTCATTAACTCTTAAGGTCACTTCCCCTTTTTGTACATCAATGAGAGTTCGTCCAGTTGCTAGGAAAGGTCTTCCTAGAATGAGAGTTGCACTCTTGTGCTCCTCCATTTCCAGCACCACAAAGTCAGTTGGAAAGGCGAATGGCCCAACCTTGACAATCATATCCTCTATTATGCCTGATGGATGTTTAATGGAGCCATCAGCAAGTTGGAGGCATATCCTGGTTGGTTTGACTTCTCTAGTCAACCCAAGCTTTCTGATAGTGGATGCAGGTATTAGATTGATGCTTGCTCCAAGATCACATAGGGCTGTCTTGGTGCAGGTGCCTTCTAATGTGCATGGTATCAGAAAGCTTCCAGGATCTTGAAGCTTTTCTGGTAAGCTTTTCAGAATGACTGCACTGCATTCTTCAGTGAGAAACACTTTTTTAGTTTCTCTCCAATCCTTCTTATGACTTAAGATTTCCTTCATGAACTTAGCATAAGAAGGTATTTGCTCAAGTGCCTCTGCAAACGGAATCTTTATTTCAAGAGTCCTTAAATAGTCTGCAAAGCGGGCAAATTGCTTATCCTGTTCCGCTTTGCGGAGTTTCTGAGGATAAGGCATCTTGGCTTGATATTCTTCAACCTTAGATGCTGCAGGTTTATTCCTTACAGAAGTGGTTGAAGAAGCCTTTTTAGAGGGATTACTGTCAGCACTCTCAGGTGTCTGATCTTCCCTTGGCGTTTGAACGCCAGGAATGGGTGAAGTTTGGGCGTTAAACGCCAACTTCTCTCCCTTTTCTGGCGTTTGAACGCCAGAACTGGGCAAGGAATGGGCGTTTAACGCCAACTTTCCTTCCCTTTCTGGCGTTTGAACGCCAATAACATTCCTCTCTGGGCTCTTACTGTCCTCAGAGGGATTTTGAACAGTGGTTTGGTTATCCTCTGTCAATTGTTCCCTGTTTGGCTTTTTGTTCTTTTGAGCAGTGGTATTCAGTGTCTTCCCACTCCTTAGTTGAACTGCTTGACACTCCTCTGTTATCTGTTTAGATATTTGCTGTTTTGCCTGATTCAACTGTAGTTCTATGCTCTTGTTAGCAACTTTAGTTTCATAGAGCATCTCTTTAAATTCTGCTAACTGTTCTGTCATCAGGAGTAATTGTTGATTAAGCTCAATTATCTGTTCTTGAGGATTAGAGTCAGTGACTACTGTCATGACTTCCTCTTCTGGAGAGAACTCATTGCTAGAATACAAATATTGGTTTCTAGCAACAGTGTCTATAAGCTCTTGAGCTTCTTCAATTGTCTTCCTCATGTGTATAGATCCACCAGCTGAGTGGTCTAAAGACATCTGAGCTTTTTCTGTAAGCCCATAGTAGAAAATGTCTAACTGTACCCACTCTGAAAACATTTCAGATGGACATTTCCTTAGCATACCTCTATACCTCTCCCAGGCATTGTAAAGGGATTCATTATCCTCTTGTTTAAAGCCTTGGATGTCCAGCCTTAGCTGTGTCATCCTCTTTGGAGGGTAAAAATGATTCAGGAATTTGTCTGATAACTGTTTCCATGTCTTTATGCTTGCTGTAGGTTGGTTATTCAACCACCTTTTAGCTTGATCTTTTACAGCAAATGGAAACAGTAATAGTCTGTAGACATCCTGATCCACCTCTTTATCATGCACTGTGTCAGCAATTTGTAAAAACTGTGCCAGAAACTCAGTAGGTTCTTCCTGTGGAAGACCGGAATACTGGCAATTTTGCTGCACTATGATAATGAGTTGAGGAATTAGCTCAAAGCTGCTTGCTTTGATGGGAGGTGTACAGATGCTACTCCCATATGCAGCTGTAATGGGGTTAGCATATGACCCCAGAGTCCTTTTGGACTGATCAATCCCACTTATGTTCATAACGGACAAAAGGGAAATGATAATGATTGCAAACAGATAAATTTTTTTTTTGAATTAACGAAAAAAAATAAAATAAAATAAAATAAAGTTAAAATAAAAATTCGAAAATCAAAAAGAAAATAAGATCAAAGCAATTGAGAACTGAATAAATTAGTTAATTAAAAAGATTTTGAAAATAGCAATTAAAAAGATATGATTGAAAAATTTTTATGAAAAAGATTTGATTTTTGAAAAGAGGAGAGAGAAAAACACAAAAAGACACCAAACTTAAAATTTTCAGAAAATCAAACACTAATTTTTCGAAAATTTTTAAGGGAAAAACACAAAGAGGACACCAAACTTAGAATTTTTATGAATCAAAAAGGGACTAAGAACATGCAAAAATCGAAAATTAAAAGAAAAGCAAAAGCATGCAATTGACACCAAACTTAAAATATGAACTAGACTCAACTAAAAGACTCTAAACCAATAAAAATAAAACAGTCCTAATCTAAGCAACAAGATAAGCCGTCAGTTGTCCAAACTCGAACAATCCCCGGCAACGGCGCCAAAAACTTGGTGCACGAAATTGCAATCACACTTTTGCAATCCCGCACAACTAACCAGCAAGTGCACTGGGTCGTCCAAGTAATACCTTGCGTGAGCAAGGGTCGATCCCACGGAGATTGTCGGCTTGAAGCAAGCTATGGTTATCTTGTAAATCTTAGTCAGGATATCAGAAATTATCAGGATTGATTGTAAAAAGCAAAAGAACATGAAATGGTTACTTGTATTGCAGTAATGGAGAATAGGTTGGGGTTTTGGAGATGTTCCATCTTCTGAATCTCTGCTTTCCTACTGTCTTCTTCATCAAACACGCAAGGCTCCTTCCATGGCAAGCTGTATGTAGGGTTTCACCGTTGTCAGTGGCTACCTCCCATCCTCTCAGTGAAAATGTTCCTATGCCCTGTCACAGCATATGGCTAATCAGCTGTCGGTTCTCGGTCAGGCCGGAATAGAATCCAGTGATTCTTTTGCGTCTGTCACTAACGCCCCGCCTGCTAGGAGTTTGAAGCACGTCACAGTCATTCAATCATTGAATCCTACTCAGAATACCACAGACAAGGTTTAGACCTTCCGGATTCTCTTGAATGCCGCCATCAGTTCTAGCTTATACCACGAAGATTCTGGTTAAGGAATCCAAGAGATATCTACTTAATCTAAGGTAGAACGGAGGTGGTTGTCAGGCACACGTTCATAGTTGAGAATATGATGAGTGTCACAGATCATCGCATTCATCCGGGTTAAGAACAAGTGATATCTTAGAATGGAAGCAAGCATGATTGAATAAGAAACAGTAGTAATTGCATTAATCCATCAAGACACAGCAGAGCTCCTCACCCCCAACCATGGGGTTTAGAGACTCATGCCGTGGAAAGTACACAAAGAAAACGTGTAAAGTGTCATGAGGTACAGATACAATGTCAAAAGATCCTATTAATAGTAAACTAGTAACCTAAGGTTTACAGAAATGAGTAAATGACAGAAAAATCCACTTCCGGGCCCACTTGGTGTGTGCTTGGGCTGAGAAATGAAGCATTTTCGTGTAGAGACCTTTTCTGGAGTTAAACGCCAGCTTTCATGCCAGTTTGGGCGTTTAACTCCAAGTTAGGTGCCAGTTCCAGCGTTAAACGCTGGAATTTCTGAGGCTTTTTTGCCACGCCGGTTTGGGCCATCAAATCTTGGGTGAAGTATGGATTATCATATATTGCTGGAAAGCCCAGGATGTCTACTTTCCAACTCCGTTGAGAGCGCGCCAATTGGGCTTCTGTAGCTCCAGAAAATCCACTTCGAGTGCAGGGAGGTCAGAATCCAACAGCATCTGCAGTCCTTTTCAGTCTCTGAATCAGATTTTTGCTCAGGACCCTCAATTTCAGCCAGAAAATACCTGAAATCACAGAAAAATACACAAACTCATAGTAAAGTCCAGAAAAGTGAATTTTAACTAAAAACTCAACTAAAACTACTAAAAACATACTAAAAACAATGCCAAAAAGGGTACAAATTATCCGCTCATCAAAGATACAGGTTTGGATCACCGCCCCCCGCTGCTATTGTCAGAAGTTGATGGCAGAAAATTAAAGAGATGATTTCGATTTCAAGAAAAATGGTGTGAGAGTGAAGAAATTATGAACCTTGTGAAAGAGGCATGGTAAGTTCAAGTAGAAGGTCCCCAATGTTCAATTTTTTCAACAAGCTCAAGACTTGTAGGAATTTGATTGTCAATTGGTAATGATCAACCACTAGTAATACTAAAAAGATGATTAAAGAGTTGCAAAAAGATCTGGAATTAGAAAAAGAAAAAGGGGCAGAAGCGGATAAACTAAAGATTCTTAAAAAAGAAGCTGAACTAGAAGAGGCATACATGAACGAGGAGCACTATTAGAAGAAAAAAGTCTCGTGTTCAATGGAAAAAATAGGGGGGATCAAAACACCAACTATTTTCATGCCAAATTCCAAAGTCGAAGCATAAGGAACAAAATTCATAGGATGACTGATAATTTGGGTACCAGCCACTCAGACCCGAATTGTATCGCTTTGACTGCAATTGAATATTATCAAGAATTGTTCAACACTTCAAACCCAATATCAACAGTTCAAGAATTGCTTAATATGAAAACTACAGTGGGCACTAAAACAAATTGAAGATTAACTAGAAGATTCTTAGAAGAAGAGATAAAGAAGATCACATTTTCTATAAATCCTTCCTACGCACCGGGAGACAATGGCTTCACATCTAAGTTCTTTCAGCATTACTGGAAAGTCATTAATAAGGACTTAGTTGAGGCGGTGTGGAGCTTCTTTTCAAGAGGCAAAATGCTTCGGGCTCTGAACTATACTCAAATTTTCTTGATTCCTAAGGTGCCAAATACAGATTCTATGAGTCAAATCAAACCCATCAGTCTAAACTCGATCTTCTATAAGGTAATTTCTAAGATTCTAGTTCATCGTATGCAAGGAATTATTTCTAAGATAATCAGTGACAATTAAAGTGCTTTTATTAAGGGTAGACTAATAAGTGACAACATATTGATTGCTCGTGAGCTAATACATTTTCTCAAAACCAAAAGCTATGGGAATCAGAAACTAGCATTGAAATTAAACATGAGTAAGGCGTATGATAGAGTAGAGTGGTGTTTTGTTGGGGAGATAATGAAAAAACTGAATTTTTAGAAGAAATGAAATGATTGGATGAAGGAGTGTGTTACATCAGTGTCCGACTCTGTTATTGTGGATGGTCAACCACATGGTTTCTTTAAGCCATGTTGGGGATTGAGATAAGGTGATCCCCTTTCCTCCTATCTTTTCCTAATTTGTGTAGAAGGAATTTTCCAACTGCTCCACAAAGGAGGACAAGAGGTGATTTCACGGGATTAAGACTGAATAACAGCTGTCCAACAATTAGCCACTTATTCTTTGCAGATGACTCTATCCCTTTTTGTGAAGCAAACACTACTAAATGTCAAAAGATGATTGAAGTGTTAAATACCTATAGCAAACTAAGTGGTCAGACTATTAATCTTAACAAATCCTTCTTCTTCTTCAGCAGAAATACTACTATACATAACCGAGACACCTTATCATAAATACTCCATAGTCCTCACGTGGGTAACCAGAAGAAATATCTTATGTTGCCGGCAGTTATTCACAAATCCAAAAAATAAACTTTTAGCTATATTAAGGACAAGGTGGAATGGAAGTTACAAACATGGAATAGGTCATTGCTTTTGGTTAGTGGGCGGGAGGTATTGATTAAAGCAGTGGCCACTATTGTTCCAATATACACTCTGAGCTGTTTTCGACTTCCTAACTCACTCCTAGAAGAAATTCAGAGGCATCTTATGAGGTACTGGTGGAGATTGCGAGAAAATGAAAGGAAACTATAATGGATAAGATGGGACATTGTCTGCAGGGATAAGATGCAAGGTGAAATAGGGTTTAAAGATCTAAAGGCCTTTAATATGGCTATGCTAGCTAAATAGGGCTAGAGAATTCTTACAAAACCTAATTCACTACTCACCAGAATATATAAAAGCAAATATTTTAGGTATTGCAATTTTCTAAAAGTTTCAACAGGGCGCAATCCATCATGGGTCTGGAGAAATTTGTTAGAAGAAAGAAAGTTTCTGAAAAAAAAGGTCTAATTTGAAGGGTTGATAGAGGTAACCAGATTCACTATGAGGATTCTTGGCTAAAAAATTTTAATACAATCTCAACTCACCAAACAAGAGGCCCAAAATCAGAGTTACAGTGGGTCAATCAACTCATAGACAATAATAGATAATAGAGAATAGAATTAATCAGAGACAATTTTCAGACAGACATAACAGCAACAATACTACAAACGAAAGAGAAGGAGAAAATTACCATACCTAGAAGCATGAGAAGAACGGGTATTATTCAGTCTCCACCGAATACAAGGTTGCCTTCCAGTTGTTCCATCCCCCAATCAAACACCTCCCTGAGCAATGTATATAAACCCCCGGATTTTTAAAAAATAAATAATGAATTATTTATAATTATATATATAATTTTCTGTTTAGAAAGATTATGAGACTTCATATTTTAAATTAATTTGATTTTATATAAAAACTCTACTCAACCCCTAAATTTTCAATTCTAAACCCCAATGCCTAATCCACTCATCCTAATCCTAATTTCTAAAACACCCACACATGTATGGATTTGGCTCCTCTGAAGTTGTTTATTTACTTTAGAGAGAAAAGTAACGCAATATAAGCCATTGATAACATAAACGGTTTTGATCATCTTAAATAAATAAATAATAAATAAATACATTAAAAGAACCTTGAAAATCGTGCAAGCAAATCGTGCAAGCAGCAGTTTCCAAATCTGCGTAATTTTAATCTTTCATCTTTTTTGAATTCTGAATAATTTTTTGAAAAATTTAATAAAAAAATAAAATTAATTAATTTAAATTGGATCAAAAATAATTTTTTATTTTTTATTTTAATATAAAAAAATACTCATGTAAATGTACTAAATTTTTTTTAGATAAATGTACTCAATTTTTTTTATTTATACTTAAAATAAGAATCTAATTGAGAACAAACTAAAGAGTGTTTAGAATAACTAATGATGTGATGTTGGTTTAATAGATCTCTACTAAATTTATATTGATATACATTAAATTAATTTATTTATATTTTTATGTGTTTTTATATGTTTATAATACTTGTTTCATGTCTAACGTTGTAGTTTAAATTTAAATGTATGACTGGTTAAAAAAAATATATTATCATCAGAATAAACAAATAATAAAAAATATAAACAAAACAATCATCTCAAATTTCTTAAAGTCATTCGTTATAAATTCAAAAAGAAAAATTACAAAGTTTAAATAAATAATTTTTCATTCTATCATTTAATTATCTAAATTTGGTGTTATAACTTCACTCCATTTGGTGTTGTAACTTGATTCCATGATTGAAGTGGCAAAATAGCTTGATTTTCAATATTTGAAGTGAAAATTTCAGCCTGCAATATAAACACTATTATAAGAAAAATAATAATACAGAGAAACTTCAATAAGTTTTAAAAATATTAAAAAAATGATAATAAGAAATGAAAAATATTACAAACCTCACAATTTTGGGTGGAATTTTTTTTTGTTGACGCCATTCTCTTGTTTGATTGTTTTTCAACCCAGCTCTTGAGTCTTTTTCTACCTTTTCGTCCTTCCTTCTTTTTCAATCCTTTCATATTTTCAAGTAATCTTTCTAACGCATCTCCATCTGAACAGCTATTAACCATTTCTTTTGCATTCAAAATATTTGAAACATCATCATCTTGTAACTTTTCTTATATGCCTCCTCTATAACTTGCTCAACAAAATTAGATGTTACTTCAAAATCTGATGATCGAGCAGCTAATTTGATTGCTTTGAAACATATATTCTTGTACCGTGCTGTAGCATCCGCTCTAGTATCACTTTGAACAACTTTTCCATCTGAGTCATGAACAATCATCTTTCTTACTTCTCTAGTCCATCTTTTCATAATGTATTGAGCCGGAATTTGCTTCACATCCCAAACATTTAAAACTTTTAAACAATGACAACATAAGAATCCCATTGTTTCGAACATTCCACAACTACAAGAAATAATCATATCTTTCACATTGCCGGATACAGTGTATTCTCCATCTTTATCAAAAATAACAACTTGATATTCAGACATTTGATTGTTCTCTGTACAAGAAACAATATATGCAGCAGAACTCCAATCAAACTCATTTTGAAATAAATCAAATGCATTAGGAGTATATACCTGTGCAGCATGCTTCAATAACGGCGAATGAATCATCTTAAGTCTAGGAAGCTTTTGTCTTGCATTGTATTCAGCTTGTAGCTCTTTGTATCGCTTGCCACCAACAGCTCGCTCAAACTGTTTGAGAAAATGTATTATGTCTAAATTTGACCGCATAAAATCTTTCAAATCACTGTTAAAACTTTCACTAAGTTGAGTACTTCGCATTCCAATAGTATACACCTTCTTCATATAGCAATGAGCCCATTTTTCCTTCACTTTATAAATACTCTTCAACCAAGAATTGTCTTCCACTTTGTATCTTTGAAGCAATGCATCCCATGTCTCTTGAAATTGAAACTGATCTTCAGAATTATACATACAAGCTTTGAAATCTCTCAAGATAAAAGAACCATCTTTCAACTTATTCCCTAAATGTCGAATAGCATTTTTTCTACCAAAGCACTTGCCATAGCAGGATCTTGATCAGTGAAAATAGTTTTAGGCTTTTTTTGCATGTGAGCTTCCAAAAATGATTCAAATAACCACATAAAAGATTCTTTTGATTCGTCATACAAAAGAGCAGCACCAAATATTACTATTTCTCGATGGTGATTGAATCCACAAAAAACACCCAATGGTCTATTTTCTTTGTTTGTGCAGTATGTAGTGTCAAATGTGATTACATCACCACAGATAGCATAATCAATAACCATTCTTGCATCAGCCCAAAAAATATTTGTTATTTTCTCTTCGTTATCTAACTGTATAGCATATTGAAATGAGGGATTATCAAGTAGTTGCCGATGAAAATACTTTAATAAACTACCTGCTTCACCATAGGCCAAGTCTCGCTTTCGTTTGCTTCGAAGATAGTTCTTTTGGTCTTGTTTGGTATATCCAAGGACATCTTTACCACCAGCTTGTAAACTTATTAGTTCATGTGTTTCATTTGGTCTTATGCCAGCTTCATCTGCCAAATCTATTTGCAATGCTTGTACTTCTGAAATCTTTCTTTGTGATGGCATCATATGACTGGTTTCCGGAATTTGCAAAATATTATTGTGATTTAACTCAAGGTTACAAATCACATATTTTTTAATATCTCGAGCAAACTTGAGTGACATTCTTACTTGACAACTTGTTCTAGTCTCGGCGCGAGGTTGCTTTGTTAAATGATCCCGTTTATCTGGTCTTCGTTGGCCTTCCTTTGCACAAACAAGTCTAAAACTACTGACAGAATTATCAAGCATACATTTATTTGCATACAATTGTCGAACATCAAAACCCATCATTCCACCATAACTTTTCCAGAAGTCTTTAGCTTCTAGTACTGTGTCAAATTCCATGCCTAATTTTGGTATTTTTTTTTGCTATAATTGGCCTGAATAAAAATAAATAATAAAATTCTAAATATAATTGTTATAAACATACAAAAATAAGAGTACTAAAATAAGAGTACAAATATAATTGTTATAAACATACCTGGAAAAAGTAATTAATGTAGAATTGTGTTGTACAATTTGGGTTTTTTCTACGTTTTGAGAAATCAATTGACAATCTTCTGCAAATATAAAAAAATAATATATTGAGTAAAATATTATCAAATATATTGCGGTGAAATTTAAAATTATTCAATAAAAAAATTACCTTTCCATGGTGGTATCATTGTGATCATCAACTCAATTGTTTCTTCTGATAAATTTATCGTTTTAGTTTCAGGAAGTAACACCTCCATGTTTGGCTTGCTCGTCTCTATTGGGGACACCATCATCGTAGTATCCATAGATGGAACCAGCATACTTGTTTCACTTAATAATTCCGTCATCTGTGTAATTACCATTTTTTTTGTTCAGTATCTACTAGCGTTTTCAATGTTTGTATGGTTCTCTTCATCATTTTTTACTCAGGCATTCAGTTTTGCAGAAATTTAATTCTGCGCGCTATCTTTGTAAAGTGGCGCGTTTTTTTTTCTTTTTAGTTTTTTAATAGTTAGCGTTTTAATTCTTTTAATGTATTTATTTATCATTTATTTATTTAAGGTGATCAAAACCGTTTATGTTATCAATGGCTTAGATTGCGTTACTTTTCTCTCTAAAGTAAATGAACAACTTCAGAGGAGCCAAATCCCACATGTATACCCCTTCAACCACCTGTTCATTCTTCAATAAGCCACAATTTACTCTTTCTCGCCGCCACACCGCTTCCCCTTTCTTCTAAAATGCTACCATACAGCAATAGAAATAAAAAATAAGAAAGAAAAGAGAGAGTTCTGAGAGTGAAGCTGTGACAGGGAAGGGAGAAGAGGAGATGGAGGAGCTGCGCCACCACTGCGGGCCTTGGGCTCGCCGTTCATGCCCGTCACGTTGCCGCCCAGCTGCGTTCAACCCACTGCCAGTCGCCGCCATCGTCGCCAACAACAGAGGAGAGAGAAAGAGGCGAACGCGAGGAGAGAGAGTGCAGAAGAGAGAGAGAAGCCGTGCCAGCCCCTTGCTACCGTGCCGCATCGCCGTCCAAGGGAGGAGGAAGGCCGCCGCAGCTGTTGCGAAGCCACCGTCTCCGTTAGTTGCTCAGCCTTGTCTCTGTTTTTGGTTCCCCTTTTGTGTGCCGAAGTCGCTGCTGCCGTGATGGTGGCCGTGGGGTTGCATGTGCTTAAACAAAGCTGTTACTGCTGCTGCTCCATTTCTCTGTTCTTTTCAAGTTTTAGTAAGTTGTCCTTGTTCCCAAACCCTCAATATTACCATTCTGCTTCCATGGTTGATTGAGAATGTTGAGATGTTAATATGTTTGGGTTATGCCAATACCATTACAAATTGTTCGATGGCATTGCTATTACTGATTCGGTTTAAAGCTGTTGTTGCTGCTGCTGCGAGTTAGAACGAAGTTGGAGTCACGCCTAACCTTGTGGGTTTCGACTAACTGAGGTAGGGGATTTGTTTTAAAAGTAAAGGTTTTAACTTATGAATGCTACTAAAATTAAATGAGTAACTGCAAATGGTTTATGGTTGCCTTGTGTGAATAATTGACGGAATTGAGTTGAATTATAACTGTAGTTGGTGATTGATTTGATGATTGTGTGTACTGAATGTTGTAAGGGATAGAATAAATGGTGTTACTTTTGTTGCTGAGCTTGCTGGTGTGAATTGATGAGTTATTATGTGTTTGAATGGTGATGAGTGTATATGAAAAATTATGCTTGGCATAGTGTAGAAAAGAAAAGGGTTTGATGATGCTTAAGTACTTGACATCGTGTGAATTATTGATTCTGGGTTCTTGGGTTGTGTTGGCAATTAAGACAATTTTGAATAACTGGAAAGAGGTTAAACGTGTGATTTTGGAAGGGTTATAAGTTCAAATGTGGTTTTTGATAAGTAAGGTTGTTGAAAATGCTTAAGGCAGAATTTCTGCATACATGACATTAGAAAGAATCAATTTCTGGGAGCAGCCCATGTCATATATTTGAATGAAACTATTTTTGCATGAAACCTTAATGTGTTTTGAGCATCTCATAAAAAATTCATAACGTATTGATGAGTGGTTTGGGAGAAATAAATTTTTGAAGATTGATGGTTTCTACAGAAAATTCTGTTTCTTTACTGCAGAAGTACCAACTTCCAACTCCCTTAACTTTCAATTCTGGTAAGTATTTGAGGTGAAACCAGTGGAATTTTCAATCTTCCTGTGTCCACAATCTTCATTTTAAATTTCATGTCAATACCCTACTTAACCAAGTAGATATGTTGAAAAGAGTATGGGTAGCTCACTGGATTTTGGAAACCGAATTCTAAAAGGCATGGTTGTGTTTCTCACTTCATAACTTTTTCATATGACATGATATTAATCTGGAATTTGATTCAATGAAAAGCTAAAAGAGTCTTGTTTGAGGTCATGAATTTTGAAAGGCAATGGGTGAAAATTGAATTTTTAAGGAATTTATCAAACTTACTACTTCCTGCTGTTTTTCTGCATTTTCTTAGAAAACAATAACAGAATTTTAAGAGAGATGGTACAAGTTTTGATTGTAACCAAATTACCTCAACACCAAGTTTTGCTTTTAAACCAGTAGTACTATAACAACTAGGAAGGGTTTAAAGTTAATTGGTGACGCGGAGGTATGTATAGTCAAGCGGTGATGCGGAGGTACGTTTAATAATATGTTGATGTGGAGGTATGAGTATGTAATTGGTGATGTGGAGGTATAATGAAATGAAAGAAAATGAAAAGTCATGAATGAAATAAATAAATGAGAGTTGTATGTTAAACGGGCCATGTGCCAAACTGCTAATGCGAAATTGTCCGCCTAACGGATAGCCTGAGATTGCTAATGCGGGAATGTTTGCCTAATTAATAACACTGTTCCTTACTGTGATACACATTGAACTGTTATTATAATGAGGTTTAATTGACACAGGTAACCGTGATGCCAAGGTGTCTAATTGACACAGTAAAGGGACCATATTCGGGGTTCACTCCGAGTAACGTCGGGTTGCAGGTAAACAACCGACGCATGAGCTCATGGCCTACGCTAGGAACAGGCATGCATCATCTTGTTTGCGTATTTACATTTGATTGTGTTTGCTTTATTTTATTTATTTGTGTTTGTGCTGTTGTTTTGGTGATGTGCTTACGTGCTTTATGGATATTTTACTTGTGTTGGGGTCTTAATAATGTATTTAGGAATGATGTTTATGGATAAGGAATTGTTAATGTGATTGGAATTTTGTTTAATTAACGTGAATTAAAGGAAGGAACTTAAAACTATTTTAAGTGAAATTGTTTTTATGATATGAATTAGCTATTTGTATTTACTTTATTTAGTGCGGCATTCCTATTCCCTACTGAAAACTAGTGGTTTGTTCTCACCCAAAATCTTCCATCCTTTCAGTGACAGGTTCGGAGACTCAGTTTGAAGCCGCAAGCGATTAGGAGTTTTATTTAAGTTAAGTTTATGTGTTGAGTTGCTTTTATAGAATTCCCTCGCCTTCGTTATTTAAGATTTTATTTTATACAGAGGGATAGGAGTTTTAACTGAGTTTCTTTTGTATTCTTTTGTAAGATATTTATTATTGTTAATAACTACGTGACTAATATTTCTTGGAGATCTTTGATATATGATTTTAAGTAATAAAAACAAAAGTTTTCGGTTTTTTCCTAAAAATTGAAATGCAAAATCGAACTAAAGGTTCAATATTAAATAATAAATAAGGAAAACAGGTAAGTAACGTCTTGCTTTTGGTAGGATCATGACGTGCTGAAAGTTAGGGTGTTACAATATAGAGTGAAGTAGTTGTGGTCTTCCATTTGGGATCTTCAATGTCCACTAAAGGGCGGAGCTAGATGAAATATTATAGGGGACAAAAAATATTTACACAATAAAACAAGACTAAAATAAAGTTTTAAGTGGGACTAAACTAAAATTTATATATAATTTACATGTAAAAAATTAAAATTAGAAGGGTCATTGCCCCCTTTTCCACTATGAGGCTCCGCCACTGTGTCTACCCTAAGTGAGAGTTTTGCTATGGAAAGTTTGTCATAGTGGTCTACCGGTGCACCATTAGTTGAAGAATAGATTCCCGACAATCTAAAGTTGTTGCCCTAGGTGTGAAAAGTTGGAAGAAATAGTAAGCCATTGTCTAATTGGATGCCCCTTTGATAAAGAGGTGTGAAGCAAAGCTAATATCACTGCTACGATGGATGATGATGACGTCGTAGAATTCTAATGGCGGTGGCATAGAGTGAGCGAGGACTAGGGGTGTTCATAAAAAAAAAAAATCAAAATGTGGTTAACTGGTTAAAAAATTATAATCACATTTTGGTTAATCAGTTTAATAAAATAATTTTAAAATTCATATCTATATTTTTTAGAATTGATTAATCAAAACCAAATTAAAAGAATTAATTTTTAACCGGTTAACCAAAATCAAATTAAATTCTCCATTTTTTCTCTCTCCCCTTTTCTCTCTTCTTTTTCCCCTCTTTCTCTTCCCTCTCCCTCTCTCTCCCTATTGCTTCCCCTCTTTCTTCTTTTCTCTCCCTTCTCTCTCTTTCTCACTCTTTTCCTTCTCTATCTCTCTCTCATTTCTCTCTCTCCCCCTTTCTCTCTTTCTCTCTCTCTCCATCTCCCATTTCTTTCTCTCTCCATTGTCTCTCTATCCTTCTTTCCCTCTTTCTCTCCCTCCCATTTTTCTCTTTATTTCTCTCCTTTGTTCTCCCCTTTCTCTCTTTCTCTCTTCTCTCTCGTTCTCTCCTCTTTGTCTCTCTCTCTCTCTTTCTCTCCTTGCCCTTTTTCTTCCTCTCCCTTCTCTATCTCATCCCCTTCCTCTCTCTCCTTTCTCCTTTTTTCCTTCTCTCTCTCTTTCTCTCTCTCTCTCTCCCCTTTCCCTCCTCTCTCACCATTTCCCTCCCTTTCTATTTTCTCTATCTCTCCTTTTCTTTTCTCTCTTTCTCTCTCTCTCACTCCTCTCTCTTTTCCTTCCTTCTTTTTCTCTCTCGCTCCTTTCTCTTTCCTTTCCTTCTTTCTCTCTCTCCCCTTTCCTCTCTCTCTCTCCTCCTTTTTCTTCCCTCTCCTTCTCCTCTTTCTTTCCCCACTCTCTCTTTTCTCTTTCTCTCGCAGCCTTCTCTCACTCTCTTTTCTCATATTATCTCCAAAGCGAGAGAGAGAGAGAGAGAAGAGAGAAGAGAGAAAGAGGAGGAGGAGGAAATAGAGGAGGAGAGAGAGAAAATGGGATAGATGAGAAGAGAGAGAAGAGGAGAGAGAAAAAGGAGGAGAAAGAGGGCAAGGAGACAGAGAAAGAGAGAGGGAGAGAGATACACAGAGAGAGAGAGAAAGAGAAAGAGAGGAGAGAGAAGGAGAGAGGGACAAGAGGGGAGAGAGAAAGAGGGGAGGGGAGAGAGAGAGCATGGGGAGAGAGAGGGAAAGAAGGATAGAGAGAAAGAAAGGGAAGGGGGAAAAAGAGGGGAATGAGAGAGAGAGAGAGAGAGAGAGAGAGAGAGAGAGAAAAGGAAGAGAGGAGGAGAGAGAAAAAAGAAAGAGAGGACGAGAGAGAGGATGGGGAGAGAGAGAAATGGAGTGTAGGGGAGAGAGAGAGAGAGAAAGACAAAGAGATGTGAGGGGGAGAAAGAGGGTAAGGGGAGAAAGAGAGAAGGAAGAGAGGAGAGGAGGGGGAGAGAAAATGAGAGAGATGGAGAGAAGGAGATAAGAAAAAGTAACTCGTATCATTTAGAAAGAAAATTATTTACATTAGAAAAAATTATTTATAGAAAATGCTGAAAAGAGATAATAAAGAAAAATGAACGAAGCAATAAAAGGGATTTCATTATTTACAAATGTTACTCGTATCATTTAGAAAGAAAAAAATTAATTTTTAGAATAAAAAAATTCAATTTAAAAAAAGGTTAAAAATTTGGATTTTTGTATGTAAAAAAATTAATTTTTGTGTAAAAATCGGTTTTTAATTGTAAAAATTAATTTTTTGGTATAAAAACTAGTTTTTTGTGAAAATTGGTTTTTTAAGTATAAAAATCAATTTTTTAGTGTAAAAATCGGTTTTTATTTTAATAACCGGTAAAAAACTGGTTTCAAATTTTTCTAACCGGTTAATAACCGATTTTATCATGTACAATCAATTTGGTTAATTAACCAAGACTATATTTTTGGTTAACCAAAAAATTGGTTTGGTTTTTGGATTAACCAAACCATGAACACCCCTAACAAGGGCACAAAGCGAAGACCCCACTAGAGATGATAGCAAACATTAATAGCCACAATCACCTGGAAACTATGGCAAGACCACAATCTTAGAATCTTTGAGAAGTAAGCCTCCTCCTCCAATCTCCTTCTTGTGATGGCAAAGGAGTTCTGTGAACAGTACCAAAAAACTCACTCCAATTAACTCCTCTTTGACGCTACTTCATTAAATTCTCATTCCTTTCCTTTAGTGTGTTTTCTTATCATGTGTTTTATGGATACCCCACTTTTAAGTTTGTCCTGAGAGCGATACATATTACTTTACCTGACACATCACAATATTAACCTTCACGTAAGAGAGAGACTATGGTATTTGCAGGCTAAACCTGGCGTACAAACGTATTTGGCATATTTATAAGGATCTTGAGGACTAGGGTAGAAATGGGCTAAGTGATGTAGAATTTTTGTTGGTAAAGAATTTCTCAATGAAATCTCGTTGCAAGTATAGTTCTAAACCAACAATGAATCCTCAATCAAGATTTAATTTGTTTGTTACAAGTACAAACCCCAATAAAAAGTAACCGAAGTATTTAAACCTCGAGTCATCTCTCAAGTAATTGCAGGGAAGTGTGCATGTTATTAGTTTTGGGTTGTATATTTTGGAATTTTGTGATAATGGACAAGAAACATAAATGACAAGAAGGTAAAGGAACTCAAATGGTAAAAGGTCTTGGCAAGGGTTGATGGTTAAGGATTTCTATCCTTGTTACTAACCACAACATGATAATTGCAAGGATCAATCCCATTAAGTCATCCTCTAACAAGTGAAAGAAAGTCAAATGAGCTTTATCAATCCCAATCTATAAGTCCTAGCCACTCACTAATAGACTTAGTGAAAGCTAGTGTCAATGGATACCAATTATCCATCACTTGGACATTAGCAACTCAAGGTCACCTAAGTTACCATCCTAAGCCAAGAACACAAAAAATTCACTCTAACATCCTTCCAAGCATTTTATCAAACGCTTGAAAGGCATAAAAAGAAAGCATCATAAATTTCAAGGAATAATAAAATCTACAACTACTAATTGCAAAGAATTAACAACAACAATTCAATTAAACATAAAGAAACATAAAATATAAATTGCATTAAAGGAAAATAAAAGGAACAAGAGTGCATCAACAACAAAGTAAACAAAATAAAGGAGATGACAACAAAAGATAAAAGAAACAAGATGTAGCAACGACAAATTGCAAGGGAAAGTAAATGGGAACAAGAATTAAACTAGATCTAAGAAAATCCTAATTTAAACCTAATTTCTAGAGAGAATAGAGAGCTTCTCTCTCTAGAATTCTACCTAAAGCATGATGAAAAACTCAAAACTATGACTATTTAGTTCATCCCCCTCCAATCCTTGGTTCAATAGCATCAGAAATGGGTTGGATTGGGCCCAAAATGATTCAGAAATCGCCCCAGCGTATTACCTTTAATGAGGTCACGTGCGAGCTGTGACGCGTACGCATGCGTCACGTGCACGCGTCAATGGACGTTTTCTTCTCCCGCGTACGCGTCTCCATGCGACTTCATCTTCACACGTGCGCGTCTATCACGTGTGCGCATCGATGTATGCATTCCAAATCCTTGATTTTCCACGAATTCTCCACTTTTCATGATTTTCTCTTCACTCCTTTGATCCTTTCCTAGCCTTTTCAATCTGAATTCACTAACAAACCCATCAAGGCATCTAGTTGAATCAAAAGTGAATTAAAATTAACCAATTAAAGGCCTAAAAAACATGTTTTAACTCTTAAGCACAAATTAGGAGAAAGTCATAAAACCATGCCATTTCATTAAATAAATATGAGAAAAGTTGATAAAATCCTCTAAATTAAACACAAAATAAACCCTAAAAATGGTGTTTATCAACCTCCTCACACTTAAACCAAGCATGTCCTCATGCTAAAATCAAGAAGGAACAAGGGGTATGAACATTTATTCAATGCAAACTATCTATATCCAACCTATCTATATACAACTACCTACATGCATGCAATTACTTGGTCAAAATAACTCAATTCCCAAGAAAACATATATAAGCATAGGAGCTAAAGTAATAGCAATCAAATCAAACCCACAATTGAATTGAGTTATTGAAAGATTTTCCAAACTTGCAAGAAAAAGGGATGATCATGGTGGAAAACATGTAATTGAGCAATCGAACCCTCGCCGGATGTGTATCCGCTCTAGTCACTCAAGTGTATAGGGTTGATTCACTCAATTCTCCCCTAGTCATGCTTTCTAAGATTTGTTTTTCATCTAACAATCAACAATTATTCAATGCATGCATACAAATATCATGAGGACTTTCCTTAAGGTTGTAATGGGGTTAGGGTTAAGGTAGGATTGTATATGGTTAAGTGGACAAGAATTTGAATCTTTGATTAACCTAAGCTTCCCACCTAACTTATATAACAACCTATACAAATTAAATGCTAACCTAACTACCCATTGTTCACTATTCACACACTCATGCATTCTTTTTTATCACTATATATATGCATTGATTTTTATTGATCTTCACTTTGGGGTATTTCGTCCCCTTCTTATTGCTTTTTTTTCTTTCATTTTCTATATTTTTTTCTTTATACATTTTTTTGTTTTTCTCATTTTTTTTTCAAACATAAAGTATATACAAGGATGTCAATGCATATGGTTTATATATTTAATGCATGAGTATGTACCCAATTCCTAAAATTTTGACAAAAATACAAAAACACTCTTTTATCCCAACCAATGTTCCAAATTAAACTCTCCCACTAGGCTAAGCTAATCAAAGATCCAAACAAGGGACATTTATTATTTTTCACTTAAAGACTTGTAATGTGCTAAAATTAAGAACAAAGTGGGTTAATCGTAGGCTCAAAGTTGGCTAACAATGGTTGATGAAAGATAAGACTATTTGGATAAGTGAGCTAAATGAAATGATAGCCTCAATCATATAAATGGATGTATACATGAAATAATGGACATAAAGAATCAAACAAATCAAAGATTACAATCATAGAAAGAGAATAATCACACACAAGAAGGAAAATAAGTGGTTATATAATGTAACCACGCAATTAGACTCAAAACTCACATGCTTATGTTCTTAGCTCAAAAACATGATCCACAATATATAGTTGAAGCAAGTTTGATGAAAATTTTTTACTCAAATCAATTGGGATGCCAATGCCCTATCATAGTTATCAAAACTGAACCGGTAATTAACCCGGTCATACGACTGGGTCACCGGATTATTGGTTCAACCGGTGGATCGCTCATTTACCCAGTTGACCCAGTCATAATTAAATAAAATAATAAAATTATAAAAATAAATTAAAATCAAAGTTAAAATTTAAAATATATATCTTCACAAGTATATTAAAAAGCTACATCAATAAAAATAATTATCTTATATATTAATTGCATAAATAGTTATTTAAATAAGGAATATAATAGAATAACTGTGTAAAATATTTTATAATATTAATATATTAAAATTAAATTATAAAAACAAATAAATACAATATTATTATTGTAGAATAAAAATAATATTTTACAATATAATTGTTCTAATATGATATTATTAGTTTTTTAAGGATGATAAGTGTTTTGGTAAATAAAAGGTATTTCTTTTTAGTATATATATATAATTATTAGCATATTATTTAACATAGGAAACATTAGCCTAGTGGATTACTTGCGTTTTAACTTAGGAAGGCCTCAAGTTCGAACCTCGACTTGCTTTTTGGATTGACCCATCCAAAAAGGTTGTCTCCTAGTGTGATCCCACACACCGCTGGCGCACCGTAGAGGCGCGGATACATTGACCCGGTCGGGCTAACTTGACCGGTTCAACTCGGGTCAGACCGGTTCTTTACGGGTCAATAGCAAAAACAGTCAAATACTTAACTCGGACCGGTTAAGAATTCAGTTCACCGGTTTTCCGGTCGATTCGGACGGTCCGGTTCGGATTTGATAACTATATGCCCTATAGAATAAATACTTGGAAAATATCATGATTTTGACAAAATCAAGAAAATGCAACTAAGGATCCTAAAAGACCTAAAAATGAAATACAAAATGTTGTGATTAGAAACTTGTCACCTAAAAATGCCGAGTGGTCGGACGACCTCCCCACACTTAAAAGTTTTCACCATCCTTGATGCATTCAAAGATGAGCAAGGGGATATGGCGACTACACAGGTTGTCACCTTCAGCTGGTGGATCAACCGGCTGCTGCATGTTCTTTCTCCCACTTCCGTTTTTGCTTATGACAAATCATCCTAAAAATAAAAAACAGGATAAGAAGACAAGTAAATGCAAAAGCAAGGAAGCATACAATGTTGAAATGAGGTAAATCACTAGAAGTGAGTGAGTGAATTAGTGTGACATTTGATGAAAAATAGGTGTGTGGATCCTAATTTTTATGCGGTTTAGAACTCACACCCTAGTATTTAAAAGTCATGTCACAATTATACAAAAGAAAGCATACACTTCACTCATTCTAGTGTACTTGAAATACTTTAAAGAAACTTTTAAGTTAAGGCAACCAAACAAGCAATAAGAAGCATGAGAGCATTCAAGCAAATATCAAGTAATTGTGAATTGGATAATGAATGGGCATTGATTGATGTGCAAGGTAACTTTAATGAACCAAATGGTATATGAAACTTACACAACAATCAATGACACACTTTGAATTTTATTTGCAACACCTAAGTGACATAGAAGTGGAACACATAGATGCTATGGAACTTAGGAGAAGAGATACGAGAGTTAAAATCAATCACATAGTAAGCATGGTCCACAAAGCTTGAAATTTTCAAAAGGGTGTCCCTAGGTGAGCTTCCAATCCAATTTCACATTGTGCCAAAATAACTAGTTTCAAATATGTGTAGAGCACATAACTACAAGAATATGGCCGATTAGCTACCACGAAAAGAGTCGTAAAATCATCGCTAATCTGACGCAAAATATAATTTGTGACAAATTAGCTACCGCCTAGCAACTAATGCTTTCCTCGCTAATTACAAGTCGCAGATCAGTGAGGCAAATACAACAGTCGCTATTTCAGCGGAAAGTTTTTTAGCTACCGAATAGATAGTCGAAAATCCATCACTAAAGTAAAAGCTAATTCCATAGAAGAAATAGACTAAACGGTAGTCGCTAATTAGCGACAAACTCTACTACAGCAGACTTGTCGCTAAACGCAAGCTAACTTTGTAGACAAAATAAAAAGCTTAGTTGACGCTAATTAGCAAAGAATTTTTCCGAACCTAACTCGTCGCAAGTTGTCCGCTAATATGATCGCAAATTTGTCGCATTTCGTAGCAAATCTATAGCTAATCTTTAAAAGATCCTTAATCAAATTTGTAGGAATTTTGTCGCTAAACCAAAGCTATTCTAAATGAGAAAGCAGAGTTATGAAGTAGTCGCTAACTTGCTAGGAAATAATATGTAATCAATTAGTTGCAATACTATCGCAAAATGTCATCGCAATTTCCTTTTAAACTAATAACAAATCGATAAATATCTCATAAATGTTTCAGTTGCAATAGAGTTTTTAATTTGTCACCATCATCAACAGTGAGTATGTCGCTAATTTTTCTGTAATAATTATTCTAAATAATTTCTTTAAATAATAAAAATTATCTATTAACAAAATATAGATGTAAAGACAGTTGTAACTTATTCAGCCAAGAACCAAATCTGTAGTAAACCTTGCATAGCTTTATCTCTTATTTTCAGTTAATACTTAATACATCAAATTCTTGTTCACGGAGAAACGTCACATTAAAGTTTTACCCTCAAGATAGAAATGTGAGGAGGAAAAAATCAACTGAAAGGCCAAAGTACAACTACTGCAGGTAATTTTAGTGAAGGTATGCCTCGATTTGCAAGGTAAGGAATGGAGCTACTGGAATTACTTGAACTATAGCCATTTCCCACTGCTTTCAAATGGTCAACTTTCTTGTTAGAACTTTTTTTTATTTTCTTTTCTTGAATCTGTTCAACTCTCACATGAGGGGAGAAATGTCAGAACTTTTCTTGATCTTCTTTCTTGAATCTGTTCAACTCTCACATAAGGGGAGAAAATAGAAAAGAATAAGTTTATGTCAAAAGTTATTCACTCTAATAACCAAATATCAAAAACAAAAAATAAAAACTCATGGTCAAAAAAAGGCTCATGGTGGAAAAAAGAAACCACAGACATAAATACCAGATAACAAAATCTATAGAATATTTGAGCTGAGACTCCAATGCCAAGTTATAGGAATCTATTCCAAAACAAGGAGCTGGAGCAATAATGATTTATTCAAAGATATTCAAAGCCTAATGTCTAACAAGAGTGCCATTCAACTCTTTGTCAGTTTAGATAAATAACACGAAATTTGTCGCATATCATAGAAAATTTAGTGAATGCATAGAACTGACAGGACCTAGAAAATCCCAACCATCTAAAAGATGCCAATTAAATATTAAATATATAAATAAATTGAAATACTCTCAGAACTAAAACAATCATATTGTTATAAAATTTCATAAGACAAAAATTCATAAGTGGAAAATTAAAAGATAACAGCCAAAAAGCAATCACAAAGAGCAGAGCCATTTGTCCTAATTGGCTTTTGAAGCTAATAGTTTAAAACTACATTATGCACATAACTCTAACTAAGCCAATTAGATTTCAACCACAATACAGTTCTACAAAATTTAATCAGAGTGTAGCACATAACATTAACATACCTTAACTGCAAGTTCTCCAATAGACCAGCATGCATTATTTGCTATTGAAATAGCCTCTTTAACCTTAGAAATTTCCTGTATAGATAACATAGTACATTAGTAAAATAATTGAAAAAATACAATCACTCAGCTGAACCCTAAACTAATACCAGAAATACACATACCAGCTGCCTGGCTTAACTTTCAATCTGAAAAATAAATCATTATAAAATACAGCAGAAACCAAATCATTAATTGATTGTAGTAGAACCTTGTATACAAAAAGAAAAGGTGTAATAATGGTGCTTATTATCAACATATATAGCACCAGCTAAGATGAATTAAATGTGGCCACAACATTTAAAGCAACTGAAACTTAAACCAATGATTGTAATTACGAAGCTGCTTGGATCATGCTAGTAGGGAAGGGAAGTACTAAACATTGCCAGTTTAATTATTTTGATTTATTACAACCAAATCATGAAAATATTCAGAGCTGCATGTGAGAACTGGAAATCAAAGCATACCGTAGAAGTTATAAAATTGACAAAAAACAGAGGACCTATACTGAGACATCAAAATGTGAAATAAATGCTTTCAAAGTATATAACATCATAGACAAGATAAGACATTTCCTAACAGATAAAACATAAGAAAAAGTGGGATGCATACATGTGCTATAGACCGCCATTTGCAACCTTCAGCCACCATGGATGGCGTTGGGCACCCGATAGGGGCTCTACATGACTGTCGGCCTTCTCAAGAGGAACAAGACCATTTGAAAAGAAGCAATAAGAAAGTGCATAAAGATGGAAATCCAGCTGCTCATACCAACAAAGGAATACTGGATGGTTAATGGTACCCCATTAGAAGGAGGTTTAGAGAATATAAGAACTATTGCTTATATGGTCAAAGAGGGTCTTGTCCAAAATAAAATGGAAGGAGAGGGTCTGAAAAAAAAGATCTGAGGGTGAGTTTGATGATAAAGAATAAGTAGAGGACAAACCTGAGAAATGCAAGGAATGGAAAGAGATGGCAACAACTACACTCCAAAAGGAATAAGAGTGGAGATCAGAGATGAGAGTCTCTACAACATTATCATTAATGAGAAAATGGAAAGGAAGCTCTAAAAATTATGGTAGAACACCCTTATAGTTTAGTTATTGGGAAGAAGAGTTGGATATGCAGCTATAACAAGGAGACTTGAGAGTTTGTGGAGTGACAAAGGAAGCATAGATGTCACACATGTTAGTAATGATTATTACCTGGTCTATAGATATAAAGCATTCCAAGAGAGGAAACAGATCTTTGTTTGAATTTGAAAGTTGCTACCATTTCTCTATTAATGGTGGCATGAGAATGTCAAGATAAACAGGCTGCAAAACAAGGAAAGAAGTAGTTCATATGAAAATTCATTAGACACAAAAAAATGCAAGAAAAATAATTTAAGAGAAAAAGAGAAAGAGAAACTTCTATGTAGGGAAAGTTGCTTACCCTTCCATGGGAAGCTATTAAAAATAACATACCTGATTCAGCTCCCCACCAACAGCTTCAGCTAGAGTTCCAATGGCATCATATACAACTTAAGAAACACTAACACAGGACAGAAATATGGTCACCCAAATAAATTCAATTAAGGAAGATAGCTTAAGAGTGACTTGGAGGACAGCATTAAAAGCTCCATTTCATATTTATTTTCCAAAAGCCACTTCATGCATATAAGGTTTAAAACATTTTAAAAGCACTATCATGCATTCTAGTAATTCAAAAATCAGTCTTTAACAGCATTACTGTACATTTTGTACATTTCAAACAGTTAACTCATGATAGGTTAGAATTATTCATTCTAACAGCTTACATTAACTAACTCTATCTTGGAAATTAAGCAATCAAGCAAGTAAAACATGAGTAGCACACTAGTTTCAAAGCACATGATATTCTTTTTCGCTCAAAGCACATCATTTTAGAACACAGTTTGAGCAATTTTTGTTTGTTTTTATTTGGCACACAAGGCACACATACACCCATTCTTATTACCCTTATTACAACTTCTAGACCCTGCATAATGTAAACTAGAAGTTTACCTCTCAAAAGGCAGATCTATGACATGACAAGAATGACAAATAAAACATTTAACTGCCACAAAATAGACTAACAATATACTGACCCAAGTTTGTTTATTTTATGTTCGAAAAATAAACTAATAGAGTACAGACTATGTATTAGTTATTAAAACCATATATACAAAAATTAGGAAGGTTAAATTTTAATCACTACACCCTGTCCTCATTAGTGAACAACAATTATGAACAGAACCCTTAGAACCAGGATAAAAGGCATAAATCTAAAGGTATGGTGGGTTAAAGAATATCAAAAAACAATGGTCCATAAATGATCACTAAAGAGACTGTGAACCCCGATAGGGAATATAAATTTAATCACATTACTGTACTGTTACCATGCAAGTGTAGCAATGCAACTCTAATCTAGTTATACCAATTCCCTTTTAATCAACTTTATACCAACCGGTGGCTGTTGATTAGAGATATATGGTTCTGAGTGGCCACTGCTCCCTCAACCATTTATGAACAACAAAAATAGTACTCTCTAAAACAAGCTAGACTAACAGCTAAAGGCTACCATCATCATTTGAGAAGCCAAAACAGTGAATGGCATCATCTAAAGCAATTACTGTTCAAACTCAAGGTTCAAGTTTCTAACAAATTTAGTGGAAAAAACCTAGAAAGGTAAATGATGCATACAAGTACATAGATAAATAAAGGCAAAATAAGAGAACAAAAAGCACATACAGTTTTTTATTTCATAGGAACATCCCCAATACTGCTCGCTTCCCTACCAAAATCCCGATCTTTGGAGAAATCCCTATTTCAGAAATTCCAATAATCAAGAGTCAGAACAATAATCAAAATTCTTATTAGCACAATAAACACCTAATCAGAACAAAATCAGAACAACAATAAACACCTAATCAGAATTTCCAATATCAAGAGTCATAACAATAATCAAAATTTTGATTAGAACAACAAACACCTAATCAGAACAATAATCAAAACCCCTAATCAAAGTTCCAATAATCAAAATCCCTAATTAAAAGTTCCAATAATTATTTATCTGAGCTTGAGCAGAGGTCAGAGAAGAGAAGAAGAGGACGACCGGGGCAGCACCATCATGACCGAGAGGGGAGAAGCAGTCGTCGTCGTTGAGGGTCAGAGAAGTGTCGTCACACTTCGCAGTCCTCGTCGCTGAGGGTCATCGTCACTGAGAGGCGAGAAGCAATGCAGCACGTCGTGACTCTGAGGTTGATGAGTGGTGACGGAAGCCATGGCGGTGGCTGGTGAGAGACAGAGAGAGGGCTGAAAGGGCAAGGGTGACGGCCGTTGATGAGTGACCGAGAGAGGGCTGAGAGGGGAAGGGTGGCGACGCCGTCAAGTGCGTGTTGAGAGGAGAGTGTCGTGTGGGGTGTGCGTAGTTGTAGGGTGTGCGTAGCTGCGTGCCCTAGAAGAGGAGGAGTCTTTGTAATGGATCCACTGCGGAAAAAATGGAATTTTCAATTTTTTATTTGAAGTATTGGCGCTGATACGCAAATTTTTATTTGAAATAATAAAAAGTGCGCTTATACATGCATTTTCAATTTTTGAAATTAAATATTTTTTTTAATTAATATACCTTATTTTATTTTTTGAGTTATAATTTTTTATTTCTTTTGTTTTTTAATTTTTATTTTAATTTTTTTAAAGAAAATTAACTTTTAAAAATTTTTTTATAAAATAGATAAAAAAATTTAATAAATACAAAAATATTTATATAAATATCAATAATCTTATATTAAAATAAATAAATTAAAATAATTTGTATTCTTGAAAATCTATTCCTAATATATTTGTTAGTATTATTTATTAAATTTAATAATAATGTAAAATATAATCATTATATATATATATATATATATATATATATATATATATATATATATTTTGAAAACCTATTCCTATACACACGTATTAAATTTCTTCTTGTATCAATGTAGTTTAGTTATTGAAAATTGAGTTAATATTCAATTTAGTCCTGAAATTTGCATATTAATTTGTTAATATTTGAGCTCGTAGCCTAAGTTTCATATGACTGAGATCTACTAGATCTCCTATAAATTTGACGGACTCTCAATATTCTCACAAAGACGACAATAACAAGTATAATTTGAAAATTTTGGAACTCTGGAACAACAATCAAGCTTCTAAAAGTTGATCATATAGAACCTGAGCGAAAAATCAAAATTGTAGCAAGTTAATGTATCAAATTAACACATCGTTAACGAAAATCAACTCAAAGGCTCATGCGAGTTACAATTACAAATTAATTCAAGAGCTAGCTTAGATTAATATTTATTGAATGAATTCCAAAATAATTCTATTTAATTAATAATAAAACTTGTACGATCATATGCAAAAAAATCCTCATATATAACAATTTAACTATCTTATTTATTATATATTTTTCTAATATATTTTGTGAATGAAAATTGTCAACATTATGCTCTTATTTTCTAAAATATTAAATTTTTAAATTTGCCTTTAAATGATACTAATTTTAAACTTCAATTCAAATTAACAAAAAACTTCTCATTAAAAATAACGATAAATTTTTGATCCAATTGGAAAAAAACCATTTTTAAGGAAAAGCTTTTTATTTGTGTTGTTTGTGAAATTTTCGAAAATTGACATCTTATTAGAATATTATAAGTTATTAGTTATTAAAAATTAACTAGCTAATTATTAGTCACGACTTTGGGACTTTAATTATTCTCTCATTTAAATAGACTTAGATTAGTGACAAAATTGTGACAAATTACATTAGCGTGCTTGGCAAATTTGTTTTAAATTTTTCATGAATTTTACATGGATTTATATAGAGGTTAGCGACTAGTAACACCATGAAATAAGGATAGAATAAGGATTAATGTTTTCCTTCACAAATTAGTAGCAACATGAAATAAGCAAGGAAAGTCTATCAGTTATTAAGCAGTCGCTAATTCCTCATTAAATAAGCTTTTGATTAGTGACTCAATTGCGACCAGTTACTTCCAACATTTTCTCGGTTAGTTTTGGATTTGTTATAACTGTGTGACGGATTTCCAACGAGATTAGCGAGTAATTTGCTACAAAATAGGTAGGATATAGTTTTTGATTTGAGACGAAATTGCAGTTGCCAAGTCGCTCGCTAAACTAAACTTGCGACAACATAGCGACAAATATATTTCACTCGCTAATCAGTGACTTGAAATCAGCGAATGAAGTATGTCAGTTGTTAAACGATCACAAATTTCTCGCTACTTAGGTCCTAGGTGCTCAATATCCGTATTTCCACTTTAGCGACTAATTAGCAAGGAACACTTCCCTAGCTGAATGATTTATACATTGCGATGAGTTAGCGACGACTATTTTCTGTCGCTATCCTAATTTTGAATTTGACAATATTATGCGACAAATTAGCGAGAAACTAGTTGCTCGCTAAAAATAAAAATGTTGGTAACAAATTAGCTAGGAAATTGTCCATCGCAAAATTTATTTCAAGTCTTTGTGACAGATTAGCTAGTAACATTGTTCCTCACTAATTAGATTTTTTGCACAAAGTTTATTTAGCGATGAACTAGTGTGTGAATTGTTTCTCGCTAAATGTATATCAAACAATTGCGACAGAATAGTGACAATAATATCCCTCGCTACTTTATTTTATTCGATTGAACCCCTAAATGACTGATTTGCTAGAACATTGTCACTCGCTAATTAATTTGTGACAAATTAGTGAGAAAATTTTCCTCGCTCTTTTTTTAGCTACAAAAGTCAATTTGCGAGAAACAAACTTACTCGTGAATCTCTCGCTAATCAGTCGCTTTTTTCAAGTTCGGATATTTTGTGACCGCTCATTAATTTTGTCGTTAGTGCGTCACTAATTTTTCGCAAGTTAGTGACAGATTAGTGACAAAAAATATTTCTCGCAAAAATCTGTCGCTAATTTGTCAAATTCTTGTACTTATAAGCAAACAATTAATGGTCAATTATGTCATTAAGACATAAGCATAACATATGGATGCATAGAATCAAGAAACACAATGCATTAAGATAAATGCACAACATCTATTAAGAAATTGCCTAATCAAAGAAAATGATTCCAATCAAATGTTGGCTAGCTACAGCATGCAATTCAAAAGATTTAGAATTCTTGAAAGGCGATTCTCATGCACTTGGTATGCATAAAATTAAGCATGAAGAACTCAAAACCAAGTAACAAATTATAACCTCAATAAAGGATCCAACAAGGAATATAAACAAAAAATAATGTTAAAACAACATCTTATCAGTAATTAGTAGCAATAAACAGCAAACAATATTACTAATCCAACACTTATAATGAAAAATAGAAAATTAAATAAAAATTTAACTAATTAAACAACTAACTAACTAACTAACTGTTCAGTTGTCGGATCCTGGACAGGTCGGGTGCGCAAGAGATGGGGTGGATAGGTGAGGATGTCGGAGCCTTGGTCGCACTGATTGTGGGTTTGCCGAGCTATCGGGCACTTGTGCTGGTGAATGGACAAGAGGGGGTGTCACCTGCAAAGACACTCCGACGCTCAAGTCAGCAATGTGCAGGCGAGCAGAATGAAGGGTTGAAAAGATATGACGTACCTCGGGGGAAGAGCCAATCTTCCCCTTATATACATGTCAGTAGCGGGCCCCCTCATGGGACAGGCCCATGTTCCCAAGGACGCTGTCCTGCAGCCGTGTGTGAGCCGTACAGGACGCGTGTCCGGGTCGGTTGGAGGGCGCGTGTCCGGGTCGGGTATTGCTCGGGTCGGGTCGACCCGTGCTGATTTTGGGCCGGGCCGTAACAGTGCCCCCACGCGCCAATGGTAGTCGTGGGAGCTACCAATGGCGTGTCGTTTCGCATCTCGTCTGGTCGGCCGCTCGTGGGAAGGATGTGCCCCCAACGCGCGTCTCGTGGTTGCTCAAACAACCGTTTCACCGCTTCGTTTCCTGCGCCGAGCATTGAATGCTCATAATGGGGTGAAAAACCCCGTTTGAAAAGACCATTCTGCCCCCAGGTATTTCGCGCTTTGGAGGCAGTTTTTAAACAATCGGTTTTGATATTTCCACACTTTTTCCACACTCCCTATTTTTCCTTTCTTCCTCCCTGCTACAAGATTCCAAGGCGTTGCTGTGGTGCCTCCGTTCGTGTTTCTTGCATTTTCCCAGACTCGCAATCATCCTCTTTTCATCATCTTAGGTAACTTTCGAACCATTCCTCTTTTTATGCATTATTTTTGGTATGCTTGTTGCCTGGTTCTTTTGATGTTACTGCGTAGCCTTTTAGTTGCGAGTAGACGTGTTAGGGGGGAAAGTACCATTCTAGGGTAGGCTTTTTCTCGTTTTTTTAGCCATTTAGTCTTGTTTGGCCTTAGTCGGGAAGTCGTGGGGGGTGGTGTTTGTGTTCGGCCTGAGCAACCGATCTCTTAGACTAACTGGATGGTACCCCCATGTAGGTATGGCTCGCACGGTCTCCCGGGCATCCGTTAACCCTGCGGCGTACGACCAATATGCTTGGGTCGTCTCTGATGTAAGGGATTCACCCAATCAAATGGGCGAGGAGGAGCTCACCGAGTTCCGACAAGCCGGGTATTTGTGCGGTGGGACCGACGAGGAGGCCAATTACGACGTTTTCGTCCCGGCTCCTCACGAGCGATTGTATGAAATTAACTTCCAACCCCGTCAGGTCGCCGACTGGATTTGGTTCTACAAAGCCATGTTCACTCAAGTCGGAGTTCGCATTCCGTTTTCAGCCTTTCAAATGGCGCTCTTAAACCGAATTTTCGTGTCACCGTCGCAGTTGCATCCGAACAGTTGGGCTTCGATCCGCTGTTTCGAGATGGTTTGTGAATATCTCGAACTGCCGGTGTCCGTGGATGTTTTTCTCTTTTTCTTCACCCTCACAAACCCTTCTAAGGAGGGGAAACATAGAAAAGGGTTCATGTCCTTCTGGGCTTCCCAGGGTCGGAAGATTTTCGGTCTGTTCGAAGACTCTTACCATGGGTTTAAGGACAAGTATTTTAAGGTCCGCCCGGCCAAAGGTCGTCACCCCTTTTGGTTGTCTTTGGAGGGGGTACGGCTCATCCCGACTTATTGGAGCTTCGGGGCGGGGGCCAATAGTTTTATTATAGTAAATTATAGAAGCATGTCGGCAGTAGATAAACAGGTTGCCGAGGTGCTAAACGCAGTTTTTGGGAAGAACCCAGTAAATCCCCATCTCCTCATGGGTGACCGGGAGTCCGGCCGTAACTATATCTGTGAGAAACTTTTTACTTTACCCTTTGTTCCTTTGCTTTATATTTGTGTGGCGACTAACCGACCTTCTTTGCTTTTCTGCAGTGGATATGTCTGCGTCGGTGACAGGTCTTCCCGACTTGTTTCAAACCTTTCTTGGTGATGATGAGGAAGGTGATGAGCAGGCCGCCCCCGAAGGGCCTGATGCTCCCCCGGAGGGCCGGGATGCTCCCGAGCAGAGGGCCGCAACCGAGGGGATCGGCACATCGGCTCAAGGCGCCGCAACCGAAGGTGAAAAGGCGATCCGTGCTTCCCCTATCCGTGAGGCGACCGGGACTGGGGGTTCGGTGCCCGATCCGGATGATGAGGAGGGGGTGGTTGAGATCCCCAACCTGAAGAGAAAGAGGAAGAAGGTCTCCACGGCGTCGTCTAGTCCTGAGGGGGCACTTACTGTTATGGAGAGAAATTTTGACGCGAGCGACTTCATAGACTCCCAGCTGATTCCCGGTACCGAGGAGTACTTTCATGAGTCTTCCCTTGCCGGGCAGGCGAGATGGATGTACCGTACCCTTCTGCGTGGTGCCGTGATAGCCTGGAAAGCCGAGTTTGAGCTATCCGGGATGGAGTCCCTCCGCAGAAGGTTGGAATCTGCTGGGAAAGCAAACAATGAACTAAAAAGTGAAGTTGAAACTCTTCGGGAGCAATTGACTCAATCTTCGGAAAAACTGGATGCTGCCGAGAAGAAAGCCACCGCTGCCGAGCAGAAAGCTACCGCCGCCGAGCAGAAGGCAACAACTGCTGAGAAGAAACAGAAAGAGTCGGACGCGACGGTTGAGCGTTTGGTCGAGCGTGAAATGGCCTTGGAGAAGCAGGTCGGTGAGGCGCAAAAACGTTTGGCCGAAGTTGAGAAAGAGAAGCAGGCCGTGGAGGCCGAGCTGGCAACGTGGAAGGCGAAGTACAAAGATGTCGTTAAGCAGGGGAAGGCTGCGATCTTGGGCACTGAGGAAGCCCTCAAAGCTCAAATTAAGATTGTTGCTCCTGAGTTCGACACGTCGGCGATTGGTGTCCGCAAGATTATTCTGGATGGCAAGGTTGTCGATGTCCCCAAGAAGTGAATTTTTTGTTTACAGCTTTTGTGCAGCCGCTTTGTTATGACTTGTAAACTATTTTAGTTTTAGCCGTTTTTGGCTTGCGAACAATTTAACGTTTTTGGCGTTTAGCCGTTTTATCTTGGCTTTTTATCAACGACCATTTTATCGTTTGCTCGTGTTGTCGTGATGAATTTCTCCTCATTCGTTTGGTTGTGTTTCCGTTTCTTTTAACCGTTTTTTGGTTTATCGTCTTCGCTTATATCAACGGCCCATGGCCTTTTGCGTTGCCGTTATGATTGTGATTGACGGGTTCCCAGGGTGATCAGTCCCGGGGACGCGCGCCGTTGTTGGACGTGGTGGTTCATCTGGAAAGTTAAGTGACAAAATAGGAGAGAAAATTTGCACAAGTATATCTTATTCGGTAGTTGTATAAAGGACTTGTAAGTCGCTATGAGAAGTTTAAAAGTTAAATGTGCGAGTTAACTACTTAGCTAGCCTGGTCGGTTTGTCGGTTCTTCCCTTAGGAGTAGAATCTTCTTAGGTTGTCCGCATTCCATGTTCTCGGGATTTCCTTGCCGTCAAGTCTTTCTAGCTTAAATGCTCCTTTTCCCATCGCTTTCTTGATTCTATATGGGCCTTCCCAGTTGGCCGCTAGCTTGCCTTCTCCAGGGGTCGGCAGGCCGACATCATTTCGTCTCAGGACGAGATCGTTTGGCTCGAATTCCCTCTTGAGTACTTTGGTGTTGTAGCGCAGAGCCACTCTTTGTTTTAGCACCGTTTCTGTCAAATGGGCCATTTCCCTGGCTTCATCTATCAGGTCCTTTTCTATGGTTTCCTCCACTCCCTTTAGGAGCAACCGCGGGCTTGGTTCCCCGATCTCCACGGGTATTACCGCGTCCACACCGTATGTCAGCCGGAAAGGAGTTTCTTTAGTAGATGACTGTTCGGTCGTTCGGTAGGACCAGAGAACCGCTGCTAGTTCGTCGGCCCAAGCACCCTTTTTATTGTCCAACCTCTTTTTTAGCCCTGAAAGGATAACCTTGTTGGCGGACTCTACTTGTCCGTTCGTCTGGGGGTGTTCTACTGAAGAGAACCTTTGTCTCACACCGAGGCCGCTGAGAAATTCCGTGAACTTCTTGTCGGTAAACTGTGTGCCGTTGTCCGAGATGACGACTTCAGGTATCCCGAATCGTGTTATCACCTGCCTCCACATGAATTTTCTGCAATTGGCCGAGGATATGCTAGCCAGTGGTTCGGCTTCTATCCATTTGGTATAGTAATCAATTGCCACTATGAGATATTTGACCTGCCCAGGGCCGACCGGGAAGGGCCCTAAGAGGTCGATTTCCCACTGAGCGAATGGCCGGGAGGTCGTCAGCAGGCTTAACTCGGAGGCCGGCGCTCTGGCAAAGTTGGCGTTCTGTTGGCACTTTACGCATTTTTTCACAAACTCTTTGGAATCTGCCATCATCGACGGCCAGTAGTATCCGGCTCGGATTAGTTTCCTTGCTAGGGCTTTGCCTCCGATGTGATGCCCACAGCAGCCCCCGTGGACTTCTCTGAGGACGTAGTCCGTCTGGTCGGGGTGCAGGCACTTTAGTAGAGGTTGGCTGAGCCCTTTCCTGAACAGCTGCCCTTGGATGACGGCGTATTTGGCCGCCTCTCTTCTTAATTTCGCCGCATCCTTTTCATCACCAGGGACTTGGCCGTGTTCTAGGAAGTTGGTGATGGGGTCTAGCCATGAAGAGCTTAGGATTGTCATGTGTAGTGCAATTGCTGGTTCTCTTGTCATGCCTTGGATGAGAGACCGGTTCCCCTCCCCTGGCTTTGAGCTGGCCAATTTTGATAGAAGGTCTGCTCGTGTGTTCCTCTCTCTGGGTACGTGTTGGACCGTGACCTCATCGAACTTTTGGCTCAAGCTTTTAACCTTCTCCAAGTACTTCTGTAACAGGGGGTCCTTGGCTTGGTAGCTGCCGTTTACTTGGGAAGTGACGACTTGGGAATCGCTGCATACTTCCAGTCTTCTTGCGCCGACCTCTGCCGCCAGGGCCAAGCCTCCTATGAGGGCTTCGTATTCTGCTTGGTTGTTCGAGATGGGAAACTCGAATCTAACCGACTGTTCGTACACTACCCCAATCGGGCTTTCCAGGATGATCCCGGCACCTCCGAAGGTCTGGTTGGAGGCTCCGTCCACATGGAGCTTCCACCGTGTACCCATGTCTTCGCCTGGGTCTCCTGTTACTTCAACCAAAAAATCCGCCATGGCTTGCGCCTTGATGGCTTGCCGGGGCTCGTACCGTATGTCATATTGAGAGAGTTCGATGGACCAAGTCATCATTCTTCCCGCCAGGTCGGGTTTCTGGAGAACTTGCCGGATCCCTTGGTCCGTTCTGACGACAACTTGGTGACTTTGGAAGTACTGTTTTAGCCTTCTGGAGGAGGTTAGGAGTGCTAAGGCTAGCTTTTCCAACTTGCTATATCTTAATTCTGCTCCTTGTAAGGCTCTGCTTATGAAGTAGACTGGTTGTTCATCAATTTCCCGTCCTCCCGTATCAGTACTGCGGCCAGGGCTTTGCTTGTTATAGCGAGGTATAGGTATAGTGGTTCCCCGTCCCTTGGCTTCCCGAGAACGGGAGGCGCCGCCAGGATTTCCTTGAAGTGTTGAAAGGCTTCTTCGCACGCGGGTGTCCACTCAAACGCCATCCCTTTCTTCATGAGGTTGAAAAATGGCAGGGCCTTCGTCGCCGAGGCTCCGAGAAACCGGGAAAGTGATGTCAATCGCCCTGCCAACCTCTGGACGTCCTTGATACTGCCCGGGCTCTTCATCTGAAGTATTGCCTGGCATTTCTCCGGGTTAGCTTCTACCCCTCTCTGAGTTATCATAAATCCCAGGAACTTGCCGGCCTCCATGGCGAAGGCGCACTTGAGGGGGTTTAGCCTCATACCGTGTTGGCGCAGGGACGCAAATACACTTGCCAGGTCATTTAGGAGGTCGTCAGGTCGTGTTGTTTTTGCCAGGATGTCGTCCACATAGACTTCAACCGTTTTCCCTATGAGGTCGTGGAATATCCTGTTCATCAGCCTTTGATATGTCGCCCCCGCATTTTTCAAGCCGAATGGCATTACCTTGTAGCAGAAGGTTCCTCCTGGCGTTATGAACGCCGTCTTGTCTTCGTCTGGTCGGTGCATCGGTATCTGATTGTAGCCGGAGTACGCGTCCATGAAACTCAAATACCGGTATCCTGCCGCGGCGTCGACGAGTGCATCTATGTTGGGGAGGGGAAAGCAATCTTTGGGGCATGCTTTGTTAAGGTCAGAGTAGTCTACGCACATTCTCCATCTGCCATTGTGTTTTTTCACCAGTACCACATTTGAAAGCCACGTCGAGTAGTCCACTTCTCGTATGAAGCCTGCTTCTAGGAGGCCGGCCGTTTGCTTGGCTACCTCCTCTGCTCTTTCGGCCGACATCTTTCTCCTCCGTTGAGCCACTGGGCGTGCTTCCGGCTTGACGGCTAGATGGTGTGAGCTGATTTTTGGATCTATGCCCGGCATGTCGGCTGGAGTCCAGGCAAACAAGTCACTATTGGCTCTTATCATTTCGATTAAGGGCTCCTTCAACTCGTGTGGGAGGTTCTTGTTAACGAATGTGAATTTCTCCACTTCGTCACCAATTCTAAACTTTTCCAGATCCCCTTCCGGTTCCGGCCTCGGCTTGTCGTCTACTCGAGCATCAAGGTCGGCTAGGAATACGCCGGATGCTTCCTTGGACTTCTTTCTAAGGGAGAGACTGGCGTTGTCGCAAGCGACCGCCGTCTCGAGGTCCCCCCTTACGGTCCCTACGGATCCCTCATCAGTAACGAACTTCATAACTAGCAGCTTGGTGTTGATTATGGCTTCAAAATCATTGATTGTTTTTCTTCCCAAGATGATGTTGTAGGCGGTGGAGTCTCGGAGAATTACGAACTCGGCCATCGCCGATCTTCGGCCTTGTATCTGTCCCACCGAGATCGGTAGGGAAATGACTCCGTCCGGTTTGATGAAGTGGTCGCCTAACCCGATAACCCCGTGCTGGTGAGTCGTCAGGTCGGCATCCTTCAGCCCTAGTGCGTCGAACACGTTGCGGAACATGATGTTTGAATCAGCTCCTGTGTCGACAAGAATCCGTTTGACGAGGCCGTTTCCCACTCTGGCCGTTATGACCATGGGGGGTTTTCCGGGGCGTCGCTGAACCATTGGTCTTCCGGGCCGAAGGAAATGGATGGAGGTTTCTTGGAGCTCTGTATTGGCGGGGATGAGATCGCCAGTACCTTGGCGTCTTTCTTGTGTGCCGACCGTGATTTTGGTGCAGCGTTTTTTGCCGTTACCACGTTTATCACAGTGAGGCCGTGGTCTCTGTCCTCGGGTTCTTGTCGCCGTTTGGCCGAACGGGCTTTGCCTTCCTCGTCTTGATCGCGATAGCGTCTCCTCGGCTCCCTGATGAGATGGGAGAACGCTGCTAACTTTCCTTCCCTTATCGCTTGTTCCAGCGCATCCCTCAGGTCAAAACAATCCTGCGTTTGGTGGCCAAAACCCTTGTGGTAATCACAATAAAGGTTCTTGTTTCCTCCCGTCCGGTCCTTAAGTTGTCGGGGCTTCGGAAGAATTCCCTTCTCTGCTATCTGTTGGTAGACTTCCACAATGGGGAGAGTGAGTGGAGTGTAGTTATTGAATTTTCCGACCCGGGGGAACGGTCGAGGTGCCCTGTTTGACGCTTCCTCCCTAGCTTTTTCCTTTGCTCTCTCTCCGTCGACGGGTTGCCGGGCTTGGCTGTAACCGGATTGCCGTTTATTGGCAGCCACGACTCGGCTGACTTCCTCGTCATTTATATACTCCTTGGCCACTGTTTGGATTTCATGCATCGTCCAAACCGGTTTCGTGGTAAGGTGTTTTCGGAAGTTCTCGTTGAGGAGGCCGTTCGTTAGGCAAAGACTGGCCACCGAGTCGGTTAAGCCGTCAATTTCCAAGCATTCATCGTTGAACCGATCCAAATACTTCCTTGTCGGTTCTCCTTGTCTCTGGGTTATCCCTAGAAGGTTGATGGGGTGCTTAGCCTTCGCGATCTGCGTTGTAAATTGGGCCAGGAATGCACGACTGATGTTTGAAAAACCGTAGATGGAACCTTGCGGGAGGCCGTTGAACCATCTGATTGCTGGCCCTGCTAGTGTCACCGGGAAGGCGCGGCATCTCACTTCGTCCCCCACTCCTTCTAGATTCATCCTGGCCTCAAAGGCCGTGAGGTGTTCTAGAGGATCTTGAGTTCCGTCGTACCTCATGTCCGTTGGCTTGTCGAAGTGTTTCGGCAGCCGGACCTCGAGGATAGATCGGTGGAACGGGGTGACGCCCATTATGACAGGTTGTCGCGTTCTTCCGTCTTCGCGACCTCTTGTCGCTCGATGGGTCGGTCTGCCGCGGGAGTAGATGATCGTGTCATTTCGTCTCCTCCTTACGGGTGACTCCTCCCGCGAGCTCTCCGCTTCCGTTCGCGGGTGGCTTCGGTGGGAGTCTTCCTCCTCGCTCCCGGGAGACGGGGTGTAGCTTGGGTCGGTAGACCGTCCCTCTCGCTCCCGGTCGGCAAGCTGCCGTTCTAGGTTCTGAACTCTGTGGCGTAGCTCTTGCATTATTATGGCGCTGTCGCCGCCCGTTCCTCCAAATGGTCGTGCCCTCGTGTGTCGATGGGGGGACCTCCGCCGCCCCCCTTGCGAGGTGACGGAGGCTGCCCCCTCCGCTCCGGCTGCCCGAGCGTGGTCGCCGGGACCCAGTACGACTTCCATCTAGACGTCCCCACAGACGGCGCCAATGTTCAGTTGTCGGATCCTGGACAGGTCGGGTGCGCAAGAGATGGGGTGGATAGGTGAGGATGTCGGAGCCTTGGTCACACTGATTGTGGGTTTGCTATCGGGCACTTGTGCTGGTGAATGGACAAGAGGGGGTGTCACCTGCAAAGACACTCCGACGCTCAAGTCAGCAATGTGCAGGCGAGCAAAATGAAGGGTTGAAAAGATATGACGTACCTCGGGGGAAGAGCCAATCTTCCCCTTATATACATGTCAATAGCGGGCCCCCTCATGGGACAGGCCCATGTTCCCAAGGACGCTGTCCTGCAGCCGTGTGTGAGCCGTACAGGACGCGTGTCCGGGTCGGTTGGAGGGCGCGTGTCCGGGTCGGGTATTGCTCGGGTCGGGTCGACCCGTGCTGATTTTGGGCCGGGCTGTAACACTAACTAACTAAAAGAAATGGTTATAGATGGTGATTGGTAGTGTTGGATGATGGTTGAAAGGTAGAAAGAAGAGAAGAGAAGAGAGAAGAAGGAAAGGAATGAAAAGAAGAGAAGAAAAGAAGGTGGGTGGAACAGGGCAGTCCACGCGTATGCATCATGCGACGCGTAAGCGTGGATTGATGAAATGGGATCAACGCGTACGCGTTGATCATGCGTATGCGTGATGGGTTATTCAGAGGGGCGACGCGTACGTGTGGGTGGATTTTGTGCTAAAGGCACAATTCCAGCCCAAAACTCGCACAACTCTCAGTTTTTTGTATAAGAGGTGAAAATTTTGAATCCACGCGTACGCTTGGATGATGCGTACGTGTGGATGGTCGAAAAGCTTGGGGTCACGCGTACACGTGGGTGACACACACGCGTGGCATGGTGCTCTGTTTTTCAAAATTTTTCCAAAGTTTTGCACTAAACCAAGCATTCCAAACTTCCAAACAGCTACCAAAATACCATAAAATCTTATTTAACTTACTGGACTCCCAAATAATCTCAACTAACCAAACAAAACATAAATTAAACTAACTTTACCAATATTTACATAAGAGAAAAATGAAAAGAGTTTACCATAGTGGGGTGTCTCTCACCTAGCACTTTTATTTTATAATCCTTAAGTTGGACATTTTGGGAAGCTCCTTGTCATGGTGGCTTGTGCTTGTATCCATCCTTGAACATCCACCAATGCTTGAATCACCAATAAACTCCATTTTTCAAAATTAATGCCACCAAGCCTTGATGGAGTTCCACACAAGCTAAGGGCTCCCAAAATTGATCCTCATGTATGCTGGGATCCCAAATCTCTTATTTCTACACCCGTCTTCAAGTTGATTATAGTAATTCCCTCCGGGTGGTAAGCAAGCCGAATTCTCACGAGGGCACCAAACTACCCTTCTAGATCCATCCAATTGAAAACTACACCAACCCTTGCTTCTAATTCTTGAAGTATCAACCATGATGAGCCTTGATTTGCAGCGTCAACCACTAAACATCTTTCTCTTACGCTTCATCCCACAAAGCGCCCTAAGTTGACCATTCGTTTCAAGCAAGCCATACTCAAGTGGAAAAATAAAGCTAATAGAGATGACTTTTACCCACTCAAATGAAGGAGTAGATAACAACCTAGGTAGAGAAGCTTCCAAGGATCTTGATAAAGCGTATTCAACTCCCGTCCTTCTCTTTCTAAGGACCTCCACCTCTTCACAAGATTTCTTAAATTCAATCCTTTGTTCATCAATTTCATCTAACTCTTCTCCATCACTCAAATCATAAATGAGAGGATAAGAGAAATCTACCAGGAGAAGGTTCTTCAAGTTCAAAGGATTCACCACCAAGAAGGTTTGATGCATGATCTTCATCACCAAGGGAATTCAATTCTCGCTTCATTCCTCCCAAGTCTTCATTCAAAAATTGTTTTGGAGGTTGTGCACTCTCCTCCTCAACATCAAATTCAATTTTCTTGGAGAAATTTTCTATGACTCTAGATTCCCATGGAAGTTCCGTATCTCCTAAATCTTCAACTATTTCTTCCTCTTCTTCAATAATCATAGGCTCCTTCAATATTCCTCATTTTCACCGAGGTTTCTAATCTCTCATTCATGCTATGCTCTTCAATTGATTCTCCACATGTGGCTATGGAAGTGCTTTGGGTGTTCAAGCATTGGGAGGCTAATCAGTTTACCACCTCGGTCAAGGCGGCGGTGAATTCTAGTACATCCCTTTTCATTTCTTCTTGCCCTTAAAGAATAAGACCAAGGATTTCATCTATTGGAGATTGGGGTGGATATGAGGATTCATTGTTTAGAAGAGAGAGTTCATGATAGAAAGGTAGTTCTTCTTGGTAAGGGTATGGAGGTGGTGTGTATGGAATTTGTGGTCCTTGGGAGTAATTATATTGGAATGTGGGTGGTTCTATAGGTTTTCTCTCATAATGGTCACAAGGATGAGGTAAGGGTGATTGATTATTTTATGGATGAGGGTCATAGGAAGGTATTTGGAAAAAAGGAGCTTGTGAGTATGGTTGAGGGTTATGTTGAGAATGAGGTTCATGGGCATATGGTAGTGGTTGTTGACAACCATAATGAGGATCACCACATCCATTAGATAGATATGCATTAGGAGTTGAATTATACCTATAAGAGACCGGAGAAGGTTGTTGCCAAGAAGGTTGTCCATAAGCTTGAGGCTCCTCCCACGTTTGGTTGTCCCATCCTTGATGCACATTCTCATTGAAATTTCCATTTTCTACAACATAATTATAACCAAACTCATAGTCAAAAGGATGAAAATTCATAGTAGCAAGAGAAAATAACAATAAATACTAATAACAAATAAAGGAAACAAACTCCTACAACTACCAAAAACTAACAAAGAAGTAAAAGGCAAACATATTCACAATATTCACATCTATACAATAACCAATAACAAGGCACACATTTGCAACTCCCTGGCAACAGCGTCAAAAATTTGATGTGAGATTTTTGTCGGTAAAGAATTTCTCAATGAAATCTCGTTGCAAGTATAGTTCTAAACCGACAATGAATCCTCAATCAAGATTTAATTTGTTTGTCACAAGTACAAACCCTAATAAAAATAACCGAAGTATTTAAACATCGGGTCGTCTCTCAAGGAATTGCAGGAAAGTGTGCATGTTATTGGTTTTGGGTTGTATATTTTGGGGTTTTGTGATAAGGGACAAGAAACATAAATGACAAAAAGGTAAAGGAACTCAAATGGTAAAAGGTCTTGGCAAGGGTTAGTGGTTAAGGATTTCTATCCTTATTACTAACCACAACATAATAATTACAAGGATCAATCCCATTAAGTCATCCTCTAACAAGTGAAGGAAAGTCAAATGAGCTTTATCAATCCCAATCCATAAGTCCTAGCCACTCACTAATGAACTTAATGAAAGCTAGTGTCAATGGATACCAATTATCAATTATTTGGATATTAGCAACTCAAAGTCACCTAAGTTACCATCCCAAGCCAAGAACACAAAAAATCTACTCTAACATCCTTTCAAACATTTTATCAAACACTTGGAAGGCATAAAAGGAAAGCATCATAAATTGCAAGGAATAATAAAATCTACAACTACTAATTGCAAATAATTAACAACGACAATTCAATTAAACATAAAGAAACATAAAATATAAATTGCATTAAAGGAAAATAAAAGAAACAAGAGTGTATCAACAACAAAGTAAACAAAATAAAGGAGATGACAACAAAAGATAAAAGAAACAAGATGTAGCAACGAAAAATTATAAGGGAAAGTAAATGGGAACAAGAATTAAACTAGATCTAAGAAAATCCTAATCTAAACCTAATTTTTAGAGAGAATAGAGAGCTTTTCTCTCTAGAATTCTACCTAAAGCATGATGAAAAACTCAAAACTATGACTACTTGGTTCATCCCCCTCCAATCCTTAGTTCAATAGTATCAGAAATGGGTTGGATTGGGCCCAAAATTCTTCAGAAATCGCCCCTAGCGTATTGCCTTTAATGAGGTCACGCGTTGATGGACGTTTTCTTCTCCCGCGTACGCGTCGCCATGCAACTTCATCTTCACGCTGCGTGTCTATCACGTGTGTGCATCGATGTATGCACTCCAAATCCTTGATTTTTCACGAATTCTCCACTTTGTATGTTTTTTTCTTCACTCGTTTGATCCATTCCTAGTCTTTTCAACATGAATTCACTAACAAACACATCAAGGCATCTAGTGGAATCAAAGGTGAATTAAAATTAACTAATTAAAGGCCTAAAAAATATGTTTTCACTCTTAAGCACAAATTAGGAAAAAGTCATGAAACCATGCCATTTCATTGAATAAATGTGAGAAAAGTTGATAAAATTCCCTAAATTAAGTACAAGATAAACCCTAAAAATGGGGTTTATCACTAAGTCGAGCCAAGCTTTAGCTTTGATGAGTCTGATCCATGTTGTAATTAAATAGATAGCTCAAGTTTAGGTCTGTTATCTCTCATCGGTTTTTATTCAAACTCGGGCCCAGCTTATTTAAAGCCTGACAAGCCCACGAGCTTATTTGAAAAATATGTTTGGTGAATTGTAACTCAAAACAATAAAGGTTTAATTACTCTGTTGGTCTCTATAGTTTTGCAAAATTTTCAATTAGGTCCTTATACTTTTTTTTTCCTTTTAATTGGGTCCTTCTGTCAATTTTTTTCAATTAGGTCCCTTTTAGCAGTAATTAGCTTAATTTTATAGGGACCCAATTAAAAAAAATTGGTACAGGGACCCAAATAAAAGGAAAAAAATGTAGAGACCCAATAAAAAAAATTAATGCAAGGACTCAATTAAAAAGAAAAAAAGTACAGGGACCTAATTAAAAATTTTGCAAAATTATAGGGACAAACAGAGTAATTAAACCAACAATAAACTTAAAAATTCTACATTAACATTAAATGCATTTAAAATTTATAATTCATAATTTGTAAAGTATAATTCATTTATATATTAATCATTAGTAACATATCATAATCATATTTACAATCTATAATTATTTTTTTGAACAAAAAAACTACAATCATAACTAATCTTGACTATTGATTCTTTTCAGTTTTGTTTTGTGTTTAATATAAGTGAATAGTTAAAAGTCTAAATTAAGAATAATTTATTTTCACACAAAAAAAATATTTTAACGAATCGATCCAACAAATTTCGTCGTTTTTTAAGTATTGCCTTAACCTTTTTAACTAATAAACTTTACAAAAATTCAAACCTAACTTATTTAATAAAATGAGTCGAGTCGAGTTAAACCTAAAATGTGCCGAATCACGAGTTCACGAAAATAACCATTTTTTTTATAAAAAGACAAATATATCTTTTTCATTTATGTTGAATCTTATTTGATTTTTCCTAATCCAAATTTTTTATTTCCATTCTTCCTAATTCTAATTTTTTTCATCTCAATTTTTTTTTTAATTTTCAATTCAACAGTATTTTTTTCCCTCAATTTTAACTATTCCAAATTCTTCATTTATTACCTCAATTTAACCGATTTGAATATGTGAAGAATAAGTTTGTTTAAGAAAAATATTTTTTATTTAAATAACATAAAACAAAATTATTTGTCGATATGTAATTATTAAAAAAAATTAAATAAGTTTGAATAATAATAATAATAATAATAATAATAATAATAATAATAATAATAATAATATACCAAAGTTACAGATGATTAGTTAGTTAATTAAATATATTGCTCGTGCTGACATCGATGCTATGAAGTGGCCTCAACTTTTTGAAAGTTTGATGCATGTCAGAATATATTAGGATCAATTAGTATTTATTAGAATTATTTAGTATATCTAAATATTTAGTTTAGAATATTACGTCTTTATTATTACGATTTTCTTAACACCTATAAATTGCCTTTTATATTGTATCATTTCAGACAACTTGAATATGCTCAATAATACACAAATCCTTTCTCCAGTTTAGTCTCTTGTTTCTAACATGGTATCAGAGCCATGGTATCCTCCTTGAGGATGATAGATTATTTTTCTTCCGGTGAAATCACTGTATTTTTCATATTTTTCTTCCGTGCCTTTTTTTCCTTCTCTTTTGTCAATGCTTTGATGCTTTCTCACCTAACTTATTAGCTCATTCACTACTTACTTATTCTCATGGAGAAATTATATATTTTTCGTCATCTTCCGATACTTTATCATCTCTTTATACTTTGTCACTTTTTCAGCAGTTTTTCGACAGTTCGTCATCTTTTTAGTAGTTTTTTTCGGCAGTTGGCCACTTTTCCAGCAGTTCCGTCTGTATTTTTTTGTGACAGTTCCATCTGCGTTTCTTTGTGGCAATTTCGTCTATGTTTTCTTCAGACAACGGCAGTTTCGTCTGCGCTTCCTTCAGACAGCGGCAGTTCCATCTGCACTTCCTTCCGGCAGTTTCTTCTGCGTTTCCTTCAGAAAGCGGCAGTTCCGTCTGCGCTTCCTTCAGATAGTGGCAGTTCCATCTGCGCTTCCTTCCGACAGTTTTGTTTGCACTCGTTCTATTAGTTTATGCATTTTTTTATTTCATTTTTTTTTAAATAAGTTTCAAAGAAGGGGATGTCAAAATATATTAGGATCAATTAGCATTCATTAGAATTATTTATTATATCTAAATATTTATTATAGAATATTACGTCTTTATTATTACGATTCTCTTAGCACCTATAAACACCTTTTTATATTGTATCATTCTAGAAACTTGAATACACTCAATAATACACAAATCATTTCTCCAGTTTAGTCTCTTATTTCTAACAATACTAAATAATTCTAATGAATGATAATTGATCCTAATATATTCTGACACTGCAAATCTTGAGGAACGATTTTGGCTAGTTGCATCTGTATTTTTTTGTGTTTCTTTTCTTTTTTTATTGTCGTTTTCTTTTCTTGTAGATCATCTTCAATAGGGAACTGTTCATACCCTGGGTCGAGCTGGCCGACTCGAGATGTTCGACAGACAAAGCGACCGACCTCTTCAGGTCAGGACAACCCGACCTCTTTCTTAAGAGGTCGACCAAGTCACCAGAAAAGCCCAAAGAAGGGCCCAAATAGAGGAACACGCCCCAAATCCTAAGGCGGCCCAAGCCTACAGAGAGAAGGGCGGTTCCCTTGAAGATAAGATGACCTCACTTGAAGATAAAGATAAGATAAGATAACTAACTTATCTTATCCACAGAAGGTCACTCCTCACCATTATAAATACACTGGAGCACCCAGGTATAACTCATACTCTGATTCTACTCAATACCTGTTTAATACCCTTGCTAACTTAAGCATCGGAGTCCCTTGTAAGTACCCCCTACCCTTCGGTGATAAGGGATCAGCAACATTCTCAATTCCACAAATCGGACACACCAGCTCCGGCCGCTATACACCTGCCAGACACGTCGGTTCCGACCAGCACAGAAGATCTCGTCCGAGATCGACCTACAGTTTTAGGTAACCCTCGGAACAATAGCACCATTGCCGGGGAACCTGGAAGTCATCCCATCACCATGGCGGACGACCATGACAACGACCACGATTCATGTTTGGAAGATAGAACGCCGCACAAGAACGTGGATGCTATACTCAAAGATACTCTGGAGCCCAACGAGGACAAAAATTCATCAAATCCAGGGGTGATAGAGGCGCTTCAAGATCGATTAAAGCAACTTAAGAAAGAGGCCCAACATCAACACGAAAAAGAAGAGGATCTACGTCAGGAGATAAGGCGACGCCGAGAATTAGAAGATAAGCTTCTAAAACTCGAAGCCGATCTCAAAACTAAAGCTCCCCGATCCACTCCAAAGGATAGCCCTCGCAAGGATCAAGATCCATTCACCAGGGAAATTATGAAGACCAAAATCCCAAAGGACTTCAAACTTCCGGATATGACTCTGTATGATGGCACCTCGGACCCCAACCATCATCTCAGCAATTTCAGAAGTAGAATGTACCTCACTGACGCCTTGGATGCAGTTCGCTGCAAAGCCTTTCCAACAACTCTTACCAAAACAGCCATTAGATGGTTCGACAACCTACCTCCAAAGTCCATCTCGAGCTTCGACGACCTGGCCAAAGGGTTCCTGGCCAGATTTACTATACAAAAAGACAAGGCTAAACATGCACCCAGCCTACTAGGAATCAAACAAGGAGATCGGGAGAGTCTTCGTAACTACATGGAAAAATTCAACAAAACATGCATGGACATACAAAGTCTACCAACAGAAGCTGCCATTATGGGCCTCATAAATGGCCTACGAGAAGGACCGTTTAACCAATCTATATCAAAGAAGTACCCTGCATCCCTGGACGAAGTACAAGAACGGGCGCAGAAGTACATCAACATGGAGAAGAATTCTCGACTTGGGGAAGCCTCGAGGTTCGGTTCTGCCTACCGAGATAAAGATAAAGAATCCAAGAAAAAGGAAGATCACTCTGGGGAGAAAATAAAAAAGATCATAACTACACCCCTCTCAGGGTATCCTTGGTAGATATTTACAAAGAAGTCTGCCATACGGAAAAAATACCCCCAGCTCGATCACTCAAAGGCAAAAGAGGAGGAGGGAATCGAAATGAATACTGTGAGTATCATCGAGTTCGAGGACATTCTACCAACGAATGCTTCGACTTGAAAAACGTCATAGAAAAATTAGTAAGAGAAGGAAAACAAGATCGATTTTTGGCCAACCGGGACGAAGAGCCAAAAAAAAGAAGAAGGAATGAAGATGTCAGACGGTCTGAACGATCACCTCGCACACCAGAGAGACACGTCCACGTGATACACGGTGGGTTTGCGGGAGGAGAAATCTCCAAATCATCCCGCAAGCGACACCTCAAAGAAGTATACCATGTCGAAGGAAAGAAGGAGGCACCAGACATCCCAGCAATCACGTTTACCAAAGAAGACGCATCTGGAATCATCTCGGGACATGACGACCCCATGGTCATCACTATCATATTGGCAAATGCCAACCTCCACCGTACATTAATTGACCAAGGAAGCTCCGCCGATATCTTATTCAAAACTACCTTCGATAAGCTCAGCTTAAAAGAAAAAGAGCTAAGAGCATATCCGAACAGCCTGTTCGGGCTTGGGGATATCCCAGTACAATCACTGGGATACGTCTCGCTACATACAACCTTTGGAAATGGGAACCAGTCCAGAACACTTAAGATAGACTACATCATGGTCGACGTAAGCTCAGCCTACAATGCCTTAATAGGTCGGACGACGTTAAACCAACTCGGCGCAATAGTTTCAACTCCACATCTATGTATGAAATTCCCAACTGCAGAAGGGATAGCTACAATAAAAGCATATCAAAAGATGGCGAGTCGCTGTTATAACGAAAGTCTAAACCTCAGAGGCAAAGGAGGAGAGTTCTACACAATCGAACTTGGCGGAGTTCAGAGACGAGAAGAACTCCGTCCACATCCCGAAGGTGAAGTAGAGAAAGTTCAGATCGGAGACACCTCGGATAAGACAACTAATATTGGCACGATCCTGAAAGGAGACGCAAAGGAATCACTCATACAGTTCCTACGAGATAATGTTGATCTCTTCGCATGGAAAGCTGCCGACATGCCAGGCATAGATCCCGAACTGATGAGCCACAAGTTGGCAGTCCATCCGGGATCCCGGCCGGTACAATAAACACGAAAAAAACTTGGGCCAGAACGGTCTCAGGCTGTAGCAGAACAGGTGCAAGCACTACTAGAGGCAGGGTTCATAAGAGAAGTTAAGTACCCACTATGGCTAGCAAATGTCGTCTTGGTGAGAAAGTCAAATGGGAAGTGGTGAATATGCACCGACTACGCCGACCTCAACAAAGCCTGCCCAAAAGACCCTTATCCACTACCGAGCAACGACGCTCTAGTAGATGCCTCATCGGGATATAAGTATCTCTTGTTTATGGACGCATACTCGGGGTACAACCAGATCCCAATGTATCCACCAAATCAAGAAAAAACCTCGTTTCTAACACCCAAAGCAAACTATTGTTACATCGTAATGCCTTTCGGCCTTAAGAACGCGGGAGCTACTTATCAAAGGCTAATGAATAAGATCTTCTCAGACCACATCGGAAAAATCATGGAAGTCTATGTGGATGACATGTTGATAAAGACACAAAGTGAAGAAACATTACTGTCCGACTTGGTTCAAGTATTCGACACCATACAGAAGCATGGCATGCGACTTAACCCGGCTAAATGCACCTTTGCAGTGGAAGCCGGTAAGTTCTTGGGCTTTATGCTCACACAAAGAGGAATCGAGGCAAATCCAGATAAATGACAGGCCATACTCAACATGAAAAGCCCAACCTGCGTCAAAGAGGTACAACAACTCAATGGGAGACTGGCGGCCTTATCCAGATTCCTAGCAGGGTCAGCGATAAGATCCCTCCCTTTCTACGCTACTTTAAGAAAGGGAAAGAACTTTGAGTGGACAACGGAATGTGAACAAGCCTTCGAAGACTTCAAAGAATTCTTGGGACGGCCACCTATCCTATCTCGACCACGAGAAGGGGAACCACTCATATTGTACCTCGCAGTAGGAAGTTGAGTAATAGCCTCAGCACTAATTAGAGAAGACGAGGGTGGGCAACAACCCGTCTACTTCATTAGTAAAGCACTGCAGGGGTCAGAGCTGAACTACCAGAAAATAGAGAAGTTTGCCTACGCTCTCATACTCACATCCCGACGACTTCGTCCGTACTTCCAAGCGCATACCTTTAAGGTTCGGACCAACCAGCCCATAAAGGGGATATTGCAGAAAACAGATCTAGCAGGAAGAATCCTACAATGGACAATCGAGTTGTCCGAGTTCGACCTCCAATACGAAGCGCGGACAGCCATCAAATCACAATACCTAGCCGATTTCATTGCAGAATTCACAGACACCCCGGAGATCCCCATAGAGTGGAATATATACGTGGACAGTTCCTCGAATAAAGCCGGAAGTGGTGCAGGTGTGATAATCGAAAGCAATCAAGGAACCCAACTTGAGCTTTCCCTCAAATTCGGATTCCCGGCCTCAAACAACCAGGCGGAATACGAAGCGTTATTAGCTGGCTTGAAGCTGGCTAGAGAAGTTGGAGCTCGAAAACTCAACATCTACAATGACTCACAAGTCGTTACCACACAAATAACAGGGAGCTACCAAGCCAAAGGTCTTACTATGAAAAAATATTTGGATAAAACCAAGGAACTGCTCGGACAACTTGGAGAATATAGGATCTGCCACATACCCCGCGAGCAGAACGCCCGAGCTGACGCACTCTCAAAACTAGCCAGCATCAAACCAGGGGGCAACAATAGAAGCCTCATCCAGGAAGTACTGCAGAACCCATCAATATCGGAAGAAGAAAAAGTCCTAGCCATAACAGGTCGGGATCAAGGGTGGATGACCCTCATAATTAATTACCTCAAAACAGAAACTCTCCCTACAAATGAAAAAGAGGCAAAGATGTTAAAAAGAGAAACACAATACTACACTATCATAAACAACACACTGTACAAAAGAGGAATCTCAATACCATTATTAAAGTGCGTACCGACTTCCAACACAAAAGAAGTCTTGGAGGAAGTACACAGCGGCAATTGTGGCAATCATCTTGGAGCGCAAGCTCTCACCAAAAAGGTACTTCGGGCGGGATTCTATTGGCCAACTCTACAAAGGGAAGCTACAGAATTTGTAAAGACATGTCCACCATGTCAGAAGCATGCCAACTTTCACATCGCCCCGCCGGAAAAACTCATCAGCGTGACCTCACCCTGGCCATTTGCAAAATGGGGACTCGATCTTCTCGGACCCTTTCCACAGGGATCAGGATAAGTAAAATTCCTCATAGTAGGGGTAGACTATTTCACGAAATGGATCGAGGCAGAACCCCTAGCCAACGCCACTGCTTAAAGAAGCCGGAAGTTCCTATATAGGAACATCGTTACAAGGTTCGGGGTCCCATACTCTATTACCACAGACAATGGCACCCAATTCACAGATGCAGGCTTCAGAAAACTAGTGGCCGACTTGAATATAAAACACCAGTTCACCTCCGTCGAGCATTCCCAAGCCAATGGACAAGCCGAAGCGGCCAACAAAGTCATATTGGCCGGGCTAAAATGGAGACTGCAAGAAGCAAAGGGGGCTTGGGCCGAGGAACTTCCACAAGTCCTATGGGCATATCGAACAACCCCCCATTCTACTACGAACGAATCACCATTTTGATTAGCATACGGAGTGGAGGCAATGATTCCAATAGAAGTCGAGGAAGGGTCTCCCCGAGTAGTCTACTACAATGAACAAACCAATTCTCAACTTCAAAGAGAAGAGCTCGACCTACTTCCGAAAATCCAAGAAAAAGCTCGGATCAGAGAAGAAGCACTAAAGCGGCGAATGGCTTCCAGGTATAATCAAAAGGTAGTGCCAAGAGGTTTCGCTGAGAATGACCTCATCTTAATCCGAAATGATATTGGAACAACTCGACCCGGAGAAGGAAAGCTGGCAGCCAACTGGAAATGACCCTACCGAGTCACAGAAGTACTTGGGAAGGGCTACTACAGACTGTCTGAACTCGAAGGACGAGAACTCCCCAGATCATGGCACGCCTGTAACCTAAGAAGGTACTATAGTTAGGAAAGGTAAAAGATCTCATCACAAGATGCACTCTTTTTCCAGAAAAGGTTTTTTAATGAGGCGTCAAGATTGAGATTTAATCCGACTTAAGGGTATGAAAAACTCCCGCCTGTATATATTTGCACTTTTTTTAATAAAATACATTTCAGATATTCTACAAATTCCCAAGACGCATTAATTTGAAGCATTCATCGTCCGATTATAAAGCAACGGATCAAAGAGAAAGTGAAGAACAGATTCACTGTACGATCTCGATAGGAATGATCGACCGACAAAGGTGAACACGATTCACCTAAAGGTCGATTAAACCAGGACAGAAACCACCATCGACAAATCGGCAAAGATGAACACAGAACAATGCAAGAAGTTATCGAAAGTGATCCCAAAAAGAACCTGACGAGGTCTTATGGATTGCTATATAATAACTTAAAAAGACTGGCCGACACTAAAAAGTCGGACCAAGTCAACCCAAGTTATCAGCAAATCCCTGGAAAGAGGTCTGGCCAACCCTATTAAAGAGGAATTGCTATAACTTAGAAGAGATTGACCTAACGAAGTCGGTCTCCTACAAGACAAGTTGTAAAAGTAATCCCTGAAAGAGACCTAACAAAGGTCCAAGAAAGAGGATTACAAAAACAACTTAGAAGAGATCGACCTAACAAAGTCGGTCTCCTACAAGACAAGTTGTAAAAGTAATCCCTGAAAGAGACCTAACAAAGGTCCAAGAAAGAGGATTACTGATGAGCGGATAATTTGTATACTTTTTGGCATTGTTTTTAGTATGTTTTTGATATCTTTTAGTTAGATTTTAGTACATTTTTATTAGTTTTTATTTAAAATTCACTTTTCTGGACTTTACTATGAGTTTGTGTGTTTTTCTGTGATTTCAGGTATTTTCTGGCTGAAATTGAGGGACCTGAGCAAAAATCTGATTCAGAGACCAAAAAGGACTGCAGATGCTGTTGGATTCTGACCTCCCTGCACTCGAAGTGGATTTTCTGGAGCTACAGAAGCCCAATTGGCGCGCTCTCAACGGCGTTGAAAAGTAGACATCCAGGGCTTTCCAGCAATATATAATAGTCCATACTTTGTCCAAGATTTGATGGCCCAAACCCGCGAAGCAATCCGGCCTCAGGAATTCCAGCGTTAAACGCCGGAACAGGAATAAAAGTTGGAGTTAAACGCCCAAACTGGCATGGGAGCTGGCGTTTAACTCCAGAAAAGGTCTCTACACGAATTTCCTTGATTGCTCAGCCCAAGCACACACCAAGTGGGCCCGGAAGTGGATTTTTATGTCATTTACTCATTTCTGTACACCTTAGGTTACTAGTTTACTATTAATAGGACCTTTTACTATTGTATTAGTAGACTTTGGTAGCTATCTTCACTTTTATGCTATCTTAGATCTTTGGGAGGCTGGCCATTCGGCCATGCCTGGACCTTATGCTTATGTATTTTCAACGGTGGAGTTTCTACACACCATAGATTAAGGGTGTGAAGCTCTGCTGTACCTCGAGTATTAATGCAATTACTATTGTTCTTCTATTCAACTCCGCTTGTTCTTTATCTAAGATATCACTCGTTCTTCAACCTATGAACAAGGTGACTGACAACCATTCTTGTTCTACAAGCATTCGAGGCTTTAGTGAATATCTCTTGGATTCTTCGGAGTCTTCGTGGTATAGGCAGGACCTGATGGCAGCATTCAAGAGAATCCGGAAGGTCTAACCTTGTCTGTGGTGTTCTGAGTAGGATTCAATGACTGAATGACTGTGACGTGCTTCAAACCCTGAGGGCGGGGGCGTTAGTGATAACGCAAAAGAATCACTGGATTCTATTCCGCGCCTGATTGAGAACCGACAGATGAATTCCGCTATGCCGTGACAGGACATATGCAATCGCTTTCACTGAGAGGATGGGAGGTAGCTGCTGACAACAGTGAGACCCTACACGAGCTTGCCATGGAAAGGAGTAAGAAGGATTGGATGAAGGCTGTAGGAAAGCAGAGAGACGGAAGGGAAGGCATCTTCATACACTTGTCTGAAGCTCTTACACCAATGATATACATAAGTATCACTATCTTTATCTTTTATGTTATTTTCGTTCATCATCATCATATACATTTGAGTTTGCCTGACTAAGATTTACAAGATGACCATAGCTTGCTTCAATACTAACAATCTCCGTGGGATCGACCCTTACTCACGTAAGGTTTATTACTTGGACGACCCAGTGCACTTGCTGGTTAGTTGTGCGAAGTTGTGTAATGCCATGGTATTGAGCCACCAAGTTCTTGGAGCCATTACCGGGGATTATTTGAGTTGTGAAAAAGTATTGTTCACAATTTCGCCCGACCAAGTTTTTGGCGCCGTTGCCGGGGATTGTTCAAGTTTTGAGCAAGCTTTTGGTAACATCAGAGCCAAGATCCGGCAACAACATCAAATTTTTGGTGTTATTGCCCGGGATTGTTTAGGCTGGACAACTGACGGTTCATCTTGTTGCTTAGATTAGGTATTTTTTTTTTTCGAAATTCTTGAAGGTGAATTCTAGAGTTTCATGATGATTTGTTGAAATCTGGCTGGCTGAGAAGCCATGTCTAATCTGATTGGACCGAGGTTTCAACTTATCACCACAAGAGCTTGTTGATTTCGTATCAATCTTGCTGTTGGAGCAGTGATCTGCTAAAGATTTGGCTGACCTTTGGTCATGTCTAGTGTTTTGGACCGAAGCTTTCTTTGAAAGCTTGGCTGGCTGTGAAGCCATGTCTAATTCCTGGACCGGAGTCTTAGACTAGCATTGCACTGATTCCTGGAATTCTCATTAAGAATTTTGATACCTTTTCCTACTTAATTTTCGAAAAACACAAAAAAAAAAAATTTACAAAACCAAAAAGACCAAAAATATTTGATGTTTCTTGCATAAGTTTAGTGTCTCATCCTAAGTTTGGTGTCAAATGCATGTTTTTGTTATAATTTTCGAATCCATGCATATATTTCTTTGTTTTGATCTTTGAATTCTATTGACTTGAAGTATTTTGTGTGTCTCATATGCATTTTCATATTGTTAGTGTCAGTAGTACACAAACTGCTAAGTTTGGTGTCTTGCATGCATTGTTATTTGATTCTTGTCGCATTTTGATTATCAAAAATCCAAAAATATTTTTAATTTGTGTCTTTTCAAGTCAATGGTACAAAGGATTGAAGATTCAGAACACACTGCAGAGGAATTATACAGAAAAAGCTGAGCATTCAAAAATGCCCAGTGAAGAAGGCAGACTGGCGTTTAAACGCCAGCCAGGGTACCTGGTTGGGCGTTTAACGCCCAAAGAGGTAGCATTTTGGGCGTTAAACGCCAGAATGTATACCATTCTGGGCGTTTAACGCCAGGATGGTGCTAGGGGGAAGATTTTGTTTTCAAATCAATTTTCTTAGTTTTTCAAAATCAAATCTTTTTCAAATCAAATCTTTTCAATCAAATGTTTTCAAAATCAATTTCTTTCCTTTTTAAAAGATACTTACTAACAATTAATGATTTGATTGAACATCACAAGATTGTTACCTTTTCTGTTGAGAAAGGTTTGAATGTTTCAAATCATATCTTTCCTTGTTAGGCAAGTCATTCTTTTTTTAAAATCATATCTTTTCAAATGGTTTTCAAATCATATCTTTTAAAAATGTTTTCAAATCATATCTTCTCAATCACATCTTTTTTTAAACTCATAACTTTTCAATTAAATCTTTTTAACCACATCTTTTTCAAAACAGTTTTCAATCAAATCTTTTTAATTTCTAATTTCAAATTCTTTTTCAAAAATCACTTAATTTCTTTTCCACTTTTATTTTCGAAAATTAATTAATGTTTTTCAAAATAATTTCAAAATTTTTCACTTGATTTTCGAAAATAAACTTCCCTCCTTCCCACATCCTTCTAATTATGGAGTACTACTCCTTCTAAATGCACAATTCGAACATTATCCAATTGAAGTTCGAATTTTCCTTCTCCTTCTTCTTACTAATTCTCTTTTCCTCTGACATTTCAAGGAATCTCTATACTGTGACATAGAGGATTCCACATTTTCTTTTTCTCTACTCTTTCATATGAGCAGGAGCAGAGACAAAGGCATTTTTGTTGAAGCTGATCCTGAACCTGAAAGGACCTTGAAGAGAAAGCTAAGAGAAGTCAAAGCACAACTCTCTTTAGAGGACCTGACCGAATTCTTCAAAGAAGAAGAACCCATGGCAGCCGAAAACAACAACAATGCCAACAATGCAAGGAAGGTGCTGGGTGACTTTACTGCACCTACTCCTGATTTTTATGGGAGAAGCATCTCTATCCCTGCCATTGGAGCAAACAACTTTGAGCTTAAGCCTCAATTAGTTTCTCTAATGCAACAGAATTGCAAGTTCCATGGACTTCCAATGGAAGATCCTCATCAGTTTTTAGCTGAATTCTTGCAAATCTGTGACACAGTCAAGACTAATGGGGTTGACCCTGAAGTCTATAGACTGATGCTATTCCCTTTTGCTGTAAGAGACAGAGCTAGAATATGGTTGGACTCTCAACCTAAAGAAAGCCTGGACTCATGGGAAAAGCTAGTCAATGCCTTCTTGGCAAAGTTCTTTCCACCACAAAGATGGAGTAAGCTTAGAGTGGAAGTCCAAACCTTCAGACAGAAGGATGGAGAATCCCTCTATGAAGCTTGGGAAAGATACAAACAATTAATCAGAAGATGTCCATCTGACATGCTTTCTGAATGGAGCATCATAGGTATTTTCTATGATGGTCTCTCTGAACTATCTAAGATGTCCTTGGATAGCTCTGCAGGAGGATCTCTTCATCTGAAGAAGACGCCTACTGAAGCTCAAGAACTGATTGAAATGGTTGCAAATAACCAATTCATGTATACTTCTGAAAGAAATCCTGTGAACAATGGGACTAGTCAGAAGAAAGGAGTTCTTGAGATTGACACTCTGAATGCCATATTGGCTCAGAATAAAATATTGACTCAACAAGTCAATTTGATTTCTCAAAGTCTGTCTGGAATGCAAAATGCACCAAACAGTACTAAGGAAGCTTCATCTGAGGAAGAAGCTTATGATCCTGAGAACCCTTCCATGGAAGAGGTAAATTACCTAGGAGAACCCTATGGTAACACCTATAATTCTTCATGGAGAAATCACCCAAATCTTTCATGGAAGAATCACGAGAGACCTCAACAAGGTTTCAATAACAATGGTGGAAGAAACAGGTTTAACAATGGCAAGCCTTTTCCATCATCTTCTCAGCAACAGACAGAGAGCTCTAAGCAGAATAATTCTGACTTAGCAACCATGGTCTCTGATCTGATCAAAACCACTCAAAGTTTCATGACTGAAACTAGATCTTCCATTAGGAATTTGGAAGGACAAGTGGGTCAGCTGAGCAAGAAAATTACTGAACTTCCTCCAAGCACTCTCCCAAGTAACACTGAAGAAAATCCAAAAGGAGAGTGCAAAGCCATAGACATGGCCGAATATGGAGAGGAAAGAGAGGAGGAGGACGCCACTGAGGAAGACCTCAGTGGGCGTGTACCAATCTCCTCTGAGTTCCTCAATGAGGAACAATGGGAATCTGAGGCTCAAAATGAGACCATAGAGATTCCATTGGACTTACTTCTGCCATTCATGAGCTCTGATGAGTATTCTTCCTCTGAAGAGGATGAGTATGTCACTGAAGAGCAAGTTGCTAAATACCTTGGAGCAATCATGAAACTGAATGACAAGTTATTTGGAAATGAGACTTGGGAGGATGAACCACCCTTGCTCACCAAAGAACTGGATGACTTGTCTAGGCAGAAACTGCCTCAAAAGAGGCAGGATCCTGGGAAGTTTTCTATACCTTGTACCATAGGCACCATGACCTTCAAAAAGGCCTTGTGTGACTTAGGGTCAAGTGTGAACCTCATGCCCCTCTCTGTAATGGAGAAATTAGGGATCTTAGAGGTGCAAGCTGCAAGAATCTCATTAGAGATGGCAGACAACTCAAGAAAACAAGCCCATGGACTTGTAGAGGATGTTCTGGTTAAGGTTGAAAACCATTACATTCCTACTGATTTCATAGTCCTAGAGACTGGGAAGTGCATGGATGAATCCATCATCCTTGGCAGACCCTTCCTAGCCACAGCAAAGGCTGTGATTGATGTTGATAGAGGAGAGTTGATCATTCAAGTGAATGAAGAATCCATGGTGTTTAAGGCCCAAGGATATCCCTCTATCATCATGGAGAGGAAGCATGAAGAGCTTCTCTCAAAACAGAGCCAAGCAGAGCCCCCACAGTCAAACTCTAAGTTTGGTGTTGGGAGGCCACAACCAAACTCTAAGTTTGGTGTTGAAACCCCACATTCAAACTCTAAGTTTGGTGTTGGGAGGTTTCAACACGGTTCTGAGCATTTCTGAGGCTCCATGAGAGCCCTCTGTCAAGCTAATGACATTAAAGAAGCGCTTGTTGGGAGGCAACCCAATGTTTTATAATTAATTATTTTCTTTTGTTATTTTATCTTTTTTGTAGGTTGATGATCATAAGAAGTCACAAAAACAATGAAAAAAGCAAAAACAAAATGAAAAACAGGAAGAAAAACAGCACACCCTGGAGGAAGATGCTGCTGGCGTTCAAACGCCAGTCAGCCTAGCAGTTGGGCGTTTAACGCCCAGTCTGGCACCTTTCTGGGCGTTTAACGCCAGAAAAGGGCACCAGACTGGCGTTAAACGCCAGTAAAGGGCAACAACCTGGCGTTAAACGCCAGGAATGGGCACCAGCCCGGCGTTTAACGCCAGAAATGGGTCAAAACGTGGATTTTGATGCCATTTGGTGCAAGGATGACTTTTCCTTGACACTACAGGATCTGTGGACCCCACAGGACCCTACCATCACTCTCTCTCTTCTTCCCCCATTCACCAATCACCTCAACACCTCTTCCCCAAAAACCCCTCACCTATCAAATCCCATCTTTCTCTTCACCACTCACATCCATCCTTCATAAAACCCCACCAACCTCACCCTTCAATTTCAAACCACTTTCCCTCCCAAACCCACCCTCAAATGGCCGAACCTTTACCCCCCTCTCTCCTATAAATACCCTTCTTCAACCCTTCATTTTCACACAACCTAAAGACCACTTCTTCCCCCTTTGGCCGAACACACTACCCTCCCCCTCTTCCTCATTTCTTCTTCTTCTACTCCTTTCTTTCTTCTTTTGCTCGAGGACGAGCAAACATTTTAAGTTTGGTGTGGTAAAAGCGTTGCTTTTTCGTTTTTCCATAACCATTATGGCACCAAAGGCCGGAGAAACCTCTAAAAAGAGGAAAGGGAAAGCAAAAGCTTCCACCTCCGAGTCATGGGAGATGGATAGATTCCTCTCAAAGGTGCATCAAGACCACTTCTATGAAGTTGTGGCCTTGAAGAAGGTGATCCCCGAAGTCCCCTTTTTACTCAAAAAGGGTGAATATCCGGAGATCCGCCATGAGATCCAAAGAAGAGGTTGGGAAGTTCTCACCAACCCCATTCAACAAGTTGGAATCTTGATGGTTCAAGAGTTCTATGCCAATGCATGGATCACAAAGAACCATAACCAAAGTGTGAACCCGAATCCAAAGAATTATATCACTATGGTTCGGGGGAAATACTTGGATTTTAGTCCGGAGAGTGTGAGGGTGGCGTTCAACTTGCCTATGATGCAAGGAGATGAGCATCCTTTCACTAGAAGGGTCAACTTTGATCAAAGGTTGGACCAAGTCCTCACAGTCATATGTGAAGAGGGCGCACAATGGAAGCAAGATTCAAGAGGAAAGCCGGTCCATTTGAGAAGGCATGACCTCAAGCCCGTGGCTAGAGGATGGTTAGAGTTCATACAACGCTCAATCATTCCCACTAGCAACCGGTCCGAAGTTACCATAGACCGGGCCATCATGATCCATAGTATCATGATTGGAGAGGAAATAGAGGTTCATGAGGTTATAGCTCAAGAACTCTATAAAGTGGCAGACAAGACCTCCACTGTGGCAAGGTTAGCCTTTCCTCACCTCATTTGTCACCTCTGTTATTCAGTTGGAGTTGACATAGAAGGAGATATCCCCATTGATGAGGACAAGCCCATCACCAAGAAAAGGATGGAATACACAAGAGACCCCTCTCATCAAGAAATCCCTGAGATTCCTCAAGGGATGAACTTTCCTCCACAAAACTATTGGGAGCAACTAAACACCTCCCTAGGAGAATTAAGTTCCAACATGGGACAACTAAGGGTGGAGCATCAAGAACACTCCATTCTCCTCCATGAAATTAGAGAAGATCAAAGAATCATGAGGGAGGAGCAACAAAGACAAGGAAGAGACATTGAGGAGCTCAAGCACTCCATAGGACCTTCAAAAGCAAGGAAGAGCCGCCATCACTAAGGTGGACCCATTCCTTGATTTCCTTGTTCTTTATTCCTTTGTTTTTCGAATTTTATGCTTTATGTTATCCATGTTTGTGTCTTATGATCATTAGTGTCTTAGTGTCTATGCCTTAAAGTTATGAATGTCCTATGAATCCATCACCTTTCTTGAATAAAAACGTGCTTAATTGAAAAGGAAAGAATTGCATGAATTTTGAATTTTATAATAGTTTAATTATTTTGATGTGGTGGCAATATTTTTGTTCTCTGAATGTATGTGTAAACAGTGCATATGTATCTTGAATTTGTGGTTCATGAATGTTGGCTCTTGAAAGAATGATGAAAAAGGAGACATGTTACTGAGGATCTGAAAAATCAATAAAATGATTCTTGAAGCAAGAAAAAGCTATTTAAAAAAAAAAAAAAAAAAAACCGAAAAAAAAAAAAAATTCGAAAAAAAAGAAAGAAAAGAAAGAAAAAGAAAAGAAATAAAGTTGTGATCCAAGGCAAATAAGAGTGTGCTTAAGAACCCTGGACACCTCTAATTGGGGACTTTAGCAAAGCTGAGTCACAATCTGAAAAGGTTCACCCAATTATGTGTCTGTGGCATGTATGTATCCGGTGGTAATACTGGAAGACAGAGTGCTTTGGGCCACAGCCAAGACTCAATAAATAGCTATGTTCAAGAATCATCATACTTTACTAGGAGAATCATTAACACTATCTGGACTCTGAGTTCCTAAAGAAGCCAACCATTCTGAATTTCAAGGGATAGATTGAGATGCCAAAACTGTTCAGAGACAGAAGGTTAAAAGCCCCGCTCATCTAATTAATACTGATCTTCACAGATGTTTTTGGAATTCATTGCATATTCTCTTCTTTTGATCTTATTTGATTTTCAGTTGCTTGAGGACAAGCAACAATTTAAGTTTGGTGTTGTGATGAGCGGATAATTTGTATACTTTTTGGCATTGTTTTTAGTATGTTTTTGATATCTTTTAGTTAGATTTTAGTACATTTTTATTAGTTTTTATTTAAAATTCACTTTTCTGGACTTTACTATGAGTTTGTGTGTTTTTCTGTGATTTCAGGTATTTTCTGGCTGAAATTGAGGGACCTGAGCAAAAATCTGATTCAGAGACCAAAAAGGACTGCAGATGCTGTTGGATTCTGACCTCCCTGCACTCGAAGTGGATTTTCTGGAGCTACAGAAGCCCAATTGGCGCGCTCTCAACGGCGTTGGAAAGTAGACATCCAGGGCTTTCCAGCAATATATAATAGTCCATACTTTGTCCAAGATTTGATGGCCCAAACCCGCGAAGCAATCCGGCCTCAGGAATTCCAGCGTTAAACGCCGGAACAGGAATAAAAGTTGGAGTTAAACGCCCAAACTGGCATGGGAGCTGGCGTTTAACTCCAGAAAAGGTCTCTACACGAATTTCCTTGATTGCTCAGCCCAAGCACACACCAAGTGGGCCCGGAAGTGGATTTTTATGTCATTTACTCATTTCTGTACACCTTAGGTTACTAGTTTACTATTAATAGGACCTTTTACTATTGTATTAGTAGACTTTGGTAGCTATCTTCACTTTTATGCTATCTTAGATCTTTGGGAGGCTGGCCATTCGGCCATGCCTGGACCTTATGCTTATGTATTTTCAACGGTGGAGTTTCTACACACCATAGATTAAGGGTGTGAAGCTCTGCTGTACCTCGAGTATTAATGCAATTACTATTGTTCTTCTATTCAACTCCGCTTGTTCTTTATCTAAGATATCACTCGTTCTTCAACCTATGAACAAGGTGACTGACAACCATTCTTGTTCTACAAGCATTCGAGGCTTTAGTGAATATCTCTTGGATTCTTCGGAGTCTTCGTGGTATAGGCAGGACCTGATGGCAGCATTCAAGAGAATCCGGAAGGTCTAACCTTGTCTGTGGTGTTCTGAGTAGGATTCAATGACTGAATGACTGTGACGTGCTTCAAACCCTGAGGGCGGGGGCGTTAGTGATAACGCAAAAGAATCACTGGATTCTATTCCGCGCCTGATTGAGAACCGACAGATGAATTCCGCTATGCCGTGACAGGACATATGCAATCGCTTTCACTGAGAGGATGGGAGGTAGCTGCTGACAACAGTGAGACCCTACACGAGCTTGCCATGGAAAGGAGTAAGAAGGATTGGATGAAGGCTGTAGGAAAGCAGAGAGACGGAAGGGAAGGCATCTTCATACACTTGTCTGAAGCTCTTACACCAATGATATACATAAGTATCACTATCTTTATCTTTTATGTTATTTTCGTTCATCATCATCATATACATTTGAGTTTGCCTGACTAAGATTTACAAGATGACCATAGCTTGCTTCAATACTAACAATCTCCGTGGGATCGACCCTTACTCACGTAAGGTTTATTACTTGGACGACCCAGTGCACTTGCTGGTTAGTTGTGCGAAGTTGTGTAATGCCATGGTATTGAGCCACCAAGTTCTTGGAGCCATTACCGGGGATTATTTGAGTTGTGAAAAAGTATTGTTCACAATTTCGCCCGACCAATTACAAAAACAACTTAGAAGAGATCGACCTAACGAAGTCGGTCTCCTACAAGACAAGTTGTAAAAGTAATCCCTGAAAGAGACCTAACAATGGTCCAAGAAAGAGGATTACAAAAACAACTTAGAAGAGATCGACCTAACAAAGTCGGTCTCCTACAAGACAAGTTGTAAAAGTAATCCCTGAAAGAGACCTAACAAAGGTCCAAGAAAGAGGATTACAAAAACAACTTAGAAGAGATCGACCTAACGAAGTCGGTCTCCTACAAGACAAGTTGTAAAAGTAATCCCTGAAAGGGACCTAACAAAGGTCCAAGAAAGAGGATTACAAAAACAACTTAGAAGAGATCGACCTAACGAAGTCGGCCTCCTACAAAATAAGATAACCCCTAAAAGAGACCTGAACAAGGTCCAAGAAAGAGGATTATCAAATAACTCGACAGAGCCCGATGTGACAAAGTCGACCCAGAAAGATAAAGTTACAAAAGGTAAAACCTCAAAAGAGATCTGAACAAGATCTAAGAAAAAGGATCACCTAGTAACGAAACAGGGGACCAACATGAAGAAGTCGGACTAAAGCTACAAAAAGTTATAAAAAGTAATCCCAAAGGGTTGCTCGAAAAGATCAATTGAGAAAATCAACCAACAGAGGGGAGATAACTCGACCCGATAGACCTCGATCTCGCCACAAAAGCAATCAAAAGAGGATGGATAAAAAATAACTCTGAAAATTCCAGGTAAATGCTAAAGAAAGCTGCAAGCAAGCATATCGCAGTTACCATAAAACAAAGACTCAACAGGCCGCTTGAAGCCAGCCCCAAGAGCAAGAGAAACCACTTTATTTTTCAAAATAAAGTTGCTAAAAGTAGCAACTGGAGTATCAACAGTCAACAAAACATCATTTACAAAAAAAGAGTTCAAAGCCCACAAACTGGGCTATTTACACAAATACTTAAAAAAGGAGGTCAACCAAGATCCGGAGCCTTCCCGGCAGCATCAGTACGGGGAGAAAGAGGGCAAGTCTGAATAGGCATAGCATCTACAGTTCCATCATCCCGGTTCAGAATCTGGCAATCTGGATCAGACGTAACGGGAGGAACCGAGGAGGACGACACTTTGACAGAAGGCACTGGGGGAGGGTCAGCATCATCATCATCCTGGTCATCAGAAACAATCTTACCATCCCTCACAACATTGTCCAGGCTGAGGAGAGTAAGGTCGGCCTCAGGGGCAATAACTCGAACCTGCTCTTTCAGGTTCTCATAGGCAGCAGTTACACTGTCAACAAGATGACCTTGAAGCTCGGAGTAATCAGCTCGGACGTTCTCCAACTCCTCCTTCTCATTCGCCAGATTTTTTTCCAACTTGGCCACCTTCACTTTGAGCTCCTCCTTCAAGCCTTTTATCCGATCAAACTCCCGTTTGGCCTCCTCCATAAAAGCTTTGGTGGCATGAAAAGGAAGACTTTGAGCAGTTTGATACAGGGCCGCCCCCATGTGTGCCAACTTAATACCACTTTGAGTCACATAATCAAAATGATGAAGAAGTGATACATCATCCATAGAGAGGGCACCATAAAGACCGATTTGTTGATCTACAAACTCGATCGGATCAAAGTCGGGAGCATCAAGGTTGAAAGGCTCAGTTGTTTTTTGCTTCTTACTAGAAGGAGCACCAGAAACAGCGGCAGAAGTCTGTGGAGGATCGACTTGACGAAACCGAGGAGTAGGAATTGCTTTTCTCGGCCCGAGAGAACTCGACACAGGAGGCTTCACGGGGGCCTGAGAAGATCCCTCTCCGGCCACCTTGGCCGAGATGTTCAGAGCAGCAGTTGCCTTCTTCGCCTTTTTAAAGGCCCTCATGGGGTCATTGTTCTTTGACATCTCTGCAAATACAGAATCAGCCACAACAAAGAGTTACAATCTCAATAAGAGGAAGAAAAAATTAAGAAACAAGTATAGAAACAAGTCAGACAAGTACCCAAAACAGTCCGAATCAAGGACAGGTCATTCAAAAACCTTTTTGTATCAAGATGGGGTGGTTTCTCCCATAGATCCTCAAGAACAACAACAAAGGCACGCTCAACATCATTAAGCATCTCCCAGGTATAGCAAGACACTCTCACATCCCTCTGCCACTCTAGAGGGAAAGAAGGCTCATTATTTTCATCAAGAAAAAAGGAGCGGGCCCCCTCGACAGCACGAACCTTAAAGAAGTAATTCTTGAAGTCCTTAAAGGACTCATCATACATAGCAAAAACTTTATGGCCCTGGGCGGACCTGAAGGAAACCCAGGAAGCTTTCTTTTTTGAAGAACCGCCAAGCTTGGCGAAAACAAACAAATAAAGGAAAAGAGTCTAAGAGGGTGTTACATCTAATTCTCGGTAGAAAAGTTGAAAAATTTTAATAAAACCCCAGGAATTTGGGTGAAGCTGGGATGGGGCAATATTACACTACCACAACAGGTCGGTCTCGAAAGCAGTAAAAGGAAAATTAACGTTCAACTGACTGAAGAAGTATTCATAGGCATAGAAGAAGTGACGCTCCCTCTCAATGGATGTTAGAAAACAAACTCTCTCATCAGAATCAGGAGCAACAAGCTCGTAATCCTCCTCACGGGCATTGTTACCACAAATCCTATGGCGCCTCCTCAGCTCTGTGCAAAATTCAGCATCCACAACAGAAACACACAACAAAACAAGGGAGTCCAGCCAAACGGACATTCCCTCGGGAACTCTGGAAGACATCTCTACAATGTTATTGCGAGAAGACATGAGGCCAACTAATCCTACAAGTAAGAAAAGAAGATGGGGTTACTAAAATCATCCCGGACAAAGGGAGAAAACAACTCGGTCAATACGATACAGGCAAAGAAACAAGAAAAGGAAAACCCCAAGACTCAAACCAAAGTCCTGGGGCATCCTTTGGAGGCAGTAACAAAGCAAGGTTTTCAGGCAAGATCTATAGCTTGCACCCCAACATTTCTCAGAAAGAATTCAAAACAGCAAACATTTTTCATCAAAGAAAAACACAAAAAGTCATTACAGTCTACCAAGCAAAAAGCATCCCCAAAAATCAAAACACGCCAAGTAGAAATCATCAAAGACAGGAAACAACCAGAAGCAACAATAAAACCCTAGAAGGCCTCGACGGAAATGCCAAGAGAATGCATAAAAGAAAGATGGGAAAAACATGTTACAGTGACAAGCAAATACAATACCACGAAAAGATTCAAACTTTCAAACATGCAAAATCAAAGCTTCACCTAAAAATTGAAGACGAAGCTACGAAAGAAGCAAGAAAGCTAGTACCAACCTGAAAGAGCGGCAAGCTTCAAAGAAATTGAAGATAGAAGACGAAATCTGGAAACGCCCTCTCACAAGCAAAAGAAAGAACGCGAACAAGAGCAATGTCGCAGGGAGAAACACGAAACTACAAAACTCCAGGCAAAAACAGAAGCTCCAGAAAAAATGCCAAGCGACGTTGCAACATAAGAAAGTAAAAGCGCAAACGAAAAACAGAGAGCGAAGGGAGCGGAGAAAAGAAGTTACGAAAAGGGCGAAGGAGAGAAACCGTTTCTGGATTTTCAAAATCAAAGTAAAGAGTCAGAGGAAAACGGGGCAATTAATGCTAAAATTAATGAAAGCATTAAACCCTCGCATGTTCCCAAAGCGCCGATATAAAAGCGCGCGCTTTTAAGAGGAAACGTTCTACATTCAAAAACTGCTACAAAGGAATCGACAAGATGCTTGAGTTTGGCTTCACCAAAGAAGGACCGAAGTCAAAGACTCGACCTCAAAAAAGAAGACCGAGCTCAAGCAGGGGCACTGTTCATACCCTGGGTCGAGCTGTCCGACCCGAGATGTTCGACAGACAAAGCGACCGACCTCTTCAGGTCAGGACAACCCGACCTCTTTCTTAAGAGGTCGGCCAAGTCACCAGGAAAGCCCAAAGAAGGGCCCAAATAGAGGAACACGTCCCAAATCCTAAGGCGGCCCAAGCCTACAGAGAGAAGGGCGGTTCCCTTGAAGATAAGATGACCTCACTTGAAGATAAAGATAAGATAAGATAACTAACTTATCTTATCCACAGAAGGTCACTCCTCACCATTATAAATACACTGGAGCACCCAGGTATAACTCATACTCTGATTCTACTCAATACCTGTTTAATACCCTTGCTAAATTAAGCATCGGAGTCCCTTGCAGGTACCCCCCCACCCTTCGGTGATAAGGGATCAGCAGCATTCTCAATTCCACAAATCGGACACACCATCTCCGGCCGCTATACACCTACCGGACACGTCGGTTTCGACCAGCACAGAAGATCTCGTCCGAAATCGACCTACAGTTTTAGGTAACCCTCGGAACAGGAACTCATCTCAGCTTTTATTTATAGTCCACTTATCATAAAAAAAACTTCACATCAACTTTTGTGTCATAAACAATAAATAGAAACTCAAAACATCTCTTTCTTCTTTATTAAAAAGAATTAACTTTAATTCTTATTGTAGCTCCACTTAATTAAAATAATTAAAATTAATGTAGTTACTATTATTTAATATAATTAATTATTATAATTATTAATAAATTATTTATGTTTTAATTATTTTATATAATTATTTAATTAATTATAATTTAATTATTTAACAATTACCATATACGAAATTACAAAATTACTTAATATAAACATATATATATATATATATATATATATATATATATATATATGATATTTTTTAATTTTTTTTAGTAATTTGTCACATGGTAAAAAATTATTGGCAGTTGAAAATTTTTTTTAGTGAGATTCTCAGCCTCTCTATTTTCACTCTTCATTCTAATAGTTTTTCTATTCTCATATATCAGAATAGAACCTCCATTTATTACCATTAGAGCAACTCCAACAGATAAGTTTTCAATTCACTTTTTCTGACATGAAAGACCCCCAACCGTTACAGAAGAGGGAAGTCGAGTCCCTTCACGTAGTTTGAAGAGAACGAATTTCTCCTCAGAGAGACTTGTGATCAGGGACGAACTTAAGGCGAGGCAAGTAGTGGCCTTGGCCTCCCAACAAATTTTAAAAACTCATATACTATTATAATAGATGTATTGTATAGAGTAAAATTTAATAATGTAATAATAGTAAAAAAAGTTATTATTTTTTATGTATTAGGATTTAAATTTCTTTACATATATTTATATTATTTGTAATTTTTATTTAATTTAGAATTTTTTTATATTTCTTTTTTTAAGATTAATTTTAACATTTATAATCATATAAAAAATACTTTAATATTATTATAATATTTTTTCTAATTTTATTTTTTTTAATTAATTTTTACCCCTATTATTACATAAAAATACTTTAATATATTTTAAATTGACATAACAAAATTGTTAGTGCAATTAACTTATATTATTTTATATCTTTTTTTTAATGATATAAAGTATAAAAATATAACTTACTGTCACATAAATACTTAATAAAGTAAATTAATTAACAAAATATTTAAAAATAGATAATTTCATATTTTATTAGATGTAAAATTATAAAAAAAATTATAAAAACTGAGATCATTCTTTTATTTGACAAGTATAAGAGAAACGGTTTTCGGGTTACTCTTCATTCTCAGCTTTTTGGCCTCATCCACGGCATCTCTGACATCTTTGACTCTACTAATGACAGCGAATAAAGAGACAACACGATAAATTGGTGATGGGGAAGAAGTTGACAATGGCTTTGGCGATGGTGGTCTTGTTGATGCCAGGAGACCCCAAAGGAGGATGAAGGGAGACAGTTGCGGTGGATGGCGGGGCAAAGGAGGGAAGTGGGGGAGAGGAGAGTGTCCTAACCAATGACGTCGTCGAAGGTTCTGGGACAGAGGCACTTGTATAAGAGCTTGTGGGTGTTCTTTTTGGAAGGGCAAAGAGGGTTGAAGAAGGAAGATTGAGGGTTGGAATTTGAGAAAGGTAGTGATCTTTGGCGTTTTGAGAGAGTGGATACCTCGTTGTATTGTTGTTGCTCAATATCAATTGCTTGCTCTTCTTGTGGGCTTACGGAGTGCTTTGAGTGCGAGACGAAAAACCGTTCTTATCTTCGGTTGCGTGGGCACAGGCAGCGAAAAGGTGAAGAGTTTGATTTGTGAGCGAGGATCTATTTGGTGGCTTTCACCGTAGATTTGCCGTCAACGACAGCCAGGACGCGGCAGAAGATGTGCGGCAAGCGACGAAGCTTCTTTTTCGGAGGCGGTTGCGGTGTCGACACTACCATTGATTTTGGCCTCGACTGTTGTAATAGTTTTGGAGTCCATGGCAAGGATTTTAAAGATGCAAATTGGGTTATGGAGGGTTGAAAAAGTAAGTTGAAGTTGAGGATAGGGATAGTTTGAAAATTTTATTAAAAAGTCAAAAAAAATTTAGAGTTTGGATATTTTTGTTTTTTCATGGGTATAGCGTTAATTTTCTTAGTTTATGGGTATTTTTGATCATCTTTCTGTAAAAATAATTACTTTTCACATTGACCACAGAAATATTCATCCAAACAACGGGCACAACTATATAAAATACTTTATACTATTTGGCATTAGCTCATCAAACTTAAACTCAATAATTTAAGAATTCCACTAGGGAGTAGGGATGGCAATACCACCCGAATCCGCGGGTACCCACTCCACCCCTACCCACTCGGGGCGGGTTTTTAGAAGGGCGGGGCGGGGCCGGTTTAGGTACTACCCGCCCCAGTATATATATAATATATAATTTTAGTATATAATATGTGTAATATATATAAAATAATTAGTAAAATGATTGATAATATTGTATCATATTTAAAATTTTACTTTAATTTATGTTATGTATGTGACGATGGTTATATAAATTTTGAAATTTAATTTTATTTATTAGATTTTAATAATTATAGGGGCAGGGCGGATACCCGCGAGGGCAGGTTAGGGTTCAACCATTTACTACTTGCGGGTAGGAGCGGGGCAGGTTATTGTAAGGCGGGGCGGGGTCGGGTAGAGCAAAACCCGCCCCGTTGCCACCCCTACTAGGGAGACAATGAGGAATCTTGACAATATGTACAATGGGTTTTAAATTTGGCCCAATACAAAAAAAAACCCAAACAGTTATTTCAAAAAATTAACTATTCCAACCCTAACTTACCAATGGAATTTATCCAAACACCCTCTCCCTCTCCCCCCTAACCGTCTGCTATCCATCCTCATCAATCATCCCACCTCTCTGGCGTTAGAAGCTCCCTCATCGGCCATCAAACAATCATCCACGTAGTTATTAAAATAATCATCCGACTACCTAGTGAAATAACCATCTAGCACTTATTAATTGTATATACTTAAACTGAATCAAACAAAATAATCATCCAATTAAGAATTAAAATAACCATCTATATACCTAATAAATTGAACATCTAACATCTAAATTCGTCAATCTTTAACCCACTCGAGACGAAGTACAATAACAACAACATGATATATACATTATTTCTCAATTCTCTCATTGTTTTTTAGATGCATATGTGGGGACATGGATCTTAATATAGAAAGGGACCAAATTCTCTAAAAGGAACACAACCAACATCAATGCTAAGGCTTCCATGCTTTTGTTGTGCGCCAGGTTGTAAGCACAACATAGACCACCCACCATAACGTGCTCCTACGAGTATCGCCGCACCACCAACTTCATAGCCAATCAGATAACTATCACCATGAAGATGACAACCCCAAGTCAGAGAGGAGAACCCACACGGACACCAGGGGGCTCTTGTGGCCACCGCTACCGTCGGCCTTTACGGCAAGCGCGACGGCAAGGGTGAGGAAGATTTAGGCCGCAACGTTGTTGAAGGCGGCAACAACTATGGCGGTTTTGGGTTGTGCGACGGACACAACATGCGCAAAGGGGTGTCTTCGTCAGATGTTTTTGAACAGCTAGGTGGCATCAGGTTACATTCTGAGCGGCGAACGATGGTGATCTTTGCGGCGGCAGTTCGAAATAGAAGAGACTGTCAAAGAGAAAGAAACTGCAGCACATTCTTCGCACGTATAAAATGGAGAAATACGTAACTTTCCTATAACCAAATTCTTATGTTTTTAAAATTTAAAATTCGAAATTATTAAAAATTAATTAAATTATTTATTAATTGATTATAATTTTAATTTTATCTTTATTATACAAATTGTACACTAAATTTACTGTGTCTCCGGTACTTTTTCATAATTTAATTAAGATAAAACGAAAAAAAAAAAAAAACGAAGAGGTAGGCCTGTAGGGTGACAAAACAGAGCTCACGGTGGAGGCGAAAGCAGCAGATCAGTGCTTGTGTTCTGATTCCTCAGCGCAGCGTTTTTCTCCTTTTGTCTTTGTGCCTTCAAAAATCTCAAAAACCATTCTTTCATTTTCCTTTCCATTTCCGATTCGCGATCACCAAACCAAGCCAAGCCAAGCCAAACCCACTCTTTCTCCTCTTTCGAATCCCTAACCCCTCTTTCTTCGCATTCCCCAACTTCAAAATCCCCCCAATTCCATTCTGATCCACTATCCCCATTAACCAGTAAGGTTCCTCCCCTTTCTCCTCTCTCTGTTTTTCAATTGTTTAATACGATGTGCTTATTGCTATGCAATGCATGCTTTCAAATCGGTTGCTACATGAAAATTTTGTTTTTATTTTTTTCAATTTTTTTGTTTTATTTAATGATTCATTAACGGTTGATTAATTAATTGATCTCTGGGTGCATATCATGAACTTTCGGGCCGTGTGCATTTGTGAATGCAAAAAGTAAACATGAGGGGGGAAAAATTGACTGGAATATGGGGAACAAGACTGAACGGAGGTAAATGGAATTAAGATTCCACCTAGCAAAGTAAGCAATGCCTACGGAAATGTATTGTTGGGGGTTCTAGCCTTTATGTTTTAATCAGCTATTAAGCTTTGGAAGTCAACCTTTGAAATTTAAGACATTATTGTAGACTGGGAGTTGCATTGATTAAAGGTATTAGGGTTCCGAAGTTTGTTTCAAGGCTTTAGATTAAAGGAAATATGATTTGTTGGTTCTGGTTATTCATTTTGATTATGCAAGGTGTAGTTGTTAGAAAGTAAAAGGGTGCTGGAATGTGGGTTCCTAATGAAATTGAGTTGTTCCAGACCGGGACTTCAAATTTATTTTGGGTTCTGTTTTAGCTGATAAAGGCCAGAATAAGTTCTGGGGGCATATTCTTCTGTTCTTTATGAAAATGGGGTTGAATTTAATGTTTCAGTGAGGAGGGAGAGAGGATAATGATGAGTGAACAGTTAGTCTGAGGAAGGTTGCTTTTTCATGCTTTATTAGAAACACCTTTGATATGCTTAAATTCCCGTGAAATAAAGCTTAAAAGGTTAGCTTGTTAAGAATCTTAAATGTCCAAAAAAAGATTTAAAAAAAAGCATAAGACTCTCAAACGTATAGGCACTTGGATCTTGTCTGTTGTATATAGTGCTTTAAATAGTTTTCTCATGAATTGCTAGATCATCCAAATATGGAGTCAATTTTTTCATTTATTAATATATTGTTGAATGGGTATTTCTTCTTGGCAAATAATAGAATTGTTTGTGGTTTTTTCATTTTATATCTCACTCCTTTGTAATCTTTAAGAAAGTCTTTAAACATTGTTGTTTCATATCCATCTTGTAGATAATAAATTGACTTCCAAAGTATTCTAGATCAGTGGAGCAGGGGTGTGTTTCAGGATGAATTTGCAACAAGTGGGGCAACCTAAATCATCTAATGGATATGGTCGTCGGAAGTATGAAAAAGGAGCAACTAAGTCTGACAGTAAAATCTCATCTGGAAAATCAAATACCAGCAGTGTAGCTGAAGGTGCACTTTCTGACCTAATTTAAATTTATCTATTTTACACACCATGTTGCTGATATTTGTTATCGTGGCAGTGACTGGCAGTAAAAGTGGTACTTATGAGAGTCCGTCACATGATCGGCTAGTGTATGTAACATCATCTCTTCTTGGGCACCATGTAGAAGTCCAGGTGAAAAATGGATCTATATACTCTGGAATATTTCATGCAACAAATACTGAGAAAGATTTTGGTATGTTCTGTAATATTCATTTAATTGGTTTTGGCAATATGAAATTGAAGGCAATCATCTTTCTGTACTGTTTGTCTGAATAGATAATTGATTCATGTTTTGATTCTTACTTTTATAGGTCATAGAGATTTTGACATTTTTTTTCTGCTTATATCATCAATATTGCACTTTTAGGAATAATTTTAAAAGTGGCTCGCCTGATAAAGGATAGCTCTTTGCAAGGGCAAAGATCCAGTGTAGAAATTGTCAGCAAGGCTACTTCTAAGACTTTAATTATACCTTCCAAAGAGCTTGTACAAGTCATAGCGAAGGTTTGCTACTTTACATGTATCTGCATTATTGTGGTCCATTTTTCTTTAAAAAAAAAAAATTAATTACATGCTATATAGAGATGAATGATTTTTGAAAAACTGTAGTTTAGGATTAGCTGAAGTTTCTTTGAATGCACTTTCAGCTATGTTGTTGATGCTATTTGTTATGTGTTGTCTTTTCAGGATGTTGCTGTTACTAGGGATGGCCAGCCTAGTGAATCTCATTATGCTATGCATCAGGATATAATGGTTGATTCAGTTATATCTCAATCTCGCCATGTCGAAATGGGGAGAGAATTACAACGATGGGTACCTGAGGATGATGATCCACAATGCCCTGAACTGGAAAATATCTTTGATGGCCCTTGGAATAGGTAGTTTTACATTTCTCTTGTTGTCTTTAAAAATCGTTGGTCTTTAATCATTAAGATGAGGCTGAGCTGAGTCTATGACATTATGTTCTGAACCAACGGGAGGATAAGAACTAGAGTTTGTTACATAATTTGGCAGGTATAGGAACCACAATCAGGGAATATTTTGTGTAGTGGGTTTGGGGTGTGAATATTTGGCAAGAGTGAGATGTAGGGAAGGATTCTGTCATTTTGACAGGAAAATACCACTGAGGCTGAAGAGCTTCAATGTGCTCAAGAGTGTGTGTTTTTTTGTGTGTGAGCGCGCACATTTTTATTTTTTTTCCCTCAGTACTATTAAGTCTTTCGCTGTTTTATTAGCAAGAATACCAGAAAGTTCCAGACTGAGTTGCTCAGAGCTTAGGTCTAAAGGAGCATATTCAACAAATTTCATTTCCATTTGTTATATATCTTGATTATAACCAGTTTAACACACTGTGACTACCATTAATTTTTTTTGTTCAATAATTTCATCTTTTTTTTACTATAGTTTCTTCACGGCTCTGCCATCTTGTTTTGCACTGACAACTTTTTTTTTTTGGTATTTTTTCTAGGGGATGGGATCAGTTTGAAACAAATAAAACGTTGTTTGGTGTAAATAGCACATTCAATGAAGACCTCTACACAACAAAGCTTGAAAAAGGGCCTCAGATGAAAGAGCTGGAACAAAAAGCTTTAAGAATAGCAAAAGAAATTGAAGGGGAGGATACCCATGATCTTCATCTGGCAGAGGTTGGTCTGGCTTCTCTTTTTTTTTTTAACCTCCCCCTTTTCCTTTGTAAGTTTCTATAATTTTTATGTATAAAAGGGTTCTATATTTTTTTATGTGAATTCCTCAAACACTATGATTTTTTCAACAGGAAAGAGGCCGTTATCATGATGATTTTGATAGTGATGAAGAAACCAGATTCTCTTCAGTATATAGGGGAAAAGGTGTTGATGACAGTGGATATGATGAAGATGAGGAACCAAGGTTGGATTCATACAATTCTGAAACATTTGGCAGCATCACAGGTTCGGTCATTAAGAAGCCGGGTGAAATAAGTGGTGGAAAAGCCAACAATGGAGCACAAACTTGGTCAAACTTCTCTAAAATGGTATCTCCTCAGCCAATTTATTGACTAAAGCTGTTACACTTAAGTAAATTTCAAACACTTTTCACTAGTTAGTCCTTAATTGGCTTGAATGCTTCCATCATGTTTAATACATAACTGATTTTTATAATTAATTCCTTTTAGATCTGCTGGCATACAAAAATTTGTAAGCTAGATAATAATGGCATGCCCCATGTACTGTTGTTTAATACTCGGCGTCAATATTGTGGGTTCTATTCAAGTTGCTTCTAGTTCAGGAGTTCAGGTGTGGGTTTATGTCCTAACTCCTAACAGGACTAGATGGAGGGAGGACAGGTACAACCGTTTGGTAATCTATTAATCTAATGATATTACTGGGTTGATCTATATCTATGTCATGGTGCGAGTGATGACATTGCTTTTCCAAGCTTTTTTTCTCCTAACTGGATTGGCATTAATGAGTTCATGAGACAAATATGATTTGTTAGATGTTTGCTTCCCGGTGCCCTGAGTTCACAGTTGTCCATCCATAAATTACGAAATCAATGACAATAAAAAGGAAAATTTTCCCCACCAAAAAAATAAAATAAAAAAGGTAGCAAAGAATAACAAGCATCCAATATAGTTTTTTCAGATAAAAGAATGAAGATGAGAGGATAAGAGACCCTTCTAAGGTAATGAAAGATGAATGGAGTGGAAAATTATGTCAAGAGGATAGGCAATAAAGACAAGAAGTTAGATTAAAGGATGAATCACTTGCCCAATGGCCCTTCCGTAAGTGATAGTGTGAACCATCAACCTTCAAGGAAAGCAAGCATTTGAAGGTAGAACTAGAATTACAATGATAAATAAATTTCCAGGGCTAGAATGAGCAGCATTGGTAGAAATATTAGCATTTCAACCATTTTGCCCAAGGCATACTTAACTCTTGTTAACATCAGCCATAGAGGATGAGACTCTCAAGGAAACCACCATAGCCATTTTGAAGCCATGGTATTGTTCTTAGACACCATATTGCCCAGACTTCAAGCCTCCTTCCTTTTCAGGCCAACAACCAACCTCCCAACTCATTAGATGATCACGAGTCCCAACATGAATCTGAAGCACCAAACCAAAGAAAATCCCTTGTAATCTTTTCAATGATATTGGTCAACCCCGTTGGAATAATAGGCATCTAGATAAACATGCAAATAAGAAAACGAAAAAAATGAACCACTATAGCTGGTTCTTACTGCTTGGGGACGGCCTTCAGCAGACCATTGGGAATAAAAGGGGAAGAACTCAAATAAAATAGGGACACAACAAAATTTCTTTTATCGAAGCTTCAAAAGAAATTAAGCCTTCTAAATCCTTTAGGTATTCGATTCTTTATTGTTGTTGCTGTCATTTGAAGTTCCATTTCTACCTTTTCTTTTCAGTTATATCCCTTAAATCAACTAACTACATCTCCATGTGGTGGAGAGATGACTGTGGATCACAAAACTAGCTGCATTACTGAAAGGCCTTGTAGAAAATACTTCCTTGTGAAATGCCTCCCTCACCCAGCTTTTTGACAGCTAAGCAAGGCAGACTTCCTCTTTAGAAGAAGCATTAATAGAGTCAACCCTAAAACATATTGCTGGATATGGTTGAATATCTTTCATTTTGGCAAAAAGAATCTTTTGAAACAAAGGCCAATATATATTCTAGAACAATACTTTGGGTCTAGAACAAAATTTCAATAATATGTTTCTTTTGTTTGAGTTTTTGGTTTGACCTCCTTACTCCCTTTTAATAAAATAGTGACTTTGCTTCTGGAGTCAGGATAACCTTTCAGTTACTTTTTTGCACAGGATCACTCACAGTCATCTCTGTCAAATACTGGTGTGGATTTAGGCCGCTCTGGTGCTGATGATCATGCTAAGCAATTAGCATCTGAACTCCCTACTCAAAATTACTCATTTAAAGATGGGGAATGCAGGTCTTTATTTGCTTCTGCTAATTATATTTTAGAACTTAAAATATAAATATCAACTGTCATGAGTTCTCAAATCCAGTATACTTTCAGGATTCAGAATTGTGTTAGTGATCCAAATGAAACCAGTGGTAATGCCACAGAAGAAAATCAGGTAGCAAGTTGAGGTTTCGGTGTTGTTTCTGATATGTTTACAAAAATATGTTGAATGAGATTGCAGCTAGAATGAAACTCCTAGATCTCATTTTTTTATTCATTTTCCTTTTCATTAACTGATGCAGCAAGCTGAGGATGTCCGCCTGTCAAAATCTGAGGGTTTGTGTAATCTCTTTTTCGTCTCTCTGAATTGATTAGGTCATTTGACTATGCCCGCATGCAATGAATATGGATGAAATGCAAACCTCATTTTCTCCATTTTTTTATTGTTAAAGGAGTACTGAAACATTCTGTCTGTACTGGATGCTCTCATCTAGTTATGAACATGTTCATTTAGTGGTTAATTCCTTCATTGTACATGGATCCCTCTTATTGTAGCAGTTTTAATGCAGATTTACAGCCACCACATAACTTGAAGAATGTCGTCTCTGTCTCTGATAAGGGGGAATCATCGCCTAATACCACCTCCTTTACCCCTTCACCACATATTATATCAAAGGGTCTTGAAAAAACTGGGTTATGTGGGGAGTTTACTACTGGGACTTCAGCATCTGGCAGATCTAGTGAACAAACAAAAGCTGCAAATTCACGTGGAAGAGTAGGTAGTGCCTCATCATCTGGTTCAGATAATGTGGGCGGTGTGGCTGCATCTTCTGGTTCTGGTCTATCTCCGAGTTCTTCAGTTGGATCATTGTCTTCTGAAAGATCTACTTTGAATCCCCATGCCAAGGTGCGAAAGTTCAAGATTGACTTTTTAATACGCAAAATTGCATGTACAAATGCTGGTTTTTCTTTTGGGTCATAAGTTCTGGTTGTTTATATTACTGATGTCTCTCTGAACTTGCCCTTTTTTGGTTTTCCACTTGATGTCAGGAATTCAAGCTTAATCCTAATGCCAAGAGTTTTATTCCGTCCCAAAATCCTGTTAGGCCCCGATCCCCAGTCTCTGATGGTTCCTTCTATTTCCCAGCTAATGTATCTACGGTACCAAATATGCCCGCGATGCCCATGGGTATTGGAGTAAGTATATTATGGAAAGATATTCTCAATATCCAATGAGGAAATCATGTATTATATTAGTGTTTGAACATGTATTATACTATTATAGTTACAGAAGATATTTTATTTGAAAATCCCATTTGTCGTTAGGATCCATTTTGAATACTACTTGGTCTACCACATGTCTCTTCCTGCAGTGAACTAATGTTGGATGGATTAGGACTTATGATATACTTTTCTATTCTTAGTTTCTTACTGTGGTGGTGTTCGAATATCCAACTTCAGTTGTTAGGTTAGCTTAAGAGGTGTGAATTTCCTACCGAGTTTCGGTATGAAAAGATTTGAATATATTACTGCTTGTTTCCCTTTTTGGAATGGGTAAGAAAATTTGACTGGATACTAAGGGAAATCCATCTTCTAAGCTTCACTATTTGAGCCATGGTACTATCCTTGGAAGATGAAACTAATATTTATTAGAAAAAGCGTCTTCTGCCTAAACCAAAGTTGGCTTCATTTCCCTTTTTTTCAAATGAATGTATAATGGAATATCTCTCATTTGATAGCTGCCCTAATTTATTGGAGAGTTGCATCTTTGGTTCCATATTGTATAGCAGAATTGAGAATGCTAGGGAGGACATTTGGATTTACTATGGAATATATTGATTAGAAGTGATGACATTTGGATTTACTGTGGAATATATGGAGCAGAACTGTGTAATAATGGGTTTGCAGTGACTTAGTCAAGTCTATTAAGAAATTTGACTTCACCCATGGAATGAAAAAGTGCCATGGAAACCAGTTCCTCCCAAACTATATAAAATTCTCACTAAGGTTGAACATTGTACTTGTGTTGGTCAAAGGAATTCTACGTGTAAATAATCTCATTGTAAATCAACGGCATCGTCTGATCTAACTAACCCCACCTAGTGGGATAAGGCTCTGTTATTTTTTTGTTGTTGTTGAACATTGTACTTAAAGCTGAGATTTTGCATTTGGTTGCAGGTTGGTAATACTTTTGCTGGGCCACCACAGCCTATGATATATAATCCGCAGGTAGCACAAATGCCATCCCAAGCATATTTTCATCCAAATGGACCACAGGTTGGATTTTGCTGGAACTTTCTCATTTGAGCCTTTTATATGCATATCGATGCTTCAGAATTATTCGTTAATATTTTGGATCTAATTGCAGTATGGACAGCTTCTTGGTCATCCTAGGCAGGTTTTGTACATGCCAAGCTACCTACCTGTAAGGATTCATATATTATACTGTGTGCCTTGTCCTCGTGTTTTTATTACTATCTATTTGTGTATTTATTTATTCATATATTATATATTGTGGGAAAGAAAAAAGGTTTAACTCGGTTAACGCAGTATAGTTATATATACTGATGTATCATGGATGTTACTCATTCTTCCATGTAACATCCTGGGGAAGACATGTCCTCATTTAGATATCTGAATTCGAACAATCCCTCCTACCATTTGTAAACTTAGAGCAGTTTCATACTCAGTTTTTCTTGGAACTCAAGTCTTATTGTTCGATATTTTGCAGGAAACGCCGTATAAGGGACGAGATTATTGACCACTTGGCTGACTCCACTGTTTCTTACCTGAAAAGAAAAACCAGACTCGATTTCTTAAAATGTGTCTTGGATGACGAGGATTTCAGCAGAGCAGCGTGTGGGAGGATCCCGCAATAGTACGATCATTTCCCAGACCGAGCTGGCCACCCCATTTGGGATATAAGTTAATGATCTGTATTAACATGTATTTTCTGGGATTGTGTTTTCGGTGATGTTGTACACATTTTACACGGAGTCATCTTTGTTTTCTTCAGCGATACATTAATATGCTAAATTTATTTTAATTCATGTCTTCTCCCGTTTAATCACTTTTACAGTGTTTTGATTTCTGGTCTTGTCTACACCGTAGCCAAAAAATTTGAGTCGCCATTTTTCTGTTGCACCCGCTCTCTACTCTCTGTTCTCTATATTCTTACTTTATTCTCGAACTTCAATTTTACTCTACACTCCTTTACTTATAGATTATCTTAATGTCACGTGAGTGCGTTATATTGTGCTTAGTGGGATAAGTATTATGTTAAACTACATTTATTACACCTTCTCTGGGTATGGCCTATCTCCTAGAGCAAAGTATTATATTAGACTACATTTATGTACTATATTGCCCTTCTATAGTTCTATACTATCATTCTTTGAACTCTAACCCACTCATTGTTTTAAGTTGGAAAAGATCATTATGGGATCCATGGGATCATAAGTTTATAACCTTCAATTGTTGTTTATACTTTTATCTTTCCATTGAAGATTTCCTTCATCTAGCTTATGAGCCATGGGATTTGTGAAGCGTTGGATCAATCCTATGTTTGCCCCCGTGTTCGTTGAAGGTTTTAGAGGGAAAGAGAGAATCTAGATTGAGAAGAATGGTGTAGTGTAGTATGACTACTCAATAATAGAATGTTTACAATGTAGTATGTTCGGTTAATTATAGAAACAACTTAAAAGAATTACCCTTTAGAGTGAAATGCAGCTCGCACATAAACAAAGGTAAACAATCTTTTGTTTATATTCACACGAATGAAGCATAAAAGATGCATTCATGCAAAATATGCGATTTTCTAATTAGACTAATGAATAAGTCAGGAACAAACTATTATTTTGGTCCTCATAAAATTTAGCTTTTGTCAAAATGAACTTTGAAAGTAAGAAATAGAGAATACACAGCTTGATCTTCTATTGAGCTACCAACTTGATCTTCTATTGAAGTAAAAAAAATATAATCATATTGCTGATAATGACGAAAATTGCATCCAGCAACGATATGAAATAATCAATTTTAAAATTATTATCATAATAGTACACTGATTCCAACTACTACTACACAAAATAGAATACATAAATTGATGTGTAGCATGGAGTCATGACCTCGAGAATTATGAGTCCTAAGGCCTTACAGATCAGCATAAGGAAGCGCATCTTAAAATATCTATTAAGTATTTCTTATACCCAACCCAGAAAAGGTCATGCTGATCAACAGTTGCGTCATCGACCTTGATTTGCAGCAGCGGCAATTGGCTGAACAGCTGCAAGAGGATTTACTTCATATGAAAATGCAAGCTGCCACAAATCTACCAAAGCTCTCTTCATTGCGGTTACTTGTGTTCTTACCATCCTGAATGAATAGGCAAACACTGATATCAACTGAATCCAAAAGCAAATAGAGATCATACCAAGAGCTTGTTTCTTACAAATCCATATTTGATCACATCAAAGATACCAGGCCTTCAAGTAAAAATAAGTGTTTCTAAATGTTTGTGAAGCACACATTTAGTGTACAAAAGGAGCATGGAAGTATTTCTCTGGCATGGGGAGTCATTAATTTATTATATGACAGTGTAACAGACCAGCCTGGTTATAAAAGGTTGCTTCAACCACAGGATTAAACATGAAATTATGAACAAACGAAATCAGATAATTAATTACTTCACAATAGAGTAGAAAGTGAAATGTTTTTTAGTCATGTTGAAAACAGATTACTTGGGAAACTTCAATACAAAATTTTGGAAAATTTTAGCCTGGGTGGGTAAAACAGAGTTTCAATCGATACAAAAACATAAATCAAATCTAATACATGGTCAAAAATAAAATAAATCACAAAGGCAACCTTGAATTGCAAAATATTGCCTTCAACTTGATGAAATAAAAAAATATTTACCTTAGCCAGTCCATTAGGTCTACTAATATAGAATGGCATGGTTCTTCAGAACATGTTTCCAACATAACTACAAATACGGTATCTTAGTCTCAATTTGTCATGTTTAAAATCACACATAACTTCACCAGTCAATTATGAGTTCAAGAAGTTCATCTGTCCTTGGTAAGTGCACCCATTTATCAAGGTAACATCACTTCATATTTCATTGCGTGATATACAACATTCCCTTCCTCTATATACAAATCATGCATGAACTTATCAAAGAAGGATAATTTCTATGCAAGATAGTGCATTAGCCTTTGGCACCTCTCAAATTAGAATTTATTACTCGAGAGGCATGAATGATAGTCAGTACCTTTTTATAGTAGCTTGCTTCCTTCTGTAAACATAATAGATGAACAGGACCAAACAACTGAGCATAATCTTCCCACTAGATATTACAAACTTTGTATTGCCAAACTTCAAATTGATCGCACGAAAGCACCAGAAGCATGGTTCTATTCGCTCAGCTAGTCTTGGAACAATTTTTGAAGCGTACTTTCTGTTGTCTGAATCTTTGCCTTTTAAAGATTTATGTGATCCTTCGCATACATTTTGCTCATTAACAGAATAAGCCGCATTGTCACTTGTAGGAGAGGAAACTTGAGAAAATTTTGCACTTTTAGAACAGTGCATGGAGTTTAACCTTCTCCGAAGTCCCTACAAATTCAATGGTATAACAGAATTAGGACTGTAGTAAACAGAGATGAAAAACACACCAAGGAGAATTGAGATCAATATGTTCAAAAAGAGTTTCCCCCCTTTTTTTTCTGAAGTTAGAACATACGGTTTAATACATGTTTTTATTTTCACCGGAAACCACCACATAAATCTGATTTGTATGTCCACTTCAAATTCCAAATAATAAAAGAATTAACTTTGATAAATACAATGAGATAAAAATTAATTCTACATAGGAAAATTAACCTTGATTAATGTTTACCTGTCTGTTTTCCTCAGGCAGTGAAGCATTCTCAACCCAAGAGATTGCAAGATCCACATCTTTTAGAAGTGTGGCAAGAAGTGTGACCGCATAAACCTCGACAACTTCCAAGTATTCATCAATTCCAAGAACTAAGTGCTTGTTATACTTACTTCCGCACTCTTTCTTTGCCTCAGCGATAACAGCAACATATTGTCCATCCCCCAGATTCCATCCATTAAGAAATTCCTCCAGAAATTCTCGAATGCCAGATATAGAACCTTCAGCTATTTGGAAACAAACTCTGAGAGAGAGAGAGAGAGAGAGAGAGAGAGAGAGAGAGAGAGAGAGAGAGAGAGAGAGATGAGTATGAATCTGCTTAAGCCGTTGCCATAATCCCAAATTCACATTATATGGAAATAAGAATAAAAAACCCTTGTCAGACACTACAAGATTGATACAGACACAAGCACAAAATGTAGAGTCCTGAACAAGCTATCTGGGATATATCTTCATAATCAACATCAAAAATAAAAACAATCAAACAAGATGACTATAAACTCTCCATATCTGGAACGTTAAATTGTAATTATAGAGTAATCAAGATTAGGAGAAAATGCAACAAGTGAAACTAAAGCCTACCCGGTAAGAAGAACTTGAGAAGGGATAGTTTTGACTGAAGTGAAATACGATCGAAGTTGATTGAGAATATCCGGTGCCCTAAAACAGTCCATAGATTCATGAATCATAATTCAGTGATTGTTGATCAAAGACCACAATAGTAAATATTATAGAAAATAATTAAAAAAAATGTTACACAAAAAAGAAAAGAACCTAGAAATTTAACCAACTACGAGAGTGGTTATTGAATACCACAAGTGATAGGAATGAATTTCTCTGGTCCCAAATAATTGTGCAGTTTTAATCATGCACACAGATCAAGCAAATGATTTAGAACATCTTTATTAGAGATAAATTTGAGTGAGCATACACAATTATATTTAATCTCTCTCCTTCATTTAATAGGGTTACTAGAAACAGTTCAGGTTAGTTTGGATTGACTATTATAAAAAGATCTTTTTCGAATAGACAAAAACTATTTGACATTTGGATAAACTTTTAAAAAGAGTTTTCAAATATTAAAAATGTCTTTTACTTCTGCTTTCTTTAATAAAAGAACTTTCCTTAAAAGATGTATCCAAACGAGTTTAAAACTTAATAAAAGTACTTCTTTTTATTAAAAGTACTTTTTTAACTCAAATAAACCAATCCAAACTAACACTTAATTAGTGTTGCCCAGTTTTCTAAATGGAAACTTATTTGGGACCAAATGAAATTTTATAAATGAAAAATTATATGGACTCTAGGGAGTATAAAATATTCCAACTAACTAAAATTTGTTAACCAGTAACAGCTAGAGGCCTCATCCCACAGTGTACAAGTTACCTGCCAAGTTGATTGAGTGATTGAACCAGGACCATGGCAGCTGATTCCCACATATCCTGCGTTGCAACACCAGAAGAATCGTCTTGCAAGTGCTTCAAAATGGAGACAGCTATTGAAGTGGCTTCTTCATACATGGAGCAAACAAGGTAGCTGCAGTGCAAAAACACATGGATATGTAAATAAGTAGTTGTTTACAAAACTTCTATTTTTCAATGATATCCTAATTCATGATGTTATCTATTCAATGGAGTAGAAGAGTTAACTTTGAAACATGAGTCTGTGGGTAGAATCCCAATTTGCAATAAGAAAGAAAAGCATAGTAAATATTACCTCTCAGAAACCTCAATTTGTTTCCATATGATTTTGTCAGCACTGGCGTCAGTTGTAATTGACATAGTCGCAGTATTCATTCTCTTAGCTTCAGAGACACAAACAAGAGCACAGAGGATGTCTGAAAATTTAAAAAGAAAAAAAAAACAAAAAGGAAGGAAGAATAAAATCATGACCTATATTTATATTTATTGAAAACATCTAATTTACCCTTTCCAACTTTGGGTCATTTGCACTTTGGTCCTCAGACTTTTAAGAACGTGCAATACAATCCCTAAAACTTCCTAAACTGTTTATGATCCTTTAATTTATTTATTTTTCAAATAATTTGAAAATTGCTATATAGGGATAGAAAAACAACAAGGCCTATTCAACAAATGTAATTATAATATTAGGCATAAGCCACCAAGAGCATGCCACCACTCAGTTCACTCCAAGAGCACTCTCCACCACAAACAAGTAATACACCATACCAACAACATGCTCCTCCCAACTTACAAAAATTAACAAGAAAAAAAGACGAAACTGATGAAGTAGTAGATGAGTGCTTACCGGAGAAGAGAAGACGAGCGAGCAGCAGAGTCGTTCGCGTGGAGGTTTTGGCCGACCAATGGAACGGAGGTGACGGCGAAGAGAAGACGGCCGAGCAAACACGTTCGCGGCGTCGAGGAGAAGAGCTCCGAGCAGACCTTCGCGACGGCAAGGGGAAGAGGGCCGAGCAGCAGAGACGTTCGGCGGCAACGACGGCACCCTCGGGTCGATGACGAGGACAGAGACGACGAGTTCAGGGCGGCCGGCGACGACGAGGATAGAGACGGCGACGACGAGGATAGAGACGGCGACGCCAACAGTAGTTCCGAATCGACCTTCTAGCGACGCGAGGAGAAGAGCAGACCTTCGAGAGGCGAGGATGGCAACCGCTGGTTGTCACCGCCGGCGCCGATAGTGGTGGGGGCTAATGAAACGTGTTTTGGGAGATGGTGGCTGGTTGGCTTTGCTCTGATAGGGTTTTAGGGTTGGCTTTGGTGCGTTTGTGAGAGATAGAAGGGAGCGGGGTGCTTTGCTCTGTTGTTGTTTTTCTTTGGGATCAAAACGGCGACATTTCGAAGGGTAGAATAGCGAACCGGAATGTTTAAAAACCAAGCCGGTTCTATCAGTTTACCGGTTAATTTTCAGTTCAACCGGTTTTTTGCATGACGGTTTTGGACATCAAATGAACCTGTTAGAAGATTGGTTTTCGATTAATCCAATTGAACCCATCGAACCAGTCTAATTTTCAAAATATTGTATAATATAAAAACTTAATTTAGTCTCAATCTCTTAAATAAAGTATTCTGGATATATTATTTGTGTGTTTCTTAAGATATACATACAGAAACATATACATTAAAGACATAAATATAATAAAATTTAAATATAATAGGACACAAATCTTTTAATTTATTTACTAATTAAGCTCATATCAGAATATACAAATAATAAATTATTAAAATATCATATTACTTTCATAAAAAATTACCACCCATAGTAGAATTAGACTAAATTAGTCATTCTAATCAAAGTAACTAAAAATTGATCACTCGGTCAATCCAGTTCACATAAAATATCTTTTGACAACAAATATGCTAAAAAATAAAAAAAAATTATGCTAAAGGACTGGTTAACTGATTAAACCAATATAATTTTTAGCGATTAACCGGTTTAATATAATAAAATATAAAAAAACATTTTTTTAGGAAAAGATATATTTATATATAAATATATTATTTTATTATATCTAGTTCAAATTCGATTGAATCTTGGTTGAACTTTTAAACTTTTGAACCTCTAACTCTATCGAATCGATTTTCAGAATCTTGTTACCACCACCAACACTTTAAGACCACTATCTCAACCAAAAATCATAAAAAATTTTAACCTAATAACAAATTCAATCCAACCAATCAACACACGATCACTTTAACAAAACTTAAATCAAAATTAAAATAATTAAAAAATAACATTATACAAAATAAAAAATAACCAAAAAGAGATTTGGCGATGTAAGAGGTAAATGTGGAGGAAGATATCAAAGAAAAAGAGAGGCAGAGGACAAAGAAAAAGGAAGGCGAATTTGTAATAGAGCTGTAGGCAGAAGAAGGAGAGATCGAGAAAAAAGAGGCACGAATCTAGAAGCGCATAACGTAGACTTGATAGATGCGGCGAGAAGCATGGCAATTACGGCAAAGGCAACAAAGATAACAAAGGAACAGTCATGAAGGGAACAAAAAGAGGGAGGGAGGGGGAAAGGGAGGAAGGAAGGGAGGAGAAAAGATAACGGTGGTTTGGATGGCAGAAAAGGATGAGAACTAGTATAACGATCCGATTTCCAGTACGTCATGATCACACTGAAAATCAAGCGCTACTCACTTGCTTCCCTAAAACTTAACTAATAATTAATATGAAGCTGTAACACACACTGTAAGAACCGGTATTTTTACAAATAAAATTATTTAAATGCCCAAATTAAATTTCAGAAGGTTAGGATGAGAATTTGGGGATTTAAATATGATTTTTGAACTCAGTAGGTCCTTCTGAGTCAGAAAATGTGTTTTCTTGCGAAAAACCGTGAAAATCCGTGAACTGGTAATCGAACCGATTGAACCGGTTCAAGTCTGCCCGGTACTGTGCGAGAAACAGTGAGAACGGTCAAACCTCTTAGGAATATATTAGAAATGGAAAACCGGATGTCAGTGTTAAAGATTTGGCCCAAGTTAGGCCGAACGGGTTAAAAACGTTAGCAGGTTAAACCAGACCCAAGTTGGGCCCAAGTCCAACATACATAAGGGCTCATTAATGAACCCATTCATCATCAAACACACGCGCACACACACTTCAGAAATTGAGAGGAGAAGAGAAAGAAGAAGAAACACTATTCACCCCTCTCTTCTTTTCGCAATATCTTAAGCTACAGAGCTCCGATCGCCGCACCGTTTGCGGCTACGCGTTCCTTGGGACGAGCTCTACAAAATCCACCCAAGAAATTAGTAACGTAATCACGAAATCTTTTCTGTTCCTCCCTTCAAAGTTTCAAAAATCTAGGGTTTTGGGTTAAGTGAGATTTTGTGATTTTGGATGTTTAGGTTTGCTCTAATCCTTGCTTAGCCTTGGATTTTGGCCATCAAATCTGTTGAGAGAGGTAAGAGATACTAAACCCTTGTGAAATTTGATTTATGTTATGTCCTAGGTTGATTTGTGGTGATTTATATGTGTATAGTTTGATTATTGTATAATTGGGAGCTTTTGGAGCTTATTTGTGCTTGTTGGAGTGGAATTGAAAGCTTGGTTTGGAGTTGAGAGCTTGCTGTGCTCATTTGCGGGTTAAAGGCATATTGGAAATCGGCCAAGATATGATTTTGGTTTCCTCTATGTAGTATATAATATTCATGGACACTTAGGCTAGTGACCCATAGGATAGGTTTGAAATTAAATGGTTGTTGAGTTGTTAAACGATGGTATGTGGTGATTTATAAGGAATTAATATTTTTTAGTTTGATTAAGATGAACGATGGTAATATGATAATGATGGTTGATTGTGTAAATTGAAAAGTCATGGTGATGATATAAGTGATGTTGAAATTGATGATTTGGTAGTGTGGTTGTGAAAATGTGATATATTGATGTTGATGTTGAAGATGATGAGATGTGAGTAGAAATGTGGTAAGTTTGGTGTAATGTGATATAAAGGGTGATATTTGATGAAAAATTAGAGTTTGGAATGGTTTGGTGTTGTTTTGGTTGGTTTGAGATATGAAAGTTGGAAAATTTGGTAATTTGGGAACTTTTGGTAAAAGTGGATTTTTAGTGAACTTTGTCTGATCATAACTTTTGCCTCAATTTTTAAAATCTGATGAAACTTATCTAGAATTAAAGATCTTTGAAAACCCTTTAAATCGATATAAAGTTTGTGAAATTTGGAATTTTGTAGAGAAAGTTATGATCATTCAAAGTTTGTGGTAAAAAACTGAAATTCTGCAAAGTTGCAGAATTTCAGGATTTTTTTATATGCCCACACGCACAGCCTTCTGCGCACGCACAACCCTGCGAAAATTCTATTTTTGTGAGGACGCACAGACCTGTGCGTACGCACAGGCAGGGGAAAGGGCTCTAGTAGCAGTGCTAGCACAGGTTGGGCGCGCGCACATCAATGAAGAATTTCGACCTGTGCGGACGCACAGCCCTGTGTGCTCGCACAAGTCGGGAAGGGACGTCTATTAGGGGCGCTCGCACAGCTTGTGCAAGTGAATAGACTCTATAAATTTTAGTACCTGTATGTACGTACAACCTTGTGCGTACGCACACTTTCAAAATCTTCCTGTGTGCGCACGCACACCCCTGTGCGGACGCACACGACCTGTTTTATAATTTAAAATTTGTTTTCAACTATTTCACCTTCTCAACAAGACTGTAAGCATCTATAACATCATTTTAAGGCTTTTGGGGCTTATTTTGGGTAATAAATATGGGGATGATCCTATGAGAGTTTGAGTTGGAATTATTTGAAAGGGTTAAAGGACGAAGGCTTATGTTTCTGGTGTACTGAAGATGGGTTTGGTAGAGTGTGAAGGGAGAAAGATGTATGAATCCGAGATTTTGACGAATTAGTGAGTTCGGAATAGAAAATCGTGGATGGATGACGATTGTGATGAGTTGGAAAGTTTGGAAATGAATGACTACGATTGAGGGGATGAGAATGAGTGGAAGTGTGCTATGAGGAGTGGCCTCTGAGTTTGATTACGTAATTATGATATGTGTTGTTATCCGTCGTAGGGGCTGTGGCAGTATCCCGCCTACGTTCAGATGTAAGGCTTGGCGTTAAGCTTCTTACTCATTTTGATTGCTCCAGAGGAAGGTGGTAGGGTACGCATCCCTCGAAATATTTCCCTCTGAAAGGAGAAGGTAGTAGGGCACTCTCCCTTGAAATTTTCCTCCTGAGCATGGGTTTCTTTCTGATTGCAAGGTGGTTGGGCACTAACCCATGGAATCATGCGACAACCAGAGGAAGATGGTAGCGCACGCTCCCTCGGAATATTCCCCTCTGAAAGGAGAAGGTGGTAGGACACTCTCCCTCGGAATTTTCCTCTTTATGCGCAATAGAGAGACTAATTCGGGAGTTGTCGACCCGATTTGCTGTCGGGTTTGGCACAATAATCGACATGTGATATCACAGCCAATAGGACAGACATTCATCATATGCATCTCATATATGTTTGCTTGCGTTGACTACTTGAGTTTGCCTACTTGTATAACATGCCTACTTGCTTCTTGAATTACTTGCTACATACTTGAATATTACTTGTGCTTTCCCTACTTGTATTATCTGTGTTTGTTTGGTTTTGAGGAGGTTAGGTAGGTGATGGCGATGTGTTCGCATAGAGGATAGGTTGGTGAAGGCTGTGAGACAAAGGTGTTTGGTTAGGGTAGAAAATCCTTTAAGAATAGATTACCCTTTTGATATACTAAGGTTTTAAGTTTTGTTAAGGTTTTACATATTATGCTTTATTGTTTAGACTGCTTTAAGCTTGAACTCTTGTGATGGATATGGAGTCTAGGATTGCCTTTGGCATCCCGGGGTCTTATATCCTACATCACTGGCACTATTACCATACTGAGAACCTCCGGTTCTCATACCATATTTCTATTGTATTTTTCAGATGCAGGTCGCGACCCACTTCGGTGAGTTGTCTGATTGGTGACAGAAGTGGAGGATCCGGACACTTCTTTTTTAGTTCTTTGATTTCTTTAGAACATGTCTCTCACTTTCGTATTTTATTTTTTCTAGAGGCTTGTATTTGAGAGAACAAAACTTGTATAAGCTGTTTTTACTGTCTGGTTTCATATATGGTCTGTATATAGCTGGCTGGCTTAAACTCTGCGAGCCGTGGCTAGTTTCTTATGATGTTACACTATAATTCCATTATTCTGTTTATATCACACCTGTTCTTGTGCTTTAAGTTAGACGTTTTGTTAGTATGTTTTGCGCTTTTCAAATCCTGTTTTTGAGCTATATCCTTCATCGGGCTTCTAAATATTATTAATTCCTTCTATATGTTATATGTATAAGCTTAGGAATGTCATAACCTTTGATCAACCTTTGCCTTACGACATGTGGTAAGGCTTAGGCTAATTGGGGTGTTACACACACACACACACACACTCCGAATCCCGGTCCATTTAGGAAACCCCTAAACTGGTACTCAAACTAGCTTAGCAAGACTAACCATACCTAATCTCTCGGAGCTTCTAATCAAAAGTGAGAGACTAAACACAAAAGCTAAGCTAAACTGAACCGTTCCCTACATGAGATCCGACCTGAACCGTCAGTCGTTGGCGAACAGCCAGGGGGCGTCAGGGTCAAAAAGAGGAGCGCTAATCGGATGCTGAAACGGATGGTCACGTACCACGTACATGCATACTCGAGGCTCCACAGCTACAACGTAGAAACTAGGATGTATCGGATCCTCGTATATATATAGATGGTCATGCTCGAAGAAGATCGCTCCCATCTCCATCTGAAGGGGGAAGAGCAGGGGTAAGAACTGGAGAGTTCTTAGTAGAGTCCAGGTAGTTAGTTAAGTCCGTTTAATCCTATATCCAGTCAACAGCAACAACCGAAACATGCAACAAACATAATAACTAAAGAGCATAGAGAGAAACAAACACAACACATACACAATCATAAAAACCGGAAGTCATAGAAAATATGTGCAAACAAGTATGATGCTTGTCTATTCCCTAATGCAGGTAATGAGCTCATCCGTCGGTTTTGACCCGCTTCCGACTTAACTTGGCAACCTTTGTCTGAGTTTGGCTTACAGTGCCATAACCTCTATAAGCAACCTCTGTCTTACAAGTGAGGCTCTCTCTAACTAATGTATGCATTGATAACCTCTATAAGCAACCTCTGTCTTACAGGTGCGACCATCCCCTGGATTGGCTGATGCATCTCTGGAAAACAAATTTCGGTAGACTCATCACCATATTTCTGCTCGTTTTAGGTAGGTAAACAATCATCTCATCTCGTTCTTAGTGCCAAACAATATCTTTACTTATCTCCTTTTCTTTTTGTTCTCTTTTATTTCTTTTTTGTGCTCTGCTTTCCTGTGATAGGGATTCATTAGATTCTTTTCTTTCTTCATTCTTGAACTTTTTATTTTTTTGCTTTCAATATCACAAATCATCTTCACTTTCTTCCCCATATTTTCCTAAATATTTTATGAAGAGTGAGTCATAAGATTCTTTAATCAAGTCGATGTTCTCTAAAGCTTTTAAAATTACTCTGTTTGCTCTTCTTTGACTTATGATAATATTAACAATATCTTTACTAAATAATATTCTTCATAGAAGGATAACAATAATATATATAAGATAATTTAAATGATAAATAAATATTGTTTATATCTTTTCTTAAAAACTTAGTTTCGTAAAGCTTTTATTTTTAAACTCTTATTAACTACGTTTTAAACTTTAAATTTTAATATTTAATATTTTATTTTTAACTCAATATTTTTATAAAATGATGTTTAAAACTTCACTTATCTCAATATTTATAAAAGTAACCCTGACTTTTAATAAAGTATCCATTTTACTCCTATTCTTTATTTAGTATTCAAAATACCCAAAAACTTATATAATTGCACATTTTACCTCGATTTTTTTATAAACAAATATAATGTTACCTTTCAAAAATAAAATTTAAATATTAATCTTCCTCTTATACTAAAAGCAAACCCTTAGCCTTTGTCTTTTAAAATTTTACTTATATTTTAATCCGTTTTCGAATTTTTCGGTTACCGATTCTTCGTAACTTTTGATATAATCTCTCGGCCACTAAATCTCACCAATTTTATTCAAAAACTAACACAATGACAACCCCAAATCAGCCTCATCATCACGGTTTGGACAACACCAACATGACCGAACCACAAGCTTAAACACATATAACAATATATCAACAAAATTCAATATAAAGTCAATCAAACTCCGTCAATAACCAATCATAACAACAATTCACTTATCCAACACAATTTTAATCGATGACAATTTATTGAAACCCTACCTCCGTACGAAATCAAAATACTCGAAACTCCAGAAAAATTTTCTAACCAAGCAACTGAAGAAGAAAACGTCATAAATCGATTCTTTTGCCAAGAACGCCAAAGGGCCGAAACTTTAATAGGAAAGGTAGTTATGTCACTGTCAACTTCTACCGAACAAAAATTGACACCAACACGTAGAGGAGGAAGATACAAACACTTTAATTGAATTAGATTTTTTATTAGAGTTACGGATCGCAAGAAATTGAAGCTGAAAGGTTGGAGGTTTTCACGGTTTCTCTCTTTCTCCCTCGGTCACTTCTTTCTCTTAGTTCAATTCGATGGTGAAGAAAGAATATATATATATATATATATATATATATATATATATATATATACACACTAGCAGAAGACTCATGCAACGTACAGTTGAAAATTTTTGTTTTGTGTTTTGGATTAGTTTTTTCAGTCTTCTTGAATTGTCAATTTTTTCGTTAATAAAAAGTATTTTTGTTGTTCAGTTTTTAACTAAATGTAACAGATTTATTTACTCTATCACTACTCAATACATAAGTATTTTTTCCTAATTCTTCATAGTTTGCATAAGTATCATTGCTTTTTAAAACATTAATTTTGATGAACACGTCTTAGAATTGGCTATAAAAATCCTGTCTCACAGAACATTGTATCTTATTCAACTTCATAAATTATGCAACAACAAATACAACTTAAAAATATAAACAACACAATTAAGAAGATAAATATAAATAAGAACCAAAACCAATATAATTTATGTATATAAAAAAAATTCTTTCAATGCATTAAAATTTAAGGAAGGGAGCAATTGAAATTGAACCGTATAGGATTTTATAGGTTTTTTCATGTATTACAACAAAAGTATATTATTATTCAAATGCATAAAATTAGATCTTCTAACAATGAGATAAATAAGAGTCAAAATTGAGAAAAATTACATCAGTAATCGAAAGAATAAAAATTGCTTTAGTTTCATACTTGAACCTAAAAGAAATATCTGGTTTCCTAATAAATTAAAAAATATTATCAGTAAGACATAATAATAACACACACAAAAAATTCATACACATACGCAAGTCGCAAATTTATTGACCTAAGATCTCAAATGCAAGTAATTCTCCTAACACAACCAACTCCATCAATTCCAATAACTCCACCGCAAACAGTACTTTGAAATCAATGTACTCGGATACCGATATAAAAAGGAAAAAAAGAACAGTTAATTCATATATACAGGAAAGATATCCAAAAACACCTAATAAATTACAAATGATCAGATATAGTTGATATAAAACCAAATGAATAGGACAAAATATTTACCTTAATTCTTTGGGAGAGCTGCTTCTCCCAAACCATTTGTTAGAAATGCATCCATCAATTCCAGAAGTCATATGCTAAAAATTCTTAATTAGAATATAAACACCACTCTTTACTAATAAAGTTACAACTGAAATTGTAGGTTACTCAAATAAAAGGAAATATCTGAATTTAGAAGTTCAGCGAGTAAAATGTTAACAGAATGTCTAAGTCCAGCCAACTTACAACAACCCAATTCAAGAAAACTACAATACCATATCTTTAACACAAAGAAACTAAATCACACATTGTAACCAAACATTCTAGGCAAATCATATTAGCAACAATAGAATCTAATCCTAAATATTCATAGATAACGATGCCTCCTCATTATCATTTCAAGTTTCATCTATACTCCTGAAAAAGGCGTCTTTAAGTTTTTTCTTCGTAGGTCTTGGTACATCACGGTATGGGATGTCAATCTCTTGTTGCAAACAATTTCATTCACCACATGAACAGATTTGTGCTAAGAAATAAGACAATAAAAATGAAATCTGTTAAATTTACTCAAATTTAATAAAAGAAGAAATACTTAAGCAATAAAGAATTAGTTCTATAAAAACGCAATATCAAGGAATAATGGTTGGAAATACAACATAGAGATAAAAATTTACAGCAAGTAATACTGAACCGAAAATATGTGAAACAGGGTCTTCAATAGAAACCACATTTGAAGCCGAAACAATAGCACGCTAATTATACATATTTTGATAGAAAAGACAATATCACTGTTACGCATAATACTAAAAAAGTGAATAAACACTTATTAAAAAATAACTTGGAAGTCAATAGAGGAAACTAAACTAACCGCATTCAAAACACGATTCTCAACACGTTCAATCAGCTTTAACATAAACTCATGTGTAGAAACTTTAAAAACATTATACGCAGGGCATATTGTGTCATTCTCAACAGGCTAAGGATCAACCATGAATACCAATTTTTTCCTATCAATTTGTACAAAAAATTGGATACATCCAAGTGAAATTGTTCATTCTGATAATAGAAGAATAGAGAAATCAGTATCTGAATATACAGAGAAAAAAAAGAATAGAATATCAAACCCAAAAAATCAAAGACACAAAAAGAAAACAAAATAAAGAGTAGTAACGATACACATGACGTATCTTTAAGATACAAATTAAGGAAACCATCAATTGAATCACACCAGAGAGAATTTTACAGAATTTTTTACTTTTGATCACAACAGTTTTTTTTTTTACATTAAATGAATAAAGATATATCATTTAACACGTAAAAGTATAAGAGATAAAGAGTTCCAGTCTAGAGCACATGGTGAAAAAAAAGGTAGAACAGCAACATTATTAATTTATTCAATTAAATCCCAATAAGAAATACAACATCAATAATTCAAAGATTAGAAACTAACTTAGTATCATAAATGAAATTAAAATAAATGTCTTATTTTCTAATAAAGTTAAGAATGTGACCTGTAAGACATAAAAATATTTTTACAATAAAAATACCAGTAACAAAAAAAAAACATACACACACACAACCAACTCCTAAATATATTTCGATTCCGAGAGAAACAACTCAATCATCAGTTTTAGATTACAAACAATAAATAACTAAATGTTAAACATATCCAAATAAAATTCAAGTGGTGTATAATAACACATCTAAGGATAAACTCCTCACAAATTTTATTTCAATATTAGTTGTAAAAAATACAGATTTTCAGTATTACTTATAACACCATATGAAATAAATGAGTTGTAATCAAACCCACATCTAAATATTTCACAATTTTTAGATAAATTATACGCATCAAAGTAACAAATAAATAATAAATTAATCTCGTTTAGAAGTAACTCGTGAAGAAGCTAACCAAGATAAAGGAGCCATCATCTCGTAAAACCTTAGAACATTTTCATCCCATTAAGTGTTGCACATCTCCATCATGGAGAATTAATGCATTGCAATCACCAGCGTGATTAACAAAAACTTTTACTTTATATCTACAATAACAAAATAACAGTAAAAATATTTTAAAATAATCCAAAAGTTCTAAACTAACCCAAAAATCTACTAATTAAACACTATATAAATAGAAATGAACATAGTTGAAAAGATAACCTCAAAACTCCATCAGAATAATGTGTCAAGCAAAGGTGACAAAAGAGCTTATATTGGTCTGCATCTATTTTTTCACCACACAAATAAACTGAGTACCACCAATTTCTATCATTAGAGATAGATGTAATTATACCAGCCAACAGAACACAAGGATCCTACAATTTGTTGTATTTTATGATCCAAAAGAAACAAAAGAAACATGAGAATGAAAGAGTGTAACTCCTCTGTTTTTAGTGATCACGGCAAATCAAAGATTAGAAAGCAAGGAATTTCAGCAGAAGTACAAAAGAAGAATCTAAACCAGCATCATCTATCCAAGATCTTTCCTAAGAACAAAGCAAGGTTTGCACCATGTGAAATGTTCCTCTCTCTCTAACTTCTAACTGTCTCTCTTAACATAAAAAAAATCAAAAAAAATTTCTTTTTTTATTAATTATTTTAATACAAAATTTTGTACTAAGAGAAAAAAATCGTTAGTCTATACTTCAGTGTTGAGAATACCATTAGCAACATCATAAAATTGGATGGCGGTGCATGCAGATAGGAATGATGCCAACTGGTAAAAATTTGAATCCTGATTGATACTTGATTTGCATGTGTATAAAAAATTGAACATTAAGTAACACTCACTTGGTACATAACATAGAAATTTATTATTCTAGATTAGTAAAATTGCAAGTCCTCTTACCCCACATTTTGGAACAAATTCTTCAAATTAAATGGCCAAACTCTATTTTGAGATCAGTATAAAAAGAAAGCTAACTTCGTAGAGATATTGACAAACAAAAATGATTTTAAGTAATTAAAAATAAGTACCCATCAAAAAATAGTTGATATTAAACCCAACTCAACAAAAAATAATTCTTAATAATTTCATTATTTTAGTCGTTTTTATATAATTTTTTATGTAGTTGTTTTGAAAATAAATTCTTCGGAATCAAATAAAAGATATATTAGCTTAAAATTCATGAAATAACTGTACTCATTAATAAATTATTATGTACCAAAAGTTTTCTTAATTTTTTAATCTCATTAATTATAATTATTTTTTAGATAACCATTTTTTATATGTCATATTTTATCAAGCTTGCGTTGGATTGAAGTAACTTATGTTATTGGCTAACTGTAGATTTTTCAGTTCAGATTTCTTTACCACTCTATTCATTTATCACAGGAACTGAAAGTAACTATGGTTTCTACAATTTGTATATGGCTTTAAAATAATCATCGAACAATCATATTCCATTAATGACGTTTGTAGTCTATATGTTACTATCATAGCCAACATTTTTTGTTTTGCTTTTGTTCTTATACAGCTTAAATATATTAATAAAAGATTACTATTTACTTAAGTCAACACGGATCCATTTCTTACAAAGCAAATAATCGAAGTCTCACTAACTTCTGATGGTGTTGTTATATGCTCTCAGAAGGTTTATTGCAACCCAAAAACACTAAATCAAAGGAAAAGAAGCAACTCTGAGGTTTCGACTATACGACAGGCAGGTAACCAAATATACGTAATACTATGTCATGTATCATAAATAGTATGTGAGTTGCAGCATTTAATTTGAACTGTAACATGTAATATAGAGAGACAGAGCTCTACCACCGTATTTTCAAGCAATTTATGGGCACGAATTAGGGTCCCCATGCTACGCAATTGATGAGTGAGATAATTGCTTAATGTTGGATATAGAAAGTAAAAATAAACAGAAGGACATAACTAAAGGTTCATTCGAGTTGATTAGGGGTTTTTATTTTGTCGGGAGAGGGAATACTATATAATTTACCTATGCGGGTTTTGAGATACTTTTCCTGATAAAAACTTTTATGTAGGGGACCGATTGGACCAAAATACACTGCACAATGTAAAAAGAGCATTTTGTCTAGATTACAGCAGCAACAATAATGCCTCCTCACCTGATGTTATGATATTGTCAAGATCTAAACCATCAGAGCTTCAATACTCATTAGAAGATGATGAAAATTCAACAACGGAAGGTAATAACCTTAACAATCCAATAATTATATGTGATGAAAGCAATTCAACCATTGAGTTGAACGAAGACAATTCTAAAAGAGAAGAAATACCTGACAATAGGTAATGTGACACTTAATTTATGTATTTATCCATAAATTTTATTTCTAGATAACATTGAGATAAATTTTAGGATGGAGACTAACAATTTAAACTATCCTCAAGCAGGTATAATCCACAAGTTTTTTATAGGAAGACATTGACACGTGCTGACGTGATCGGAAGTAGATTGGTAAGTTGATTCTAAATAATTCATATCAATTTTATGCAAATACATCAAATTCTGATTATCAATTTACGATACATAACCTTAATAATTTCTCCCGAAACACTAACAATGCTTCATTTTTTGCAGTACCTGAATGCTAGTTTTGCTGTACATTTCACCCATCTGGACATGGTTCAATTTGGCAAATCGCTGGTCCATCATCTAGCGAGGCAACAACGTCTTTTTTTTCATCTACTCAAAAGTCAAGGAAGAAATACAGAGTAAAAATTCGGGATGTATTGGGCCGAATGTTGTCAAACTTATAACATGAAGGAAAACGACACCATTATTCTGAAGATGGACTCTATGCAGAACCGTCGGATAGATCTGACAATTGAATCATTTTAAAGCTTGTGAGTGATTGGGATCCTAAAATTTACATTCACCATATTTTGAACTCATAAATTGTATTGTTAATATTATAATGTTTTCAATGTCTATGTTATTACGAAGTGACTAAGTTTGTATGTATAAGCTTCATAAAAAATTTGCTGGTCTTTTTTAGTATAGAGAACTTCATGGATTGAATGGTCTAACACATGTTGTTGCTGATCTTTTCATTGTGACATGATACAAAATTTTGTTACCTATTTACAGTTTAGATATTCAACATATATTGGAAAAATAGATTCAGTAGTAATTGGGTAAAATATAGTGAATACACCATTCATTATATTAAAAAAACTTAGTGTTTCCATAAACAGTAACAATGAAAACAGAGTTATTATTATAAAATATATAGTTAAACTTACTCTACAGTAAATAAACTAATCATAAGTAAACTGTTCGAGTTGAGTCACAAGAGCCTGAAAAATATGGTAAGTGAACGAATTTATTAACCCACTCGAAGACAACTTATTAACTAATAATTTGGTTATGCGTATAATATTAATACAACTCCTTGTGTTTTAAAATAACAAAATTATATTGTTATGTAGATTCAAGCAAATATCTATAAATTGATGTTATTCTGATATACCTTAATAATATATGATGTCCTAATTTTTTTTTTGTTAAAAATTGTTATTCATAATTTTTTGCCATCAATATCAAAATTGTGTATTCAGAGAATTGCGTATTTCACTCTCAAATTGACATGAAAGAGAGCTAATAAGATCCAAATATTTTTAAAATTACTTTATCTAATAAAAAAAATTAACAATCGAATAAAAAATCATGACTGATTTTGTGATGTACACATAGCCTTGTCGTCATTTTAAGTATATGCGTTAGTAGCAGCACCAACAAAGGAAGATAAACGCATGCACCAAAAGAGGAAATTATTAATGATCTGATACAATTAAGAAGTGTCTTAAAAATATTGCTAACATAAAAATATAACACAAACCACAAAGAGAAGTAGTATGAATAAATAATAGATTTTAAAAGACAGCAGGATACAACATTATAGAAGATAGCAAAAGCAAGAATCTATCAATACCCCCAACCAAGGTAATAAAATGATTAATTATGTAGTAGCTAAGTGCCGATAATAGTCAGATTCTAGATTGGCAGTCTTCTTGTGTGCAACTTCTATAAAATGTTTATTAAAGCAATTAAATAGAGAATCTCACCTTGTTTCTAAGGGGTTAGACCAATATTTGTAATGCTTGGATTTTGGGTCATCCAAATTATCAGCAATTCCAGAAGAAAAATGCGCATCTCCGAGCTTCATCATCTTAGGTGCAACAAAATGAAAGAGATCCAAAACTGCATTAGCAGTGTAAGCTTTATAATTTGAAACAGCTCTGATTTCCTCAACACCTATTTTATAATACTCTGTCCAAATATAACAAGTAGACGTGTTCATATGGTTCCTCCTCCCCTTAAGAGAACCCTTCCAATTGCACAAGTAATAAAAAATATAAACCTCAAAAGAATGTAAATCAAGTAAGGTGATGGCAACTGCACGAGGTTAGAAAGTATCGACAACTTCAAGAATATCAACACTCAAGAGACAAATGCAGAAATATTTCTATCCATTAATACCATTCATATAGAAGTGAATCACATTAGTTTTGCAAAGAAATAACATAACACTCGATTTAACTTTTTAAGTGAACACAAATTCAAATAAACAACTACTGGTGACAAAAAAGATAAAGAATAACATGAGTATTGAAGACAAATAGCAGATATTCACACAATTTTTTTATTATTTAATTGCATAAAATTATATCATTTAAGATTGAGAAAAATAAGTTTCAAGATAAAAAAAACATGCCATTCATAATAAAAAAAATTAAAAACTAATACAGTATCAACAGTCAAAATAAAATAAATATCTAGAAAAGATAAAAACTTCAAAAATAGGGGTCATTCTAACCAATAGGTATGCGGAAAAATACAGATAAAAAGCAATAGCTGAATTCAGATATAGCACAAAAATAAATTTAGAAACTACATACATTTAGATGTCAACACTATTAATATTTCAATAATTCAATATTTATCTGATAGTATAATACCAGAAATTTCAGATTGAAACAACTAAAGGAACATTATACCCTCTGTTAATTCAAAATTGAAATTCATTGCAAAGTTATTTCCAGTTTCTTTACACAAAATGCTATTATTAAAAACAAAATAGCTAAATTTTTCTTTAAAAAAAAATCACCTTCATGGACTAAGTTTTGAATTCCAAAATATTCTTCATCTTCTTGTTTAGTGACTAAGGCAACCAAAGATAAGAATGGAAGGAGTTTCAGAAGGCGTACAAAAGAAGAATTTACACCAGCAGCATCTACCCCAAGATCCTTCCGAAAACAAAGTATGGTTTGAACCATCCAAGTGAAATGTTCCTGTCTCTCTGAATTCTAACCATATCTCTTAAAGAATGGCATAGGAAGCATCCATAACCCAGGCAAATTCCCAATTTTAAAAATTCCATATCAACGCACCGAAACACATATCAATAAATTAATTCAATGAGATAAGAATTAGAATAAATAAATGAAGGAAATAGGTAAAGAAGGGTTACTTCACGACTTTTTCAAGACGGGTGTAGGTTTCGAGCACATTGATAAATCAAGAGCTCATGTACTTATACCGGTAACTTTTAAAAGAAAATAAATAAAAAAAAGTAAAGCATAGTATGATGTACAAATTTTAAAAAATTAATAGAAAAACACTCATAATTCACAATATCAGATTTTTACGGAAAAAGAATTACACAAAGATAATAAGGAAAAAAACCTTTAACCCTATATAAAAGAGACATTTTTCTAATAACAATGTTTATTTAACTCATTTTGTGCAATGTAATAAACTTTCTTATTCCCAAATTGATTCCCAAATTGGATTTGTTTTTTCATTCTTCTTGAATTGTCACTTTTTACGTTAACAAAAAGTATTTTTATTATTCAATTTTTAACTAAATGTAACAGATTTATTTACTCTATCATTACTCAATACATAAGTATTTTTTCCTAACTCTTCACGGTTTGCATAAGTATCGTTGATTTTTAAAATATTAATTTTGATGAGCACGTCTTAGAATTGGCTATAGAAATCCTGTCTCATAGAACATTGTATCTTGTTCAATTTCATAAATTATGCAACAACAAATACAACTTAAAAATATAAACAACACAATTAAGAAGATAAACATAAATAAGAACCAAAACCAATATAATTTATGTATATAAAAAAATTCTTTCATCGCATTAAAATTCAAGGAAGGGAGCAATTGAAATTGAACCATATAGGATTTTATAGGTTTTTTCACGTATTACAACAAAAGTATATTATTATTCAAATGCATAAAATTAGATCTTCTAACATTGAGATAAATAAGATTCAAAATTGAGAAAAATCACATCAGTAATCGAAAGAGTAAAAATTGCTTTAGTTTCATACTTGAACCTAAAAGAAATATCTGGTTTTCTAATAAATTAAAAAATGTTATTAGTAAGACATAATAATAACACAAAAAAAATTTATATTAGTTATTAGTTATAACACAAATAAATAATATCAAATTTTAAAAAAAATTTATACACATAAGCAAGTCGCAAATTTATTGACCTAATAAGATCTCAAATGCAAGTAATTCTCCTAACACAACCAACTCCATCAATTCCAGTAACTCCACCGCAAACAGCACTTTGAAATCAGTGTACTCGAATACCGATATAAAAAGAAAAAAAGAACAGTTAATTCATATATACAGGAAAGATATCCAAAAAAATCCTAATAAATTACAAATGATCAGATATAGTTGATATAAGACTAAATGAATGGGACAAATTATTTACCTTAATTCTTTGGGAGAGCTCCTTCCCCCAAACTATCTGTTAGAAATGCATGCATCTATTCCGCAAGTCATATGCTAAAAATTCTTAATTAGAACATAAACTTCACTCTTTACTAATAAAGTTACAACTGAAATTGTAGGTTACTCAAATAAAAGGAAACATATGAATTTAGAAGTTCAACAAGTAAAATGTTAACAGAATGTTTAAGTCCAGCCAACTTACAACAACCCAATTCAAGAAAACTACAATACCATATCTTTAACACAAAGAAATTAAATCACACATTGTAACCGAACATTCTAGGCAAATCACATTAGCAACAACTGATCTGATCCTAAATATTCATAGATGATGATGTCTCCTCATTATCATTCCAAGTTTCACCTATACTGTTGGAAAAGACATCTTCAAGTTTTTGCTTCGCAGGTCTTGGTACATCACGGTATGGGAATGTCAATCTCTTGTTGCAAATAATTTCATTCACCACACGAACAGATTTGTGCTAAGAAATAAGACAACAAGAATGAAATTTGTTAAATTTACTCAAATTTAATAAAAGAAGAAATACTTAAGCAATAAAAAACCAATTCTATAAAAAAGCAATATCAAGGAATAATAGTCGGAAATACAACATAGAGATAAAAACTTACAGCAGGTAATATTGAACCAGAAATATGTGTAACAGGGTCTTCAATAGAAGCCACATTTGAAGCCGAAATAATATCATGGTAATTATACATGTTTTGATGGAAAAGACAATATCATTGTTATGCATAATACTAAAAAAGTGAATAAACACTTATTAAAAAATAACTTGGAAGTCAATAGAGGAAAGTAAACTAACTGCATTCAAAACACGATTCTCAATACGTTCAATCAATTTTAACATAAACTCATGTGTAGAAACTTAAAAAATATTATACGCAGGACATATTGTGTCACTCTGAACAGGCTGAGGATCAACCATGAATATCAATTTTTTTCTTATCAATTTATACAAAAAATTAGATGCATCCAAGTAAAATTGTTCATTCTAATAATAGAAGAATAGAGAAATCAGTATTTGAATATACAGAAAAAAAGGAATAGAATATCAAACCCAAAAAATCAAAGACACAGAAAGAGAACAAAATAAAGGAGAGTAACAATACACATGACGTATCTATAAGATACAAATTAAGAAAACCATCAATTGAATCACACCAGAGAGAATTTTATAGAATTTTTCACTTTTGACCACAATAGTTTTTTTTACATTAAATGAATAAAGATATATCATTTAACAGGTAGAAATATAAGAGATAAAAAATTTCAGTATAGAGCACATGGTGAAAAAAAAGGCAGAACAACAACATTATTAATTTATTCAATTAAATCCCCAATAAAAAATACAACATCAATAATTCAAAGATTAGAAACTAACTTAGTATCATAAATGAAATTAAAATAAATGTCTTATTTTCTAATAAAATTAAGAATGTGACCTGCAAGACATAAAAATATTTTTACAATAAAAATACCACTAACAAAAAAAACACACACACTCACACAACCAACTCCTAAATACATTACCGATTTCGAGAGAAACAACTCAATCGTCAGTTTTAGATTACAAACAATAAATAACTAAATGTTAAACATATCCAAATAAAATTCAAGTGGTGTATAATAACACAGCTAAGGATAAATTCCTCACTAATTTTATTTCACTATTAGTTGTAAAAAATATAGATTTTCAATATTACTTATAGCACCATATGAAATAAATGAGTTCTTATCAACCCCACATCTAAATAGTTCACAATGTTTAGATAAATTATTAGCATCAATGTAACAAATAAATAATAAATTAATCTCGTTTAGAAGTAACTCGTGAAGAAGCTAACCAAGATAAAGGAGGCATCATCTCTTAAAATCTCAGAATATTTTCGTCCCATTAAGTGTTGCACATCTCCATCATGGAAAATTAATGCATTGCAACCACTAGCGTGAGTAACAAAATAACAGTAAAAATATTTTAAAATAATCCAAAACGTCCTAAACTAACCCGAAAATCTAATAATTAAACAATATATAAATAGAAATGAACATAGTTAAAAAGTTAACCTCAAAACTCCATCAGAAAATGTGTCAAGCAAAGGTGACAAAAGAGCTTAGATTGGTCTGTATCTATTTTTTTCACCACACAAATAAACTGAGTACCACCAATTTCTATCATTAGAGATAGATGTAATTGTACCAGCCAACAAAACACAAGGATCCTACAATTTGTTGTATTTTATGATCCAAAAGAAACAAAAGAAACATGAGAATGAAAGAGTGTAACTCCTCTATCTTTAGTGAGCAACGCAAATTTTCAAAAATTAGAAAGCAAGGAGTTTCAGCAGAAGTACAAAAGAAGAATCTAGACCAGCAGTATCTATCCAAGATCCTTCCGAAGAACAAAGCAAGGTTTGCACCATCCATGTGAAATGTTCCTCTCGCTCTAACTTCTAACCGTCTCTCTTAACACAAAAAGAAACAAAAAATTTCCTTTTTTTATTAATTATTCTAATACAATATTTTGTATTGAGAGAAAAAATCGTCAGTCTATTCTTCAATATTGAGAACGCAATTAGCAACATCATAAAATTGGATGGCGGTGCATGCAGATAGGAATGATGCCAACAGGTAAAAATCTGAATCCTGATTGAAACTTGATTTGCATGTATATAAAAAAATTGAACATCAAGTAACACTCAATTGGTACATGACATAGAAACTTATTATTCTAGATTAGTAAAATTGCGAGTCCTCTTATCCCACATTTTGGAACAAATTCTTCAAATTAAATGGTCAAACTCTATTTTGAGATTAGTATAAAAAGAAAGTTAACTTCGTAGAGATATTGACAAATAAAAAAAATTTTAAGTAATTAAAAATAAATATCCATCAAAAGAATAGTTGATATTTAACCCAACTCAACAAAAAATAATTCTTAATAATTTTATTATTTTAGTAGTTTTTATATAACTTTTACGTAGTTGTTTTGAAAATAAATTCTTCGAAATCAAATAAAAGATATATTAGCATAAGATTCATAAAATAACTATACTCATTAATAAGTTATTATGTACCAAAAATTTTCTTAATTTTTTAATCTCATTAATTATAATTATTGTTTAGATAACCATTTTTGATATGTCATATTTTATCAAGTTTAGCTTAGGTTGAAGTAACTTATGTCATTGGCTAATTGTAGATTTTTCAGTTCAGATTTCTTTACTACTCTATTCATTCATCACAGGAACTGAAATTAACTATGATTTCTACAATTTGTATATGGCTTCAAAATAATTATCGGACAATCATATTCCATTAATGATGTTTGTTGTCTATATGTTACTATCATAACCAGCATTTTTTGTGTTTTTTTTGTTCTTATACAGCTTAAATATATCAATGAAAGATGACTATTTACTTAAGTCAGCACGAGCTTATTTCTTACAAAGCAAATAATCGAAGTCTCACTAACTTATGATGGTGCTGTTATATGCTCTCAGGAGGTTTATGGCAACCCAAGAACATTGAATCAAAGGAAAAGAAGCAACTCTAAAGTTTCGACTATACGACGGGCAGGTAACCAAATATAAGTAATATTATGTCATGTATCGTAAATAGTATGTGAGTTGCAGCATTTAATTTGAACTGTAACATATAATATAGGGAGACAGAGCTCTACCACCGTGTTTTGAAGCAATTTATCGGCACGAATTAGGGTCCTCATGCTACGTAATTGATGAGTGGGATAATTGCTTAGTGTTAGATATAGAAAGTAAAAATAAACAGAAGGCTATAACTAATGGTTCCTTCCAGCTGATTAGGGATTTTTATTTTTTCGGGAGAGAAAATACTATACAGTTTACTTATGTGGGTTTTGGGATAGTTTTCATTTCACTTTTCAATGAAATGAACTAACCAATTAAAATTTTTCCTGATAAAAGCTCTTATGTGGAGGACCGATTGGACCAAAATACACTGCACAATGTAAAAAGAGCATTTCGTCTAGATTACACCAGCAACAATGACGCCTCTTCACCTGATGTTATGATACTGTCCGGGTTTGAGCCAACAGAACTTCAAGACTCATCAGATGAGGATGAAGATTCAACAATAGAGAGTAATAACCCTAACAATTCAATAATTATGTGTAATGAAAGCAATTCAACCATTGAGTTGAGCGAAGACAGTTTTGAAAGAAAAAAAATACCTGACAATAGGTAATATGACACTTAATTTATGTATTTATCTATAAATTTTATTTCTAGATAACATTGAGATAAATTTTAGGATGGAGACTAACAATTTAAACTATCGTCAAGCAGGTACAATCCACAGGTTTCCTATAAGCAGACATTGACACGTGCTGACGTGACCGGAAGTAGATTGGTAAGTTGATTCTAAATAATTCATATCAATTTTATGCAAACACATCAAATTTTGATTATCCATTTACGATACATAACCTTAATAATTTCTCCCAAAACACTAACAATGCTTCATTTTTTGCAGTATTTGGGTGCTAGTTTTGCTGCATATCTCACTCCATTTGGACATGGTTCAATTTGGTAAATCGCTGGTCCATCATCTAGCGGAGACAATAACATCTTTTTTTTCCATCTACTCAAAAGTCAAGAAAGAAATACATAGTGAAAATTCGAGGTGGATTGGGCCGAATATTGTCAAACTTATAACTTGAAGGAAAATGAAATCATTATCCTGAAGATTGACTTCTTGCAGAACTGCCGGATAAATCTGACAATTGAAAAATTTTAAAGTCTGTGGGTGATTGAAATCCTAAAATTTACATTTACCATATTTTAAACTCATGAAGTGTATTATTAATATTATAGTATTTTTTGTAAGACTCCAAATTTTTGAAAATTGAATAATTAGCTATTTATGAATTAATATATTATATTGAAATTTTATTTTTTTAAAAAATTATTTTTAACAAAAATTATTAAATAAAATTTTATTTTTATTATTAAAATTTAATTTAATTATGACTTATTTTAGTAGTTTAAATTATTTATTAGAAACTATAGACAAAAATTTAAATTAATTTTTATAATATTATTATTATTATCATTATTATTATTATAATAATAGTTTAAAAGAAGAAGAAAAAGAGTTGGCCCGAAGGCCATTATATATCCATAATATATATCTATATACATATAGCTAGTAAAAAAATTAAAGAAAGCAACGTGTCAATTCATATATATATATATATATATATATATATATATATATATATATATATATGACACATTCCCCTTTATATTTCTTAATCATCATCATGTACGAAGGGTACCATTCATTCTTTGAAGGAGAAAAAGAAAGAGAAAGGCCTGAGAGAGAGAACGTGAAACCATGGCCAAGCTGAGTTCGGGTTTTTGAAATTTGTAATTCTAATAAAAAATTTAATCTAATAAAAATATTTGTATCTTTTTTCTTTATATATTGGCAATATTTTTGTTCGGTAGAATTTAACAGTGATGTAGCTACTTTTTCCTTTGAATTTGGCCAATTTGAATTCTAAGAAACACAGACGATTTCTGACGTTTTCTTCTTCAGCAGCTCGGTCAGAAAGCTTCTCTGAAGCTTCTGTTGTTTTGATTTCGTACGGAGGTAGAAAATTTTATTTTAAAATTAATCGTTTTAATTTATGAATACCATTAAAATTTAGTGCATAAGTGAAAATAATTTATAAATGTCTCATGACTAGTTTTGTTGTTGTGAGTGGTTAATTGATAAAATTGAATTGCGACTGGTTGAATTGAGGCTGTGACTGATGTTAGTTTTCTGATTTTGATGGAATTGTTTAAAATTCTGATTTATGAGATTATGCTGAATTGGTTGGTTGTAGTTGAGAATTCTGATTATTGAGTTGGAAAGTCGGTTTGATTGAATACTATGTAAAATGATTTTCTTTTTCTGATTTGGGATACTTTGATATTGAAAATAAATCCGCATTTGAAACTATTTGAGATAGTGGGAATGAGTTTTATTGATTTATCAAAAATAATTCTTTTAGTCTTTTGAAAGAGGTTTAAATTTGAAATGGTTTTGAAGTTGGTTTGGAAAAATCATGGTTAAGTAAGAACTGGTTTTTGTATGAAAGAAGAACTTCTTATAAATAAAGTAGTTTCGGAGGTTTGGAAAAAGGTTATAAAGAGTAATGTTGGTTTTAAATAAAAAATAATTTGAGTTCGGTTTATTAAGAAAAGGAATATCTGCCACAAGAGAGTAGAGAACAAAGATCAAAAGAATGTATTAATTAAAGAGATTGTCTACCACAGGAGAGTAGATGTGACATTGTTTGGGCCTTAGTGCCAAATATAAAGTGGGGACGCCCACATACTGAGAACTATTTTTCAGATATACGCTTATTGATTTGAAAAGTTACACTTTATGCGGCCTAGCTGTACGACTTAAAGTCACACTATATGCGGCCTAGCCGTACGACTTATAAGCACACTGTATGTATTTAGAAAGCCACACCTGAAACTTGTGCCCGGGTAATGTCGGGAGCAGGTAGGCAACCGACACATGAGCTCATGGCCTGCACTAGGAATAGACATGCATCATGTTGTTTGCACATTTGCATTTGGTTGTGTTTACTTGTATTACTTCTTTGTGATTGTGCTGTTTGACTTGTTTGTATGTTGGTTTGGACCTTTTACTTGTGCTATTAGTTTGCAAATGTATTGAGGTGTTTAAGAATTGATGTTGTGATTGTTGAGGATTAATTATGTGACTGAGAGATGGGTAATGTGACTAGTTTTATATTTAAAATTTGATTTGAGTTTATAGATTTCAAAAGAGGTAATTAGTTAGCTAAAGTAAAACCAAAAGTATTTTCAAAAAGGTTTGATAGAAATATATTTTTTTTAGTAAAGTTAATTATTTGTATTTTATTTCACTACTTTTACGGCATTTTCATTCTCTACTGAGAACGTGTGGTTTGTTCTCACCCCAAAGTCTCCCCCTTTCAGTGACACAGGTTCGAAGACTCAGTTTGAAACTGCGGGTGATTATTAGTCTTATTTGAGTTAAGTTTATGCGTTGAGTTGCTTTCATAGAATTCCCTCACCTTTGTTATTAAGCTTTCATTTTATATAGAGGGATAGAAATTGTATATGAGTTTCATTTGAATCCTTTTGTATAATATTTATTATTATTAATAATTATGTGATTATTATTATTTGAAGATCTTTGAAATGTGGTTTTAATTAATAGAAACAAAAGATTTCGGCTTTTCTTAAAAATTGAAACGCGAAATCGAACTAAAGACTCAATTTTAAATAGTAAATAAGGAAAATAGGTTAGTAACACCTCACTTTTGGTACGATCATGACGTGATAAAAGTTAGAATGTTACATTTTCAATGTCTATGTTATTACGAAGTGACTAAGTTTGTATGTATAAGCTTCATAAAAAATGTGCTGGCCTTTCTGAGTATAGAGAACTCCATGGATTGAATGGTCTAGCGCCTGTTGCTGTTGATCTTTTCATTATGACATGATACAAAATTTTGTTACCTATTTACAGTTTACATATTCAACATATATTGAAAAAATGGATTCAGTAGTAATTGGGTAAAATATAGTGAATACACCATTCATTATATTCAAAAAAATTTAGTGTTTCTGTAAACAGTGACAATGAGAACAGGATTATTATTATAAAATATACAGTTAAACTTACTCTAGAGTAAATAAATTAATCATAAGTAAACTATTCGAGTTGAGTCACAAGAGCCTGAAAAATATGGTAAGTGAACGAACTTATTAACCCACTCAAAGACAACTTATTAACTAATAATTTGGTTATGCGTATAATGTTAATACAACTCCTTGTGTTTTAAAATAACAAAATTATATTGTTATGTAGATTCAAGCAAATATCTATAAATTGATGTTATTCTGATATACCTTAAAAATATATGATGTCCTAAATTTTTTTTTGTTAAAAATTATTATTTATAATTTTGTGCCATCAATGTCAAAATTGTGTATTCAGAGAATTGCGTATTTCACTCTCAAATTAACATGAGAGAGAGCTAATAAAATCTAAATATTTTTAAAATTACTTTAACTAATAAAAAAATAAACAATCGAATAGAAAATCATGACTGATTTTGTGGTGTGCACATAGCCTTGTCATCATTTTAAGTATATGCGTTAGTAGCAGCACCAACAAAAGAAGATAAACGCATGCACCAAAAGAGGAAATTATTAATGATCTGATACAATTGAGAAGTGTCTTAAAATTATTGCTAACACAAACATATAGAACAGGTAACATTTCAGAAAACTCACAACACATAGAAATGATTGGTTCGATGTCACAATGTCAATGCTAAAAAGATCAAAGATTAATGCACATTTCCATTTAATTCCTAACAACAGTTTTTTATAACATCATGGGTAATACTCATACTAAACTAAGGTAACAATGAGTATTTATAATTCAGAAAGTAAAAAATAATTTAACAAAAGAAGGCCAGCCGAAATATTTATTGCAATGAGAGTTAATATTTTTAGACCCTTTGAAAATCTCTGAGTGAACTCTATCTCCACCTAAGTCCTCACTAGAGGCTCTTGCTGCTACTCGTATAATATCTTCAATAAGTGTGATGTTCCCAAATATATCAACATGAGCACCACTCTGGGTTCCCCTTCTTCCGAGAAGATTAGCCGGAGCAGCGTGTTTATATTCCCTTATGAACATTCGGATGCCTGAAGGATTAAAGCAGGCTTTTTTCCGCCAACCTTTTGCACACATGAAACCAGTGCTTAACATAGGAAACCCCATTAGCACTATAAACTCCATCCTTTAAAGAGGGTCCTCATCTCCACCATTTGCTGATGTGTCAATCTAAAACGGAATGTAGCATTCCAATTGGGAAGTTGATTTATAAACATAGGCTCTTTATGTTGGGATCCCGACCCCATACATACAGTAAATCTCCATATCTGGAGTATGTGGTAATTTGTAGCAGTAGGACAAAAATATAACACAAACCATAAAGAGAAGAAGTATGAATAAACAACGGATTTTAAAAGACAGCAGGATACGATATTATAGAAGATAGCAAAAGCAAGAATCTATCAATGCCCCCAACCAAGGTAATAAAATGATTAATTACGTAGTAGCTAAGTGCCAATAATAGTCAAATTCTAGATTGGCAGTCTTCTTATGTGCAACTTCTACAAAATGTTTACTAAAGCAGTTAAGTAGAGAATCTCACCTTATTTTTAAGGGATTAGACCAATATTTGTAATGCTTGTATTTTGGGTCATTTAAATTATCAACAATTCTACAAGAAAAATACGCATCTCCGGACTTCATCATCGTAGGTGCAACAAAACGAAGGAGATCTAAAACTGCATCAGCAGTGTAAGCTTTATAATCTGAAACAGCTCTGATTCCCTCAACACCCATTTCATGATACTCTGTCCAAATATAACAAGTAGACGTGTTCATATGGTTCCTCTTCCCCTTAAGAGAACCTGTCAATTGCACAAGTAATAAAAAATATAAACCTCAAAAGAATGTAAATCAAATAAGGTGATGGCAACTGCAGGAAGCTTGCAAGTATCGACAACTTCAAGAATATCAACATTCAAGAGACAGATGCAAAAATATTTTCATCTGTTAATACCATTAATATAGAAGTGAATCACATTAGTTTTACAAAAAAATAACATAACACTTGATTTAACTTTTTAAGTGAATACAAATTCAAATAAACAACTACCGGTGACAAAAAAGATAAAGAATAACATGAGTATTGAAGACAAATAGTAGATATCCACCCAAATTTTTTTTATTATTTAATTGCATAGAATTATATCATTTAAGATTGAGGAAAATAAGTTTTAAGATAAAATTACATGTTATTCATAATAAAAAGATTAAAAACTGATATAATATCAACAGTCAAAATAAAATAAATATCTAAAAAAGATAAAAACTTAAAAAAATAGGGGCCTTTCTAACCAATAGGCATGCAAAAAAATACAGATATGAAGCAATGACTGAATTCAGATATAGCACAAAAATAAATTCACAAACTACATACATTTAGATCTCAACACTATTGATATTTCAATAATTCAATATTTATCTGATAGTATAATACCAGAAATTTCAGATTGAAACAACTAAAGTAACCTTATAGCCTCTGTTAATTAAGAATTGAAATTCACTGCAAAGTTATTTTCAATTTCTTTATACAAAATGCTATTATTATAAGCAAAGTAGTTAAATTTTCCTTTAAAAAAACATCACCTTCATGGACTAAGTTTTGAATTCCAAAATATTCTTCATCTTCTTGTTTAGTGGCTACGGCAAACCAAAGATAAGAAAGAAAGGAGTTTTAGAAGGCGTACAAAAGAAGAATTTACACCACCAGCATCTATCCCAAAATCCTTCCGAAGAACAAAGCAAGGTTTGAACCATCCAAGTGAAATGTTCCTGTCTCTCTGAATTCTAACCGTATCTCTTAAACAATGGCACACAAAGCATCCATAGACCAGGCAGATTCCCAATTTCAAAAGCCCCATATCAACGCACCGAAACACATATCAATAAATTAATTCAATGAGATAAGAATTAGAATAAATAAATGAAGGAAATAAGTAAGGAAGGGTTACTTCACGACTTTTCCAAGGTGGGTATAGGCTTCGAGCACATTGATAAATTAAGAGCTCATGTGCTTATCCCGGTAACTTTTAAAAGAAAATAAATAAATAAATAAAAGTAAAGCAAAGTATGATGTACAAATTTTAAAAAATCAATAGAAGAACACTCATAATTCACAATATTAAATTTCTACGAAAAAAGAAATTACACAAAGATAATAAGGAAAAAAACCTTTAACCCTATATAAAAAAGACAGTTTTCTAATAATAATGTTTATTTTACTCATTTTGTGCCCTGTAATAAACTTCTTTATTCCCAAATTGATTTCGGAACTTATAGTTATTTTTTTTGTTTATCCAAACGATATCCCCAACCCGACAGGTTAAGGACTAATCCATTGCGGATCTGAGCTCCATTTAAGGGTCTGCCGCTGGCCAATGAGTTGTTGCATGCACAAGACGGGGTTCGAACTCCCGACACTTGTTTAAGCGGACAAGTGAGCTGACCACTCCCAATGAATGAATACATCATTAGAAAACTTAAATCAATCTAATGCCTACTAACCTGTCAAAGCTATTGGATCACCTCACAATTGCCATCATGAAAGCAAAAAGACAGCTCCATGACCACAAGTCCAGCTTTTCAATTTGACCCATATTCCAATCAGCAATCACTCCCACAAATCATCCCTCTCCCTAAATCCTACCCTAAATCAAGTGTGTATGAGTATTAATAGCTCAATAGTTCAGTGTACGTTATAGAAAATTAAGTATTAAAATTAACGAAAAATTACAAAACTCAAATTTAAAACTTGTGAACCCCAATGGAAAATTAGGAATACAATTGCAAACCCTAATACAATTACTGCATACTGAAAATGAAGAACCTAACAGAAAATTGAAAAAGAATCTTTCTTCATAAAGACAGAATTCAGAAAAAAAGAATCAAAATTATTCAAAGCTACTATGAATTACATATTAGAAAACCAAATTCAATCTGATGCCTACAATTTCTAGGATAATCGGAGAGCAATTGAAGTGTTTTCATATGAATTGTATATAACTCTTATTATGTGTCTCACTTTCATTGTGTTTTTTTTCACATGTTTCTGTTTCAGTTACTGCTAGAACCAAAAAATTAGCCACGTTTTAACTAACAAAGCTAAAGAGAAGTATGCATCTATGTACAACAAAGGTATGTTTCTTTAATCTCCAAAAAAAAATTAATCAATTAGGAGCAGAGTCTATAACACTTACAAATTACAAATTTTATTAAAAGCTATTTCAGGGTTCATGATCATCCAAAGATCTTATTTATAATGGTAAGAGAATATTATTCATCAAATTCTTCTCATCTTCTGAAGATAAATAAATTTTAACTGAACATATTCTCTGAGAAAGAAACACAATGATTCTTACCTTAATACGCTTAACATGTTTCTCCTGTTGTTGCACCCTCTTCAGTTTATCCTCTTGTTTCTCCTTTTCATATAACAGAAAATCGAAAAATAATCTCTCTTCATACAGATGGAGTTCAAAAAATTAATTAAAATTGTTCAAAACTGCTATGAATTACATATTCAAAATCCAAATTCAATCTAATGCCTATAATTTCTAGGATACATGAGAAATCCTAAATTAAGATTAACCCAACTAACCTCCGAGATCTAATCGAAGATCTTCACCGCCTACATCATCAGATCTGAGAATCAGAAGTAAGAGAGAAATCGAACTTGTAAAGCTAAATATCTTTCGGTTACTTTGCCAAATTTATCACAGAAATCGGTTATCATCTATCTAAACCCTAACCTAATAACACGGGAGAGCATTAGTAGAAATAGGTGTCAAATAATAACATTTATTCTCATTTCATATACTAACAAATCAGAGTATACAAATAGTAATTAACATTTATTTGAAACAATATCAACAAATTCCTAAAAAAATACGATAGCTAAACATCTTATATCTAACCTGTTCTACTGAGCGAACATTTGGAATTAAAGGACCGCTGCTGTGTTCGGCTCACTTTTCCAGCCCTTCATCCGAGGTCTCCCATTTCAGTCGCGAACTGGCCATAATGGTTTCTTTGTGGCCTCCACAATGCCTCCGAAAACTGGTAGAATGCAGAAAATGATCGATAAACAGAGAATCAGGTTTGAGAGTGAAAGCGAAACGTGAGAGAGAAATCCAGAAAATGAGAGAGAAAGGGAGTGTCACACAGAGAAGACGAAATGATCGAGGTCACAGCACCGAGAGAAATGATCCAGGCCAGAAGGAGAGAATAGCCAATTCAAGAGAAAATGAGGGGAATTAGGGGATTAGGATTTTCGATAGAAATAAAGAGGAGAGGACAGCATCAAACGAAAGATAGAGAATGAAGAAAGAAAATAAAGGCGAGAACAAAACACTTTTGAGTTACTCCGTTTTCAATTTTTTATTACAAATTAATGTGAGAGTGACGTGTGACTTCAGGAGCTACGGCCATTATATAAGTAATAGATAGAAGTCACGTTTGGCTTTCTTTGTTTTTGTTTTCTTAATGGCTTCGGCCAAAGAAAAGAATCAAGAAAAATATTATTAAATAATAATGCTAATTGAAGTGTCAGTTTAATAAGTGGCTGAGTCATCGGCTCGAGTTATAAATATCCCAAACGGATGTTTATGAAAATTAAATATATTAAAATACAAATCATAATATATATAAGGTTAAATATATATATAAGTTACTAATATAAATGACATTAGTAACTTAAAAATTAAAAGATATTTGACGAAATTTTATCAACTCTAAACTCATAAAAAAATATCAATAATTACTTATAATAATAATAACAACAATAATAATAATAATAATAATAATAATAATAATAGTTTACCCTTCTCTTAACTACAACGAATAAGAATCAACTTGTCTTCCATTATACACGTGATACTCAACAACTACTAGCGAATTAAAGCCCATGTGGACAAACCCTTTTACTGACACGGATAAAACTAAATTCCATAGTCCATACTGCAGCTTGAACGCGGCGAGAGGGAGAAAAAAGATAGCAAGTACTACTCTCTCTCTCTCTCTCAACGAATCCGAAGTTCGAAGGGGACATGGATTTGATTTGCACCTAAATCCTTGGATCGTCCATGTGTCTGAAGAAAATAAAATTTTAACAAAATAAATTCATTCAATAAATATCAACAACTCATAATAAAGATTCAAGTATTGTTGGAGCAAGATGAATTCAAATCTAATTTAGCCAACGTCACTTTAATGACTCGATAGCTTATCCAAAAGGATCTCGCTAGGAAAATAATAGATTATTTGTATAATGTGTATAATGGTTTTGAGTTATAAAATGAACATCCCCTATACTATTTAAAATAATCATCCGAATACAAGGGATAATAAACATCTTCTCGAAAACGGATCTAGCGCTTTAATACCATGTCATGATACCACTCATCCCAAAAGCTTCAGCTGATGGAAAAATGTAACACTAATGATTATATCTCTAATACTCCATAAACCTCTATTGTATACATTGTATAAATATTTCATTGACTCCTCATACTTTTCCTATCCAAAAATGTGTAATACCGAACTAATAATTATTGTCTGAACAAATTCTTTTAAAATGAGGAGATCAATACAGTAAAAATGATAATTTAATCATAATTAAATAAAAATAATAAAACTTACACATAAATACATAATGTTAGGTATAAGCTTATTAATAATAATAATTAAATTTTTATTTTTTTCTTACTTTAAAAATTGTTTTTTGCTATTTTTTATTGAAATAAAGTTTTACATTCAAGCAAAATACTTAACCAAATTATTATAACAATTTTTCAAATCATACGTCTTTTTCTCCTTTTCCTTCTCCTCTTTCTCCTCCTTCTTCTTCTTTCTCAATTCTTTAAGTAATTTTTTAACTGTTTGTTCGAATTTGAATCGAATTACTAATAAATCAGAAGCAGAAATTTAAAGTAGATAAGGCAGAAACAGATCATAGTGTTCAAAATATTGAATGATTTAAGTTCAAATCAGTTGGATGAGAGTGATTTGATTTTTATTTTCTAAACCGAATCAAGTGGACGAGGTTTGGATTATTCAATTTTGAATTGAATGGAATGGAATGCAATCGTTAAATTCAGTTATATATGAACACCATTTTCGTTTCGGTTCATTTGGTATTATACAACGGTTTCGTTTTGAAAATATATTCGATTCATTCGGGACGCAGGTGTTTCTAAATTCGAATTTATACAATGGACAATTTTCGATTCATTTGGTATTTTACAATGGTTTCACTTTGATAATATTTTTGGTTCATTCGATATTCATGTTTTATGAATTCGAATTTATATAATGGATAATTTTCAATTCATTTGGTATTATACAACGGTTTTGTTTTGATAATATTTTCGCTTCATTCGAGTCGCAGGTGTTTTTGAATTCGGGTTTATATAATAGGCAATTTTTGTTTCATTTGATATTATATATTGGTTTCGTTTTGATAATATTTTCGGATCCGAAATTATTTAATAATGTCACCACAGAGAATCAAAATCAATAAAGATGTTAGCAAAATATTGATATTATTGGTGATGACGATAATAAAGAGAAATATAACGTAAAAGGAAAAAAAAGAAGAAGACACAGAAAAAGAACTTACGTGCATAAATTTGAAAAAACGAGGAGGAGGAGGAGGAGAAAGAAGAGGAAGAAATAGAAAAAGAGAAGACGAAGATGAAAACGAAGAAGTTGCGTTATTGAAATATACGTGTGATACACACTGGGGTGATAAAAGTAGTTTTGTTGAGTTTGGGCCAATTTAGTTAGATTTGGTTACCAAAACACTTGGATGTGTAGCTAAAGTGTTTTTATTGTGCTTTGCCAAGTGATAAACATAAAGCACTTGCTTATCCAACACACATTTTAAAATTATATTTAAAGAAAAAATTGAGATTAAAAAATAAAAATTAAGAGATAAAAACAAAATTAAGAATTTATATTATATTTAGTATAAAATATATAAAATTAAATTATGTCTCAATATTCTATTTAATTTAAAATAAAATTAAAAATTAAAATAACCAAAATAATTTAATTATTTTTATTAATTAAAAAATAAAAACAAAATAAATTCTAATTCTATTATTCTTTCTCTCTTTTTTTTTTTTCTTTCTGTTCATTTTCTCTAAGAATTATCATCATCATATAATTATCACCATTATTAGAATGAAAGAAAGAAAAAAAATGGTACCAAAATAAAGCTATAACGATTATCCAACAAAATCAACATTGAAACAAAAATTTTAGAAAAATACTAAAAAATTATTAAGATTTATTATTTTTATTAATCACTTAATTATTAATTTAATTTTTTAGTTTAATCTAATAATATATTTTATTTTATATTTTTAAATATTTATGATTAATTGATAACTAAAAATAATAAATTTTAACCTTTAACATTTTTCTAAATTTTAACAGTTCTTTGTATAACAAGAAATGAAGAAATTATAGAGCTGAAAACAAGGGTAAAACGCCAACACTCCCATAGCTCCGATTCGGTTTGAGAAGGACGAAAGATAATAGAAAGTTGAAAAAAAAATTGTTATTTGGATTTGTGTCTTTTTCGTTGTTTCAAAAAGACTTCTTATAATAGCTGCATCGGTGCAATGTTAGCCCAATGCCAATGTCTGTAGTAGTGGTTGCAGCGAGAGATAAGGGAAGTGTTGCATTGGTGCGATAATGGGAGAGAAACGTGGTATCTGCTATTTGTGAGGGTAAAGTTAGAATATTAAAAAATCAATGAGGGTATCTGAGAAAATAAATGTTATTATAATTTTAGTATTTTTATTAATTTTTTTAATTTTAATTCCATGTATTTTTATTTTTTAAAAATATTAAAAAAGATTTTGTGTTTTAAACTAAAATTTTAGTTTCAATTACTAACTATCAAATATAATATTAAATTCTAATCTTCTGATATTATTGACGTTACCGATAAACAAACACTTTTTAATTTTATTATGGAGATTAGAATGGGGTAAGACTCCATTATGGAGAGCAGGCGTGCTTTACTTGCGTATGGTGTCAGCGATGTAGTAATCGGATGTGCGAATTAGAGTTGACAAATCGAACGGTCTGAGTTCTTTGTGACAAAACGGACGATCCAAGTTGTTCCTCCCAACCACGTGTGGCATACGTGTTGCTTCCCACAAACGGTGCCCTATTAACCCAACACTGCATGCACACACACAGCACACCCACTCTCTGAGTCACTTTCCTCTTCATTCTCCCCCAGCATCCATTCCTTCTTCTTCTTCCTTAAATGCTTCATCACCTTTATTCAAAAATAATTAAAATGCCAAAGAAACAAAAATTTAAAAATGTTGATCGTCCTAAATTTCACATTATAAAATATCTCAGTCATTCTAATTTTGTAAATTTATTTGTTAAAATTTTTTTATATTTCAGAATTATAATTATTATTTTTAGAAGTTGAACTGAAAAAGATATATATATATATATATATATATATATATGATTGAATTATTATTTTTTATTGATAGAAATTTAGAAATATATATTTAAATAATAGTTAAATACAGTTGATTCTTGTTTAAAATTTTTTGTAATATAATAGGTTAGTAATAAAAAATACTTTTTAAGAATTTTTTGCAATAATTTTAGAGGTTATAATTAAGTAGTTAAGTGTTATAATTAATTTTAGAAATTTAAGAATATATGTTTAAATAATAGTTAAAAATATCTATGTTTAAATGTAATTAATTTTTGTTTAGATTTTTTTGTAATATAATAAATTAGTAATAAAAAAATACTTGTTTAAAATTTTTTGTAATAATATTAGAAATTATAATTAAGTAGTTAACTATTATAATTAATTTTAGAAATTTAAGAATATATGTTTAAATAATAGGTAGAAATATATATGTTTGAATGTAATTAATTTTTGTTTAGAATTTTTTTTAAGGGCAAAACACTAAAATAAGCCAAGGGGAAGAAATTTTTACGTAAATCCGCCAAACCAAAATTTTTTTCATGAATCAACCAAAGCATGTTTATATGTAGTTCGAATCAATTAGATTCGAACTCAATCTACACATAATTCGAATCATATTGCTTCGAATTATACACAAAACTCACACACACTAGTTCGAATCAACTTGATTCGAATTACACACATACAATAATTCGAATCAAGTTGATTCGAATTACACCCTGATTTATTAAAAAAATTAATAATTTATTAAAAAATTTATTAAAAAATAATAATTTAAAATTAAAAAAATATATATTTTATTTCATGTATTAAAAAAATCTAACAAAATATTTAATTACGAGACTTTTTTTAAATATTAATGAGCTATCAATTCAAATTCCATACAATACTCTTTTGTCCATTTTTAATAGCTCATGAATATTTTTTAATAAATTTTTTTAAATTATATGGTGAGATATTACATGATTCGAATTACGCATGGAAAGTTCAATCACTCTGATTCGAATTATATGGTGAGCAATTCGAATTCTATACAATACTCTTCTGTCCATTCTTGATAGCTCATGAATACTTTTTAATAAATTTATTTTAATTATATAAACCACAAAAAATATTTTATTCTATGCAAAATAATTTAAAAATGGCTTAAAAGATGTTAGGAGTACTATAAAAATTTGCAATGACTTAGGACATTAATAATTTAGAAATGAAAGAAAATATATTTTTATCATGTATTTACCTAAATCACTAGAATATTACAAACTTTTATAGTACTCGTAACATTTTTAAGCCATTTTTTAAATTATTTTGTATAGAATAAAATATATTTTTTAATTATTTTGGATGGAATAAAATATTTTCTTTAATTTTTAAATTATTATTGACTATCTAGAGTATTTTATTTAAAATTTGTGTACATGCATGTATTTACCTAAATCATTAGAACATTACAAATTTTTATAGTATTCCTAATATTTTTTAAGTCATTTTTTAAATTATTTTGCATTATTTTTTTGTGGTTTATATAATTAAAATAAATTTATTAAAAAGTATTCATGAGCTATCAAGAATGGACAGAAGAGTATTGTATAGAATTCGAATTGCTCACCATATAATTCGAATCAGAGTGATTGAACTTTCCATGCGTAATTCGAATCATGTAATATCTCACCATATAATTTAAAAAAATTTATTAAAAAATATTCATGAGCTATTAAAAATGGATAAAAGAGTATTGTATGGAATTTGAATTGATAGCTCATTAATATTTAAAAAAAGTCTCGTAATTAAATATTTTGTTAGATTTTTTTTAATACATGAAATAAAATATATATTTTTTTTAATTTTAAATTATTATTTTTTAATAAATTTTTTAATAAATTATTAATTTTTTTAATAAATCAGGGTGTAATTCGAATCAACTTGATTCGAATTATTGTATGTGTGTAATTCGAATCAAGTTGATTCGAATTAGTGTGTGTGTGTGAGTTTTGTGTATAATTCGAAGCAATATGATTCGAATTATGTGTAGATTGAGTTCGAATCTAATTGATTCGAACTACATATAAACATACTTTGGTTGATTCATGAAAAAAATTTTGGTTTGGCGGATTTACGTAAAAATTTCTTTCCCTTGGCTTATTTTAGTGTTTTGCCCTTTTTTTAATATAATAGATTAATATTAAAAATGACTTATTTAGAATTTTTTTGTAATAATTTTAAAAATTATAATTAATTAGTTAACTGTTATAATTAATTTTAGAAATTATAATTTTATAAACTATAGTAATTTTTTGTAACAATAGATAAATTAAATTGTTGTATAATTTTTTGGAATAATGTTGATAATTTCGATTAATAATTAGGATATGTAAAATGTAAAATATAATGTATTTGCGTTTTTAGTAATAATTATTTATTTATTGTTAGCCTTTTAATTGATAAAAATATGTTATTGTAGTTGATGTTTTAATATCATTACAGTGGACCATTATTAATTAGATAAAAATTGAAAGTATCTATTAGTTATTATTATTTGTAGTAAGTTAGAAATAATCTCTAGGATTATTAATTAAATTTAGAAGTTAAAATGACTTTGTTTGTGAGTGCATTTGCCACGTCTGTCACATTTGAAGCTACAGTGCCGTCACCTTGATATTCATTTTCGTTCGGACCAACAATTTTGTAATTGTTTTCGAATTCTTTCTCACTGTCACTATCGTAATATTTCCATACAATATTTCGGTCGGTTTTAGATTGTTCGAATTCAATGTACAACTCGATGAACGAGATTTGAGCATGACTTTCAATATACATTGAAAACATCTCTTGCATACTCGCTTTGTCCATTATATATTTGGTTTGAAATTGAACGAATTCACCAAATACTGATATGTGATATCTGTATAAAATACATGATATTTTTCTTGATATCTCTGAACATATCTTTTCACAAATCACACCTTTCTTCAAATGAGATTGTGAATGGAATAACAACATCTAACGGATCGTCACAAATAAATTTTACTCCTTCAAATATTTGCAACAATACCTGACCAAAATAATACTTTCAAAAAGACTCTATCATCTATTTCTCTCACTCACTTAAACAGAAACAAAAATTTTACTATCAATTTTTTTTCTTCACACCCAACAAGAGAGATACAGGAGCATAAAAAAAAGAGTAAGCCAAAGAAGAAGAAGAAGATTGAATCCGATAAGTTATTTACGCGTTACACACCTTCATATATATATATATATAAATCAGACCTAGCGATTAATTTAAAGTCATTCAAAAAAATATATAATAATCAATTCAGACCGTCCGATTTAATTTTCGAAAAATAAAAAAAATTTACTACATATACAAAATGGATACATATACAAAACAGACGGTCTAATCAGCTTCCATCAAAATTCAGATATTCTCTCCATAAAAAAGGAACTCTTCGATTTATTTACAAAATTTTTTACCCAAAAAAATTGAATAGTTCAATTTCTTCACACCAAAATTCAATAAAAATTATTCCACATATTTATCTAACACCTCTAAAATCCATAACGAAACACAACACAGCTTGTCAGCTTCCATAACTAAAAAAATGAACCGAAAACAAACATAGTCTAACAAAACTCGAATAAATCATAAGTAAAACAATGTTTGCAATAAATATGTAAGCCGTAAAAGTGCAATCAGAATAGTGATTAGGAAACAATGTTTATTTCCAATTTTCCATGGACGTGGTGGGTATTTGAAATTTTGATTGTTTGCACTTTGCATCCAAGCAGAGAATGGTACTCGCTTCACCACGCCGGCTCATGCGTGACCTCATTATTTTGTTTTTGAATTTACACCCAACAAAATAAATATAATAATAATAATAATAATAATATATTATTATTATTATTATTATAAAAATAATTAAAAGGAAGAATGGAGTTGTCTTGTGTGAGCTTCAATTTGCTATTTTGCTTGCAGAGGCACAAAGCAAAGGAAGCCACCACCACCTCTCTCTCTTTCTCTGGGAAATTCGCTTAAAGCCTCCCTTTTCTCCCCGTAAACGACGTCGTTTCACTCTCACTCTACTACTTGTATTTTTTTTGTTTCCTTTTCTGATTTCGGTTTCAGTTTCGGTGTTAGTGTGAGTGTGAGACTCTGAGAGAGAGAGAGAGAGAGAGAGAGAGAGAGAGGTGCAGCAGAAGGAGCAATGGACTCGCGAGCTCAGTATAATCCGCGCACCGTGGAAGAGGTTTTTAGGGATTTCAAGGGTCGCCGAGCAGGTCTCATCAAAGCCCTCACCACCGGTATCCAATTTAGTTATTTTTTTGGGTTATTTTGAATTTTAAGTTCTGTCTGTGCTCAACCCTCTTTACTAGTTCAAGTAATATGTGCTCTGTGTGCAAAATCCTTTCTTTTTGATTTTGTATTCTCATTTTTCTTCTCAATGGGTCAACGAAAATTTCCAAGTTTTGTTAACGTGGATTTTTGGATTTGGTTATTGCGATTACCCGTAACGTTCAGGAGTGTAGCTGAACATTTTAATTTTTCCTTTTTTTTCTTCCAAAGAAAATTCATGATTTCATGATATTCATGTTGTGGCATTGCCTTTCAACATTTAGAATGGTTACTTTTTTTTTTTTTAATTTTTCCTAAGTTGTGCTTAACTTGGACTTGTTTTGTATTTGTTGCGGTTTGTACTTTGTAGAATGTGTTAACCCGCAATTGCTATAAGATGCACTTCTTCTTCTAGATTTTGTTTTTATTGATTTTTTTTTCTGATATTTTTTTATTTGTATTTTTGTGTAAACATGTTATCTTCTTTTGGATGTGAAATTTGTTACTTAGTTAAAGCATTCAGCACTTTATTTTCGTACTCTTGTAATTAGAAGTGTTTTGACGCGGATGAACATTTTCTGCTTGATCGTGTTGCAGATGTTGAAGAATTCTACAACCAATGTGACCCTGGTTAGTTACACTCTTCTTTTTTCACGTCGTTTTACTGTGTGTTTTCAATGATATTTTCATTAATTTTTTTTCAATTAGTTAAAGCTTGAGGGAGGGCAAAAAAGCTCTTGGATATTGCTTTGCAGCCTGATTCATTATGATATTTGGAGGATTGCTATTTATTTCTTCTTTTTGGCTCATAATGTAGATTTAGTTGTTATTGCTCTTTGGGGTTTGCTTTTGGTTCCTTGAGCACTTGTTTTTGCTTTCCTCTCTTTTGTAGATGCACCACCATTGATCTAATTCATCTGTACTGTCTGACTAAGCTGTAGCTTTAGTTCTGTGTTTCAATTGAAATGTAATTGTTCTCTGTCATGTGTTAGCTTTGAATACTGACAAGGCAATAGTTTAAAATGTAATGTGCAAATGACAAAATGTCACTAAGGGTTTCTTGGACTCGGTGCAATATTTTTCCCCACAATTTTTGTGAGTGGTTATTTTGTTTTAAAAAACTTGGTTATCTGGAACTTCAGGGATTCACATTTGCTTTGCCCACTTGTTCTACTATAATCCTTGACGTATAACAAAGGAGATATATATTATGCAGCCCTTTAGTTTCATATAGAAGTAGTGTATAGAAAGGATTACAAATAATTATCTTTGGTAGGGCATTATGGTGTTATTTGATCCATTTAGTTGACTCCACCAAGCAGGATAAGGCTTTGTTGTTGTACAATATCCTCTTCTGTTTTAGTATTTCATTCAGCATTGTGATTTATATATCAATTACTTCTTTCTTTCAGAGAAGGAGAACTTGTGCTTGTATGGATTTCCTAGCGAGCAGTGGGAAGTAAATTTACCCGCTGAAGAAGTTCCACCAGAGCTTCCTGAGCCTGTGCTGGGCATTAACTTTGCTAGGGATGGCATGCAAGAAAAAGACTGGTTATCTTTGGTCGCTGTTCACAGCGATGCGTGGTTACTTGCTATTGCCTTCTATTTTGGAGCCAGATTTGGGTTTGATAAAGCTGATAGGTATGTCTCACTCTAAAGCATAAATATTTTCTTAAGTTAACTTGGAACTATGTTTTGGGACTTGAGATGGTTGGAACTTGGAAGTAAGATAACATTTGGGTCCTGCTTGTCTGGTTAATGGCATTGTTGCAACTTTGTTTATGTTTGCCATTCATCCATGAAGTTATGAATTACCTTGTAATGCAGGAAACGCCTTTTCAATATGATTAATGAAGTGCCCACAATATTTGAAGTTGTTACTGGTGCAGCCAAGAAACAAGTGAAGGAGAAGTCTTCAGTTTCGAACCATAGTGGCAGCAAATCAAAGTCCAACTCTAAAGCAGTAAATATTTTTCTCCTTGCACTTACACATGGAAATTATGTATTTTTTGTCTGTGCTTGTTTCTTTGAGCATGAGAAACTCATCTAGGTTTTTCCTGTCTGTTGATACAGGATCCTTTAAAATTTAGTAGTCCCTGAGTTAGTTAATTTTTTTATTTATTTTTCGGGGTCTCAGTAGAATTTCAAAATAATGGAAAGATTGTGGAAATTGAAAGTGGTGAAAGTATGTGCAGCATTGAATATTTATCTATCTTGGAAGGTGAATGCATCTCCTTTTATAACTTTTATTCCTTTCAAATAAGCTGTGTTCTAAATGACTGAGTTGTCTGGTGAAAAGGGAATAACTGTTTCATTGACTGTGCTTACTGCTTTAGTGTTGATACTTTTCAATACATTCAAAAGAAAGATGATTAGTGTTAGTGGAAAATTTTGGAAGTTGTGGTTAGTGTTAGTGGTATTCTTGTGATTCAGTAGGCTGTGTTTGGTAAGGGTTTGTTTGTGACTTAGGATTTTTGAAGGGGAAGGAGGGAAATCCTGTAGTATAAATTCCTTACCTTCCTCTCCCCTTCAGTATCAAATTCACAAACTACCTATAAGTGTCTCAAGACAGAAAATAAAGAGACACCGAAACAATTGTTGTCTCGGCTCCCATTATCCCCAGTATTTTTTTAGTTTATCCAAAAAATAAAAATAAAAGTTCCAATTATTTTAGTGGACTAAATTGTCTCCTGATAGAGACATTTTTGTCTGTTATTTTCTGTCTTCTCCAAATGGAGAGTACAGAAAGGAAGGGAAAGGTTGATCGTAAGATGAACTGAACACTTTAAGCTCTTTCTTTTTGTCTCTTACCTTCCAAAATCAAAATTCACAAACACACCTGTGAGCCAAAACAATATAGAAAAGCAGATTGACATGTGTGCATGTTCACATAAGATGAACTGTATCCCTGATATGCTTACTGTGTTTTACTGCTGACATTGCTCATGGATTTGAAAGAAGAATGATTAAAGATGAAAAATTGGTTGCACTGGAAAACTTAAGAGGTTATGGTTAGCACTTGGCAATATTATTTTATCTGCCCGAAAACATACTGCAAATCCAATTGTCATGAGCAGCATGGGAACATGAAAAATTAGAAGTTTATATGAAGTATGAAGAGAAATTAATGGCAGCTGTAGTAGCTAGAATGGAAACAATATATGTTTTGACCTCTCCCTTTGAATTAAGCTGTGTTCTAAAAGATTGGAGTTGTGTTGGTGAATATTACACAATTCTATACTACACTAGATCATGCTTATGCAATAAAAAGCCAAATGATTTAAGATGAAAAAACATGGTTGCATTGGTTAAATTCCTGTATGCTATGGACTATGGTACTTAGAAAGATGAACTTTGTTCATAGAAAGTTTGTGGCCCCCAAAAAAGTGTAGTCATTTTTATATTTAATAATATTTTGTATTTGGGCTTAGGACTGCCACACATGTGATCTGAACGTGTTATCTTAGTTTATCTCTGAATTGGAGTCACTCAAATGGACTATGAACTAGAAAGTTTATTAGGTGGTAGAGTAACATGTAAATTACGTTATAGGTGATGTATCATATTTGTAGCTTTTAATTTTCAGATGGTTTTTGTTTTCCTCTAACTGTTGGCTTGTGTAGCAGCGTGCTCCGGAACCACAGGGTAGGCAGCAAAAGGCATTGCAAGCAAAAGATGAGGACGATGAACTGGACGAGCAAGAAGATGATGAACACGGGGAAACCTTGTGTGGGGCATGTGGCGAGCATTATGGCACCGATGAATTCTGGATTTGCTGTGACATTTGCGAGAAGTGGTTCCATGGGAAATGCGTGAAGATCACCCCTGCTAGGGCAGAGCATATCAAGCAGTACAAGTGCCCATCATGCAGTAATAAGCGAACTCGCCCCTGACATAAGCAAGTTACCATCAATGACAAGCCGTTGTTGCAGTCTATGCTTGTTTCAGGTTATTCTGTTGAATCCTAGGTGTTGCAGTTAATGGATAATTTCTATTTGACTCTTGTAGGTTTGCTTTTCTAGTCTGTAGAGGTTTTTCTGAGTTGGTTATGTTCATGTCAGCTGCAATTCATTCATAACTTGTCTTTAATCAAGCTGTAGCTTATGCATTGCTGACTTGGGAAGCTGTAATCTTTTCCCAAATCTTAGGGGAAACCAGGGAGTAATGATTATAAACATTTATTTAAAATTGTCTACTTAATTATTTTCTGCCTATTAGAATGGATCTTTGTAATGAGCAAATTCACTTGATTTTGTCTTGTTCAAATTTTCATCATTGATTGAGATAAGAAAAAAATGCTGATGAATTTGTTGGACAGAGAATTGAAGGAAGTTACTATAATGAATAATCTGGCCAGCCACATTGATCTAAGAATGTGTTGTATATTTTCTCTCCACGACTTGCCTAGGTTGCTGCATTGCGGAGTAAATAGTTGCTTATTGGATAAAAAGGAGTTCATAATTTGAATTTTGCAGCGGGAAAGTAGGGTGTCTAAAACGAACACAACAACTTCTGGGAGTTAAATCCCAAAGTGTTTCATGAGATTTAAGAATTGCACTAATTTAAACCCTGACTTACTGATTGCATTGTTTGTGTCTCTGAATTTGTAAAAGATGCATCTAGTTGGTCCCTCACCTTATTTCTGACCAATTAGCCTGTCACCAACCAGTGACATGCAAATGAGTGCCACGTTGTACACCATAAAACGACCTTGTATGGTTTTTGGCGCTAAAGTGCACTGGAACGACGTCGTTTGACAAATCTAGAGAGTTATGTTGATCACTTTATCATCTAAATTCAAACATTTTAGCCCATGAAATCCTTGCGCCTGTAACTGCTGCCTAGGATTTGAATGATGAAACTATCTGGCTTGGTCGAGTTTGTTCACATTTTGAGCTTCATCTGGGATTGCAATTGTTGAGCTCAGAAGGAGAAAGGATTCTTCGTGAAACATTAAGGTAAGTTTGTACTGCATAAAAAAAAAGTTATAGCCTTACCAAGAAACAAATGCAAAAAGTTATAGCCTTACCAAGAAACAAACGCCCCAATCCACTTTCATTAAGCAACAACTAATTATACCTAATTAATTACCATCAAAATAACAAAAACAGGACCTTCTTGGCCCTCCATCACAATGCCGCTATGAACGGCGTACCAGAAGAAGCATATTTTTCACACACGTAGCAGCTTTATAATGCACCACCTATTAACAGCATCACATCAGTTTCTATCTTTGTAAGTTTTGGGATAATGCAATTTTTCGTGAAATCCAATATTAAAAATTAATAATGAATGCATACATGGATCGTCAAGTGAGTGAACAGTCTATTATATATTACGCTGATAATTTCGAATTGAATAGATACTGATACGGGACAAAAGTTATAATTGTTAAAAAAATTCGTCAAATTCGCTAAACCAGCACTATGTAACCTACGGATTTTGGTTGGACTGGATTGTCGGGATAAAGGTTATTTTATTTTACTTTTTATTAAATAAAAAAGTGATTAGTGTTACAAAAATTAATAGTTATATAATTTTTTTAACACATGTTTTTCATTTTTTTCGTTTTATTCTTTTTTCAGATATTAGCTTTATTTATTTTAAAGTTAACTACGAAATTGGCGCCGACAAAAACACTTTTGAAAGACACAAAAGACAAATTAACTCCCGAAATATTTAAAAGTTTGACTTAGTTAATTTCATAGTTAGATGACATTATTGATCATTTTTAAATAATAATTACATAAGCCAAGTCATCAACTCAGTTAGCCAAGTCATTAATTCTATTAGTCACATAAGTGTTTTTCGTTCAGGGAGATATAATTAATTAATATTTGGACATTTTTGTTAAACTTTTAAATTTTTCAGGAATTAATTTGTCTTATGCGTCTTTTAGGAATGTTTATGTCAGTGACTTTCGGATACTAATTTAATAGTTAACGATAAAATAAATAAAGTTAATAATTAAAGAAGAATAAAAAAATAAAAAATTTGTTTAAAAAATATATAATTATTAATTTTATAGTATTAATCACTTTTTTATTTAATAAAAATAAAATAAAATAACTTTAGAAAAATTATCCCGATCAGGACCTCCATTGGCATCACAACTATTTTTATTAAAAAACAGGAAAGTACTATAAGTCTATACAAATACGGTCCACTCTTCCATCTACATTATACTTCATTAGTCAAAACATGACCCTAATAAAGCTGGTAAACCGAATAAAACTTACACTCCGTTTGTTTGATGTCTGTGTCTTGTCAAGACATAGACACAGTAGAACGTGTCTATTGTTTAGATTGTAAGAAAGACATGTTTACATACAAACATACACAAAATACATGTATTTCATGTCTCAGTAAAATGATGAGACACGAATTTTGGGCGATGGACACGGATCTATATCACTTTTTTCAGACGATTTTATCCTCGTTTATTTTTTGAAATTCCAAATGTCTCCTCTGTTTGTTTCAAACCCTAACCAGTGATAATTTCTTCTGTATACTAACAGTAGCACAGAGAGCAAGAAAGAGAGAGAGGAACAACATAAGCTCTCTCTTCGAAGTTCTGAATCTGTAAATTGCTGCTCTTCCAATTTTCCTTTTAATGCACCGTTTTAGCTTTTTTGATTTGCAAAGTTTGCTTGCGTCTTTATAATTTTCTAGCTTCAATTGTTGTGTAGGTTTTTTTTTATTTGTTCTTTTGGGTCGGGTGGAATCTGATGTGTGGAATATAGGGCATTGAATTGATTAACTGGGTTAGAAGACTGGGACTTACTTGATTTGATTTGATTTGATTCTTTGAGTTGGATTAGGGATAATAGGTTACCTCTATGGTGTAATTAAGAAGATTATGGATGAAGGTTGTAGAAGGCTTAGAGAAAGGGGGTTGAATTTATGTCCTTCTTTTAGTTTAATGAAATAAGGCTTAACTTATAAACTTTCACTAAGATTCTGTTTGAACTCAGTAGCAGAAAATTTATGAAACAATTTCATTTTGTCTCGTGAATATAAAAAAACAGAACAGAGAGGGAAAGAGAGAAGCTGATACCATCATGTATTTTGGTTCAGTTGCCTTGTGCAATACAACCTACATCCAGTCTTTACCACAACAGTGGTAGAATTTCCACTATAGTTAAAGTATTACATACACCAATTCCATAGGATTGACACAATCCTTTCACTCTCAGGTTCTAACTTGACTTGGTTATGCTAATATCTAACTCTTCACTCTTAGTGCTAACCCAACTAAAAAATGGGTACCTCATTGATATACAAGACACAAAACTAACCTAAATAAATCTGAAATCACTCTAACCTTTTCACTCAAGTGTATCACTCAACCTTTTTCACTCTTTGGCTTTTTCTTAAGCTCTCTTTTTCATCATTTTACCACTCAAGAATTTACAGAAAGATATACATTAAAATGAAATTACAATCTGTGAAACATGAAGCAGATTGATACTTCAACAGCCTCTTTTGCTATGCGATGAACCAGATTTGCTTAACTCTGATTTTGTTCCTCATTCTGGCGGACTGCTCCTTTGATAGAAAGCACTGTCCAAGTTGATGAACTCTCTCAGAGAAGACTTCTCAGAACATGAACTTCAAACCCTGATTATCTCTCATTGGCTTCAGAATAATAAAAAATTTGTCTTTTGTATCTCCTTGCATGTTGTTGAGATACTCTCTACCAAGTCAACTCCTTGAGCTGTGTGCTACCAACTTAGCCTTTCACTTTCTTCCATTAATCTCCAATTTAGAATTTTGAAACAAATCTCTTTCACTTGACCAAATGCCTCAGAACAGCAAAGAAGAAAAGTTTTCAATGGCAATCTCACATCTGAACCCTTGAGATACTGCTTTGTCCCCAAAAAATAATTTTGTCCTTTGATTCACAACAGTGTGTTTTAGAAATCACTTTATCTATATATCTCAAAATGAAGTAGCAAAGAGTTGGAGAAGGAGAGAAAAAGTAAGATGCATGCAAAAGGAAATGAATCACCTTTAGCTTCTGACTTAGCTTGATGTAGTTTGATTTGGGTGATTATACCTCAACCTTTTTGCTTAACCCTTCTCTTTCTTGACATGTTAATTTACAAGTTTGGATGTTGTTTCATTGCGATAGTAGTTAGAGTCAATTTTGTTTTAGAAAATTATCAATCACATGTCTCAAAACATTATTTTCTTTATTTTAATTAATAAAAAATTACATATTAAAACTCTTTATTATTTTTCAGCTAATATTTATATTGATATGTATTTAATTAGATTTCAGTCATATCTTTTTTATTTTGTTCATGGCATCTAAGCCAGTTGGTTGGTTAGTTAGGTTTGAAATATATTAGTATGCTTTGAGCTTGATTATGTGAGCATATGCTTATGTAATGAGTGTTTTTCTATTTTCAGTTTACTTGAGTGTTTTTTCTATTTGTACAAATTATTAGAGTTCTTCGTTTATGTATTTACTTGTTATTGTTTCTTAGGAAATGATGATGGATTGTTCTGAACAAATTAAGCTATGTATTGGATATTATTGGATTATGAGAATGCAATTTGACACGCTAATGCTGCTTTTTTTAGTCACTTTATATATGTATATTAGGAATAGAAGGCGGGGTCATTCTTCGATTGGTTGAAGAGTGAACACACTACCATTAAGGCGAGATGCATTAGATGATATCATTGGGGAGGGTGGAGATAGAAATTGCATATGGGAGTTAAGAATGAGTTTGAATGCATTGGCAACTTTATGTGAATTGCTACAAATTCAAGGTGGATTAGACGAAGATGGTCATGTTGGCATAGGCGAGCAAGTAGCTACTTTCTTAATCATATTAGCTCACTATACCAAAAATCAAGCGTACAAGTCAGGTTCTATATGTTTGGTAAAGCTATTAGTAGGTATTTTCACAAGGTATTGTGTTCGGTTTTGTGTGTCTAAAGTATCTTATTTGCAAAGGCATATCCTGTACTGGAAGATTGTGTAGATTCCAGATGAAAATGGTTTAAGGTAGGTCGTGTATGTAGCTCCAATTTTTATTGGTCAAGTTTACTCTATGTGTAATAACTGTTTTTTTTTTATTTTTATTTTTTTACATTTGATAGGGTTGTTTAGGAGCATTAGATGGAACTTACGTAGATGTCACAGTCCCGAAAAGTGATAAATCTAGATATCGGACGAGAAAATCTAGAATATCCACCAATGTCTTAGGAGTTTGCAATCGGAACATGAGTTTCGTCTGTGTCCTTAGTGGTTGGGAAGGATCGGCATCTGATTCAAGAGTACTTAAGGATGTTATTACTCGACGTAATGGCTTGAAAATACCTATTGTTATGTCTAAATTAATCTTTTGAAAAGAATAATAACTATTGTTTATGAGAATTACAATGTATTTCTTATATTTTTCCATCCTTCCATTTTAGGGTGTTATTACTTCTGGCTATGCCAATGAGAGAGGATTTTTATCTCCTTATAGAAATGTTCACTATCATGTGAATGAGTGGGTTCAAGGTCATCGAACACCACAAAATCGTCTAGAGTTATTTAATGAGAAGCACTCTTCGGCTAAAAATGTGATTGAGCGGTGCTTTAGGTTGCTTAAGAAAAGATAGGCAATTCTATGAAGTTACTCGTTCTATCCTATTAGAGTTTAAAGCCACATTATTATTGCTTGTTGTTTGTTACAAAATTTTATTCGTATGAACATGGATGTTGATCCCAAAAAAGATGCAACTCTTTTGCCATAACATATACCAGCCTGCAATTCCCTTCTTCATCCAATCTCTTCCGTCTTCCACTTTTCATGTCACCCTTTGATTCTTCAGATCTCAAGAATGTCTTCACCATTACTGGTGGAGCCTTGTAGATACTCTCAACAGAAAAAAAAAATTTGGGGTTGAATTCAAAATCAACCTAGCTTGTTACAAAGATGATTATAAGAATTTAAGCTCAATTTCTACTATTAATGTAAGAATCACTTTGCCATATATATAAAATTCTAGAGTTTAAAGATTGTAATCTCCTATAAAATTAAATTGGTTATCTTGCTAGATTCTCGGTTAATGGTTCCTTGGAATGCTTTTGGGACTATATCAATCTTCAAGAATGGGGTAGTGGCAAGGATCACACTCACATATATATAAAATAAGAGTTATATGCTTAAACAAGTCCTATGCTTAGTGAGGTTAATTAATTTTAAACATTATTTGTAATGAACTTCAGCTAATTGTAGAAAAATTTTATTATATTTTCATTATTTTGTGGTATCCACTCTAAATGGATCATACAAAATGTAATAGCATTTCAAGTTTTCAACCCTTGTCAGGATAATTTTATATCCATTACACTTTGAAAAGTACTGAAAAATTATTAATTTTGTCATTAATTCACTTTCATGGTACCAAAAACTCATCATATATTCTGTAGAAAATAACAAAAAAATATTGATATGAATATAGAGAAAGAGAGTAGCACTTCTGGAGTATTTTGATGGTAATGAATAAAATCAGATATCAACACACGGTATTCTCCATCGATGAGTAATATTCTGTGAGCAACACTGGCTAATTGGACCTACAAATAATGACCCAACAATTAAGAAGAACAAGGAGGAGAAGAAGGAAAAGAGGAAGAAGAAGAAGAAGAAGGAGAAGAAGAAGAATCGTACAAAGATTCGCCTCGAAGAAGAAGAACCACACAAAGATGCATCCAGAAAAGATCCACCCAACGGCGAAGAAAGAGGAGGCTAGAAGTGAGATTTTTGGGGGTAGGGGTGAGGGGGAGAAACCCTCGAAGCAATTTGCAAGTTCCTGAAGTAGTTTTTCTTTTTAATTATTTGATTTTTATTTTAAATTATAGGAAAAAAATGGTCTTTTACTAATTATATAGTGCCTTGTTCTTTAAAACAAACATAATATTAGACACTCTTCTAATGTTATGTCTATTATATTCAAACACCAAACACAAATACAAATATTTTATGTCTATGTCTCAAGTGTCTTATAACATCATTGGAATCAACTCCTAAAAAATTGTAAAAAATTGGGGAGAAGTTGGATTTTGACAAAAAAATTACAAAAAATACCCCCGAGAAAAAAAATACTAAACCCGTCGTGCCCCGTTAAAGCTCGCGGTTTAAGCGATGCGGATTAGACAAATTTTTACTATGTGACGGTCTCAATTTTTCAGTCTAATCTGTCTTTTTTGACGAATTATATAAACTGATCCAGTAAATTTAAGTTCATTTCCCACCCTATGGAGGACCAAGGATTCTCTTTTTCGTTATTTTGATGGTAATTAATTAGAATAATTAAATTAATGCCTAATGGAAGTAGATTGGATGATGTAGAAGGCTGTGGAAATTGGGGCTTTTTTTTATGGTAGCATATTGGGTAGTATGCGTAGAATTATAACTTGAAGGTTTTTAATGTCTTCATAGTAGTAGAATAAGTTTTGTTCTGTTGGCCATTTTTTTTCAATAAGAGCACTTTCGTCCTCATTTTAAAATGAGTGAACATTCAAAAAAACATTTATTTTTGTCATATTGTTGAGATTGTTGAGAGTATGAGAGACAAATTTGTCTTAGTAAAATTATATTTTGTTTACAAAATACAAAATATAGACATTTAACTCAAAATATATTTTGACTTATAAATGATTAATTAAATAAAAAAGGTAAAATATAAAATATGAATTTTTAACTAGATTATACTAATTTTGACTTACAAAGATTGAATTTCGGTGTGAAAAAAAATAAAAAATATTAATTTTGACCTATAAATTATTAATTAAGTAAAAATGTAAAATATAAAATATAGATTTTTAACTAGACTATACTAATTTTGACTTACAAAGATTGAATTTTGGTATGAAATAAAAAAAAAAATTCATAACGAATTAAGGAATCACCTCATACAAATAAATATTCTCAATGCATAAAACTGAAAAGAAAAAATGGTGGACTGTACACAAAACAGGAATTTAAACTTACCAACATTAAGGTTAACATATATTGTGGTGTGTCATCCCAATCACATTGACTTCCTTTTCAACCTGTTGCAATAATAAAGTGTTCAACTATTTCATTCACTGCAAAAAAAAGTTTTTATAAACATATCCATGCATTAAGAGTGTTCCAATGTGAAAATGTTAAATTTTTGTGGTTGACTTTTGTCAACTCATAATAAACTTCCATGATGGTGACTTGCGATAATTGGGTGAAGGTTCAACACGCTTTTAATGTAAGTTTTGTTAATAAGTATCTTAGGAGCACACTCAATATTATTTATTTTGAAAAAAATATAACTTTTATACATTTCTTATATGATAGTAAATGAATTGAATACTTATTAGCTAAACCTTTAATTTACGTGATTTTTTTTCCTATGTGATTTTATTATTGGTCATTTCCAAAATAATATTTTGATTAGGGTTGTTCACAAATTAATTTTCAATGTATATTAAAAGATATCAAGCTATTAAATTGTTATTGACTTACGAAAGAATAATGATGAGAATTGAATATTTTAAATTATATTTATTTTATTTTTAAGATAATATTTATAATTACAAAAATTTTAATATTTGTAAATATAAAAATTATAATTTTATTATAATTTTAAAAATTATAAATTTATTAAAATAATTGTGAAATTATATATTATTTAATAATTGATAATAAAAAAAAAAATTTAACGAACTTAATCTACCAACTCATTAATCCATGGTTAGATAGAACATGATAGAATTTTAGGATCGTCTCACTAAAAGGAATGAGACTGACCAACTCGTCTAAAGACAAACTTTTAATGCACTTCCTCACTCACTTGTCACCTCTAATTCTCCATCACAATGCTGTTTATAAATGAGGTAGAGAGACAGCATAATTTTTACACATGTGGCAGTCTTATAATGCACCGCTTATTAACAGTATCACATGATGTTTTTGAATGTAAGCACCAATGTCTCTTGCTTACTAGCCACTTAGACACTATGCTACTAGCCTACTACAAAACAATAACACGTAAATGTAAACATCATAAGTCGGTTGAAAAAGACCCATATAGTGATTGGCTCATCTCTAATTTATTTGCCCAATCGTTATTTCTTTCCCCACTTTTATTCTTTATTCATAAACTTTTACCATTGACATTGTAAACTAGACCAGCAGAATTAGAAGCTGGAATTTGAACATTCTAAACTGAACTTTAAGAATTCACCTACCGACTATTATTTTATTGCACCACCATTTAGCTACGACTACACATTATTTAATTTATTATATTACAAATAGGCATCGCTCAACATCATCATCATCATCAATGAATTTAAAAGCTTATTTGAGCCAGTCATTATGTGAACCATTCTTCTATACAAAGGAAAAAACAATGGAGGGAAATTCAATACCAACAACTATGGCTATGAATCAGAATGGAGCACAGAGAGGAAGAGCATCATCAAGGGATACAACAAAGGGAAACTGGGTTGAAGAGATGCGAGGTTCTCTAATGGTTGTAGCAACGGTTATTGCAACCCTAACTTTCCAAATTGCAATAAACCCCCCAGGGGGCGTTTGGCAACAGGACTCAAATAACCAAGAGGGTTGTGCTTCTGGAAACATCTGCAAAGCTGGCACTTCTGTTTTGGCTACTTCCTCCGATGACGAAAACCAACGCTTGAAATACGAAATGTTCATACTCTTGTGCACTGTTTCTTTCACTGCATCACAGACTGTGATTCTTTTTCTGCTTACTGGCTTTCAGCTGCGTAATAGGCTGGTCATGTGGTTGTTGATTCTTGTTATGTGCCTCTCGGTTATTTGCTTGGCTGGGGCTTATGTGATCTCCATTTGGATGGTCATGAAGCCACTTGACAAGTTAATTAACAAAATCACCTTGTATTATGCCTTGTTTTGGTCTGGATTGGTTGCTCTGCTTTGTCTCGCGCTCTTGCTTCGCTTTCTCATCTGGCTGTTGAAGGCGTTCTACCGGTTTTTATGTTGTTGCTAATCATCCTGAACAACTGAATGTAAGTAATTTGAATTCGTAGAGTAGTCAACTTATTCGTCTGCTCAAATAATCAACTTACTGGTATGTTCAGAATTTAAATTTTGTTGTATATTCTAGAATTTTGTAAAATTCAGAAATAAAAAGTGTATGCTTCTTTATATAAAAAGGTTTATTAGAATGTATTTAGTAGTGGTTGATTGTTTTAAGTTAATATTTGCGATAATAATTTATAATGATTCTATAAATAGTTTGTATCTTGTACTCATTAGACATAATTCAATACACATAAATCTATTTGCTTAGTTTTTTTTCTCTGAGTTCTAACATAATTGTTAAGCCGTTAAAAGATTATACTATCAGAGAATCATCTGCCTGATGCTTAAAAGATGAGTCAACTTCAACTTGGTTGAAACTTTAGGAATATGATAATAAATACGTGTATGTGCCTCTGTATTCATTATTTTCTTAGTTGGATGAGTTGTTTAATTATTTTGAAAATGTGTAAAAGATAATAGAAAATTAATTTAAATTAATTTAGATTTATTTTATTTTATATTTTTAATTAATTATCGTTTATTTTATTTTGTATTTTTTTTTTACTTCTTGTTGGAATAATTGAATAATTTTAAATACAATAAATGTATCACAAATATATAATTTTAGGTTATTATCTCTAATATAACCAATTTATTTTTACATATGTAATTAATTGAAAAGTAATGATTGAGAGTCATAATTTATCTTAATTATTCTCCTAATACTTAAAACTTAAAAGAGTAAAAAGTTTAAATATATATGTTATTTTTTAAAAACATAAAAAATAAAAAATAAAAAATTTAAAACTTTTTTTGTTTAGAAGTTAGGAGAATCAATAATGAATTAAGACTTCTAATAATTTTTCTTAATTGAATTAGAGCTAATCATATGCATTTAGTATAGGCATAATTTCGCTTGCTTTTTTAGTTTTGAATGCGTTCGTTTTCTTATTTTATATTCCTTAATTATTAATAAAATAAATAAATAATTTTAGATGTAACAAAATGTAATTATAAAGATTATATATATAAAATTATAAAGATAAGTTAATTAGTAGATAATTTTATGTTATTGTCTTTCTATTATTACTCATCTATCTAATATGAGTTGTTAGTTAAAAAGTAACTAAATTATTACCTTTTATGATTCATTTCATTTTTAAAATAGTCCAACTACACATTCAAACGTTTTTGTATTTAAGTCCAATCAAGCAGATACAAACTCAACAAAAATCACTTTTATTACACCAGCGTATACACACGCGCGTTTCAATAATACTTCTTCGTGTTTGTCTTCGTGTTTTTCCTTCTTCTTCATCACCTTTTTCCTTCTTCGTCTTCGCATTCTTCCTTCTTCTTCTTCTTTGTCTTCTTCCTTTTTCTTCTTCGCGTATTTTCTCTCAATCATCATTCTTTTATTGTTGCTATTATTGTTGCTGCGTTTTTTTTTCTCATTTTAATTGAGGTTCATTTTGATCCAGAAATGAATTCGAAGTGTTTTTATTGATGATTGAGTTTTTTTTACTGCTTGTTCAAAATTGAACTAATTTCGGTTCATTTGTGAATTAATTGAGGTTCACTTGATACTGTTGATAAATATTTGACCAAATTTTTTATTTCTTATATAATTTCAATTCATTTCTTAGTTTAATTGAGATTTATTTGGATTCAGAAATAAATTGTATATGTTTTTGTTGATGATTGAATCTTTTTGACTACTTGTTCAAAATTGAACTAATTTTAGTTCATTTGTGTGTTAATTGAGGTTTTCAGTTGATGCTGTTGTTAAGTTTTGATAAAATTTTTTATTTCTTAAGTAATTTCAGTTCATTTATTAATTTATTTGATATTCATTTGGATTAAGAAATGAATTCGATGTGTTTTTGTTGATGATTGAGTCTTTTTGACTACTTGTTCAAAACTGAACTAATTGAATGGAATGGAGTGGAATCTAATGTTATTGAATAACGTGATAATGAATAATTTTATTCTTCTTTACTAAAAAATTTGGTCAATACTTATCAACAGCAGTAAGTGAACCTCAATTAGCACACAAATGAACTGAAATTAGTTTAGATTTAAACAAGCAGTTAAAAAGACTCAATCATTAACAAAAATATATCAAATTCATTTTGGATCCAAATGAACCGAAATTAATTAAAGAATAAAAGATTTGGTCAATACTTATCAGTAGTATCAAGTGAACCTCAATTAACACACAAATGAACGAAATAAACTAACAAATGAATCGAAATTATTTAATGATGGCATAAGAGAAAATCATAACTAATAAAGATGTTAGAAAAATATTGGTGTTATTGGTGACGATGATAATAAAAAAGGAAAAGAAAAAGAAGAATATGCAATATTGGGGAAGGAGGAGGAGAAGGGAAGAAGAAGAACCTGCGTGCACGAATTTGAAATTAAAGGAAAAGGAGGAGCGTGATTTAAAAAGTTGTTATAACAACTTGGTTAGATTTGATCAAATATTTTGCTTGAATGTAGAACTTTATTGTTTTTAAAATTACTTTGCTGAAAGTAGATAGAACCCCAAAAAAAAAAAGCAATTGCAGTAAATCAACTTTCATATTACAATAGTGTAATACTCAAAACTGCGAGAATCGAATCAATTAATGAATCGGTGAAGTCACTAATTTAATGGTTTAAAGTTTAATTGGAGTTCGATCAGGATTCAACTAAACATAAAATAAAATTATTAAAAATTTAATATACAAATTTTAAATATTTAAATTTAATAATTTCTAAACTAATAAAATCAAAATTTTGTAATTTTGCCTAATATATTATTCATATTTTATCATTAAAAATTTATAAAATAAAAATTTTTTAAATAAATTTTAAATTCTAATAAAATAATCAACAATACTCATCAATCGACATTAAAAAGTATAAAACAAACAAATTTTCAACAATACTTTTTAATAATTCAAAAATAGAAAAATAAGAGAATTTTAAAACAAAAAAATTAAACAATTAATCCTCAGCAATTATATCACTACCAACTCCAACTCAAAACACAACAAATATAAAGAAAAACAACAATTCAGTTCAACTCAAAACACAATAAATAAAAAAAATAGCAACTTAAAAATCAGATTTCAGTAATTCAGTAAAATTAATAAAATAAGCAACTATAAATTTAAGCAAATATAGATTTGAATCATTAAGAAACAAAAACTTAAAATCATAAAACTTAACAAAAGAAAAAAAAGCTGAACAAGCAGAGCTATCGACAACGACGGAGGAACCAAAGTGACGTCAATAGAGGAACCAAATAGCTAGCGGCGGGAGAGGAGCGAAACTCAACTATCAGCGGTGAGGTAGGAACGACGAAATAGAGATGAGGGTCGAGCAAACTGACCAACAATAGAGGAATTCAACTGACCGCGCTTCGATCTGCAAGTCCACGACGATGAGATGTAGAGAAGACAGCCACGAATTTCGATCTATAAATCCAGAAGCGAAGACGTGGAGGAGAAGACAATTGACAGACAAGAGTTTCGAGTCAACTCTCTGTCTGTCATTACCGATAGCGACGACACCCTCTGGTTGAGGAGAAGAGTTTGACTATAGCTGTTGGTTGCTGCTGTTGCTAGCCGAGAGAAAGGGGTAGTGGGTTTTCGGAGACTAAGTGACCGATGAAAAAGGGGATTAGAATTGGGTTGGACTCAGAGAGTCAAAAAGAGAAAGGAGTGGGGGTGCAATAATGGTGTTTTGTGGGATTTTTTTTATATATATACATCCGAACCTAAAAAATCAGACCAATTATACAGGTTCATCAATTAACTGTCGATTCGATTGATTTTTTAAACAATTTTTTACGGAATGAATTTAGACATCAACAAGATCAATCAAAAGATCAATTTTTAATTAATCCAATTAAACCGATCGGTTCGATTCGATTTTCAAAATATTAGTAATACTACTGAAATACATATAGTCTACATATACATCAGACATAAAACAATAATATAAATAAATTCAGACATCAAGAAAATCTTCGCACTATCAGAATATTCCTAACATCAACACACTATACAATCGCAACAAAAATTTTGTTCAATATCTTTACCAGTTAAGTTTACATAAATATCCCATTTTTTTGTCTTCTAATTATATGATTGCTGAACCTACTTACACCATACAATGGACTCTCCATGTGATACACATGGAATAACAATCTAAAGTATATCTATTTAAACTTTTAATACGATAAAAAAGAATGCTAATAAAAATTTATTAAAATTTATTATTTTTAATTATTAATTAATTATTAATATTTAAAAATATAAAATAAAATATATTATTAAATTATTAAATTAAAAATATTAAATTAATAATTAAAAACAATAAAAAAATAATAAATTCTAATAATTTTCTGTACATTTTTATCTTAGACACCCGCGTACACCCAGTGGCCAGTATAAAGGCACGCACAATAATATAACGAACTAACGGAGGCAACACACAATATAACTAACGGAATTCCTCAAAGTCGTCTTATTTATTCTCGAATATCTATATTGTTATTACATAAATACACTGATACAAACACCCGAAACTGTTCAGGTAGCACAAAACATGTGTAGTAACGAGTAACACCTACATACACTGAACATGCTACTTAATTATTAATATTATTCGTAATTATACAGATAATAATACAGTTCAACTAGATATTTTTTAAAAATTGTACAATATTTAATATTTTATAATAATAATTTAAAAAAATAAATTAAATATATCTAAAAATTTTAAATAAATTTAGTATCTTTTTAAAATTAAATACACATTCAAAAACAAACTAAATAAAACTAAAATTTAAAATTTAAATTTAAATTTTAAAATTTTCTTTTAAATTTAATATATTTAATTATTAATATATTATAATTTAAATACACATTCAAAAATCAAATTAGTTAAAATTCAAAATTTGATAATTCTGCTTATAAAATTTTAAAAAAATTTGGTTGAATTCATTTGTAAAGATATATTATCTTTCTTTTTTCACTTAATAAAAAGTTTTATTTTTTTTAAATTGATGTATAATATTAAAAGTGTCGGTGTTTTTTGAGAGATTTTTTTATATGTTCTTATGTATGTATATAAATTTTTTTTATATGAGTTTTAAATGTGTAGATAAAATATTTAAAGTGCATTCTTATAATTTTGGATGTGTATTTAAATTTAATTTTGGATGTGTTTTAAAAATATTTGAACAAAATATCATACTATCAGATGTGTTATAATTAAAAAATAATAACAGAATTTTTATGAACAAACCATCTAGGCATCTACATTTTTCCTCTTAAATTCTAGATTTTTTTTTTATTTCTTTGCTCAAACTACTTACGTACAAAGTTCTTTATTTGAAACAACTCTATTAATAAAATTAAATAAGAATAGAGTTTTTATATTTATTTTTAAATATAATTAAAAATATTAAACATGATATTTCTTAACAAATTACATAAATACATGTGTAAAAAATAGTGATACTTTTTACGGAATAAGAGAATGCTTCAGCTGAAAGGTGGTGATACGACTTCACCAGTGAAAACGAGAGGAAAAATTTAGCAGAAAGATACCTTTTTAGTTTTAGATTCACTAGTGCAGTGTGAATGTCCCATAAAATAAAGAATAAAAAATTTTATTTGTTACGTGAAGAAAAAAATAAAGTTACAGTAACTAACTATAATATGAAATAGGTGGGTTTTAAAATTTAAATTAAATTTATTTATAGATATGTATCTACAAAATAGAAATATATTTCAATAAAAAATAATTAAATATTATTTAAATTTAATTAAAGACTGATTAGTATTGTACAACTAGCATTTTTCATAATCATAATAATATATTATATAACTAATTAATTACACACTCCCCTTAATGGCATCATTGTAATGGTTTTGAACATCAAAAGATCTGTCCCAAACCATAACTCCACCGTACTTCTTAGATTTCTTGATAGCAGGAAGAACCTTAGAAGTGAGCACATTAGGAGGAATATAACCGCTACTAGCGGCGGCCTGAGAAGCCGGCACTCCTAAGAACACTTGCTTAGCTTGACTTGAACTCCACTTGTTCCATGCATTAACAAGACTATTTTAGTGTTTCCATTAGAATACTGGCACTCACCATTGTTGTAGAACTGAACCCAGACATAATCGAACAAACCAGTTTTGATGGCAGCATCCAAGTGTTTATCAGGGAAGGGACACTGCGGCGCGGCGGAAAGAAACACCTTATTGTGCTGGCGATGAGAATTGAGTGTCTTGGCGAGCACGTCATACTACTCAATCCCGTTGGTTTCAATGTCGAAATCGATTCCATCCAACACAGCATTACCTAAACGTCTTGAATTTGAGGATGGTGATCCTCCAAGGAAATGGTTCTAAAGATAGGTTGCAAGATTTGTGGCTTCATCAGCTGAATTGAGAGAGTAACCTGAAATGCTACCTCCAAGAGAGAGGAACACCTTGATTCTTTTCTTTGGCAAGTCTTGATTTCTTTGCTCAGTCAGTGAGGTAAGAAAAGTAAGAAGAACCATCGCTTTGTTTTTTAAACCCCATTGACTGACTATAGTATTAAAATAGCGTTATCCGGAGTCAAGTTTGGAAGTTAAGACTTAAGAGAGCACAAAGAAATTAGATATAATTATTTCTTTTTTCTCTACGCAATGACGTGTCTGCTTAAAAATTCAACAATGTTTATATTATTTGTTATCTTGATCAGATCAACATGTCACATAATAGATTTTTAATTTATGTTTTTCTATTTAATTTCATTTTTATTAAAACAACTACATTATATATACACTAAAATTTAATTACCATATATAATTAATTATAAATATAAAATATATATTAAAATATAAATATATTAAGTAATATATTAAAAATAAATTAAATAACATATATATTTACATAACTATATTACTAGTGACTAATTTTAATGTATAAATAATTTTTTATTATTGAAAATAGAGAATGTGAACAAACAAAGACAATATTATTTGAGTTTATAAAATTATATGATAAGGACTAATTTCATAAAATATAAGCTAATTTTAATAAAAAAAAATTTAGTTTTTTTAATGAAATACTCACCAAAAAGTTGTCCGCGCATGATAAAAATAATAACAAATGACTAAAGTTCTCCAATACCACTAAAATTAAATTCAAAGAACAAGTCTAACCTGACTAAGCACACCTTGATTATACGGTACTAGCTTGGATGTTAACACCCCACTTCTGGGAATCTATTGACGGAAACTAATGAGCTTAATTAAAGATTTAAAGTGTGGTTAAGTTTGTCACACAACCTAATCTTTGACTCTTTGTTTGTTATAGAAAAATTTTAATTCTTTCGTAGTTATTTTTGTTATGCAAACATTATTTTATAAATATCTTTAATACTTCATTTTTAACTTTTTCTTTTCTAATTTATAATATGAATTTGATTTTTGTACATCACTGTAAAATAATTTTATATATATTTAATTAAATAATATTATGGGTCCTGCTACACATACAAGTAAAAAGACCATACAAGTTTTACAAGTTATCAGCCCAAATTTTATTAACACGCGCACTAACTCATTTTGAGTGGAGCGTAACTACACGCGCCCCACTCAAACGGTTCCTCTTCGTCTTCTTCTTCTTCTTCTTCTTCTTCTTCTTCCTCTTCCTCTTCCTCTTCCTCTTCGTCTTCTTCTTCTTCCTCTTCCTCTTCCTCTTCCTCTTCCTCTTCTTTTTCTTCGTTTTTTTTTCGATTTTCATGGTTTCTGAAATTCTTCTTCTTCTTGCTGCACGTTCTTCTTCCTATTACTCTTCTTCTTCTCCTTTTCTTTCGTTTCTGTATGTTCTTCTTCCTTGTTTTCTTCTTCTTCTTCTTCATTTACGTCTTTTCTCTCTGTTTTCTCGTTTTTTTTTTCAATTTTTCATGGTAAAATCGTTTTTGAAGAAGAAGAAGCAGCAGAAGATGAGGAGGAGAAAGAGAAAGAGTTTTGAATTATGCATAAGATGTACTTCAACGAATTTTGGGTGTATTTTCTTAAATCCTTTGGGTGTATTTTCTGTAACCCTTTGGGTGTATTCTATAATCGTTTGGGTGAATTCTTGTAACCGTTTGGGTGTATTTTCTGTAATCCTTTGGGTGTATTTGAGTGATATCTGACTGATATCTATGGGTGTATCTGACTTATATCTATGGGTGTATCTTACTGATATCTATGGGTGTATTTTTCATTTCAGAAAAAATGGCAGGCATTACAGAAATACACCCAAACAATTACATAAAATACACCCAAGAGATTACAGAAATACACCCAAACGATTACATAAAATACACCCAAGAGATTACAGAAAATACACCCAAACGGTTACAGGAATTCACCCAAACGATTATAGAAATACACCCAAAAGATTACAGAAAATACACCCAAAGGATTTAAGAAAATACACCCAAAATCATGCATAATTCAGAACTCTTTCTCTTTCTCCTCCTCATCTTCTGCTACTTCTTCTTCTTCAAAAACGATTTCAGAGCTTGATGTCAAAAAACAATAGAAATCGAGAATAACGAAAAAAGAAAACAGAGAGAAAAGCACGTAAATGAAGAAGAAGAACAGAAAGAGGAAAAAGAACGTGTAGCAAGAAGAAGAAGAAGAAGGAGAAAGAGAAGGCAAGAAACGTACCTTGAATAATATTTCTTCGTTTTTTCTAGTGATTTTGATGAAGGAGAAAGAGAAAACAAAAAGAGGAGAAGAAATTTCAATAAAAAAAGAGGGAGGAAGAGAAGAAAAAGAGACACAGAGAAAGAAGAGGAAGAGGAAGAGGAAGAGGAAGAAGAAGAGGAAGCACGGAGAAAGAAGAAGAAGAAAAAGAGGCACAAAAAAAATGTGAAACGGCATGAATAAAGCGCGTGTAAGTGACGTAGGAGTTGCAACACGTTTTGGTGGATTAGGCATTAATAAACTTGTAATAATTACAAGCCCTAATCGCTTGTATATTGAGCTTTTCCCTAATATTATATTATAAAAAATAATTATTTTTATTAATAAAAATATTTTTTTATATTTATTATATACATAATTAAAAAATAATGTGATTAAACAACTTTATAAAATGTGTACATTACAAATAAAATCTTATAATATTCATGTTTTCAAAAAATCAATAGCAGAGTGATATAGTAATTTAATTGTGGGAGAAACGTTCCAAGCATAAAAAGGTATTAAAAAGGAAAGAGTGAAAATGATGATCTGCGTCATGCTGAAATATATGACAACCTGTTCTAGAATTCTTAATGTAGATTGCGGGAATAAACGTTAAATATATTAACAGTATTGTAAGACTTTTATCTATCTTTTTTTTTTCCAAAGACATCCTTTTTATTTTATTTCATAAAAGAAGAGGTATGTCACCAAAAAAAAATAAAAATAAAAGAAGAGGTATAATACCTAACAACACATTACAATAGAGAAGGAAATTTCTCAAACGAGGACAACCATTTCTAAAGAAAGAGCGCGCTTAAAAGAAACTAAAAAGACAACTAGCTAAAAAGTAAAATTAAAAAGCTAAGAAAGAAAGAAAAAAAGTTTAAAAAAAAGAAGAAAGGACTGCAACGTCTCGTATCAGAGATGGGTGTGAATTCTTTGAAATTTCTCAGCCAGTTTAGTTGTCACGGACAGAATTTTCCCAGGAGCATGACACTAATTCTCAAATATGAAAGCATTGCGGGCTAACCATGAGAAGATAGGCCATAGTCGCAGTGAATCTCTTACTATTAAGTCGAAGTTTCGCGTTTTCTGCATATTGTCGCCACTACTCTTATGTATAAAGGTTTTGGTCTCTGAAAATAATGCTTGCCATAGCAGATCTGTTCTAGGCTTCCTCCACATAAGGACAAAAGACTATTGCATGAAAAAGCGTTTCCGGTACCATTTGACAATGGGACATAAGGCGTACACATGGAAAAGCCTTGAATTAAGCTTCTTCATTATTGTTAAGCTTTAAGCTTTCATGGTTCAGTTTTCAAATAAAAATTTTGACTTTTGGCTGAACATTTATTGTTCAGATGGATTTTCACGTTTCATGGTAAGGAAATCGGGGATGCATGCTATCAATTGGGGGAAGGGGAGGGTGAAAGATGTTGTGCTTTTAAGATTGTATTTCAAACTTAGTATCACATGAGATATTCTAGTAAAAATAAAAATAAAAGTTTTGAATTGATTTATGACTGTTGTTAATCTTCTTGGAAATATGACCGTCGTTAATTAAGAAGAAAAATATTAAATTGAATTATTGTTAATTAAGAAGAAAAGCATTGAATTATTTTGTGACAGTTGCATGAATTGAATTATATAAAAGGAGAAATATCAGATACAATACCAAAATATATATATCTCAAAAACACTCTTAATTTTTGTTAACCTATAACTTGTACTCTTTTTCTCTCAATAATATTAAGCCTTCTCAAATATTAGCAAGAATTACTTGGAACATATTTTCAATTAAGAAGAAGAACGAGACTGTGTTGCTCCAATTGTTCCAAAAATATTGGTGTGGACTGTATTCTTGATGATCCATGTCTAATCCTGAAAGATTTTCGTCAAAGCCATTCCACCTATGAATAGTAAGTAGTAGTGTAACTGACAAACCCCAATTTGACGGTTTATCTTGTATTGAATTTAGGGGATTTTATCACCTTTTACCCACATTTACTCAATGAAATAGCATGGTTTTGTATATTCTCCTTTAATTGTGCTTAAGAGTGAAAACATGCTTTTTGGGACTTAAAATAGCTAAATCTAATTCTCCTTGATTCCATTAGATGCCTTGATATGTTTGCTAAGTGATTTCAGATTTAGAAGCAAAGATTGGATCAAGGGAATGAAGAAAGAAGCATGAAAAGTTGGAGAACTCATGAAGAAATGAAAGAACCGGAAAGCTGTCAAGCCGACCTCTTCGCACTTAAACGACCATAACTTGAGCTACAGATGTCCAAATGATGCGGTTCCAGTTGGGTTAGAAAGCTAACATCCGGGGCTTCGAAATGATATAAGATTTGCCATAGTTGCTACGCGTATGGTGGCGCGCACGCGCAAAGTACGCGCACGCGCCGTTGCTGCCACCTAGTTCACTTAAAGCAACATGTGGCCAGCGATTTTAGAAGCCTTGTGGGCCCAATCCAACTCATTTCTGATGCTATTTAAGCCAAGAATTGAAGGGGAATCAACACACTTCATATACTTCTCATACTTTAGAAGTTAGTTACCATTAGTTTAGTAGTTAGAGTTAGTTTCTAGAGAGAGAAGCTCTCACTTCTCTCTAGAATTAGGATTAGGATTAGGATTAGTTCTTAGATCTAGGTTTTAGTCTTTGCTTTCTTCTACTTCTACCTTTCAATTTCTTTGTTGTTACATTCATCTTCCTTTATTCTTTTGTTGTAATTTCCTTTATGTTGTTCTTGTGTTTTTGTTGTAGATCTACTTTTGTTTCTTCTACTTTCTTCCAATTCAATTCAAGGTAATTCATAATAGATGTGTTTCTTTTGATTGTTGTTATTAATTCTTTGCAATAATTGTTGTTAGATTCTATTCTTGTTATCAATCTACTATGCTTTCCTTTCATGCCTTCCAAGTGTTTGATGAAATGCTTGGTTGGATTTTAGTGTAGATTTTGTTCCTCTTGGCTTAGGTAGAGTAATTAGTGACACTTGAGTTATCTAATTCCTTTGTTGATTGATAATTGGAAAGATTGCTAATTGGTTTGGAGTGCACTAAAGCTAGTCTTTCCTTGGGAGTTGGCTAGAACTTGTGGCTCAAGTCAATTCATCCACTTGACTTTCCTTTCTTTAGTAAGGGTTAACTAAGTGGTAGCAATGAACAATTCTCATCACAATTGAGAAGGATAACTAGGATAGGACTTCTAGTTCTCATACCTTGCCAAGAGCCTTTTATAGTTGTTAGTTTATTTTCATTGCCATTTACTTTCATGTCTCTTATCCAAAACCCCAAAACAACTCAAACCAATAACAAGACACTTTATTGTAATTCCTAGGGAGAACGACCCGAGGTTTGAATACTTCAGTTTATAAATTTTAGGGGTTTGTACTAGTGACAAACAACTTTTTGTATGAAAGGATTATTGCTTGGTTTAGAAACTATACTTTACAACGAGATTTTATTAGTGAAATTCTAAACCGTCAAAAATCCAATCGTCAGTAACCTAATTTGACTGAGTATGCATCTGAGCTATTTCTGATCCATTTAATCGTGTTTTCTTCTGCTTGGTTGATAGGTGTTTGCAGAATTAGATGAGCTATTTTTGGGTCGAAATTATCAAGGACAAGTTGTTGGTTCCAGTTCTCAATTTCGTTGATCAATTGATGCACTCAAATTAGTGATTCACCCCTGTTCTGTGTTGTTAGAAATTTGAAAGGTGGTTGGTAAACAAGCCACGGATCTTCATAGATACAAGTTGAACTTTGTTTGTTGACTATGATTTTGGTGCCTTTTTCCAAAACTGTTCTTCCTAATAATAAATTTTGCCATGCCCATGAGGGATGGATTCCAGGTTTAGCATCCATAAAGGTTGAGAGTCTGAAATATTTATTTTTATAGATTTTATAGACTAAAAAAATAGTTTTTGTTAGAAGTCTCCATGCTTGCTTTGCCAACATTGCCAAATTAAAAGTATTTAGGTATTTGAGTTCCAAATCCTACTTCTTTTCTCTGCTCAGTATGTCCCAGCTGACCCACAACATCTTTTATTCACTTTGTTTCTGCACCTACCAAAATTGCATCATCGTGCATGTAAGTCTTCTAACAATGAATCTGGTAGTCTAAAACAGCTTAACATATAGGTTGGTATCGCTATCCCTACTGCTTTAATAAAAACTTCTCGGCCACTCGTTGAGAGAAAAGGCATCTTCTAATGAAGCATTTTTTTTGAGACCTTATCTTTGACATAAGTGAAAGTCTTCATTTTCGATCTTTGGACCGTTGATGGTAACTCCAGATATACTTAAATTGTTCTGAGTTCCTACGTTTGGGACCTCAAAGATTAAGATAAAGTTTTTTTGATCTGCTGCGGAGTGTTCTTGCTTAAAAACTACCGATTTTGTTGAGTTGATGACCTCTCTACTTAGGTGACCATACTGATGTAAGATATGCAATAAGGAACCACAAGTCTCATGTGTAGCTTTGAAAAATAGCAGGGAATCATCTGCAAGGAAAAGGTGGCTGATACGCGGGCATCTACAGTTCAGTCGGAGCCCATGAAGAAGGTTATTCTGTTCTCCTTTGTGGAGCAAAAAAGATAGTTCTTGTGTACAGATTAAAAAAATATATGGAGATAGTGGCGAAGTCCTCTGCTTGGTTTGAAAAAACCAGTCAGTGTTCCATCCATAATAACAGAATAAGAGATAGCAGAGACACATGCCTTTATCCAATCAATCCACTTTACACTAAAACCCAATGTCGTCATTATAAATCACACAAATTCCATTCTACTCTATCATAAGTCTTACTCATATCATTATCATTGCTTCCATGTGATTTATTTTTCAAAAAATACATACATTCATGAACAATGAGTATGTTATCACTAATAAGCCTCCTCCGAATAAATGCACTCTGATTATCACTAATAATTAAATTCATAATGGGATGGAATCGATGAACAAATACCTTAAAAATTATCTTGTAAAACACGGTACTCAGATTGATAGGCCTGATTTGATTCATTGAAGTAGCATTTGGTATCTTAAGGTAGCGTTTGAAAGAGAGATAGAGACTGAGAGACAGAGACTGAGAGACAAAGACTGAAAGACAGAGATTGAAATCAGTTTTAGTATTGTGTTTGGTGTAAAGTGGGAGACAGAGATTGAAATAAAAATGAAGCTCTAATTTAATTTTCACAAAGGGTAAAATTAGAATTAATTAATTAAAATAAGTGTATTTTAGGTATAAAATGTTACTAAAGTTTCAATCTCCGTTCTCAAAAATTTCAGTCCCCTGTGTTCCTACTTTTTGGAGGTACTGAAATACTGAAATTTGGAGACAGAGATTGAAATTTTAGTACCAGTCTCTGAGCTAACAAACATGATATTGAGTCTTATTCCTCCAATCTCCGTCCTAGTACCTCAAAACAAACGCTATCTTAGGGATTAAACAAATTTGCGTGTGATTAAATTCCTTGAAAATGCTACTGTTCTGAAAGAAATTTTTTACCGCTCTGAATATATCAGCCTTGATAATGGACCAATAATAGTGATAGAACTTTGTTGACTTGTTGTAAACCTGTCTTCTCCAAATGCCTCAGTGTTAATTGAAAAAATTGCTTCCTTAACTTTCTCTTCTGTAACTCGCCGTGTGAGCCTTTGGTTCATGTCACTATAAACTTTCATTCTCACATTAACCAAAAGGTCAAAGGAGACTTCAGGATTACTCGTGCAAAAAAAGTCCTAAAAAAAAACGCTGAGCTCTTGTTCAATGTCATCAGGGGTTGTGCACCAGACTTTTATCTATCTTTGTACGTTTAGATATTACAGAAATAATAATTTGACATACAGTAATTAAGTTTGAGATAAGAACTCGAGTAAAATACTTCCATAAATCAAAGGGAGATGAATTTTACGTGAATTCCCCAAATCAAAATTCATTACATGTATGTTCTACCACATATTTTTATATGAATCGAATTGATGCAACTCGATTTAGGCATTCAAGTAGTAAATCGAATTGATCAAATTCAAATTACTAGCAATAAGGGTAAATCGAATTGATTTAGCATGGATGTAAGTTTGCTCCATGGTAAATCGACCCTACCAAATTCGATTTAGCATGCATATACCTGGATACATGTAATTCGAAGTAGTTAAATTCAATTTATGTGCAAAATACATGAATTGCATAAATTGAATCTATGAAATTCGATTTACTGTATTTTGAAACACAACAATTATATCCATATGGGGCCAATGCTAAATCAAATTCAATTAGTTCGATAATACGAGTTTATAAAAAAAATTGTATTTTATAAGGTTTAAAATTTTTTATTATGTATTAGGTTAATAACTAGTACATTACAAAATTTTTATAGTACTCATCATAACATCTTTTAAGTAACTTTTAAATTTATAAAATTATTTATAAGAATTACAAAAAAGGGCTTACAATTAAAATTTTTAAACTTTAAAAAAATGTTTAATTTAAAATTGTTATTAACATTTTAGTTTTACTCGTTACAAAATTAATAATTACAATAAAAAATTTTAAAAATTATAACAATATATAAATATAAAATGAATGAATGATTTAAATATGGACAAACTAATAATAAACGTAATCTAAAAAATAAATTCTTCACATAATTACATAATTGTGAATTTTTGATATGATAAATACTTTCCAAAAAATTATTCTAATGCTTGACTTCTAAACACCGAATTATTTATTTAAATAAATTAATTTTTGTCTAATCTAATATAATAAAGTAGGTTTAAACCTTATTATTATTATTATTATTATTATTATTATTATTATTATTATTATTATTATTATTATTATCTACATTCACTTATTGTAAATAATTTTATAAAATGTAAAATTTTTTAGAAGATTTTATGAGTACTATAAAAATTATAAGTCAATTTATGTAAATTGGTTCGCTAAAAAAATTTTTAATAACACTTTGTAAATCAATTCATACAATGAGTACAACTAAAATTTTAATAATAATTTTTAAATTAAACATTGTTATGATGAGTACTATAACAATTTATAATGTATTCGTTACTAACCTATTACATAATAAAATTTTTTAAACTTTATAAAAAGTATTTTTTTTCATAGATTCGTATTATCAAACTAATTGAATTCGAATTTACATTGGCTCCATATAAATATAATTATTGGTGTATCAAAATACAGTAAATCGAATTGCATGGATTCGATATATGCAATTTGTGCATTGTGTACATAAATCGAATTTAACTGTTTTAAATTACATGTATCCAGGTATATCATGCTAAGTTGAATTTGGTAGGATAAATTTACCTTGAAACAAACTTAAATCTAAGGGTGGCAATGGGTAGGATAGGGTAGGGTTTGGAGCCAACTCTAACGCTACCCACGGATTGAGATTTTTATATAAACTTAAACCCTATCCTACCTGCGGGTTGAGAATATCCTAACCCTATCCGTTCTTAACCCGCGGGTTACAAAAAAGATGCAACATTATTATATAACTTGATGATAATTTAAAATAGAACAGACTTTTATGTAAAAAAAAATTTAAATTATCAATTATTGATCTTCTTTTAGTGGCTAAAATTTTTTGTATTTAGTGAGAGGTATTTGATTCGACATTCACTTAAAACATATTTTTATATAAGTATATAATATATGCATATATAAGGTGCGAGTTAATCGGGTAGGGTTAAGGCTCAACCCGCACCCTATCCGACTCGCACGAAAACCCTATCCACACCCTACTGTACCTGTTGCGGATCGGGTTGGCGACCCTATCCGACTGAGTGGGGTCGGATTGGATATCCGTGACAAGAGTGCATGTTGCCACCCCTACTTAAATCCATGCTGAATCAAATCATGTCGTCTACCCTTATTGCCAATAATTCGAATTTAATAATTCGATTTACTATTTATATGCCTAAATCGAGTTGCATCAATTCAATTTATATAAAAATATGCTCTAACATATACACATAAATTTTGATTTTGGAGATTTACGTAAAATCCATCTTCCTTGGGTTAATGGAGGTGTTTTACGTAAGAACTCCCTTATAATTTATCTATATAAATTATTCCCGAAAAAGTTGTAACAGGCCATATATAGAGAGATTTTTTAAAGTTCACAATCGCTTAACCCACACCTGTGACGTCACCTTCTATTCTCCTCACAACCGCGCAAGCTCGCGGTCTGTGGCCGTCGGTCTCAGATTCGCCATCGCTTCATCGCAGGCACATTGCTCTCTCCTCTCAGATTTAGCATTCATCGCTTGCTCAAGCTAGCCATTCGTTGCTCGCCGTTGGTTGCCATCAGAATCAGATTCGCCGTCGCAAAGTCAGAGTCGCGTTAGTCTCCCGTCTCAGATTTGCCGTTTGTCGCTCGCTGTCCTTAGGTTTGGATTGGTTCTCCTAATTCTGGATGGTGAACATTTTAATTATGCTACTCACTGCTGCTCACTGGTTCTGCTTCTGCGTACTGCTGCTAACTGATTAGTGATTATGATAAAAAATAAATTATTATGCTAAAATTCGGGTTATGAGTTTTGATGATGTGTTCTGCTTCTTAAAAATTGATTATTACAAAATTTCTGGCTCTCATTACGGGATTTATCATTTATGATATGCTACGTTCTGTCTCTGAATTTAGGAATCTACCCACTAAGCCTCCGGCTTCCATGAGGTGAGGCAGTTTAGCAATATCGTATCCCGTTCGACTTTGCGAATAGGACGTGAACGACCCACTTTGTCACCCCTATATCCCTGTCAACGAAAATGCTGATGTGATACTAATATTTGGCATTATGGAAGCCCTTAAATGATGTCTCAATGACAAATCAGAACAGTCATATAATTAAAATATATTGAAACATTAAATTAAAATAAAATATAAATATTATAATAATAAAACTACAATTAACTTTAATTTCATTTCTTCAACCATGGCAAGCCCATTTTTCTGTGTTTTTACACTACGTAGAACATTTTTAACCTTTGCCAACCACCAAGTCCCAATTCATGCCTCTGCCCCCAACCCTCACCCTCTTCCTTAGCACCGATGCTTCATTCCTTAGTCTGAGTCCACCATCCTTTTCGGCTTGTGACCACCGTTTGTTTGTTCATCTAGTTCGCCTACTTCTTCTATTCATCCAGTTTGTTTACTGTAGTACTTTCTTCATTCGTTTGGTTTGTATGCTTCCTCCCTTGGTCACCATTGTCTCGGAGTTAGTGAGTGCTCCACTGCTTTATTAGTGTTACTACCTCTTCGTGCGTCCCTGCCTTTGTCTTCTCCATTACTTTGTCTACGTCATCACCGCTTCAGTCCACCGTTATCTTCGTCTCTTTCCTCTTCAGTTATCATACTCTTCTTCTGCTTAATCTGCATTGCTACTTAGTTTCAGTAAGCTTCTATTAGGCTTATTTTAAGGTAAAAATTCAGTTGATAGCTGAGAATAATTAAATAATTTGATAAATTTAACTAAATTATTATTTAACAGCTCTCAACAATCAATTTCACATGAAATTAATTACGCCTGAATTTTTACATTATTTTTATGTTTTTAAATGTTGTAATTGGGTTAGGGATTTTTATAGTTGATGGTTGTTAATTTTTTTCAAAAATTTTATCTAAAGTTTGATAAATTTTAATATTTTGTTTATGTTACTTTTGATATTTTGTTTGAAGTACGACAGATCTTAATGTTTTGTTTACAATAACAATACCTTTTTTGGTAATTGACATGTGTCATGCTTCATTAGTTGACATGTGTCTTAAAATTGGAAATGATATCTCATTTAAAGACTTTACACTAGGCTCTATAAATAAACCACATTGTCAAGGTTCAAATAGTTATTCTTGCTCATTTAAAGAATTTTTAAACTTTCTTCTCACATCTTCATTCCATCAAGTCCTAGAAAATCATAGAGAAAAAATATGATACGATATCGGAAGTAAATTCCAGGAGGCTTTGGTGGAGTTTTAAAGCATATATTGTTAGGATATGAGAAGAGCATAGCAAATACAACAAACAAGAGATTTGTTCTATCGAAATAGTTTTGCAGGACAATCAAGTAAACGTCATTTATGAAATTTTATATCAGTTAGTCGGTTTTTTTTTTGTATATCAGATTGTGTTAAATTGATTCCGACACTATTTTTGTCCAAACAGGGAGGTAGAATTTCATAGTAGTTGACAACAAGACAGAAGCAAAAAATGGTGTGAGTAAGTATGTGTTAACATTCTCGCACAGAACCAATGTTACTCATGTTGAGATCCCTACATTCACTTTACAAGCGTTCCACTTGCACTCAATTGTTGATCTCTAAAATGCTGCCATGCTTGGAGATGCTGATATGTTGAGTTTTATTTAATATTTGCAATACATATAATATTTACACGTGAATGCATATATTAACTTTTCCATCTATTTTACCACACGGAGATAATATTGGTAAGGTAGTGGAAAAGGAAGAACCAAGAGATCTGATAACTAGCAAGGAGAGAGAAACCAAACGATTGGTGGTTATTTTCCAAGATTTAGAGTAAGTATACTTAAATACTCGAGATTGATATTTCTTAACTGCTGAAACTAATACTACCATTTACGGGTGTTCAAGGGTCAAATTGGTTTGGGTTTGGGGTAAAATGAGAACTGAAATAATTAAATTGTAATTGATTCGGACTGGTTTATTAGTTTTATATTTTTTATGTGCGTATCCAAACCGAACCAATCCGTTACCAAACCGATTAAGAACGGATTGGTTCGGTTCAGATAATTGGGTACCCGATGAAATAGAAATTAAAAAAAAAATTGAAAAAATGAGAATTAAAAGAAAAACATAAATATGATAAACATGTAATATCAACTAACAAGTCAATAATATTTTAACAATAAGAAAATACTCATAATTCAAAATTATAATAGAGTTAGGTTGATTAATGTAAGAGTTGCATATATATTATTGGAATTTATATTTTTTATTTAATAAAAGAGTAATCAGATTTGCAGGTTGATTTAGATTTTGCTTTTCCAAAACCAATACCCAAACTAGTCATGATCGAGTATCATTGGATTAAGTTTAATTATATCTAATTACCCATTGGTTCTAGAACCAATTTAATCAGTTCAGTTCGGGTTCGGACGGGTAATTGGATTACCCGAACCCATAGACACCCCTACTACTATTATTTAAATGGCAGCAACAATCGGATGAGTTGCACTTTGTTTGGTGACTTGGTGGACCAAATTGTACCTCACCTACAGGAGGAAATGGTAGAACCACTCATTGTGGTTCTACATTACTTTAAGGAATCCAGGTGGAATGGAGAAACATATGTTTAAAGCAATTTTGCAATATCTAAGGCCCACATTAACCCGGATCTAGAAGAAGTCAATTTTTTTAAGAACATGTTAATGTTATATATAGCATATCTTCTATTGCCTATGCCTTTTTAAGAAGTGTTTGATTCAACGGTGAAATAAGTTTTTCTTTACTGCAAATTGTAGAGTTATTAGTGTTGGCCAATCAAGCGCATCCAGGATAAGCCATGTATCATCTCCCGAGGCTTGGTCTGCAGCAGACAAGCTTAAGAATGGTTGTGTCGCTGTCAAAACAATAGAAGAAGCTCTTAATGTTGTTCAGGTGATGTGTCAAAAAATATGTAGAAATAAATTTATACATGTAAAGAATATATTCGTAAAAGAAATGTATTGAATGCATTTCAAGAAGGTCCCATATAGATCACTAGCACCATTGTATCCATTAATGCTGGAAAGGCAGATTGGTTTTATAAGGCATTCTGAAAGTGTTCAAACAAGGTTGAAACCCTTGTTGGTACTAGATATGAATGTTCAAAGTGCGGCCACACACATGGAGTAGCTGCACTCAAGTTGACTTTGCGAACATTCCTTTCATGATTATAGTTGTGTTTACTTTATTTTAATAGATATGTTATGCGGTGACTTATATCAACCATTTGTGTTGCATACGAACTTTTAGGTATAAGGTTGAAGCTATGACTCATGATGAGACAGGCAGTATTTATTTGCTACTGTGGGATAGGGAGACCACTTAGTTATGCGAAAAGCCAGTCGAGTCAATCTTTAATGAGGTGGTAATTGCAATTTTAAACCATAAATTATTTCTATTTTACGTATGTCTATTTGGTTTAATCCTGTATATACTAAGTAGTTCCAAACATTGACATCAATATATAGTTAATGCAGGCAACTCCAGACGATGAGTATCCACATACACTGGACAATATGATGGACAAAAAGGTGTTGTTTAAACTAACTGTTAAGGCTACAAATATCAAGTAGTACGATATAGTCTACACTGTGATGAAGGTGTGTGATGATGAGAATACCATATTGAAGAACCTCCCAATGACTTTAGTCGACAAGAATACTCATGTGGTTAATCTACATATACATCGGACACTATAAGTATTATGTATGATGAATACTAAACCAAATGTTCTACTTATTTCAAATCTAATTTTGCTTAGGGTATTCATGTTCGTAGGAGGCTAGGTACAACAATTTGTTCGATATATCAGGCATTATTGTTAATCTTACAAGTGACAATGACACTCACCTTATTATGGTTAGTGAAACTTTATTGGGTTTTAATGAAGTAAAACTGCAATGACATTAACAAAGGAGAACACCTTCTTAGATTTTACTAATGATCTGTTTCGTTTTACTAAGGATTTTGCTGAAGAATGTGTTAGTAGCCTCAAGTTCAAAACCCCGACTAAAAGAGTTGCCAGTGGTATAAAAGTTGCAACTATCAATCTCAACCAGGATGAGGAGGAAGTTTAGCACTCCACCAATAGGTTTACTCTCAAGATTTTTAAGAAGATGAAATCCCAATAGTCAGATATTGATAGTTAAAGCTTGAATCTAAACATTTGTGCATTTCTATAGCAGTGATTGTTATATTTTCAATTGCAGGTTGCATTAGTTTATATTTAATGCAAATATAGATATTTATATATCAAATGTAATCTTGAAGCTATTTATATCAGAATTGCAATTCAAGTCTTATTAAGTATGGTTTAATATTTTTTCATTAAAGAATATGTATGTATGTATGTATGTATGTATGTATGTATGTATGTATGTACGTATGCGTGTGTGTTTTTCAAGTGCCGTTTCAACATCCAGTGAAGTCCAATATTACTTTGAAGCAGGTCCTCATATTTGGTCATGCTTCTTCAAGGCTCATTATCAAATCTATTCTTGATGAATATTAAATTGAGAGTGGTATGAATAAAATCAAACAACATTCTAAAAAAAAAGAATAAGCCTAGCATGTCAAACTTAGAGCCCCTGTCCAGCCAAATTGCTCGAAAAAGGGCACAACAACAAAGAGATTAGAAAATTCATTTTTAGTTGCTGAATTTGTATCTGAATTTCGTTATCTATTAAAGTCCACTATTGCTTCAACATGGAATAGATAAATTTATTTTAGCACAGGAAGACAATCTACGATGTAGATTAAATTTATGTAATAAGGCGAATATGAACACATTATATCTTGAAGACATTTATGTAATAAGGCAAATAAGGAGAAAGTTAATTTGTATTTTTAGGCAAAACAATCCATAGGAATTTGGTGATCTCCATTGTACCCACACTACTACATAATTGACTTTTACTAACATTTAAAGAATGTCACTAAATCATATTAAAATGTTAGCTATATATATATATATATATATATATATATATATATATATATATATATATATATATATATATTAGTAACATTTTAACAAATGTTAAATATACCCCATGTTACTAAAGAGTTTTACTAACATTTTTTTAAAAATTTAATAACATTTAATAAAAATGTTACAATAGATCTTCTATAGTAATATTATGAGAAATGTTACAATAGACATTTCTTAGTAACATTTAAAGAAATGTTACAATAGATATATTTTGTAACACTTAGAAAAATATTACCATAGATATTTTTTGTAACACTTAAAAAATGTTACAATAGATATTTTATATAACACCTAGAAAAATGTTACCATAAATATTTTTTGTAACACTTCAAAAAATGTTACCATAGATATTTTTTGTAACACTTAAAAAATGTTACAAAATATTTTTAGTAACATTTTTTTAGTTATATTATACTATTTTTTATTTTATATTTTATATTATACATGATATAAATATACTAAAATTAATTACTACAACATGAAATATTTCATGAAATTCACAAATTCACAAAATGAAAATTTTATAGCCTCTTTCATTAATCAATAATCATTGTAGAAATTTATTTCGTGATGCAAATAAAATGGAAAAAGGAAAAATATTTATAGAACTTAAACTCTATAAACATTCCATATAAAAAAGAAAAGAAAAAGTGATACTATGTATATAAAAAACTTAGTCCTTATACTAATCCTAGAAAAATGTATTTATCTGCTTAACTAGCTCATCGCTGCGATGACTTATTACCATTCTCTTAAACCAATCAACCAAGTTCATCTGATGCACATCAAACAAAAAAGCTCATTATGATCATAATTCAGTTCCAACACTTTAAAGCTCATTTAAGAGAAATACATATATACATTGTAAATTTTCTTCTAAAACTATATTATATTGGACATCAAAAAAATGGCCCATTAACATGTTGTGTTTGTAGAAATTCAATAATAAAAATGTGACTTTCTATCAAAATTGGGGTACAAAATTGGAAATTAAAGGAACACAAAATTGGATTCTATAAAAAGCAGAACAAGGAAACTCAAACCTTTCTTCAGAATTCACTTCATGATTCATACCATTACTAATGTACTATATATACTGACTTATATTATAACTAACCCTTATACTATTAATTGGATTATGTTACTTAGCCCTACAATTACTAATTAAGAAATTAGGCCTAATTGGGCTTTTGAATCTCATGATCATAACATAACATTTCCTGTTCTTCACAAGTCAAAGATAAACTTAATAAAGAGCAAACCTTATACCAAAAACAAAGAGCACGACATTTTCATGTCCCAAAAAAAAAAAGAAGCATTACATTTTGTTGCTGAACTAAATATACAAGTTCTAAGAGCTTCACATTTAAATTAACTTTCCATTTAACCAGCATAAGATTGATTTGTTGACAAATTAGTCCCTCAACAATTTATAATTACACTAGTACCGAAAAGATTAGAGTGTTTCATTTTAGTGTTAAGCGAATAACTACTTCGTTAAGTAGAAGCAATACTATAGGATAATTATGAAGGCATGTATGAGTGCACTAATAAGAAATTTTTTTCACAGAAGAAAACATTCTTAATTATTGTTACCTCATGGTATCCCCCAACAATTCTTGATGAGTATGTCTTATCATGACTATGTAGATAGCCTCCAATTTCCAAATGTTGAAGCCGAATCTTCTGGTCTTGTTTCCAATTCTTCCCACTTCCTTCTATTAGAAGCCTAAAGGAAAAAAAAAGTGAAATACTTATAATTTATGAAGCATCTTAGAGAATGTTGAGATCTAAATATTCTCACAAAGATAAAATTTAATGTCTCACTTCCAATTGTCTCTTTGTCCGATTCAGAATCGTCTCCATAGCAACTCACCTATATATGCAGTTCCACTTGAAAAATATTAGAAAATAAATTAAAGAGACTTGTTCCTTTGCAAATTGCATCAATGATGAAAACTATTTAGATAATAATCACTCATTCTATTCCATAAATAAGCCATTTTAACTTTTTTGGTATATTTATTTATAACTCAATATATCAAGATATAAATTGTGTCTGAATACATTAATCTGTAAAAGCAATAGAAGTATTAATAGACTCCTTATAAAAATACCAAAGAAAGAGAGTAATTAATGAACAACTAACCTCAAGATTGTTTGAAATTGGGGAAGCATGCATATGGCTGTGAAGCCATTTTCTTGTTCCCAAGTGCTGCAATCTAATAATTGTTCCACTTTTAATTGTATCACCTTGTTTGGCAGAACTCCCTTTTTCAGGCCTAACAATCTGCAACAAAATGTTAATGCCATGTAATTTTTGAGAACTACAACAACTACTATTCCATCATGTTATTTAGCAATGAAGAATCTTAACTTAGAAAAAATATTATTATGACCATTAAGTTTCAATGCATATGTCTACCAACAAAAGAGGTTATTAGGTATTCAATAGAAAACAAGAAATTACCATAAAGTACCATTTAGAATTTTTCACCTGTATACATCATACAAATACAAAGACAATATATTCTAAGACAATTATTTATCTGATATTTTGTCCATTAAAAAATAAGAAGGATATTTAAGAGTTAATATCTCAATGCAGTTGACAAATAAGTAGGTCTTAGACATACTAAAAAACCATAGTCAAACAGTAACACTTTAAAATTACAAGCACAGCATAGTTAGAACTTTTTGTAAACCACAACAGCTCACTATCATGGCTCGACGGCATTAGAAATTACCTACATGCCTGTCCTGATCGAAGATACAGTTTGATGTAGCAAACTTGGTACATTTTTGGAGGGATATTAAATTGTTGCAAAACAACAATAGAGATACTCAGTGGATCTAAAGATGTGTGCCCCTCAAAAAGCAATAACCAATACCTAAAATATATGCAACATGTTGAGATTATCATCACTTAATGAACATGTTGCCTCTTCCATCTCTTTGAGTGGGAAAACAGACGATCCATGCCTTTTTTTTGGAGCTTGTGGCGCTTGATCTTCTAGTTGCCAAAACTCTGCAAGCCTATAAATCCCTGAATAAAAAAGCAAATGTATATAAACATTCCAACATGAAAGAAACATAGAAGAAGAGGAGAATACATACAAGGGTCGGTATGATCTTGAGACTTGATAATAAAACATATACACATTATATCTATAGTTAAATTAAAATATAATAGTACATTATACTAAATATAGACTTGCTTTAAGAAAGAAAGCAATTGCAGTAATAAAACAGCCTAGAAAGTGCCACTAGCAGAAACCTGTGAACAAATAAAACTTTAGTTTAAGTATCAAACTTCTGATTATCATTATTTTATATAAATGAGTGTTAACAAAAAAAGATTTTTTTTTACTATTATGAGAGGTCTTCTTCCAAATTTATCCATCAGTATTGCTCCGAATGCTGTAAATAGAACCTATGATTCATTGTAACAAATGAAGTTTATACATGAGAATGTATGTATATGATTACTTTCTTAAACTTAGAAGCATTTGTATAGAGTGATCAGCTACCTGTATTAAGATTTTCATTAGAACTTAGAATCAGGATATGCACTACTAACCAGAATATGAAAAATTAAGATTTTCATTTCTTTTAAACCAATAAACATAAGTAAGAACTTACTCTGCATAGCTTCCAGGTTCTATTTTATTTTGACACCTTTAGCGTTAATAATAATAATAATAATAATAATAATAATAATAATAATAATAATAATAATAATAATAATAATAACCTTTAGCATGATAGATTCAATTCACACAAAGAGAAGCAATTCCAAGTTGCTTATTCATTAAAACAAATCATACAGAAATTGAATTAATTTAAAATAATTGAAAAAGAAAAACGAGAGAGAAAGAAATAATGGAATTACCTGCCAGAGGATAAAAGGATTGGAAGTCCTGACAGTAGATTCTTCAACCTCAGCCTCAAGCTGTGGAAGAGCAACCTCCTCTGATTATTTTATTGGCCAAAATAGCTCAATCCTAGGAGAGAAGACCTAACATTCATAATCATTAGTCTCAAGCACGCATGGTTTACAAGACTCAAAGTTGCTGAATTATAATATCATTCTGATGCAGGATGTAATATAAAATCAGCATTAATTATAAAAAAATGATCTAAAGGACCTAAACTCCCAAATTGAAGAGAACAAAAAAGAAGACAATAAAAATTTAACTTACAAGTAGAAAGCAAGATTGAGATGGAAATAGAGCAAGATTGAGAGATTCAGAGCATCGAGAGTGAAAGTGGGTGTGAGAACATGCAATGCTTACTCTTGAATTTTTCCCTTCTCATCGCAATTCCAATTCAATCACTCATGCACACTACGATCAGACTAGAATTATGCAACTCTTTTTCTGCACGTAATTTTTTGGAACAAAATTAAAAAGAAACCGGAACAAGCATAAAACAAAAATAAAATAATCATAATTGAGAATAATCAAACCTAGAATTAGATTGAGATTGAGAAAGGTTACAAGGAAAACAAATCACGATCCAAAGAGAGAGAAAGAGATTGTGATGGAGAATGGTTTTTTGATTCTTGATTTCAAGGAAACAATGATTGTGAGCACCGATTGAAAGCACTGAGCAAGAAAACATACAATGGTTCGTGAGAGGGTTTTTGGGAGAGTATGAATCCTAGTGTATTTAGGAATAGAAATAGGAATAGGTAACATTTCTTTAAACTTTTGAAGAAAATTAATTATATTTACTAACATTTTATTGTAAATGTTGTGTTAAATATAATTTTATTTTCAATGTTAATATTTTAACAAATGTTAAGTTTAACACCCTAATATTCAAATCCTTATGCTCGAGTCATAAGTCAATGATATTACGGTGGTACGACTCTCAGGTGGATTTTTAATATATACATATAGGTAATTTCGAAAGGAGTATTAATCGAGAAGCCTGAAAAGAGTAGAAATAAAAGCGCGAAGACGTATCACTCACGTTTCAACAACGAAAAGATAGAACGTGAAGCCGAAAGCGATATACAGACAAGGCATAAAGGAGATTAAGAGATAGATAACAGATAGATATATATAACATAAGTAATAGCCACTAGTCGCGACCCGCGAAGTTTAGGCCGGCTAGGGTACAGTTTGAAAGTAGTTGACAACAGTACATCCTAATCTCTCCCAAAGGAAACATAAGAGCCTCTATAGGCAAGTTCCAAAAGAGTTCAACACATAATATAATCTTTTCAAAACAAAGGTGGAGAGATTCTAAGCAAAACACAAAGTAGAGAAAATAAATATCTTCGCCGTCTCTCAGACGAACCGCAGCTCACTTCTGAGCACCTGAACCTGTATCTGAAAAACAAGAGATATATACGGAATGAGAACCCCGGGCCCATGGGTTCCCAGTACGGTAAAAGTGCCAAATAAATACAATGCACTGCAATAAAAACTCACTAAGCATCCTAAACTCCTTTTCACCAAGTATCCAGCCTAAATTCTCACTAATCCATAAATAGGCATCTGTCGTAAGGGGATACTAAATCTAGTTCATGTTACACATGTTTTCCAACTCGCTGATTCTTCCATGAATCAGACTCAGAATCATAAGCAAAACCATCACCAGTTGTTCTGCCTCAGCAACTCTATATCAATACATTATACCCTCGCCTGGAACTAGTGAAATCACATCACTGCGTCTACCCAGGGGGCTCAAATGATCTCATTCAAAAATTATCATCATTATGCAATCGCATTATCAATTCATCTCATCAAGAACAGCCCCCAACATCCACCAACACCATCATGAGGGATCTCTCAGTTGTACAAACACAAGCAATACAGACAAGTAATACACAAATAAGGTACAAGTAGAACAAGTAGCATGTAATCAGGTAACATAGCATATATGATATAGAAATCCAAACAAATAGGCAAACCCAAATAATTCAAACATATGCAAATGATGTATGCCTGCCCTATGGCTGATGATATCATCTGTCGGTTATATAGCCAACCCGACACGTCCTGGTAGCTAACCATGGACAGAAACACCCCTTGCTACTACCCGCTCAGCCCAGAGCCAGTGGAACAACCACTACTGCGGCTACTACCCAGGCGGGTGTTTAACAGCTCAACCTGGAGCCAGTGGAACAACCACTACTGCGGCTACTACCCAGGCGTCACAATCTCTGACCTGGAGCAAGTGGGACGAACCACAACCCTTGCTACTGCCCAAGTATCTCAAGCATTGACCCGGAGCAAGCGGGACGAACCACAACCCTTGCTACTGCCCAGGTATCTTAAGCATATATTCATTCAATCTCAATTCAAATTATCAATCCTCATTGTTATCAAATCTCAAACATTAACCTGGAGCAAGTGGGACGAACCCCAACCCTTACTACTACCCAGGTATCAGAGTTACATTCATTCAAAACTCCATAATTAACTCATTTATCATAAACATCCCTTTCCGTCTCATACCCGGAGCAAGTGGACAACGCCACTGCCTACTACCCGGGGTTACACATCACATTTCAACATTTTGTATTATTATCCATTCAACACATTCATTCATTAATCATATATGCATTTATACTCAGCCATAATCAATAATGGCTTTGCCGTGACCCGGCAATAACTCAGCCATCCGGCTCATGGTTCAATCAAGAACCAGCCATTTATCAATAGATATAGCCCTTCGGCTCATGGCATACACGGTACTCCTACCGTCATCCTCCATATCTCATATAATCATCGTTGATCACCATTGATCATAACTTTTCCCCTTGCTTCACTCGCAAGTTACCACATCCCCTAGTTCCTTTCTCATTACTAAGCATATCATAATGATTTAATACATAAGGGGTGAGATCGGAGGCTTAGAAGTATGAGATTTGGCTCTTAGAACTCAAAAATCAACTTTGGCATGAAAGCAGGGCCACGCGTACGCGTACTCCACGCGCACGCGTGGATGCCCACAAAGCTCATCGACGCGTATGCGTCATACACGCGAACGCGCAGATTGAAACACAGCCAGACGACGCGTAAGCGTCAGCCACGCGTACGCGTGGGTGCATTTGCGCCCCAGGCACAAAACTGGCACAACTCTGGCACAACTCTCGGGAAAAAAGCTGGGCATTGGGTGCAGCGCATCGACGCGCACGCGCACACCACGCGCTCGCGTGGATAGTGCCTTCTCGAAGAACGACGCGTACGCGCCAAGTGCGCCTACGCGTGGAGGGTCATTCTGCTAAAAAAAATTTCCAAGTTAAAAGCTGCAGAATTCACAGATTCAACCCCCAATCTTCCGACGGGCATAACTTCCTCATTTTAAATCGTTTTTCACCCGTTCTTCGAACGGCATGGACATCCCGGATCCAAATTTCATTTCTAAACAGATTTGGCACAAAACAAAGATCCGTAGTCCAAGTTATGTCCCGTCAAAGTATGCCCAAAAACCATGTTTTCATATAAAACCACAAAGTGCCATTTTCAAAACAAGCCATTTTCAACTCTTTTCAAAATCAACCAAAACATGCCAATTTCAACCCTTTTTGAAACCAATCAAAATATACCAAAATCAACATCAAGCCTCCTCAACTCATACATTAACAACTTACCACAATTCACAAAACCGCCATATAACCATCTTTACCATTTCAAACAAATGGCTAAATTACAACATATCAACATGTCATACATTCTTCCTCATCCCAATTTCCAACAATACTATTTCCAATCAACCATCACTATACATAACCAATATCATACTCACTATCACATGGTTTCACCCCCAAATCAACCTTAATCATTTCTCAAGCATATATCACAACATACATATCTCTCATGCATTATCATACCATCAAGGCATCAATAATCATACTCACATATATGACCACATAATATCTCAACCAAAATCAACATACCTCATCTATACAATTTCACCCAAAATTACCAATTTCCACACTTCAACTCCTCAAACCTCATTATCCAATAACCAACCCAATCATTCATATATTCATTATATGAAATTCATCCAATCACTTGTGTCATCATACAATGCACACATCAACTTGCCTCCCTTACCTCTTTCCGGCCTCCGGCCCAAAATTTACGGCCTCCGGCCCAATTTCACAATTTAAATGCATAAACCACAAATTAATACTCATTATCCAATACATCAAATTTTCAATACACCAAGCATACAAGGCCACACAATTCTCAACCCAATCATCAATTCACATTACATACCAACTATGCATATTAGCATCAACCATTTACACAATCCAAACTTAATCCTAGGGGCATCTAGCCTAGGAATTCTCATCACACCACACGGTACTTAAATGAAACTTAAACCGTACCTCTTGTAGCCAAATCAATTGAGCCTCTTCTATGGAAGTCTCCACCAACCCTTAGCTCCAAGCCTCACCAAAGCTCCACAAGCAATACCAACCTCCCAATTGTGCATCAAAATCACCAAATACACTAACATAACCAATATCACATACATACATCAACCTAGGGCTCATAAAGATGATAAATCACAAGGGTTTGAGCACTTCTTACCTCAGCCCATATGAAGTAGGGATAGAACCCACTTAGAATCCATGTTGGAGTATCCCTAAACACCCAAAATCACAAGATTTCAACACTAACTTCCCAAAAACGTGTAACAGTGGGGAAATTCGAAAACTGGGCAGAGATGAATGGAATACTCACCACAAAACTTAGATAGAATTGTAGAGGATGAGAAGAGCGACGCGTGGCCGCAAACGGCTCGTCAATCGGAGCTCCGTAGCTCAAGTTATGGTGGTTTGAAGATCAAAGAGAGTTAGGTTTTCTCTCTTCTCTTCTCAATTCAGCGCCCCACACTCCTCTTTTAGGGTAAAAATGAGCTGAAATGCTCATAACTAATGTTTATATATGTTGGGTCTTGGGCCCACTTAGGCCCAGTTCACTTATTTTTGTCCGTTGACCCAATTTTGGACCAAAACCTTTAAGATTAGCGCTCTAAATCGCACTTCAAATATTTCTACCTCCCCTAATTATAATTCCTCATTTCTTAATCTTATTTACTCATAATCAATTTTCTCAGCTGCAGTACCAGATAGGCCTCAGCCGGTACTGCCGGTCAAAATTCCACTGCGCGCTTTTACGCAGAAAACTATGTCTTCCGACTCGGAAAAATTCACTGAATCCAAATATCATATTTAAATCATCAAATTCCAATTGCCAAATCTTCCAACCATATTCGCTCCTACTTAACTCATTATTTAATTAATTTCGGTTAGACCGGGTATTACATTCTACCCCCTTAACAGAAATTTTTGCCCTCGAAAATTCCATCCATCACTACGAGTACGCGAGCATAGTCTACCTTTATATCAGACACATAACAGTTCCAAGGTCCTTTTACTCTGCGCGCTTCCGTTGCCGCGCTCTGATTTCTCTATTCCTGAGGGTCTCGATTGTTCGTTCAACGCCGACCAACAGTCTCGTTCCTTACTTTTACCGTCTCATCAACCCACACCCTATTAAATCTCATCAATAATATTGCTATCATCGTTAATCATAGCCATCATCCCACATCACTATAATCAATCAAAGTTTTCTTCGCTTTTAGAATTCAATGAGTTTGGACTAATAAGCTGACAAATTCTTAAGAATCCGCTTTCCTCTAATAATCTATAAAAGCTTTCAAGACACATCTCTTTTGTTGAAGTTACTCAGATAAAAAATTATTTTCAAAAATATAACCAACACTCCTTCAAATTCTTGGGAGAATTTTCAACAGCACCTCCCTAAAAATTGGAGTTTACCACCCGTCACGGGTTCCCTCAAACCAATCTCAGTACCGCATCAACATTTCAATTTAATGGTTTTCACATTCTTCTTTCAAAACCAATCATTATAAATCCCAAACTAAATCCAAGGTCACTATGACCAAACATCATAGTACTCATCTCTCAAACACGACAACTTGCACTCTCTCATCGTCTAAATCCGACTACACATCAATGATAATTTCCTCACCCGTTTCAGAACCGTTAAGGCTCACAGCCGCAATTAATTCCAATTATCTAGAATCATTATCTGCATAAGCTCACTAAACTTTTAAGTACTCCAAGCATAAAGCATTTCTAATCATACCCCACTTTTCCTTATTATTACCATACTATGCTAACGCTTTAGCAAGCTTCTGCTATGCTACTTTGATTTCTCGTCAAGTATTAGCTCCATCACTTATTTCCTCAAGTACCCAACCACAACTTAGCATGACTGGCATTTCAAATCAACATTTCTAAATCCATCATTTAGGACCATTTCTTATCTATCTAAATCAAAGGAACTAAAAGTCACAGGTTTAATCTGTTTTACCAAAAATCTAGAAATCAACCAACTACATAACAAACACAACACATCATTCTCAACAGAAAAATCATTTACATCACGGGTATTTATCCATTTGTATTAAGGCAAATCCTTACTCGGACCATCCGGTTTGCTTCTCAGTCTAACATTAAGCTCGACGTTCCCAGTTTTACTGTACAGGCGGTATTATAAAATCACACACTGCCATTTAAGCCTGATTATTGCAATTACCTCAATCTTACTGCCGCAATCAGCCCGCATCCTGACTCTCTCCTTGTTGGCAATTTCTTGATACATGCCCTGGTAATCCGCACTTGTAACATACGCCTAACCCCAATCGGCATGGCCTATCTGGGTGATGACTTCCACATCTTTGACAGCTCAAAGCATCAGAAGAAGTCAATGTCCGCTTTCCCTTACCATTTCTTTGGGACTCCTCACTCGTCGCAAAGTTATTCCGCCCTTGGGGAAAGTGTTGCATGTATCCTCTCTCCTTAAACTCTCGACCCCTTGGTGTAAATCTTTGGTTGTGCTCTCTATGACTTCCTTTCTCTGCAACCATCTTCTTCACACACTCTTCAACAATTCTGCTCTTATTCACCAATTCTGAAAAAGTTCAGATCTCCATTGGTCCCACTGAACTCAAGATGTCGCTCCGGAGCCCTCCTTCATACTTAATGCATTTCCATTCCTCGAAGTCTTCCAGAGCTCCCTGACACATGCGGGAAAACCTGAATAGCTCCTCAAATTTGTCTGTATACTCAGATACAGACATAACACCTTGCTTCAACCGTAGTAACCCCAATTCCTTGGATGTCCTGGCGGAATTTGGAAAGTACTTCTTATAGAATTCCACCTGGAAGGCATCCCAAGTGATAGGATCATTCCCCTTTGTAGGAGACGTCGAACCCCTTGCCACCAATGCGATGCTTCCTCCGTGAGCAGATAGGTAGCAAATTCAACACACTGCTCTTCAGGCACCAACTGCGCTTGTAGTGCTCGCTCCATGGCCTGAAACCAGGTGTCAGCTTCAATCGGATTAGTGGTTCCCTTGAACTTAGGTGGGTTAACCTTTAAGAAAGTTGCCAGTGTCATCGGGCCCTGAGCTTCCCTTCCGCCATTGCCATTATTATTTATCTGTTGCTCAAGGGCCTCCGCAGTGGCCTGCATAGCAGCAGCCATATTCTCCAATGCCGCCATAAGGTTTACCGGGTTATTCGAGTTGATTTCCGGTTCCTGTGTACTAGTACGATCTCTCTCACGTCTCCGACCGGGTCCACGAGGTGCCATCTGGTTCTTATACACACCACACAATCGATATCAAGTTGATCAGTCTCAATATCGGAAGTATAGTGCTTCAAAGTACCAAAGGTACACTCATGGACTTCATGCTAGATGTATCGGTTAGATACCCTAACTAGCACAGGCACAGACTCAGAGTATGCATTGAAGCATAAGCAGTTCCATCCCTCAGGCTCACGAGGACGAACTGCTCTGATACCATAATTTAACACCCTAATATTCAAATCCTTATGCTCGAGTCATAAGTCAATGATATTACGGTGGTACGACTCTCAGGTGGATTTTTAATATATACATATAGGTAATTTCGAAAGGAGTATTAATCGAGAAGCCTGAAAAGAGTAGAAATAAAAGCGCGAAGACGTATCACTCACGTTTCAACAACGAAAAGATAGAACGTGAAGCCGAAAGCGATATACAGACAAGGCATAAAGGAGATTAAGAGATAGATAACAGATAGATATATATAACATAAGTAATAGCCACTAGTCGCGACCCGCGAAGTTTAGGCCGGCTAGGGTACAGTTTGAAAGTAGTTGACAACAGTACATCCTAATCTCTCCCAAAGGAAACATAAGAGCCTCTATAGGCAAGTTCCAAAAGAGTTCAACACATAATATAATCTTTTCAAAACAAAGGTGGAGAGATTCTAAGCAAAACACAAAGTAGAGAAAATAAATATCTTCGCCGTCTCTCAGACGAACCGCAGCTCACTTCTGAGCACCTGAACCTGTATCTGAAAAACAAGAGATATATACGGAATGAGAACCCCGGGCCCATGGGTTCCCAGTACGGTAAAAGTGCCAAATAAATACAATGCACTGCAATAAAAACTCACTAAGCATCCTAAACTCCTTTTCACCAAGTATCCAGCCTAAATTCTCACTAATCCATAAATAGGCATCTGTCGTAAGGGGATACTAAATCTAGTTCATGTTACACATGTTTTCCAACTCGCTGATTCTTCCATGAATCAGACTCAGAATCATAAGCAAAACCATCACCAGTTGTTCTGCCTCAGCAACTCTATATCAATACATTATACCCTCGCCTGGAACTAGTGAAATCACATCACTGCGTCTACCCAGGGGGCTCAAATGATCTCATTCAAAAATTATCATCATTATGCAATCGCATTATCAATTCATCTCATCAAGAACAGCCCCCAACATCCACCAACACCATCATGAGGGATCTCTCAGTTGTACAAACACAAGCAATACAGACAAGTAATACACAAATAAGGTACAAGTAGAACAAGTAGCATGTAATCAGGTAACATAGCATATATGATATAGAAATCCAAAACAAATAGGCAAACCCAAATAATTCAAACATATGCAAATGATGTATGCCTGCCCTATGGCTGATGATATCATCTGTCGGTTATATAGCCAACCCGACACGTCCTGGTAGCTAACCATGGACAGAAACACCCCTTGCTACTACCCGCTCAGCCCAGAGCCAGTGGAACAACCACTACTGCGGCTACTACCCAGGCGGGTGTTTAACAGCTCAACCTGGAGCCAGTGGAACAACCACTACTGCGGCTACTACCCAGGCGTCACAATCTCTGACCTGGAGCAAGTGGGACGAACCACAACCCTTGCTACTGCCCAAGTATCTCAAGCATTGACCCGGAGCAAGCGGGACGAACCACAACCCTTGCTACTGCCCAGGTATCTTAAGCATATATTCATTCAATCTCAATTCAAATTATCAATCCTCATTGTTATCAAATCTCAAACATTAACCTGGAGCAAGTGGGACGAACCCCAACCCTTACTACTACCCAGGTATCAGAGTTACATTCATTCAAAACTCCATAATTAACTAATTTATCATAAACATCCCTTTCCGTCTCATACCCGGAGCAAGTGGACAACGCCACTGCCTACTACCCGGGGTTACACATCACATTTCAACATTTTCCATTATTATCCATTCAACACATTCATTTATTAATCATATATGCATTTATACTCAGCCATAATCAATAATGGCTTTGCCGTGACCCGGCAATAACTCAGCCATCCGGCTCATGGTTCAATCAAGAACCAGCCATTTATCAATAGATATAGCCCTTCGGCTCATGGCATACACGGTACTCCTACCGTCATCCTCCATATCTCATATAATCATCGTTGATCACCATTGATCATAACTTTTCCCCTTGCTTCACTCGCAAGTTACCACATCCCCTAGTTCCTTTCTCATTACTAAGCATATCATAATGATTTAATACATAAGGGGTGAGATCAGAGGCTTAGAGGTATGAGATTTGGCTCTTAGAACTCAAAAATCAACTTTGGCATGAAAGCAGGGCCACGCGTACGCGTACTCCACGCGCACGCGTGGATGCCCACAAAGCTCATCGACGCGTATGCGTCATACACGCGAACGCGCAGATTGAAACACAGCCAGACGACGCGTAAGCGTCAGCCACGTGTACGCGTGGGTGCATTTGCGCCCCAGGCACAAAACTGGCACAACTCTGGCACAACTCTCGGGAAAAAAGCTGGGCATTGGGTGCAGCGCATCGACGCGCACGCGCACACCACGCGCTCGCGTGGATAGTGCCTTCTCGAAGAACGACGCGTACGCGCCAAGTGCGCCTACGCGTGGAGGGTCATTCTGCTAAAAAAAATTTCCAAGTTAAAAGCTGCAGAATTCACAGATTCAACCCCCAATCTTCCGACGGACATAACTTCCTCATTTTAAATCGTTTTTCACCCGTTCTTCGAACGGCATGGACATCCCGGATCCAAATTTCATTTCTAAACAGATTTGGCACAAAACAAAGATCCGTAGTCCAAGTTATGTCCCGTCAAAGTATGCCCAAAAACCATGTTTTCATATAAAACCACAAAGTGCCATTTTCAAAACAAGCCATTTTCAACTCTTTTCAAAATCAACCAAAACATGCCAATTTCAACCCTTTTTGAAACCAATCAAAATATACCAAAATCAACATCAAGCCTCCTCAACTCATACATTAACAACTTACCACAATTCACAAAACCGCCATATAACCATCTTTACCCATTTCAAACAAATGGCTAAATTACAAACATATCAACATGTCATACATTCTTCCTCATCCCAATTTCCAACAATACTATTTCCAATCAACCATCACTATACATAACCAATATCATACTCACTATCACATGGTTTCACCCCCAAATCAACCTTAATCATTTCTCAAGCATATATCACAACATACATATCTCTCATGCATTATCATACCATCAAGGCATCAATAATCATACTCACATATGACCACATAATATATCTCAACCAAATCAACATACCTCATCTATACAATTTCACCCAAATTACCAATTTCCACACTTCAACTCCTCAAACCTCATTATCCAATAACCAACCCAATCATTCATATATTCATTATATGAAATTCATCCAATCACTTGTGTCATCATACAATGCACACATCAACTTGCCTCCCTTACCTCTTTCCGGCCTCCGGCCCAAAATTTACGGCCTCCGGCCCAATTTCACAATTTAAATGCATAAACCACAAATTAATACTCATTATCCAATACATCAAATTTTCAATACACCAAGCATACAAGGCCACACAATTCTCAACCCAATCATCAATTCACATTACATACCAACTATGCATATTAGCATCAACCATTTACACAATCCAAACTTAATCCTAGGGGCATCTAGCCTAGGAATTCTCATCACACCACACGGTACTTAAATGAAACTTAAACCGTACCTCTTGTAGCCAAATCAATTGAGCCTCTTCTATGGAAGTCTCCACCAACCCTTAGCTCCAAGCCTCACCAAGCTCCACAAGCAATACCAACCTCCCAATTGTGCATCAAATCACCAAATACACTAACATAACCATATCACATACTACATCAACCTAGGGCTCATAGATGATAAATCACAAGGGTTTGAGCACTTCTTACCTCAGCCCATATGAAGTAGGGATAGAACCCACTTAGAATCCATGTTGGAGTATCCCTAAACACCCAAAATCACAAGATTTCAACACTAACTTCCCAAAAACGTGTAACAGTGGGGAAATTCGAAAACTGGGCAGAGATGAATGGAATACTCACCACAAAACTTAGATAGAATTGTAGAGGATGAGAAGAGCGACGCGTGGCCGCAAACGGCTCGTCAATCGAGCTCCGTAGCTCAAGTTATGGTGGTTTGAAGATCAAAGAGAGTTAGGTTTCTCTCTTCTCTTCTCAATTCAGCGCCCCACACTCCTCTTTTAGGGTAAAAATGAGCTGAAATGCTCATAACTAATGTTTATATATCATTGGGTCTTGGGCCCACTTAGGTCCAGTTCACTTATTTTTGTCCGTTGACCCAATTTTGGACCAAACCTTTAAGATTAGCGCTCTAAATCGCACTTCAAATATTTCTACCTCCCTAATTATAATTCCTCATTTCTAATCTATTTACTCATAATCAATTTTCTCAGCTGCAGTACCAGACAGGCTTCAGCCGGTACTGCCGGTCAAAATCCACTGTGCGCTTTTACGCAGAAAACTATGTCTTCCGACGGGAAAATCATTGAATCCAAATATCATATTTAAATCATTTTCTCAGCTGCAGTACCAGACAGGCTTCAGCCGGTACTGCCGGTCAAAATTCCACTGTGCGCTTTTACGCAGAAAACTATGTCTTCCGACTCGGAAAAATTCATTGAATCCAAATATCATATTTAAATCATCAACAAGTCCCAATGATTAATTATAGTTGTCTCTCATGGAATGAAAAAAAATATTTTATTACTATAAAATATAATCCATTTTTAAACTATTTGACGAATGTATTTATTAAATAAAACTTAATAAGCTAAATCAATAAAATGTTACTGAAAATTTATATATTTTTTGTTTTATTTTTTGAGAAAGATAGGACAATTTATTATTAATTCCATTAAACACTTTTATTTTAAGAAAAAGACTTTTAAAGTGAGAAAATAAGATCTCAATAATGATTGAATTTACAATTTTCACAACGTTCAAATTTTCTATGATGATTTAAATTAGATTAAAACCATATTTTTCCATTTTAAAAAATTATTCACTTTAAAAAGTATAATACTCCTTTCTATATATGCTACTAAATAGTCATTTAAAAAAAAAACACAAATCCAATTTAAATTTGATTATTTATATTTTGATTGTATCTATATATTATAAAAAATAAGGTTTATAAAAAATAACTCAATATTATTAAATGTCAAAGGTTGAATTATAAAAAAATAACAGATAAAATTAAAGTAACTAAATTACCTTCTCATTATCGAACACTAAAAATAAATATCTTAAATTTAAGTAAGGTTTATAAAAAGTAACTCAATATTTATGTTTATGAAATAATTGTTGGGACTTGAGATCTAGAAACTACCTATAATATATTAACTAATTCATAAAATAACTTAACTTAAAAATAACTCAAATAAAGAATTTGAGTTTAACACAATCAAGCATGATAATTTTCTATTGTCAAAGTGGATTTAGCTAGATGGAGAACAAACATATTCACAAAACTTAATTTCAAATCAAGCATAATTAAGAGTGCACGATTGACTTGGCCAATGTGAATCCAATTTCCATATGTACAACCTAAACTATTTATCTTTTGTTTTTTCTTATAACGTATGCCCTTACAATATAATTAAGAAAATTAATATCAACATACCTCCATAACATATTATATAATTTTCTTCAAGTCCAATTGGTTTTCAATTAACTAATCAAGATAATGTCTGCAGAAAGATACGATACAAAATGCTTTATTAGTCCCAAGGTGAGAACACAGATATAGCCAAATAAAAAAAACAAATTAATCACCAACATAGCCGATGATCACCTACATGGATAATTGAATAGTGTATGTTTTTTCTATGTATAACCCAATCAATATCGAGAGATACCACAACTCTGCTCCCGAACATAGAACATACAAAAAATATCTAGACATAGCCAAAATAAAGCATTAGCGTGTTTTTGCATACTCTGCTTTGATTAAATTTGTTTTGTTATACAATAGCTTGCACCAAATAAAAATAACTTTCAAACAAAGCTATATTGTTAGTGTCTAACCATATACGTGAAATCATCCCAGACACATGTAGAGTTATGACTAAGTGAATTGATAAATTAACAGGATTTGATCTTTCTAGATTTAGGCCAACTTTGGACAAATAGTTGAATCCATCAAACTATTTTCAAGGTGATACAAGGTATAAAAACTTATGTCCAGATGAAAAGATACGATCTACACCGATATATAATTGTTGGACTTAACAAAAATATTTTTGGGATAATAAACAAACAAAAGTCCTTCATTCCAATATATTTTTCATTGTTGTTGTTTTATTAGTTTTGTCTCATTTTGCCTCCTCTTATATACAATGTTTTATTGGTACAGAGAAGATGACACAATCTAACCATATCAAGAAAATAAATCAATCATCAATACAAGCAATCGTCATATGTATAGAAAAAATGCACAATTAAATAATCCAAACCATTTGAAAATGGTTAAAGCATTTCAAATCTCTCTCCATGCACGCAGCAATCACAGCAGTAGGACACAGCCATAATTACCAGCGCTTACTTTACATTCTCTATCCATATGCATTATATATCTATATTATTTGTGTTCAACCAAAACAAAAAACTTTCAGCACACCCTTTCTTGTTATTGTTTAACCATTTGCGTGAAATAATCCAAGGACCACAAAAGAGTGACTACAAGCTAGGGATGGCAACGAGTCCCCATGGGAGCGGGGACATGCCCCCCGCCCCCCGCCCCCAATATTTGTCTCCGTCCCCGCCCCGTCCCCATGACGGATAACGGGGACCCCGTATCCGCTGGGGACCTGGGTCTCCGCGGATATCTGCGGATTTTTGTAAAAATGAATAAAAATTGAAAAAAATAGAAAAATTTAGAGAAAATCAAAGATAATCCTCAATTGTCATTACAAACATAATATCCATAGTTTTTAAAGACTGAAATAACAATAACAACAAACATAAACATCCAAACATATCCATAGACAACCAAATATTACATAAACAACCAACCATATTCATAAACAACCAAATAAAGTTCATGACATCATAAAAACATAATTCCACCATCTCAATCTTCCTTTCATCCCGTAATGATAGTGATGGTAGATTCCGACTTACTTGAATCCTACAGTGACAAGAAAACAATTTAAAGTTAAAATTATATAATAACTCAATAAGTCAATAATATAAAAACATAGTGTGTTATATGTAATTTAATAATTTACTTATGTCAACATCCCCTTCAATGTTATGAATTGTGTAACACTCAAATCCTATATTAGTTGTGGTGCCAAGTTCATTCCAAAGCCAATCTTGGTTACACATTAGAGCCTCTAATGTGTCCGGACGCAACCTACTACGATGTGGCGTAACAAATCGACCACCCGTACTAAATGAAGATTCAGAGACAACAGTAGAAATAGGAATCGTCAAAAAATCTCTAGCAATAGCTTGCAAAGTAGGAAACTTCGCTCCATTTGAATTCCACCAATTTAAGATATCAAAATCATGTTCAGTTTGTGGTACCGGTCTCTCTTCAAGATAATAATCCAACTCACTCTTTGTATCAATAAATGTGGATTCTTTGTGGTACCGGTCTCTCTTCAAGATAATAATCCAACTCACTCTTTGTATCAATAAATGTGGATTCCTCACTTACATGTGCAGCAAAATCAGCTTGCCAATCTTCATGACTGAACTTCCTCCCCTTTGAACTTGAAGGAATTGATGGTGGTGGCGGCATATCTAATTGGGCAGCTTGGTCTCTCTCTCTTCCCTTTGTTGCATATTCTAAAACTAAATCTTGCACTACCCTTTTGACTTGACTAATTACAACACATGCCTCCGTCTCACCATATATTTTACGAAAAAAGAAATTCAAATACATCTTGTACCTAGGATCCAAAAGAGTCCCAATAGCCATAACTGTATTAATCACACCCCAATACTTTTCAAACTTAGTTATCATACTAGTAGCCATCATTTCATTATCTCATTCCACAATTTTTTCACTCCATCAAAGCCACTTAATCACACAAACCTTGGAAAATAAAGATTTGATGTAGGATAAGTTGTTCCAGAAAACAATTCAGTCACATCAAAAAATATCCTCAATCTTTGAAAAATCTGATCCGCCATATCCCAATCCTTCTCACTAGGCAAAGATTTATATTGACTCTCACGCAATGACAATCTTTCAAATACATCTCTATACATAATTGCAACTTCAAGCATCAAAATGTTGAATTCCACCTAGTTTTACAATCAAGACAAAGATTTTTTGTGTAGGGTATTTTAAGTAGCGCACATGTTTCCTTAAATTTTTCTCCTCTTTTAGGTGTTGCAGTCCAATAATGAACACTATCCCTCACCCCTTTCAATAGCATGTGAAATAAGTTGTAACCCATCCTTGACAATCAAATTTAATATATGCGCACAACATCGCATGTGAAATAATTTACCACCCAAGATAAAGTTTCTATGTGACATTTTAGTCAAAATATTCTTAATCATAACGTCATTAGTACTGCAATTATCAACAGTCAAAGTGGATACCTTCCTATCAAGATTTCAATCCATCAAACAATCCACAAGAACCTCTGAAAGTACCTCAGCCATGTGGGGAGCCGGCACATATATAAACCTGTAATGATAATTTAGTACAATTATAAACAAGACAGCTTTGCAATTATACACAAGAACATATCACAATTATATAAACAAGACAGCCTTGTAATTATATAAACATTCGGAAGAACATATAATGATAATATTATTACCTCACAAGACGGCTTTGCAATTTCCAAGAATCATCAATGTAATGAGCCGTGATAGCCATATAACCTTTGTTTTGGTTGCTTGCTATCCACATATCAGTCGTAATTGCAACTCGACTTTTATTACGCTCAAGGACATTCATTGTCTTTGATCTCTCATCATTGTAGAGCTTCAAGATGTCACTCTTTAAAGTGTTGCGAGTAATCACCTTGAAGAGAGGTTGCAAAGCATTGCAAATCATCGAAATCCAATGTGGTCCACAATAGATAGCGGATACTCGTGAAGACAAACTATAATTGATAACTCTTTCCTTGCATTTTCTTGGTCGAAGGTATATGCACCAACCACAACTGTTTCCCTACTAGTTGTTGGAGTTGTCTTCATCATACATTATCTTATATCTCTAGTGGTGCGGAGCTTGTAGCTTTTGAAGTGATCATATAAATGCGAAGTGCCTTGTTTTGGGTCACCAAGTAGCTTCGATTTGCAATAATTGCATTCAGCCTTTAATTTTCCCTTGATTTCCACAATCTTGAAGTGATTCCACACTTCGGAGGTTAACTTCCTCTTTCGAACACCACTTGTAGAGTTTGTCGTTCCCTCATTAGTAGTTGCAGTATCCGTTTGGGGTTCTTGAGGTTGAGATTGAGGAGCCTCTTGTGTAGTTTGAATATTAATGCCTCTTCCGATGGAGTACTCTTCTCAAGAGTATTACTCAATGCATCCGAAGAAGACATTCTATAAATCATGAGATATATACACAATTAAATACACATACAACAGAATTGTTTGACTCAATTACTCACTAACTTAAGAGTCTTATATACACAATTAAATATCAATACATTATCCGTAAATAACAATTAAATTGTTATGATAAACCTATTTTAGCATCCACACATTGGCAAGGAACCTAATACATTATCAGTAAATAGAACACACAGAAAAATGAGATTTGTTTATAATATTAGTGTGATGATTATAGTGTTATGCATAATAATAGATAAATTAATCAATCTAAAAAACAATAAAAAACATAGAAAGACAACTTTACAAACAAATTTATAAATTAGTGCAGTGCTGTCCTGTCATGAACTATTTCTTGGCACTACAAAATATTCCAGTAAGAGAAATGGTACAAATTACAATCCAGACTTTTGCAAATGGAATTTTATGCGAAAAAATAATCATTAATTGTTAAAATCCATTATTAACCAATAAAATACATAAGCAAATAGTAACTCAGGCACTTAGCAGATGAGACAACGAATATATTTGTATGTTTGATTTAATCAAAAAATATATATAAAATCAAAATTATAAAACGAAAAGGGTTGTTATATATATATATATAATCACGATTGTAAAACAAAAAGGGTTGTAACACAGCAAGACCTAATTAGCAGCCACAATTTCTTAATACAAAGATACTAATACTTTCATGTATCAGCCTTTTGATTATGCAACGAACATATGAATTAGTTAACCTAATCAGAAATTCAGATTTCAGAAATTCATTAACCTAATAAAAAATTCACAAATTTAAAATTCAGAAATTCAGAAATTCAAAACACAAAAATTCAGATTAATTGGAATCTCATTAATTCAGAACATAGAAATTTCTTACCCTAATTCAGAAATCTAAATTCAGAAAAGGATTTGCAAGACCAGTAAAGACTAGGGCTAACTTACCTAAACCTGACGGAGAAAAGGGGAAGGAAGACCAACGAAGATCGGCAATGCGAAGAGGAGAAGATGACGACCCGCGACCAGGAGAAGACGATGACGTTGCCGGAGCCCGCGACGATGAGCTCGACACCTTCAGGGAGCGAACCGAGCCACTCAAGGGGTCTGGGGTGGGAGGCGGCGCTGACGGACCAGAGAGTGAAAGGCGGCGGAGGACGGTCGGCAGTCAGCGGGAAGGAGCCAGGAGGGGTTGAGGGTTTGAGGAGAAGTGGAGAGTCTCAGTTCTCGCTCTCTGTCTCTCTGAAGCAGGGGAATAATGTGACGGCTAGGGTAATGGGAATGGCTGATGGTTCACAACTTCACATATATATATTAGGGCATTTTTGTCTTTTCACACAAACGGGGATTTAACGGGTCCTCACGGGGCGGGGATCTCTACCCCCGTCCCCGCCCCGTTTATTATACGGGGCCCCGTCCCCCGTACCCGCGGGTAGAAATTATCCCCCATATCCGCTCCTCGCCGGGGATTTTTGCCATGCCTACTACAAGCTACCAAAATCATCATGGAAAAGAGTTACTATATACAATGTTCACTAATAAAGTCAATGCTGGTCAAATAAAAAAAATTTATCCACAGGAAAAGCTACATACAAAAAATCATATAGAATCAAATTAGGATAAATGAAGATATTAAAAGGAGCTCTGCTACTTCTGCATTAGGTGGTGTTACATGGAAAAAAAGTTTTGTTCATTATTATGAGATGACTGTTGATGGTTTGCAACCTGACTTTCACATGTACATGCAACCAACAGTGGAGGAACCAAATCGAGATGCTAAGAGATTTTATGACCTCTTAGATTCAGTTAGTTAACCCTTGTTGAAAAATTGTGTCCATTCACGATTGTCACTTGCTAGTAGGATGTTGAGTATAAAATTAGAGGGAAACCAATCCTAGGGATCTTTTGACCAGTGGGCAACTTTGTTTAGAGAGATGCAAACAACTCCAAATAAAATTCCTGCTCATAACTATGAAGCTAAAAAAATTATTTTCCAACTTGGGTTTAAGGAGGTTAAGATAGATTGTTGTGTCAATAGTTGTATGATATATTACAAAGAAGACAAAGATCTTAAGCAATATAAATTTTGTGGGGAGTAGAGATTTAAGCCTAGGAAGGGTAAAATTAAAGAGGTGCCATATAAAAGAATGTATATTTTCCATTGATTCCAAGGTTACAAAGGTTGTATGGCTCAATGAGTTCTGCCTCTCATATGTTATGGCATCACCAAAATCGCAGAAACAACGATGTGATGACACATCCTTCCCATGGTGAAGCATGGAAACATTTGGATACCAAGCATCCTCATTTTGCAAGCGAACTGTATAATGTTAAACTTGGACTTTGATCTAATGGAAATTTTCCTAATGTTCATTTAGCACATCGTATTCTTACTGGCCTGTTATAGTCACCCCTTGTAGCCTTCTACCTCATATGTATATAAAATACCTTTTTTGTTCCTAACGTGCATCACACCGGGAAAAGAATATCCCAAAGCAAAAATTGATGTTTATCTTCAACTATTGATAGATGAACTTAAAGAGTTGTAGGATGAAAGACATCCTAACATAAGCAGAAAAATTGTTAATGGTCCACATTAATTGTGGGATGAAAAGGCAATGTTAGACATGGATGTCCTTTGTAGGTGACTGAATTTGAATTTGGTACAGGTACATGAAGGTCATTGGACAAAGCCTAAGGGAAACTATGTCTTGACACTCCAACAATGAAAAAGTATTTGTAAATGGAGTGAACTACCTACCCGACTCCTGTCCATTTCTCAAAATGACAATGCGACCTTTCAAGATAAAAACAATCCACTTTGGTCCCTGTTCTCCACTTCCGTGTGGGTGTTTTTCTATCAACTCTAAATGGAAAAGGCTTACGTGTTAGGTTTAGAAATGGACATGGGCTAATTGTCTCTAAATTTAAATTGGTTAGGAGTTTATTTGTCCTTATTCTTTAAACAATATCTCTTTCAAAATATTTTTTATTCATTATATTAATATTTTTTTCAATAAATTATTGAATATATAGTACAATAAGTATAAACTAATAAATTATTCAAATTTAAAAATATAATTTATTATAAAATTAAATAAATAATTCTCAAATATAATTTTTAGGGTAAAACACTCGTATAAACCAAAGGCAATTCAATATTGTATGAATCACCCGAAGTTAAAGATGTTACGTGGATGTCTTGATGCATGTTACTATATAAATTGAATTAGCCTAATTTGAATTACAAATTATAGTAGTAAATTGAATTAGGTTGTATCGAATTACTAGGGTTTAGGGTAATTCAAAGTAGGTAGCTTCGATTTACTAAGCAATGCACATAGTTTCAGACCACCCTTGATAAATTGAATTAGTGGATTTCGATTTAGCCCATGGTTTTTGCACATAGTAAATTGAATTGGGCAAAAATTCAAATTACATATGCTAAATCAATACATGCCGATTTGATTTAGTAGTACTCGAGCTCTAATGTAAATCTATACAACCTCATTTGATTTACATACAAATCCCTATATATAGAATTCGAATTCACTTGATTCGAATTACAAATCTACACACCATATCTCACCAAAACAAAAAATCCAAAGAAAGTAAGGCAAGCTATACTACAAGATTGATACTATAAAAATAGAAGATGACCCAAATCGAATCTATCGGTTGGACAGAGTCGCCCATATTGCTGGTAGTGTGTATGAAGAGGCTAGTAAATAAAATTTAATTTTTTTTATTTAAGAAATAAATAATTTTTAGGGATATTAAATTGGTTAAAACTTGATTATTAGAATTTTATAATCTGTAAATATCAAGTAGTAGTTAGAGTATTCATTTAGGGGTAGTAGTGTGTTAAATCATTATTAGTGATATTAAAACGCTTAGAGCTTGAATATTAGAATTATTAGAATCTTTAAACTTTGAATAGTAGTTAGAGTATTGATATAAGGATAGTAGTATGTTAGAATATTGATATCGTAAATGCATGTTGGATAAAGAGTAACTAAGTATGTTGATGAGTAGATTTAACAGGTTTGGATAGAGTTTGTGAGTTTTTATTGTTATAAGTTTAACAAGGTTAGAAATTTTATGGAGTTTGATTTAATCTAACTTAATTTAATTTAATTTGGATTTCAAGTTTTGGATTAAGTATGCAGTAGAACATTAGCAAACATTTAGAATGATATAATTTATTTAAAAAATTGAATGATGAAATGTTAGATTAATGAGGCACTACAATTTTAGTTATATACTAAAAGGTTTAGCTTTTTGGCGTAAATAGTAGTTTAACTACTATGTTCCTTTAGAATTTAATTTAATTTTGGTTAAACTATTTTGCGATTAAAATCATCTATTTTAGGTGATTGTTGTTTTCTAAAATGCTATGATTCTAAGAAAATTTTTCAATTGTCACGCAGCCCACCGCTGTATCACAAGTATGAGGGAGCTGCATGGTATGCTGTTAGATGATAGGATCATACTGTACCTAAAAATGACTGGCCTGATCCATCTCGTGAGACTCAACGATTATTGATTTAGGTTGGATGAGCCATTAATGAGTGCATTTATAGAGAGATAACGTCTGAAGACGCATACATTTCATCTACCATTCAGAGAATGCACAATTATACTACAGGATGTAACCTACAAGTTAGTGACAAACACATAGTAATTCAATGAAACAAATGGTATTGAATACCAAGAAACTATTATAGTAGTTCCTTTTTTAATTTTTCTAACATAAATTTACATTATTTGAGAAACTAATCATACCACTGCTTAATGATTTTACCGTAATTAACAACATAGAAGTCAATGTTAAATTTATTAAACTAAACTATAATTAAGATGATGACTAAACATTATTGTGATTATTATCAAATTGTTTGAATGATAAGTTTTGTTTAGTATACTCAAATAACAGTAGCCCAAGAAGCATAAAAGACTGGCCTACTAAGCAAGCTCACACACACTCAACCATGGTCCAAAGTTATTTGCTCTATTACAAAATGCTTCCCATAAAAAAAGCAATCACAAGGAAAGAAAGAAAAACAAAAAATTGGCCCATAATCAAACCAAAGCTCATACGGTGGTCCATAATCTAAACTCACACTCCTGAATTTGAATTTTATTTCATTTGAATTCATTCTCTTCACATCCACTGAAAGTCAAATTCTCTCTTTTCTCTCTTCTCTTTTCTTACATTACATTACTCTCTGAACCAAGAAGAAAGAAAAAGGAAAAGAACTGGAACTAGGACATGGTCAAGAATAAAAAGGTTGTTTCTAATTTCAAGCAAGAAGAAAAAGAAAAACGGGCTATAACAAGAGGGAAGATCTCATCGAACAAAGGATCACAAAAAGGTGATTTTTCCATTTGTGCTTCAACGAGAAACCATGAAGAAAGCACCATTCAAGAAACTATGAAGATAGTGAAGTCAAAGGTGCTCAGTGGTTCATCAATGGCTAAGAAACAAATTTGGGGCCAAAGAAAGAAAGCACGGTCCAGGTTCAAGAAGATTAAAGAAAAAGGATGAAAGAGAAACTTCAGTCCCCTCTCTCTCGCCTCTGAGAACGCCGCTGCTGACTCTGAATATTGGAGAAGAAGACAAACCAAGTGCTGAAGATGGTTCAAGCCCTGAAAGCTTCATTTCTCTATAATAGGGGGTGAACGGCCAATGATTGAGCAAGAGAGAAAGAGCACTAGTTTCGATCCTCATAGCTCCCTGAGCTATTTTTGTTCTTCTCCTTCATGGTTTTTATTTTGTAATTCTTTTTCTTAGTTTAGTCTATCTGAGTTTTATTGAAAAAAATAGGGTGAGATTTGTAAAAAAAAGGCCAATGAGTGGAAAAAGACAGTGAACTAGACTTGGAGAAAAAGGCTAAGTTATTTCATAAATTCTTTGAGAATATTTTTGTTTTGTGTCATGATCTTGAGGGAATTTTCTTGCAAGTTAGATTAGCACTTTGTAGTTGAAAGCTAAGGTGAGTCCTAGTCAAGTTTAGGTTGGATTAGAATCTAGACTTGTCCCATATAGGATTGGAATAAATCCTAGGGAGAATTGGTAATTGTAATCTATTGAAAAGATAGTGAAATTCCATCATTGTTGTGATGGAGACTAGATGTAAGTTACATTACACTGGGTAACCAAACTAGGATACATCTATGTGTCGTTCTCTACTCTCATCTCTGTTACTGGTTCTGCAACGTAAGAGATAAAAATAAAATATCTTCTGATTTATCTATTCTACAACGTTTTATTCTATTGCCTCTTGCAAACAATTCTGTTTTGGCTCCTACCCCATTAGGAGACAAAACCAAAGATTCTCTTGTGTTCTCTCTAAAGAAAGAAAAGTTTTAAGTTAAATTAAAAAGAGACCCAAATTCAATTCTTTTTCTTTTAGCCATTAGTTATCATCGGGCAAAGTAAAAAAAATTCTCTCTTATCTACATGTAAGGAACTAATTGTAGCAAGTAACATAGTTATTACAGTCACTGTGAATTTGTGTTTATCACAGACCACACCTATATAGGTTATCACATAATGAACGAGTATGAATATGATTATAGGTGGACAATGATATGACGGATAATAATCCAAACCCTAGCTTAAAGGAACTAATTCTAAGCAAGCTGATCGATATCTCTTAAAAAAAAAAAAAAGGAAAGAATGACTTGTGTTTCAAGTGTTTTAATAAAAATTGTTTTTGAAAAATAACTTTTTAAATATTTTATTATTTATATTTGATAAATTAAATTAAAAATAATTTTAATTAGAACAAACATCAATAATTATATTTGATAAAATAATTTTTAAAATTAAAAAATATCATAAATACAAATATAAACATAAATTTAAATATTTATTATATAATATATAAAATTATATTAAATTATTAGGCAAACTACTAAAAATGTACTCGAATAACTTTATTGCTGATAAAAATGCCCCAAATTTTAATATCGACAAAAATGATTTCAAATAATTTAAAAACGCGACAAATTATCTAACATTAAATATGTATTTCTCAAAAAATATCTTAGAGATTGAATTTTGATACGATTTTTTACAAGCATGATTAGAAAAATGAAATATTATTATTCTTAAAATTTGGTAATTTTTTTCTAAGTATATTATTTTGGAACTTTTTAAAAGTATTATTGGTTGTTGACAAAAAAAATCACAAAAAAAAGATATACTTAATGAAAAATCACCAAATTTTAAGAATAAAAATATTGCATTTTTTAATCATACGTGCTCATAAAAAATCGCATCAAAATTCAATTTTTAAGGCATTTTTTGAAAATACGTATTTATTGTTGGACATTTTTGTCACGTTTTTAAATTATTTGAGAATATTTTTGTCAATAATAAAATTCGAGTATATTTTATCAATAACAAAATTATTTAAATACATTTTTAGTGATTTACACTAACTTTTTTAATTTTAATAAATACATAATAACTTTAAAAAAACTCCTCCGCTAGCTATAAAAAAATCATAATCTTTTGTTCACGAAATGCAATACAATAGTCTCTTCAACAAGTTTTAACACACCTCCACATATTCTTCACTAACATATTTGTTTATTCATCTTTCCATCTCCTCCAAAAACTTCAAATCGCAAAGCATTTCCTCACACCCCAAATAATAAAGCGTAGTACTTGGATTAAACCAACAATTGCAAACATGTAAAAGCAACCTAAAAGATAATAAAACCAAGTGCTCCACAAGATCGCAGCAAAAATCTCACCCGGCGCCATAACCATAAAGACGCCCATCAAGTAGGTAAACAAGAGAGTCGTGACAGTGGTGCACATGCCAATCAATAACACCCACACCGTGAATCTGTTTCTCAGAGAGACTCCACTCACAAGTAAAACACACACACACAGTGATGCAACGAAACAAGTGGTATTGAATGCCAAGAAAAGAGTATAGTAGACTCTTTCAGTTTCAGATAAAACTGCTTCTCCTGCGCATAGATTGATTTTATCGTTGAGACCTGCCTGGAGCACGCCACCAGGTGGATTCAGAGCGGATTGAAAGGTGATAATTGCGATAATGGAAGCTATCAAACCCAGGCCTCCTCTCATGTCCTTCAACCATTCACTCCTGTCATTTTTAAACCAATCCAAAATCTTACCGCATCCTGTCTTCGGTGTTGCCTGCTCATCATTCATATCAATATAGGTTGACTGAATTATTTCACTCATGATTATATAGTCGTTTTTCAACCTGGTGGAGGAGGAGCAAGTAATGAAGAAGTTAATTATTGGATACCAGCAGGTCAGCCAGTCACCGCACCTACAGGTAGAGTTTAATTTTAGAAAAAGTTTCGGTAGATAATGAAAATATTAAATAATGTGAATAATAAATATATTGGATGTTTAATTTACAAAATATGCAGATAGTTATTCTAATATTAAGATTTATGTGAGTAATTTATAATGTAGTGTATTTTACTTGAATTGGACAACTTTAGAATCCGTTTTTCATGTTGTTTAAAAAAGTCATTAATTATATTTAACATAACTCTTAATTTTAATACATTAAATATCAAATTAAAATAGTTTTATACATTATTCAATTATATTAGAGTTTAGAAATTAATTATTTTATTGATATAATAATACATGATTAGTTTTTTATAAAACTCTTTTATACTATATAATTATTTAGATAGTACAGTTAAAAAAAATAGTTAATTTTACATACACACGTGTGTATATATATATATAATATTTTTTTAAAATTACATGTAAATTATCTTTTATGGTGTATCATATTTTAATTGAATGTTTATTTTTAGTCTGAATTACTATCTTAATTATAATAAAGTTATTTTGTAATTAAATTATTATTTAAAATACATAATTGTATAATTTTTTAAAATATTAAAAGCTAAATTTATTTTTATTTTTTTTAAATTATTGTTATTTAAATACATCTTCTGATTATTGAAGCATATTTTCATTCTTCTATTCTTTTTTCATCACGTAGTTTCGGTCCTTCCAATCATCATTGTTGCCGTCGTGACAAGAAGCTAACGATACCACGGACGAAGGAAAGGACGGCGATGACACAACAAATTAATAACCAAACTAATCATTAATTATGTTATTAAGGATCGAGTGAGAAGGTAGGAGATAGCGATGATGTCGGTCCTGGCGATATTGAGAAGGACGGCTAAACTACGAACAACGGGAATTTAATAATATCGTTAAAGGATGATGCACGGAAAAAAAAATAATAGATAGCTACGACGTCGGCACTTTTTGTCACGCTACCTAGTGAAAAAAGAATGGAAGAATAGAAATGTGTTTCAATTAACGGAAAAGAGGTTTTAATATTTTAAAAAATTATATAATTATCCATTTCAAATAATAATTTAATTACAAAATAACTCAATTATAGTTAAAATAATGACCAATTAAAATATGATACATCATAAAAAATAACTTACATATAGAATACACTTTTAAATTTACAATTGAGTCACGTAATTCTTTCAAATGTAGCAATTGCTATTGTAGTTCAGAAATTGCTAAATATGAATGATGAATCATTATTTGATCATTTTATATTTCAATTATTGTATTGTATTTCTTTCAGTTGTTATTATTATTATGGCACATCTGTCCCCATAATACAATCGTATTAGTTACTAAGAAGTAGACTCTTTGTTTTTATTCATCTTTAATTTATTAGTCACATTGCCTTTCAACATCCCTTCTTTTTCTTTGATCAACACAACTAGACTAAACGCACAGAAAATTTATTACCTCCTAATCTATTTCTAGATCGAAACATCTATTTTAATTTGTATCAAAAGATAAAGAAATGCAATTAAAATTATAGCAATAAAATAACTTTTATAGCTTCCAAAATTTAATTTGGACATGTATATATTTCATCTGCTCGGGTATGTCTAAAACGAGCTCAAGAGTTATGTACTTATTGAATGAGCCACACTTATATAGGCCATTAAATTTTATTAAATGAAAATCAAAGACTAATATAAAAAAAGAGCATTGATGGACTCTAATAAATATAGAATATAGTAGTACATAAATAAATGTTTTAAATAACAATACTTTAATACACAATACTTTAAACGACAATAAAATCTTTGATTCTTAAATAATTAAATATAAAATATATAAATATAAAATATATGAGTATTTTTTATTTAATAAAATTAATTATTATGTAAAACTTTTTTATAATATTAAAAAATTATATTAAAATAATATTTTAAACTGTAACATAAAAATATAAAATTGTTAAATTTTATTTTATATTACTTGATAAATAATTAGATTATTATATTCAAAATTTATTAACTAATTACTTTTATTAAAGATATATAATATAATTTTTCATAAAAATATTTTAAAAAAATAATTTATTTAAAATATTATTTATAATACATGTAAATATTAATTTTTTTATTTTTTAATTTTAAAAAATAAAAATATATAATTTTAAATATATACCTACATAAAAAAATTAATATTTTTATGTATTATATATAACGTTTTAAATAAATTTTACTTTAACAAATATTTTGATAAAAAATTATATTATATAATAATAGATTTAACAAAGTAATTAGTTAATAAATTTTAAATATAATAAATTAATTATTTATCAAGTAATATAAAATAAATTTTATTTATTTTATATTTTTATGTTGTAGTTTAAAAAATTATTTTAATATTATAAAAAAATTATATAATAATTAATTTTAATAAATAAAAAAACTTATATTTTTTGTATTTTTTATTTTATATTTTTTAGAAAAAAAAAATTTCTATCTTTATATAATAAAATATGTGATAATCTTCTTTTATATATATATATATTAGGGGTGGTAAAACAGGTCGAATCCATCGGGTCGACCCGCTAAAAAAGGTGGGTCGGGCTAGAATTTGAGAATTATCAAATTAAAAAAATTCATCAAATTATGTATATATGTTCAATTATGTGACTTTATTTATTTTATTTTACAATCTCGTATATATGTTTAAATTATGTGATTATTTTTTAAAATAAAAATAGTTCTATTAACAAATATTATTTTGAACAATTTTATTGAAGTTAAAAATTAAAAAAATAATAAAAAAATTATATTATAATTTAACTATTTTTTATTTGTATTTAATTGTTTAATTATTATTATTTTGTTAATTTTAATTAATTTTATTTAAAAAAAACAAAGTCAAATGACTAACATTTTGTACCCACTTTAGTTGACGAGGCGGGCCGACCCGCATTGGCACTATTATATACTATCTAGTAATTTTTTATATATTAAATAATTATATAATATAATAACATTTAAAACATATTAATATAATATTTTTAATATTATAAAAAAAATTTGCATAAAAATTTTGTGGGTTTAGCGAATTTTTTTAATTTGATAGGTTTCAAATCATAGTCCAACCCACCTTTTTTAGCGAGTTTCGCAGGTTGGCCCGACGGACTCGACCCGTTTTGTCACCCCAAATATATATATTAAGAAGATTATCACATATTTTACTATATAAAGGTAGAAAATTTTTTTTCTAAAAAGTATAAATTAAATAAATACAAAAAATATAATTTTTTTATTCATTAAGATTAATTATTATGCAAAATTTTTTATAATATTAAAATAATATTTTAAACTACAATATAAAAATATAAAATAATTAAAATTTATTTTATATTACTTGACAAATAATTAGATTATTATATTTAAAATTTATTAATTAATTACTTTGTTAAATATATTATTATATCATGTAATTTTTTATTAAAATATTTGTAAAAATAAAATTTATTTAAAAAATTATATATAATACATGAAAATATTAACTTTTTTTATTTGGATATGTATTTAAAATTATATTATTTATTATGTTTTTTTAAAAAATTGAAAAAAAATAAAAAATTAATATTTTTATTTATTATATATAATATTTTAAATAAATTATATTTTTAAAATATTTTTATTAAAAATTATATTATATAATAATATCTTTAATAAACGTAGTTAGTTAATAAATTTTAAATATAATAATCTAATTATTTGTCAAGTAATATAAAATAAAATTTTAATTATTTTATATTTTTATGTTAGTTATAGTTTAAAATATTATTTTAATATAATTTTTTAATATTATAAAAAATTTTGCATAATAATTAATTTTAATAAATAAAAAATACTCATATATTTTATATTTAATTATTTAAGAATAAAATATTCTGTTGCCATTTAAAGTATTGTGTATTAAAGTATTGTCATTTAAAACATTTATTTAAGTATTAGGATATTCTATATTTATTAGAGTCTATGAATACTTTTCTTTGATATTAGTCTTTGATTTTCATCTAATAAGATCTAATGGCCTATATAAATGTGGCTCATTCAATAAGCACATAACTCTTGAGCTCGTTTTAGACGTACCCATTGATTTGCGATTAATTTTCTACAATTTTGGAGAGATGTCGTAGTTCCTATTTCCTATTTTCTAAAAAATATATGAATACATCTCACAAACACGGTACCTACTCCCTTAGGTAAGAATTATGCATAGATTTTCTAGATTTACTTTATGCTAATATTTTTTCAAAATGTTATCTGATCTGTATATAAAAAATATTTATTAAATCAATCATATATATATATATATATATATATATATTAAATTAAATAATTAAATATAAAAATGATCAAACCGCTAATAAATAAAATAATCAAACGTATTTTCTAGCTGTATGAATTCTCATACCTTGTCTAGTCTTGCTTTGACTTGGTAAGTGTAAGCCTTTAAGCAAATGCTTGCGAGATGAATGTGTACGTATTTAGAAGACCACTAAGGCCGCACTTATTTATAGAGAATTTTATACATAGAGGTGGGTCCTTGTCCTTTTGAGTTGTTTTATCATAGACGAATATTACATATTTAGAGTTGATTTAGTAAAAAAATTTTTAAAAATATTTATATTTTTTAAAAATATAAATATTTTGTTTTGTATTTAATAAATTAAAAGATTTATATTTTGTATTTATAATTTTTAAAAATTAAAAGTATTTTTAAAAATATTAATTTTTTTAAAATTAATTTATATTTATTAAAATTAAAAAATTTAATATAATTTTATATATTAATTAATATCTAAATTTAATTTTTACATTAATATCTGTTATAATATTTTAAATTTTAAAAATTATTTTTAATTTAATTTATTAAAGATGATATAACTTTTAATTTTTTTAAAAACTACCTTTTATAAACTACTCTTTTATCATGTGCTCAAGCGTTTTTTATAATAAGATTTAACAATTATTTTTAAAAAAGTATAGTAATTGATAGGCTTCAATGTTAAGATGTGGCTAAAACTCGTTACACGGGGTGTTATTTAGTTTTTTATTTATATAAGTCAAAATCAAAATAAGAATCATATCATTTTTAACAAAACTTTTTCATTGCTTACCGTATATATTAACATTTAGGGTTGGCTAACCTGTGCCTCTGAAACACATGAAAAGATGATTCTACGTAAAATTTTTAATTTTTTTTAATAAATATAAATTTATTTTTAAAAGGTAATTCTTTTATATTTTTAATAAAAATATTCTTAATTTAAAATTTTAATATTAATCTTTAGAATACAAGTTAGTTAAACCTTAATATTTTTTTTTGTTGACTAGTTAAACCTTAATATAATTAACTCTAAAATGACAATGATCGTAATATCGACTTTTTTATTTGGAAAAGTATAAGTAGACAATGAAAATATAAATGTTAAACAATGTGAACAATAGATTGGATGTTCATTTTACTAGGTGTATGGAGGATTATTTTAATAGTAAGATTTAGGTGAGTAATTTAGAGGTGTAGTATATTTTTATTTGATTAGTGATTGTTCATATTGTTCAAAAAAGTCATTGGTTACCAAGCATAATCCTTTTTATTTATATAAGCATGAGAAAAACATTATTTCCCATAATGCGCATGATGGCTCAAAAGTGTTTCTGAATTGCACATGGCCATTTCATGAAGCATCAACAAATAGAATTAGCCTCCATTTCAAAAGAGGTGAACACGAAATGGATGAGGAGGTATTGTGCGCGTCAGAAAACTCATTCCAAAGGAGGCAACCACAAAATGGAACAAGTCATGTATACCAACAGTGAAATGGAGTAATCCGTGACTGACACACAGGAAATAAAAATTTCAACGAAGTTGAACACGAAATGGGCTACTCTTTATCTCTCTCCCCCTCCGATTTTTTCGAATCTTCCTCGTACACATAATCAAACTACTGATGGACAAAAGTCAAGAGAGAAATAAAATTTTAAAATATGAAAATTATTTTTGTATTTTTAGTTAATAAAAAAATTTATTTATTTTTAATTTAAAAAGTTAGAAATTTATTTATTGTTTTCTCTAAAAATTAAGTGATGAATCTAAATGTCAATAATAAATACTCTTTTTAAATACTCTCAATAATAAATGAATTGTTGATTTTTTTGGGCAAAGTAAATAAAAAATTAATCATACATGATAATAAATATTAATCATAAATAAAAATTAATTTTAAAAAAGTCTTACCAAAACCATTAAATCAAACTATTGGCTTCGATTTACCATAAGCTAACCTTCACGTTTATAAATCGAAATCTATTTGTTTCAATTTTAGCCTGTGTCCAATTTGCATGCAATTACTAGATTCAATTTAGTATTGATTTCTGTAAATCGAATTTAATAGATTTGATTTATATAAAAATGTATTTTAGGATATTCAGATAACCAATTTCGTTTTGGGAGATCTGGGTAATTTTAAGAAAAGTTAGTTTATTATAGTAATTTACCCAAAACTATATAGATGTTCATATCATGGTCTCCATTATTATCATTTCAATTCAAGTCACAAATGATTTATTGACATTTCATAGTTGTTGTAAAAGGGACATAATCCAATCAATCCATTATATATATTAGAAAAGCAACATTAGTTCAACTCCATTGAAGTCCTCATTTTGCGTGTGTCAGTCACGGATTATTCCATTTCGTGGTTGGTAAATATGAATTCATTTCGTGGTTGTCTTCCTTGAAGTGGATTTTTTTGACGCGCACAGTACCTCCTCATTACCCATTTCATGTTCATCTCCCTTGAAATAGAGGCTAATTCCATTTCGTTGATGCTTCACATGAAATGGCCATGGACAATTCAAGAACACTTTTGAGCTATACGTGTGAGAAATAATGTTTTTCTCATGCGTATATAAATAAAAAAGTCCATAATATCTATATAAAGTGAGACTACTAAGTCTTTTTTTTACCAAATCCAACAAAGTCACATGTAGATGCTTATTTTTTTTCAATGCTCATCTCCGTCGTTTTCTTCTTTTTCTTTTTTCTTTTTTCTTCTTTAGGGTGAATTTTTTTTCTCTTTTTTTTTCTTTTCCTTTTCCTTCAATATAATCATCATCGTCGTTGTCGTCGTGCTCTTCTTCTCATGTATATGTTTAGCAAATTATCAAACACAAAAATATTTAATTTTAGTACATATCACAGAAATTTTAGTGCACAATATAAAATTTTTTTAAGGATTATATTTTTAAAATATTAACTCACCCAACCAACAATATATATATATATATATATATATATATATATATATATATATATATATATATATATATATATATACAGCAAAATTATTAAATACAAAAATTTTAAAACACAACACAAATTTTTGAAGGATGACTCATCCAACCAACAATATATATATATATGCTCAACAAAATTATTGAGGACAAAAATGTTTAAAAGACTACATATCCGTAATATTGACTCATCTAACAAATAAAATATGTTTATAGCAAAAATTTATGTACTATATACAAAAATTTATGTCTTATATTAATAAATTATTATATTATATACAAAAATTTGTGTACTATGTATAAAATTTTATGCATTATATCGATAAAAAAATACGAAAAAAGAGAAAAAGCATGTGCATATATTGTGTGCATGAATTTTGCTAGACTCATGTCAACTTGGATAGATTTAATTACTAAAACTGTTTGTAATTGTACGTATAGCATCACATTATAATATATAAATTTCGATCAATTCTACTAGAAAATTAAGAGGGGGTCTAGCTAACTCCTGCCAATTCCTATTGGGTTGGACCGTACCCCGAAACCCATTTCACCACACAAGCAAGAAGCAACATCTAAAATTAACCCCAAGCGAACAAAATAAACTTTAGCTAAACCTCTCCCCGTTTTCACCGTTTCACTTCAACAGCATTCAAAACCATCCAACGACAGTGCCTAACAACCAAGTTCGTCGGACGCCTTTCTCAATCGCCATCAACCGCCGCAGCGCCTCCGTCCGTCCATGTGCGAGCACCAGCCGGCATCGGAAGCTCGTCCCAGACCGCCGCAACACCTCCATCTCGTCCATGTGCTACCAACCACGTTCGTCAGAGGTTCGGTCCAGTACGTCGCAGCACCGTCGTGCCGCCCACGTGCGAGCAACCAGGGGGTCTAATTCTCACCCACATTGTGTCGTTGCTGCTACTGCTGCATGTCCTTGTCGCAGCACCATTGAAGCGTCCCTTTCTCAGCCGGACAACTCAACGCTGGCTTCCCTGCTCTACTCCGACGAACGCCGTGTCGGGCTCCTCCTGCTAGCATCGTGAAGTCTCGCCTGACAGTACTAATTGGTTAGTATCTATCTATGGGTGTTACTTGATTGAAAAGGGTATGAGTAAATTAGTTGTAAAGGGATTATAAATCAGATCATATGCATATAATGACACAATCATATCCAATGAATTTTGATTTGTTGGATGTTATTGCTGTCTAAGATTAGAGGTTTGATTGAAGGAATTCAAATGGGTTTTCTGTGAAACTAGCTGTTCTTTTTTTTAAATGAGACGGAATAAAATTGGGTTCGATTATGGTGAATATAGATCAATGTACTTGTTCGACACTGGATAAACAATAGAACAAATTAGTACCAAAAAGAAAAAAATAATAGAACAAATAGAATGTTGCTTGTTATGGCCTATGGTTTTAGAAAATGTTATTTCAGTGGCAGAAAAGAGGTTAAAAACCAACGACTGTTATAGGATTAATACTCAAATTCGTCTCTGAAAGATCACGTGTTCTCTATTTTTGTTTCTGAATGATTTTTTAATCAAATTAATTCCTGAATGATTTTTTTAAGATCACGTTCGTCTTTCTATTAATCTCTTTACACTGCTGTTAACGATTTGTTGACCTGAAACATGAAGTGGCAGCACACCCTACCAAACGACGTCATTTTGCCATTTAAGAGTGTGTAAGTTGTCAAACGCCACCGTTTTAAATATAGAGAGTGTAACTCTTTGTCTTCTGAACAAGTCCTCATTTGTTCTTCTTCACTCTCACTGTGACTCTCTGTTTCTCTGATGCATGAACTACCATCACGAAGATGAAAAAGACCTTGCCATCATCTGCAACTATTAGAGTAGTCATAGAGCATTGTTCGTGCATCAGTTCTAGAGCTTGGTGAGAATCTTGAAGACAACGACACAACGTTGTTTGTGCATTCGACATGAGAGATAAAATTTTTATTTTTTGTAAAAGAAAAAATTGGTAACACTATATGAATCCTTAGTTTTCCCATTATATGATTGAGTCATGGTGAAGAATCTGTTAGTGAATATAATAGGGTTTAAGATTTCATCCCAACATTTGGTTTATGATTGGTTATATGGGTAAGAATGCCAAGACTTTATTTTTGTGGTTTCGAAAAACAATTCCTGTTTTTTGTGTGAATGAAGTAATGGTTACCGATTAAGTTGTTGTGTTGGTGATGAGTTAGTGTGACGGATGCTTTGTGTTAATTTTTGATAGGGTTTGGAGGTATTGATAAGCTTAGATGGCTTGTTACATTAAGTTTTTATTCTTAATATTGTTGTTTCCTATTATATAGATGGAGAGTCCTCCGATGACATTTATCTTTCATCATGGTGAAAATTTTAAAAAAGATGAGAAAGGAAGTAGAATCTACGAACAAGATAATACAGAAGTCTTGATGGAAGTTGATGGAGATACTTTTGATGTGTTTTTTGTTAAAAGATACTATAAAGAATTGAAATATGCTGGGGGAGGGGGGACATATGTTGGTGGAAAGTTCTTTGGCTCTCACTTAAGAGTGGGCTGAGAAAGTTGGAAACTGATAAAGATCTGTTAAAAATGTGCAAGACTTGTAAAAGGAATCACGTCATGAATATATTCTTTGAACATGGAATTTCAGAACTACACTTGGTGGAATGCATGAGTGAGGATGATGAAGTGATTCTGCCAAACAATGCCTCCTTCTTACAGTTGCCCACCACACAACCTGAAATCTAGCTACTAAAATTGCATTCCAATCCACAAAGAGCTACTCACAGCCATTCAAGACTAACCCTTTCCACTCCTCTTCAAAAAATAATGCCAAAGTCACTCTCACTTCTTCTGGACCCAATCCTCATCCCAAAAGAAAAGGACTATGTGCAGTCCAATACAAGGTCCTCCCGACCCACACAGAATTTCATTAATAAGTCCAATTCTTAGCCCACCAAAAAGTACAGTTCTTAGCCCACAAAAAAACTCAATTTCCAGCCCAAGTTTCAACCAAACCAATTCTCGAATCTACAAAACCTTGCACTGATCCCTTGAAAGCTACTATTAAACCAAGAAGTGGCCATCAACCTTCAAAGAAGCCATATGCTCAAAATAAGAACAAGAAACCTCTGCAATACACAAGGTTTGGTCGAGCTATTAAGCCAACCCCAATATAGGATAATAGTGACTCTCATGACTCATATGAGAGTATTGAAGACAGTATGTATAAATTCACTAAAGTTTTGGCAGATATCAGTGACAGTGATGACTTCAACAATAGAGGACCAAGAAAAACTGATTTTAGAGAGAAGCACATCCGGTATTTTGGACAAGTATGAAACAATCTATCTGAATTTTATAATGTCCCATATTTCTTAATCAAAGCTTTTAAACTGCAGAAACAGGTTTTCTCATCGTTTTCCTTCTTCTTTGCATGGACGAGCTTGAAGCATAGCTACCATGTGAGTGCGACAGCAACCCACCACTGGGACCTCCACTTCCGCTCCCCATCATGGCGCCGAAATCAATTTTCTCCTCCCTCAATAGCTGCTAGATGCAACAACATTCAGGCAATGCATTCATGTTCATGGAAAGATGGAAATTAGCGTTTATTTATTTGATATTTAGGGACTAAATTGATACATAACCCTAAATATATCTCGACAGCAACACACACAACATGTCAAGTGTAATTCATATTGTCACTTCACGTTCCAGATCAACAAATCGTTAGCGGTAGCGTGAAGAAGTTAACGGAAGGACGAACGTGATTTAAAAAAAAAATTATTTAGAGACGAATTTGATTAAAAAAATCATTCGGAACGAAAATGAAAAATACATGATCTTTTAAGAACAATTTGAGTATTAATCTAACTGTTATATTCATCACCGAATATATATTTAAAAAATATATATTTCACTTTTAAAAATAAATTGAAAAAGAAAGGCGCACTCTTCCCTATTTTGGATAAAATCTTTTGTCCATCCTTAATGCTGAAGCTTGAATCAACTAGGGGTCTAACCGTTTAGGGCAAATGAAATTTCTTCATGCCAGGGAACCAAGTTAGGAACACGACCGTTTGTATTTTAGATTCTTCTCGCTATTGGGGTTGACTTTTCAAATTTACTCTTCTTCCCAAGATGGTTCAACCAAGATGGTTCAATTCGAAGTAGGCCAGGAGCTCATGCCCCCGCCCGGCAAAACCTTCCCTCATGTTCTTGAAGTACATGGAATGGAGCCCATAATTCTGATAAAAGAGATGTTAGATAATAAATAAAATTTAATATTTTTTCTAGTCAAAGATTAATCCAAAACTCTCACAAAATTATTTTAAAAGATACGAACCACAAATATGTTTTGAAAAAATTAAAAATATAACAAAAATTAGATATTAAATATATATTTTTAAACCTATTGGCCAGCGACAAACCCTTAAATGGAGCTCAGTACCGCGGCGGATTAGTTCTTGACCTGTCGGGTTGGGGGATACCGTGGGAAACCAAAAAAAATATATATATATATTTTTAAAAAAAATTTAAAAATCATATTGTGAATGATTAGTTTTTTGAAAAACGAAAAAATCTAAAAATTGAATTTTGATCCAAGTTTTTTGCGTACATCTTTTAAATAGTTATTTAAATGTCATCACAAAAATTCAGATTAAATGTATAAATTCTTTGCAAAATAAAATTTTTTTATGACTTATAAAAATATAATATTTTTTATTATGTTTGTAACATTTTTAAATTATTTAGAGATTTATTTTTTTTTATATTTTAAGAATTATTTTTATCAGTAATATAAATTTTTAGATACTAATTTTATTAATTTTAAACTGAAAATTTTAAACTCTAAATTTTAATAACATAAAAAAATTGTTAATCTAAAATATTGATCAATATTGATCAAAACTATTAGATGATGATATTTCTCTTCTAATAAACCATCAAGGTACAAAATTTTTACATTAAAATTAGAAGAAAAAGCTTGACGATGGTATGAAGCTGGAGAGAAGAGAGCCGCGGTTGAATTCTTTATGGTAATTAGGATAGAAGTCAGATATTTGAGTAGATGATTTTTTGAACATTTGAGCTTTGAGTCTAGTCCATTTGAGTTAGCTGATACTAATGGTTAGCAAATATTGAGTTAGTTTTCTAGCAGAATTAAAATCAAAAACAAAGGTATAGCAATTTACATTAATATCTTAACCTATTATACCCTCTCACGATTTTTATAATAATATGAATGTTATAAATGCGTCTACAATTTGTAAAAATTGTAAGCTGATAATTTTAAACTCTAAATATTTTAATTAGGTAATTTGTCCTAATAAAAATATAATCACTGCGATGCTTTGTACAAATGCATAAGTTTAACTCGTTATAAACATAAAACACAAATAATCACCCTTTTTGCATACACTCATTATGTGAATCATTAATCCATAAGATTTTCCTTAAGCATGCGTGACATAATTAAACACTTAAAATACTCTAAAGGGTTTTCTCTAACTCTAAGTCATATAAGAAAACAAAATTAAAACATGAGAAGCACTGTACTGTACTATACAAAGAACGATCTTTTGGGCTTGCAGTCCACCTCAGAAATGGAAAACGCATAAAAATGAACTTCAGGAATACTTTTCATGTAAAAGTAAAACGAATAGTTTGACTTCAAACATCTTTTAGCATGTTGAACAAGCAAAATATTTGAAATATGTTCCTCTCCATCGTGCACACAATAGTATGAAACTGTCTTAAATAAGAAAAATATCGTACTTTCAAAAATAATTAAGCAGCTTTTTTATCCAAATTACGGAACGATATGAGAGTAAAAGAATAGATTTCTAATGGATAAATAACTCTCTCACACTATATATACAAGTGAAAGAAACCCAAAAAAACTAGTGTAGTATTACTCTACTCCAAATATTCCAAAGTGTTCACTATTGTTAATAAAGATGGCAAGAAGAAGGGTTGACTCGTGCAAGACAATTTTTTTTTTTTTGTAAAACAAGTGAATTATGAATGTTTTTTAAGTCTTTAAACTTATATGCAGCGAAAATTGTTAGCTTTGAAGGTTGGGGAATTATTTAATTTCCTAATTTGTTTGTGAGTAATATATATATTAATTATAATCATATATTATTTTAAATTAAATAATCTGTATAATGATAATTCTATTTATTGTTATAAATACTAAATTAAATAAGTTATAATTATTTTTTATTTAAAATTAAATAAGAATAAAACCAGATATTATTTTTATTTAAATTTTAAATATTATTTTTATTTGAATTTTAGAGTTTAATAGATGTCATACTCGGTAACTCTTTTTCTATCAAAGAGTTGTGATTCAATTCTATTAGAAATACAGATCAAAAAAACTAAATTCTTCCAATCACTTTTACAAGGGATTATATATTTAATCACATCCGAATTTTCTAACATTAGGAAGCTAATCGAAACAAAATGTCACATAATGCAGAGGTCGAATTAACTAAAAATTAGCATGCATATAAAGTTACTCAATATACATAAGAATATAACATACATAGTTCCATAGATTATATGATGATATACAGTAGTTAACGACTTAACGTATGATTAATCTACCTAATTTCTTTACTAAATTGTAAGTATCGAAAATTTGTTTTCAGGATGCATCATTCTCAAATATGTATATATAAAAGCATGTTTATAACTGCCATGCAAACAAGCATTAAGTAACTGGTTAATCATTAATCTCTTCAATTAAACATTTCCCTTTGGTTTCTGCTTTGTTGTTTAACTTTTGACCTTTACCACTCCACTGAGATTCCATGACTGATGCCTTTTCTGTTCTTACAATGTCTGCTAAAGAAGACCATGCTTCCGGAGGCTGTTCATGAACCCAACACATGATGAAATAAATCTTTCTTTCTGCATGCCGAATAGTACTTCTAATCTCATCTTTCCTTGAATTTCTTGGCTTTTCTGATTTGGCCACCTTCCCCGCTTCTTGAACCAATCGATGCATATCGCAGAGGGCACAAATCAAGGCAGAACTTCCTAATTCGAGCAGGCTGATCACATCATCAATAACACCAAAACCGAATTGCAACCCGCCCATGTGACGGAACGTCGGAGAGCATATCTGTTGCAAGCAATGAGAGAGAGCTTCCAGTAGAGTCTCTGGCAGACCACCTTGACCCAACACTGACGACACGCTGAATACAACCAAAACAGATCCTAACGGGTCTGACCTCCAATCTCCGTTGTATAGGCGGAGAGTGAAGCAGTAGCTATATAAGATATCGACTAGGTGAACCGTTAAAATGGGCGACGGCTCCTTAGAACTAAGCCTGCTTACAGGAGGAAGTGGAGTTTCCGGACCAAGAGGAATTTTGGAGGAATCATGATTTTCAATATCATCTTCCAGCTCCTCCTCTGCAAGTGGTTGAACAAGTTGAGTTCCTTCCTTACTAAGACGGATTTTTCTGGCAGAAAGTTTTGACCACCATGGTTCCCAAGGTTTGATCATCTTGCTCAATTCACCAGAGGCAATAGCTCTTTGAAATCTTTTCTTCTCTTCAACAGATAAGTCATCAAAACTGATTTCTTGTCCTGTGAGTAGGTACACCCAAATCAGCATAATCTAACAGTTAAATAGCCATAAAATACAACCAATAAGGGTGCAGAATTTGATTTATACAACATATCAACATTTACAAAATCCACTTTAACTGAGTTGACAACAGAAGAGAAGAGAAGAGAAAGGGGGTGGGGGTGGGGGTGGGGGAAGCATTACAAAAGAACTTACCAGACAAAAATTTCTGCACTATGCCCTCAGATAGTGTTGAATCTGCATAAGCAAAGAAACCAGTCGAAAAGAATCAATGACCATCTATTATAGTATTCTTTTGTTCATAAATAAAAAATAAATAAATAAAGGTTTAGGGTTTAAGGGTTTAAAGAATTAGGCATGTTTGGATACTGCTTATTCTAGGTTTAAAGAAGCTAGCAACTAAAATATTCTCACATAAGTTTTGGAAGGAATAAAAGAATTATTTCAGAATTAAGCTGTTTCCAAGTATTCATAGTAATTTTCCTCCTCTTTCTGTACACTCCTTTATACTATATGACTTACTACTATAGAATTATTTTGAATTTATTACCAGCTTCTGTTGTGGTCCTGCTCTGTGTTCATTCTCCTCAATTTACAATCTGCAGTTTATTTGGATATTTTCTAGCTCTATTACTTTTATTTTTGATGAAATATGTACAATAAGACAAAGAAAAGTGTACAAAGCAGCAGAACAAAAGGTAAATCAAATACAAGGGAAAATTAGCACATTACATAACAAGGAACATCAACATAATTGTCCCTGACAGCCCTGTAAAAAGAAATCTGCTTGACAATATGTCCAACAAACCACCTAATCTTATCCCAGAGAAATCTGTGTTTCAAATTATTTTGTGCAGTGCCATGTACCATCTTAAGGTTCTTCACAAAATTCCAGACCTTATGGATTATCAATTTATCAGATTATGACGTATGCATTAAGATTTTTGTGATCATGATCAAGGAGAGTTTGGAATAATCATCTAAGAAAACCTCAGGAGAAACCAAATTTGGTTTACGACAGAGCCCACAAGTGTCATGATCAACAGAGAGAAAGAACCTCAGAGAAGGCAAATATCAAAAAGAAAATGACTGCTACAAAACCAATCTGTATTGTGGAAGCAGCAAAATGTTTGACTTACAATCCTCATTGTCATCTATGCTATCATCCATTTCCTCTTCTGAATGAAATCTTTTCAGTATGTCTAACATTTTATGTTTGGTTTGTTCATCAGGCTGGATCTGCTGAAGCTCCTGAACTACATTTTCTCTCATGAAGGATTCCGTACAACAGAGACTATGAGACTGTAATTTTACAATAAAAAAGTATCAATAATTACTGCAGTTTATCAAAAAGATCAAGATAGAACATTTATAGAAAGAGTGTGCAGACAACACCATTTTGCAAACCATCCATGCCCAAAGAAAATTATAATCAATTGCCAAAGTGAGGCCATGTCAAAATATTTCGGCCACGGGCGAAAGTAAAGTTGGCATAATAAATGCACATGAAGAGAAACAAGCAACACCACTCATATAACAGCCTAGTTTGATATCCGGTTTCTAAAAGATGCATGGAAAGCCAAAATTTAGACAATGCTTTTACAAACTTAGTCAAACACAACAAAATGGAAGAAGAAGCCAAATGCAAATGTAAACCATAATAACATAACATAACATAGTTGAAAATCAGAAACCGTGAGATTCTCCAACAGTAAAACCAGTGTGCAAATAATTCATTCAATATTTTGTGCTCAAAACATTTGTAGCATATATATTAAGGTATCTTAACATGCCATTTCCATAACACATGGTGGAAAATAGAATAGTTGATGAATGATGCCAGTTTATAGTTTACTCGCATCTCAATCTTTATCAGATACTTAAATACCAAACTCAAATGGGCATATAGGTAACTTACTTTGTAACAATGGAGAGAACAGTATCGCGAATTGCATCTAGGACAAGTGTACTGTGAAAATTGCTTCTGACATCTGCCATTATATGAAAAGGAACAAATCAAAGAGGCTTCATCAGTTTACCAGGAAACAGGGGGTTTGTTGCAAAACATCAAATGATATCACGGTACTGAACTCAAACCAAACCATTGATATAAAACTCAAGGATCTTAGAGAAACTAGAAATTTAGGTTTCATTTCACTTCCAAAAGATGAGAACTACACAATTAATAAATTAAATAAACAAAAAGGAAAAATAGAGAGAAATTTTCTGATCACCTTAGCATACTAAAACACTCGCACGTGAAAATGATATAGAAAGATAGAAGGACTTACACATGACAAATCGTCCGCGAAGGGTTCAGCGAGGGAGCAGAAGATTTGTCTGACGTATATATTGTATCATCCATAATCGAAGAATTGCTGGCCAACAACTTATTTATTTTCAGCTACAATTCTCTCCTCCTCGAAAAATCGAGTTTAGGTTAACAGACACTCTGGGTTCAGAAGGCAAATCTAATGTAAGCAATTGGGACTAGAGCTGCATAGTGCATATGGTTAAAGTTAACCAAGAAACCAAAAATTTGGTTAACTAGAAATTTGGTTTGCTGGTTTGGGTGCCATTAAATTGTTATAAAAATTTTAGTAGTAAAAGTAAGAGCGCCAGAAAAATTTAAGAAAGAAAAATCTTTTTTTAGAAGTTACAATTTACATTTTCTTAAAAGATTCTTTTTACATAAAAGAAAAGATGTTAACATAATAAATAAACAAAAAAAGTATTTTTATATTGTTAGATAAAAAGATATTTTTACATGAAATATCCAAACATAAAATTACTTTTACTTTTTTATAAGATCTTTTAAAAAAAATCACTTGAAAAAAGATCTTTTTTGCATAAACTCAAACTCACCCAAACAAACCCTAAACCAAGCTGGTTTTAAATGATCAAACCAATAAACTAGTTTTTTTTTTGTACTTTTTATCTAAAAACTGATTTTTAAAAAAATCGGTTTTTAATTTAAATATAAAAAGTTTTTAACTTATATATTAATTTTTGACACTTTAAAAATTTTATTTTACCTTTGACGATATCTGCCTCTCAAAAATCTCAAGACTAATTATCATTATGACTATTTCCATTACAATCAAACAATATACTGCAACAAAATAAAGATCAAATGGTTCTAGGATATATAACCAGTAGCAAGATACCATAAATAAAAGGAGAGCAGTATCAAGATATACCAATATTAAGAACAGTGATGAAGAGCAGATACTTGCCTAATAGAGAAATTCAAAATCATGTGAAGTTAATAAATAATACAAAAAGAAATGAAATTGGACTCATGTTCAACATTTTTTCCCTTAAAGAAGAGCAAAAACAGTGGCTTTTATTGAGTTTCAAACAGATGAAATAACAAGCATAAAGAAAAAAGTTTGAACAACCATGGATCTGTTGGCTAAGTAACACAGGTGTCACAATTTGAAACTGAAACATCATGTTCAATAAAACTTCATATAAAATGTAGAGCTAGGAACTGCATAAATTTGATGAAAGGTATTTGTACAAATTTCATTAAGAGGGATACGGGGAAGTTTGATGACTGAAAATAAAATTAATTCTAGTGCTCACAACATAGTGATTGAACTTCGTTAAAGCATCAATTTTTTAACCTCAAAATCATGAGCTAACAATGTGTTCACAAATAAAAGGAAGCTCTCAGCAAACAAAAAATCAAAGGAAAACCGGATACAAAAAACATATTTAACAAAATCACAAAATCAGTGTTTGAAAAGTTAGCAGACCGTGAATATGACAGGGATTTTGATTCCTTGAACAGCGACTCTTGCATTATTTACATGGACACCTGCAACATTTGGTTAAATACATCAATCAAAATCATTACAAATATGAGTACCTATATAGGAAAACAATTTCAAAAAAATGTTACTCATAAATCATCACCTAGAACAAATCAACTTCAATAAGAAATCTATAAAACGTGGCTTATATGACTTGGGCCAAACAAAAAGACAAAAGACATGTGCATATACCACAAATGAAACCAAAGCCAAGAATTCAGCAAACAATAAGACATAACTCATTACAAAAACAATAAGTTCCTGTTGTAGAATCAAATCAACACACCTTCCTTATGCTTTGAGGAAATAAAATGAGGCCAGTAAAACATTTAACTTTTAGGAAAGAGGATTATAAGGAAAAATGTTGCAAAGAGACTTTTCAGAAAGTGGAAAAAATATGTTACTGCTGGATTAATCTGTACTGTATTTTTTTTTTTTTTTTTTTTTTGCAAAACAATAACTTTAATCAACAGAATAGGGAGAGAAGGAAGGGAGTATCTTCAAATACTAAAGCGAGATTCTTTTGTCCCAAAGTTCAAGAATTCTTGAGATGAACAGGATTGGAAACTTCAATCCAAATTATGATCGAATGGGGTTAAATTTATTGAATGCAGCTAACAATACAGTACCAACAAAATATAAAGCATATGATGCAGCTCCAATTTGTTCCAATTCCATAAAAATGTAAAAATTTCAACTTTCCCTCAACTCTATAAACACTCAAGAACTGCAAAAGCAAAAATAACAAGTAATTTGGCCTCAAGGCTGTAGCGAAAATTACAACTGAAGAATCGTCCACAGCAAACAGAACCAATCCAATCCACGACAATGCAAAATTTTTCACAACCCCAAGATGAAAGCACAGTGCTTCAAGTCAGAAGATTCATAAAGCAATGAAAGCCAGGATATAAAACCATCAAAAAAAGATCATTTGACAAGATAAGGTTAGGAATGTTCATGGCCGTAGAAGATCATTTGAACAAAATAAGCCTACCTGAACTGACCAGAACAGCGGCGAGGCACTTATCTTGGTTGCTTGCGGTGGAGAAGTAACAGATGTAGTGTGCAGGTGGCGGCCTGGTGCTGGAGACGACGACAGAAGAGGAGTGGGACTGTGGGAGGGAAAACTCGAGAGATAGCGAGAAAGTTCGCAGAGGCACTTTCTTCGCGGTTTAACCGGAAATCGGTTCGGGTCGTTTGTTAGTGATTTTATTAAATCAAATCATTAATTTTTTAGTGAATATCCAACCTGATTTCTGACCATGACAAAAAATATCATTGATTTTTTTTGAGAAAAAAAATATCTAATTCAATCCTGATCTTTGTTTTTTGAGATTGATTAATTCTATATAAAAAAAATAACATTAACTTTTTTTTAATAAAAACTAATCAATTTCATAAAAATAAAGTTCAAAAATTGGGTTAGATATTTTTTTGTCAAGATTTCGTTATTTTTGAAATAATTATCAAAAATTTTTTAAGATTTTTTCTCTTAATTTTTGGCTTGTGCATGCAATTTGTCGGTCAGAAATTTTAAATGGAGTTTTAATTTACAATAAATTATTCACTGTCGGACCAAATAATAATATAGACAACTAAAAAAATAAATTATTAATTAAAAAATTGTATATTTTTAAAATAATAATTATTTAAATAAAATTAGATTAATTAAAAAATAAAAATATATAATAAGTAAGAATTTTTTTAAATAAATAATTGATATATTTTAATTATTGAAATATATAATTTGTAACATATTTATCAATTTATATCACATTAATTTATCTCATTTACACCATAAATAATATATATAAAATTTAAAAAAATATATAGATACATTCATAATTATCTCCTCTGCAAATTTTTTCAGGAATCAATTATTGGAAAAGAAATGTGATTTTCATATCAATAGACCAGAGAATTCTAGACCATCAGAATTGAAGAGAGCTGATTTGTTTTTCAATTATGCATATGCATTAGACCGTTAGTTGCTAGCCGTGCAATACTAGATAACTTTACGATTGAAAGTTAATTATTTGCATCTGATATTTGTTAATTTTGATAAGATAGATATTTCAGTTGAGATTCAGATATATTTGTTTTTAATGCAAGAATAATATATAGTAATGTTTGTATTTGTGAGCAGAGCATCATTCTTTATTCATATATTAATTTTTTTATGGATTAATTAATGATTATGTCCACATATACAATACATAGTAATATTACTTAAGAATGATAAGAGTTTCTTTTTTTTTTCTTTTCTTTTATTTTTACCTTTTATGACTGATTCAGTAGACACTGTGTTCGTATAGTGCAAGTAGACATAGGTGGTGCTAGATGCGGCTGAAGCTGCTACTACAATTGTGGGATTTTTGGACATACATTATATAAGTATGTCTCCCAGGCTTCTTAGTTAAGTTGATCATCATTCTCTTGGTATTTAATTTTATTTTTCTCATTTATCTTTTATTTAGGCTTAAATCTAAGATTGAAGAATATTCAAAAAAAGTTTATTCATATTGGCATGTGTTTGGTCTCTTTAGTTTCATTCAATATTAATAGATAGTATAAATATGTATTGTATTGTGAATTTTTGGACTTTTTAAATTTTTTTTCTTCTTCAGACTTTGTTATTGGAATATTTGGAACAGTATCCTCTACATATGAGTTTTACTTCTTCTTCATTTTTTTATTTTTTTAATTTTTTAAAATTATTTTCATATATATTTGCCAAATTTGCCTCCTTAATTTAAAAAATTTATATGTTTGGCCAAAATCATGCATTTAAAGATTGCTTATATTCAGGCTAAATTTGATTATTAGCATGTAATAAAAACAAATTGAAATCTTTAATTGAAGTCCTTATGAAACCAAAAAAAAATATATTTTACTTCTTTAAATTTTTTATTTTATTAAAATTTTTAGGTTGGACAAGAGAAATTGTTAATTCCAACACCTTGAAGCTTTGTACGGATAGTAGTGACTTTGTTAATCTTGAGTTGAATTTTATATTTTTCTTTAAAATTTAAAATTTTTTTTCATGTTATTGTTGGTGTGTTTACTATTTATCTTTTTGGATTGTTTTTTTGTAGTTAAATTGAGCCATATATCTCATGTTACATTTTGTCAAATATTTTGTTCATAACAATGTGTAAAAATTAAAATTGTGAATTATCTATTTTTTTGGATAACAGATGTACTCACATTTAAAATTCAAAATATTCTTGGTTTGTATTAGACTATTAGTGTTTTTTAAAAGGAAGAGCAAATCATACTTATGCTACTAGACACTAGCTCTTAGTGAGCAATAATAAATATATGAAATATGTAATGGAATGAAAATATGGAATGATTGCTGTTAGATGGTAATTTTTTTTTGTTGGAGTCATAACAGAAGAAAGAACAAATAATACTTATCCTATTTGGTATTAGTTTTTGGTGAGCAATAATAAGTCCATGAAATATGTAATGGAATAGAATGAATATTATTAGATGATAATTTTTTTGGTTGGAGTCACATTAACTGCTAATTTGTAATACTTATTATTAACTATTGCTGTTAACTGACATGGGTAAGGCAATATGCTTTTTCATGCTTATGACAGATGAGAATAACGTTAATATTCACTAGTATTGAATCCTTTTGGTGAATATTAAAAAATAATTAAAATATAGAATTTGCAATTAGTTATTCCATTTCTTTTTACAGAATGCATGATTATTGATATATTATTATTATTTTGATTATTGAGAGTCAGAGAAAATATTTTTTATCCTTTTTTTCAAATAAAAAAACAATAAAAAAAGATAAAATTCTTTTTTTTATTGTCATTGTATGTGTTCATACATATATGTATTTATGCATCTATCAGTACAATACAAAATTTAATTGATCGCTAAACTTTAATTTTGATTTAATCTAATGTTAATGTTTGGTGTTTGACTGATTCATATATAACTATTCATAGTTTTTATGTTGTGATTTTGGTAGTTTGCTTTGAATTTTGCTATTAAATTTGGTAAATGAATGACCAAGAACTTTTAGCATATTTTTCATGATATAACAACAGATAAAGTGATAACTGATAAGTTATAACATGCAGTCTAATTTTTTTAAATAGTTTCATTATTTTTAAATATTTTACATGTTTAATTTTGCACATTTTTTAAGTAGTTCAATTTATAAATGAAGCATTGCAGTACGATTTAATGCAATATATGATTTTTTGTACAATAGTTCATTCAATTGAACAATTGTCATTTTATTATGTAGCAAGGTTGCTTTAATAAAATTAATATATATTATCTATATGAGTTTTATAAAAGTCTTTTGTAAGCAATCGATTCAGGTTATGTTGTAGTTTTATGATTGTGTTTCTATTAGGTCATTTCTATTCAATATTTAATTATCTGATGTTAAATGCTGTTCTAAGATAATGTTGTTTTTTCATTCATACATTTTTTTACTCACTTTAACTATTATATATTCTGTATTTGTGTTTATTCATATTTTTTCTCATTATTCTTTAATTCATTTTGTCTATGTAGTTTGAACATTAAACATGTCCGTGCGAAACATGGGTAATGCACTCATTTAAAAATAATTTTTATTATGATTTATAAATCTTATAAAAATGTAGTGATAGAATATTTATATTAACTGACACATGAAATTTTGTTACAGGTAAATTTATTGAAATAGTGCTTTTAATTTATTATTTGAGTTGGTTTATTATTTATAGTCCAACTTCACTTATCAATCTATATTTCATTAGTTATTATAAAAATATCACGTACAAATGGCCATTTTGGTAAAAAAATTTATATTTAATTTGTTTAGAGTTTGCTAAGTGTGAAGTTGTTGCTGTATTTGGCAATGATGGAATTTATTTAAAAAAGTATGTCCAAAATTAAAGACACGTTCAATTACAGATAATATCATCATTTTTTGTCTAAGACAACTTTGTTAATCTGGTGAAAATATTCAATTTAAGATTATTGTGTTTTTTATATATTAGGCTCTGCAGTATTGAATTTCTTGCATAAAAAACAATTCTCCTTTTTTATTTTTAGTTTTACTAATTAAAATACTTTGGTTCTTTTTTTCCTAAATTTGATAGCGTTTGTGTATGATGGAATTGTTACCTAGATTATTTTTTTATTTGTATTTTTTTATATAGTAGGAGTACATAAGGAGTACATAGTATATAAGGGGTTATAACTCAAATATTTTTTAGAAGAATTTTTCATTCTTTTCAAAATGAGAACAACTTATTCTTTTCCATCTCTTGGTCCCTTCTGGCCATCAACATCACAGCTTGAATAGCTTAGGGCATGAAATTTTTTTCATGGTGCGGTGAGCGTGGAAAGCAATCAAGCTGTGAATCTAGTTGCTAATTTTGCTATTTTCTTTCTTTTCCTAATTTTTCTTTTGAGATTTTCTTTTCCCTTTTCTTACCTCTTCCTTTAGACTCACCCAATAGAGTTTGATGAGAGGCTATTTCACAAGATTCTTTCTTGTTTGAACATAGTTGTTCCGATCAACGAGTTAGAAGGAAGAAGATCTGGATCCCCATTATTCTGTGATTCATTGATTTCTCAACAATGGCTGACAATCAGAGCAACGCAGTACAGATGGATGTAAACGCACTAGCCAATCTCCTCCATCAACTCACTACTCTTCAGTCTCAGATTTCGAAGAACAACACAAGTCCAATTCAAGATCAATCAAGCCCTTATTTTATCCATCCGGGAGAAAATCCAGGTACACCGATTATTTCAATCGTGTTAACACCTAACAATTATGGTAGTTGGAGTCATGCTATGATTAGAGCACTGAGTTCGAAGAACAAATTGAAATTTATTGATGGTACCATAAGAAAACCTGAGAATAATAATGTTGAATCTGAGGCATGGGAAAGATGCAACAATTTGATTGTTTCTTGGATCAATCTTTCATTAAGTCCTGGAAATCGTGATAGTGTTATGTGGAACAATGTTGCTGTTGATTTGTGGGAGGAACTTAAGCACAGGTACTACCAAGGGGATAGGTTCAGAATTGCAGAACTCCAGGAGGAACTTTTTGCCATCAAGCAAGGTGATCTGACCATCACTAATTATTACACAAGGCTCAAATAGATCTGGGAGGAGCTCAACAATTTCAGATCCATTCCAAACTGTGTCGGATGTGCAGAGTCATGCTCTTGCGGACTATCAAAAATAAGAGAATACAGAGATGAAGATCAAGTAGTCAGACTTTTGAGAGGATTGAACGAACAATACTCTACCGTCAGATCACAAATCATGCTCATGTCACCCCTACCAGACCTAAACACAGTATTTTCTATGCTAACACAGCAAGAGAGACAGTTGACCAACATGGACAACAATAAAATTTTGTTCAATTCCACTCAAAATACAACTACATCACAAGTGCTCAATTCCTCATCTAATAGAGGCAAAGGAAGAGGGCGAGGGAGATCAAGTCAAGGTGGTAGAGGGCGTGGAGCTAAGATAGTATGCTCTTATTGCAACAAACTTGGCCACACAGAAGATGTGTGCTATAAGAAACATGGGTACCCCTCCCATTTCCAGCAGCGGCAGCAACATCCCACCACAATTGCTAATGTACTCAATGATAAACACCCCCAGCTCAATTGCCTCCAAGAGAACATTGGAATGTCAAGCTCTGAATTCACTCCAGAACAAAAATTTGCCTTGTTGGAGCTGATCAAAGGCCAAAGTGTGCAGCAACAACCTCATAATGCAAATCAGGTTAATTCTATTCAGACCTCCACTCCAGGTAAAATCATTGTATTACAATTTAATACAAGAATTATGAGTATTATAACTCCAAAATCTGCACTATGGGTCATTGACTCTGGTGCGACAGATCATGTGACTTTTGACTTAAAAGATTTTGCAAGTTTTCAAAATATTGCTCCAATAAATGTGATATTGCCAAATGGAACCAAAACTGTGAGCACCATTGTTGGCACAATCATATTTTCTAAAAAAATTTTTCTCAAAAATGTTTTGTACATTCCCTCCTTTGATTTCAAATTGATTTCTGTGTCAAAATTAACCTCAAATTTACATTGTCAAATGTTAATCAATGATAAGTGTTGTGAGATACAGGATCAATCCACATCGAAGATGATTGGCATTGCTAAGTGCGGAGATGGGCTATATACAATGAGTAGAGAAATAGAATGCTTTCACCTTCAATCCCCTTCAATAAAGCAAGCTTCATTGGCAGCAGCTTCTACCACTACTCATAACATAACATCTTCACAAACTGAGCATAACAAGATTTGGCATCTTAGATTAGGACATATACCTATGCATAGACTAATTTTAATGAAAAAAGATTATCCTTTTATAGATTGCACTGCTTCAACATTTCCTTGTGACTCATGTCATTTTGCAAAACAAAAGAAGCTATCTTTTGATCTTAGCACAACTGAAATAAAGAATTGTTTTGATTTAGTTCATATGGATATCTGGGGTCCCATTTCTGTCCCTTCCAATGAAGGACATAGATATTTTTTGACTGTGGTGGATGGCAAGAGTAGATTTACTTGGACTTTTTTTATGAAAACAAAATCTGAGGCATCACAATTGGTTATTAACTTTGTAAATTTTGTCAAAGTACAATTTGAAAAACAAATTAAGTGTATAAGAACTGACAATGGACCAGAATTCACTCTAAAGTCCTATTTTGCATCAACTGGCATTCTACACCAAACTTCTTGTGTAGAAACACCAGAGCAAAATGGAATTGTAGAGAGAAAACACCAGCACATTTTAGGTGTTGCTCGAGCACTGTTATTTCAATCAGGAATTCCACTTTGTTTTTGGCAATACGCAGTTGCTCACGCTATTCACCTAATTAATAGGTTGCCCAGTATTAAATTGGATAATGTCAGTCCTTATAAGGTTTTGTATGGTACATTACCCAATCTTTCAGATTTAAGAGTATTTAGTTCTCTTGCATATGCCTCCACGTTAACAAATTCAAGAACAAAATTGGACCCAAGAGCTAGAAAAGCAGCATTTCTCGGTTTCAAATTTGGAACAAAGGGTTTTCGACTTATTGATTTGAAGTCAAAGAAATTTTCATATCTAGAAATGTAACTTTCTATGAAACTCATTTTCCATTTTCACATTCCACAAGCACTGAAACTATGACACCCACTCTTCTTCCACAATGCATTGACATTTTTCAATATGATACACCATCCACACATCATTTGCCATCACCTACACATACCACACTCACAGATTCAACTGTAGATCTCTCAAGCTCAATGCATTCACCTATTTCCTCACATACCATTGCACCCACTAGCACCCCACACACCAACACTGCACCTGCATCACAAAACTACATCATCCTGCATGACTGCATCACTAGAAAATCTGAAAGGGTCAAGAGATCGCCTGCTTATTTGAAGGACTACCATTGTATGATAACCCACACAACGCATCCTAGCAATTTTGCCAACTCTAACACTTTATATCCTATCTCACAATATTTATCATATGATAAACTAAACCCAGAATATAAGTCTCTTTCTCTAGCTATCACCTCAAATTCAGAACCTAGCACCTATGAGGAAGCGGCTGCACATGAATGCTGGAGAAAGGCAATACAAGCTGAATTAGCAGCTCTGGATCAGAATAGAACTTGGTGTCTCACTGAACTCCCAAAAGGCAAGAAGGCTGTGGGTTGCAAATGGATTTTTCGGGTAAAATTCAATCCCGATGGCACCATAGAAAGGCACAAAGCCAGGCTAGTTGCAAAAGGATTCACTCAAGTGCAAGGAGTGGATTATGGTGATACATTTAGTCCAGTTGTCAAAATGACTACTCTACGAGTAATATTGGCATTGGCAGCGGCAAAGAAATGGCATTTGAAACAGTTGGACGTCAACACTGCCTTCCTTCATGGAGATTTGGACAAGGAAGTTTACATGCGGATACCACCCGGTTTGGATGTGTCACAACCAGGTTTGGTCTGCAAATTACAAAAGTCTCTATATGGACTTAAGCAAGCTAGCAGGCAATGGAATATTAAGCTCACTCAGACTCTTGTTGATGCTGGTTATAAGCAGTTTTTTGATGATCATTCTCTCTTCATCAAGAAATCTTCTGAAGGCTTCACTGCCATCCTAGTATATGTGGATGATTTGGTTTTAACCGGTGATAACATTGGTGAAATCAATTCCATCAAGCAGATTTTAGATGACAAGTTTAAAATAAAAGACCTTGGTGATCTCAAGTACTTCTTGGGAATGGAAGTCGCACGCTCCAACTCGGGAATTCACATTTATCAACGGAAGTATGCCATGGACCTTCTCAAGGATTTTGGTTATCTGGATTGCAAGCCTCTCTCCACTCCATTTGATTATAGTCAGAAACTCTCGAAGGAGTCGGGTACCATTTTACCAGACAACACTACTTACAGACAACTCATTGGCCGACTCCTTTACCTCACAAACACTAGACCTGATATCTCCTATGCTGTGGGGCGTTTGAGTCAGTTTTTGGACTGTGCAACCACCTCTCACCTGCAGGCTGCTTTCCGTGTGCTCCGATACTTAAAAGGTAGACCTGCAACTGGTTTATTCTTCTCCTCTACTTCTGATATGCATCTCACCGGATTTGCCGATGCTGACTGGGCTACCTGTGCCGATACTCGTCGCTCTGTTTCTGGTTATTGCTTCATGCTTGGAAGCTCTCTTGTCAGTTGGAAGAGTAAGAAACAAACCACTGTGGCCAAGTCCTCTGCAGAAGCTGAATACAGATCTCTTGCAGCTGCCACTTGTGAAGCTAGCTGGTTGTCTTTCTTAATGGATTTTCTTGGTTTGCCGCTTCAAAAATCTATCACCCTTTTCTGTGACAATCAGTCAGCTATTCATATTGCCAACAATCCCATCTTCCATGAAAGAACCAAACACATTGAAGTAGACTGCCACATTGTTCGTGAAAAACATCTGTCTGGTCTCATTCATCTTATGCCAGTTCGGTCCCAAGACCAACTTGCTGATTTTCTTACCAAAGCTCTACCACCGGGTTCCTTCTCTACTAATGTTTCCAAGCTAGGATTGTTAGATTTATACAATTCTAGCTTGCGGGAGGCTGTTACCTAGATTATTTTTTTTATTTGTATTTTTTTATATAGTAGGAGTACATAAGGAGTACATAGTATATAAGGGGTTACAACTCAAATATTTTTTAGAGGAATTTTTCATTCTTTTCAAAATGAGAACAACTTATTCTTTTCCATCTCTTGGTCCCTTCTGGCCATCAACATCACAGCTTGAATAGCTTAGGGCATGAAATTTTCTTCAGGAATGAAGAAACTAAAAAAAAAGTAAAATATGGTATTAATCTTGGTGATGTTGGCATGTTCATTAATTATTGAAACTGAGACTTTAGTGTTCAATAACCGTAAAGCTATTATTAGGGATGGATAAAGAAAAATACTTCTTTATATATCAATAGCTCTATTCATAAATACTTTTAGCTCAAAATTTGCTTTTACAAGGGTTTTATTTTTCAAATGGGTTCTTTAAAATTTTTTAGTTTTTTTCTAAGACTTTTTATAATTCTTAAGTTTATTATTATTATTTGCAATGCTAAGTTTTGATTTGTTATTTTATTTTATTTCTTTTGGTAGATGTGATCAAATCTTATTTAGAAGGCCAAAAAAATTAGTTTGAATGTTATTTAAACTTATATGAATATATATTATCTGTTTTTCTTTCTCTGCTTTTTTTCATATTTGATTTCTTTTCTTCTCACTTGGATAATAAATTAATTAGTTAAGAATTTAATTATGATTATGTTCTGGCCCGATCCAGCTGGTCCAATACCTCGGCCCAGCCGGCCGACCCGACAGATATACAAAATTTAAACCGGGAGGAAACCCAATACACCTCCTCCCCGCCAGCGAGGTACCTGACAGCTGGGGAAGGAAGTTTTCTGGAAGGCAGGTCTACTCCCGTGGGACCTGCCCTAGGTATAGACTAGATAAGGGGAGGGCCTTACCCTCCCCCAAGGTACGTCACCTAACCCTCACCTATTCTGTCACTTTGTACGGATTCTGACTTGAGCGTCGGAGTCCCTTTTGCAGGTGGTTCCCCCTCATCACGCCAACAACTCGGGAGATCGTGAAGCTCCATCCCTTTTCCTTTAACGTCAACCTAGGAGGTTCAATCACGCACAAATGACCCGGATCCAGATCCTCAGTCACCCCCACATACACATCACTTCCGACCCGTTTAGGAACCGACAAACCAAACATTGGTGCAGTCTGTGGGGACGGATCTGGCCTGAATGGATTTCCTGTTGGGCCCAGTGGAAGGGCAAGAGGGAGGTGAGCCGCACGTAGAGGAAAACGCTCACCGAACCAGTAGGGTGGCCTCCTTGGCCTCTTCTCATGAACGCACGAGATCTCCCTCCCGCGGGGATGAGCCTCCCTCCCGTTCCAGCCCTTCGGAGGAATGAAAAGTTGCGTCACAGGGTACAAAACCTTGACAAGGAGCTGGTGACCAGGGAGTGCTACTAGCCTGGTCCGAGTCAACCTCGTTCCCGTTCTCCCCAAAGGAGAGAGAAAACCCGAGGAAGAAGCCCCCAGAGGAACCAACCAGGCAGACACCGAGCTTCCGATCCCTGCCGACCAGCGCAGAGTCAGAGGCCCAAGGAAAGAGTATGGAAATGTCGAGGAGATGACAAGACCCCATAATCTACACTCAACCCCCTTAGCGAGACATACTGAGGAGGAAGACCGAGAAGAGAGCAAGGAGAGACCGAGAAGGCGACGAAACCCCATAATCATGGGAGCAACCCCTTTTCACCACTCCATTCTCGAAGTCTGGCTGTCGAAACATTTTGACAAGACAACGGACATGAGATACGATGGAACCCAGGATCCCCTAGAACACCTAATGGCCTTTGAGACCAGGATGAACCTGGAGGGTGTGGGTGGCGAGGTGAGATGTCGCGCTTTTCCCGTGACCCTAGCATGACCGGCAATCCGATGGTTCAACGCTCTCCCTCAAGGGTCCATGACGACTTTTGTGGACATAACCCGTGGTTTTCTAGAACAATTTACTACGTGCATTGCCAAAGCCAAGCACCCGATCAACCTCCTAGGGGTAACCCAAAGAAGCGGTGTACCGACCAGGAGGTATCTTGGCAGGTTCAACGACGAATGCCTAGAGATTGACGGCCTGACCGATTCGGTGGCCAGCTTGTGTCTGACAAACAGGCTGTTGAATGAAGACTTCAAGGAAACACCTCACTACCAAACCTGTATGGACCATGCAAGAAATCCAAAATGTGGCGAGAGAGTACATCAACGACGAAAAGGTCAGTCAAGTGGTGGCGGCCAACAAATGGTAGCCTGCCTATCTTCCTCGCCATCCCGGCAACGGGGAAAGGCCCAAGGAGCACTCCAAGGATGGAGGGCCGACTAAACCCTTCAAATTGTTCCCCCGGGTAGGAAAGTTCACGAACTATACCCATCTAACGGCTTTGATCATTGAGGTGTGCCAACAGATAGCCGACAAAGGCATCTTGTCGAAACCTCGCCAACTCAAAGACAGAACTGGCGGAAACAAAAATCTCTACTGTGACTACCATAAAGGTTTTGGCCATAAAACCCAAGATTGGTTTGACTTGAAGGACGCCTTGGAACAGGCGATTCGTGAAGGAAAAATGGCGGAGTTTTCACAGTTCATAAGAGAACCCAAGAGGCGAGGGTGCGACCGATCTGACGACGACAAAAGCCGCATTGTGAAGCCAATGCAAGAGCCCAAAGAAGACAACGACCGCGGCCTTACAGTCGTGAATGTCGTAGTCGGAAGGGACGCAGCACCGAGATCGAAGTCGGCAGCAAAGAAAGACGCTAAGGTTCTAGCCGTATCATCAACTAGCCACGGACCCTCCCGGCCCCCAGAAGAACCCCAAGAATATCATTCGGACCGGAGGACGCTAAGTGACATACCAGAGAATCCTCCCATGGTAATCACGACAAGGGTAGGAACAGGGTTGGTCAAGCGAATTCTCGTTGAAACCGCGCCGACTCCAACATTATGTTCTGAAACGTGTTTGACGCCCTGGGCCTCTGAGAAACCGACTTAAAAACTCATCAACACGGAGTGGTCGGCCTAGGAGATAATTTTATAAAACCTGACATGACAGTCTCCCTCCCAGTCTCCATAGGAGAAGGTCAAGGAAAGAGGACGCTAATGGTGGAGTTTGTCGTTCTGAGGGACTCCACAGCCTACAACCTTATCTTGGGGAGGAAAACAATCAATGAGTTCTGTGCAGTAATATGTACCAAGCTATTGATCATGAAGTTTATTGCTGACGATGGGTCGGTAGGATCCATCAGGGGAGACTTAGAAACGGCGATCGCGTACGACAACACCAGCCTCTCCCTAAGGAAGAAGTCGAAGGAGGCATCTAGGGTTTTCCTAACCGATGTGGATGCTAGGATTGACGACAAACCGAGACTAGAGCCTGAAGGAGACCTGGAAAGGTTTAGGGTCGGGAACTCAGAGGACAAGTTCACTTTTGTGAACAGAAACCTCCCCTACAACCTGAAAAAGCCTTTGATAGAGATTATTTGAGCAAATGGCGATTTGTTTGCCTGGACACCAGCTAATATACCAGGGATCGACCCCCAGTTCATGTCACATCACCTGGCTGTGAAGGCAGATGCCAAGCCCGTGGCCCAAAGACGAAGGAAGATGTCCCAGGAGAGAGCCAATGAAGTGGCCAAGCAAACGACCAGCTTGTTAGAAGCAAGATTTATCCAGAAACTAGACTACTCGACTTGGCTGTCAAATGTAGTACTGGTTAGGAAAGCCAACAGGAAATGGAGAATGTGTGTAGACTACTCGAACCTCAACAAGGCATGCCCTAAGGACACTTTCCCCCTCCCCAACATTGATGCTTTAGTCGATGCGGCTGCGAGATACTGTTTTCTGAGTTTTATGGACGCGTACTCTGGTTATAACCAGATACCGATGCATCGGCCTGACGAGGAGAAAATAGCGTTTATAACGCTAGGTGGCACGTACTGCTACAGGGTAATGCCGTTCGGATTAAAGAATGCGGGAGCAACTTATCAAAGGCTGATAAGCAAAATTTCTGCCGACCTGATCAGGAAGTCGGTAGAGGTGTACATAGATGACATCCTGGTAAAGACCAGCCAATCGGAAGACCTAGTTGGTGACTTAAAAACTATGTTCGCGTTCCTCCGACGACACAACATGAGGCTGAACCCTCTCAAGTGCGCTTTTGCCAAGGAGGCCGAGAAGTTCCTTGGTTTCAGGATAATACAGAGGGGAGTTGAAGCCAACCCTGAGAAGTGCGAGGCAATTTTGTGAATGACGAGCCTGGGATGCATCAAAGACATGCAAAGGTTGGCTGGAAGACTCACAGCCCTGTCCCGTTTTCTCGACGCGTCGGCGGCTAAAGCCCTTCCATTCTTTAGCTTGATGAGAAATGGAATAGCTTTTGAGTGGACTCCGGCGTGCGAAGAGGCCTTCAACCACTTCAAAAGCATACTCTCGGCACCCCCGATCCTCGGCAAGCCTAAGAACGGTGAGACGTTGTTCCTGTATTTGGCAGTAACGGATGAAGCCTTGGCGGCCGGTTTGGTACGAGAAGAGGGAAAAATCAAATAGCCAGTTTACTTTGTTAGCAAAGCACTACAAGGGGCAGAGTTAAGATACAGTAAATTGGAAAAGTTAGCATATGCACTCTTAACCTCGTCCTGAAGGTTGCGGCAATACTTCCAAGGACATCGGATAATTGCCAGGACGGATCAAGCGATCCGCCAAGACTTACAAAAGCCCGACCTGGCTGGACGGATGATGACTTGGGCAGTCGAGCTATCTCAATACGATCTGCAATATGATCTCAAATACGCAATTAAAGCCCAGGAAATGGCCGATTTCCTGGTGGAAGTAACTTGAGACCCTCACGAGATCCTGAACATGCGGTGAAAACTCCATGTGGACGGAGCTTCCAACCAAACATTCGGGGGAGCAGGGATAATCTTAGAGAGCCTGACCAGAATGGTATATGAGCAGTCCATCAAATTTGAGTTCTCGGTCTCTAACAACCAAACAGAATATGAAGCCCTCATTGGTGGCCTACTCTTAGCAAAAGAAGTTGGGGCGACTAGAGTGGAGGTGAACAGCAACTCCCAAGTTATCACGTCCCAAATCAATGGAACTTACCAAGCTAAGGACTCCCTGCTGCAAAAATACTGGGAAAGGGTAAAAAATTTGAGTGAAGAATTCGATGAGGTCATGGTGCAGCACGTTCCAAGGGAAAGGAATACCCGAGCGGACCTCCTGTCGAAACTGACTAGCACAAAGCTGGGAATGGGAAATCGGTCTTTGATCCAAGGATTAGTGAAAGAACCCACAGTTGCCCTGTGTGTGACTCTAGCAGACGTCGTCCTCTTATGGATCGACCCAATTACCGACTTCTTGGAAAGCGATAAGCTCCCCGACAACCATAAGACCGCAAAAATGTTAAGGAGGGAGATGGCCAAGTAAGTAATAGTACAAGACCAGCTATTTAAGAGAGGACTGAACCAACCGGTGCTGAAATGCCTACGGCTCGACCAGACGGACTACGTATTAAGAGAAGTCCATGAGGGGTGTTGCGGTCACCATATTGGGGGAAAAGCTTTGGCCTGGAAACTCGTTAGAGCCGGTTACTTTTGGCCCTCGACGATGTCAGACTCCTAGGAATTCGTTAAGAGATGCAAGAAGTGCCAAGAGAACGCCAACTTTCATAACATCATGGCAGCCGAGTTGAGCTTACTAATGGCCTTCCGACCTTTCAGCCAATGGGGGATTAACCTTTTGAGACCTTTCTCGGTAGGTCTCGGACAGGTAAATACCTTATCGTGGCCATTGATTACTACATAAAGTGGGTCGAAGCGAAGCCGCTAGCCAGCATTTCATCCGCAAACTACCGTAAGTTCATGTGGAGACAAATAATTTCCAGATTCAGAATCCAAGAGTCCATGATATCGGACAACAGGACGCAGTTCACGGACAAGAAATTTGGGGAATTTCTTATGGGCCTAGGGATAAAACAGAGATTCTCGTCAGTGGAGCACCCACAGACCAACGGCCAAGTGGAAGCAGCGAATAAAGTCATCCTCCAAGGCCTTAAGAAACGACTTGACCAGAAGAAAGGAGCATGGGCAGACAAACTCGCATCAGTTTTATGGTCGTACAGGACAACACCGCATTCCTCCACCGGGGAGACACCTTTCTGGCTCACCTACAGGGTCAATGTGATGATCCCTGTGGAAGTGGGAGTGCCGAGCCCACGGCTACTCCTTGGCAGAGTCGAGGAAGCAGTGGAGAAGGATCTGGTTGACGAAACCATGGAGATGGCCAACTTGTCGAGATAGTGTTAAAGCAGAGAACAGCCCAGCGATACAATGCCAAAGTGCTTAATAGGAATTTTGAACCAACGACCTAGTCCTACGACGTAACGACGTAGGCCTCCCAACCCCCAGAAAAGGGAAGCTGGCGGCTAATTGGGAAGGCCCATACCGATAAAGGAAGTGGTCGGCAACGGGGCTTACAAGCTGGAACGTCTGGACGGGAAAGAGGTACCCCAAACATGGAACGTGGCAAATTTGACAAGGTTCTACCCTTAGAATCCAGGACGATCTAAGACAACCACCCGTCTCCCCAGTTCAGTAACACCCATTTTACTTCGTGTTGAATTATTTTCTTAACTTTTGACATTGTTTAACATGTTTTGATTTTCTCTATTTCATTTTATTCTATCTCTATTTTTATCTTTATAGTTATCAACTAACCCGTTTGGTGCAATTACGGCCTCACAGGATTGATCACCCCGGGAGCCAACGATACCGTGAACGCTACACTAAACGGCTACAAAAGTAAAATCCATAATTGGAACTCTTAATCATGAAAGCGATGAATCGGCTTCACTAAGTACCAATGTCAAAACAAAACGGCAAATAGTTCGAAAATTACCAATGCCAAAACAAAATGGTAAACAGTTCCCCAATTACAAATGTCAATCAAAACAGTAAACAAGTTTACACAAAGAGTTCAAAGCAAGATATTACAAAGTAAACACACATCACTTCTTCGGGATGTCAATAATTTGCCCATCCCGAATAGTCTTGAAAGCTCCAATTGCGGAGGTGTTGAAGTTGGGAGAAAATAGCTTGACGTGGGCCTTTATCGCTTCCTCGGTCCCGAAGATCACCTCGCGTGCACTCCTCACCGTCTCCTTGTTCTTCTTCTTTAGACCGACAACCTCCCCCTTCAGCCCCACGACCTCAGCCTTGGCGTCCTTCGCCGAGTTCTCGGCCTCCTCAAGCTTTTCCTCCAAGACAGTAACCTTAGCTTGGGCCGCGACGGTTTCACCACGAGCAGAGTTGAGCTGACTCTCCAACATCATCTTCCGGTCAGTAAGGTGGGCCACCGCTTCGTCGGAAGTTTTCAACTTCCCCTCCGATTCGGCTAATTTTTCCTTCAAGATCCCGACCTCGGACCTCAAGCTCTCAACTTCTCGCAAGGATTGACGATACTTCCCATCCAGCACCCCAGCTTGGGTCAAGATGGGATCTGCCCTCCTTGCGATGGTCGCAGCTCACAACATACACGGGTAGATCCACCTAGCCTGGGCATCAAGATTCCCATCGTGGAAGAACTCATCAGTGTCTAGCATGAGCTGCGAGTCGATAAAACCCCCAACATCATAAATTTTCTCCATAACGATGAGCGACCCATCAGGGCTGGAGGTCGACTTCCGTTTGCGGGGGTTCTCGACTATCGCCACGTCGGGACCTCCATCGATCGGCTCTGTCTCAGGAGGGACCATGCCACTACTACTTGGGGTGGTCGTTGCGATGGGGCTAGTAGGTCCCGGAGGGGGAGGGGGAGCTTATTGCACTTCAGCGGTAGGAGAGAACGGGTGCTCAACAGTATTGGTTGCGGAGCTGTCCTCACTATGCCCAGGAAGAAACTGGGCCATTAAATCTTTAAGTTTGGTCCTCTCGGTGGCCATGGACACTGCAGTAAGATACACAACAACTCGTCAGCTCGTTAAAAAAAAAAGAAAAAAATAGAAGAAGCAGGGGAGGGCAACACTAGAACCAGCCGACCACTCACCTATATAACTCCTACCCATCTCTTGGTCACCCATTAAAAGATGTGGGTTGATATTATTTTTGTTAAATACGGCCAACAACACATCAGCTATGTTTTTATCCCGCTAGGTTAACCCTTTGTATGCTACTTTGGTGAAAGCATTGGACCCGATCCCGAAGCTCCAGTAGGTCAGAATCCGCCGCTCTCCCTCCAAGGTTAACCAGAAGGGGTGATGGCCTTCGGCAAGCTGGACTTTAAAGAATTTGCCCTTGAAGCCATGAAACGAATCTTCGAACACCCCGAAGATTTGCCTGTCCTGGGCGGCTTGGAAGGACATAAACCCCTTCTTATGCCTTCCCTCTTTGAAAAGATTTGTCAAAACAAAAAGCCACAAAAATACTTCTACAGAGGCCGGCAACTCCAAGTACTCACAAACCATCTCGAAGCACCGGATAGCGGCCCAACTATTTGGGTGCAGCTATGACGGAGCCATGTTGCACCAGTTCAGAAGTGCCTTTTGGAAGGGGGAGAAGGGGATGCGAACCCTAGGACGGTAAACATTGCCTTATACAGCTAAATCCAGTCGGCAACTCGGGAGGTGTTCAAGTTAAGTTGACATATTCGTTCGTAGTCCGCGGGAACGAACACTTCGTAGCGTTCCTCCTCGGGACCTCCCCCGCATAATTGGTCAGCGTCGCAAAACTCCGTGAGCTCCTCTAGGGTTATTTGGGAAGGTGTATCCTTCACGTCTGAGGTAACTCAGGCGTATCGGTCAACACGGGGCCTCGAAAGGGGAAGTTGCACCATACCTACAGTGGGGCACCACTCAAAGTTAGACTACAAGGTCGGGAAGCCGAAAAAACCAGAACTAACACTATATACCGTAGTAAGCCTATCTACAGTTAAACAAATGCTAAATACCAGAAATCTAAATGGTAACCCCCTCTAAAGCCTAACTAACAGCAGAATGATTCAAACAACACACATGCATAACCTAAAAGCTACAAGAACGCAAAAGGATGACAACAGTAGTAGTAATAATAGCAATCATTCATTAAAAAGGAGATGCTTACCAGGAAGGTTGCTGTTAAGAAAAATTGGAAAAATTTGAGGGGATGTAGTTGCAGTTGAACTGGAAGTGGATCAAGGCGGTGGAATCCAAGAAGCAGGAGAGGAAAAATGAGAGGAAATAGTGCAGAAAGGATGCAGAAATGGGAAGATGGAACGTGAAAGTAGGGGAAAGAGAATGAACATTAAGGAATAACTGCCACTACAGGGAAGTGCAAAAGTCAGGGGTAAAACTGACTTTTTTTCAAGCTTTCAAATCAGCCATAATGGCATTAAATGACAGGCGTAGAGAACGAGACGACGAATGACACTCCCTCGAAATGGTGAAACCCACTCGCACGTAGGGTGCACGCCCCTATCACGAGCGGCCAACCTCGCAAGGATTTAACCAAAGAAAGTAGGATAAAACGCGCCAACAACGATGCTCACGACCATAGCTGGTGCGTTGGGGGCACTGTTCTGGCCCAGCCCAACTGGTCCAATGTCCCGGCCCAGCCGGCCGACTCGACGAGTATACAAAACTCGAAAAGGGAGGAAACCCAATACACCTCCTCTCCGCCAGCGAGGTACCTAACAGTTGGGGAAAGAAGTTTTCTGGAAGGCGGGTCTGCTTCCGTGGGACCCGTCCTAGGTATAGACTATATAAGGGGAGGGCCCAACCCTTCCCCCAAGGTACGTCACCTAACTCTCACTTATTCTGCCACCTTGTACGGATTCTGACTTGAGCGTTGGAGTCCCTTTTGCAGGTGGCTCCCCCCTCATCACGCCAACAACTCGAGAGATAGTGAAGCTCCATCCCTCTTCCTTCAACGTCAACCCAGGAGGTCCAATCATGCACAAACGACCTAGATCCAGATCCTCAATCACCCCGCATACACATCACTTCCGACCCGTTCAGGAACCAACATTATATTGTGTCTCTTATGTCTATCCTTGTACGCTGTGGTTGATCTAAATCAATTTCAGTTCATTTTTTAAAGACCTCAAAATTTCACAGTTTAAAAATTATTAGCCGAATAAAATCACTAATTTCTTTTTGTAAGTTCATTGTTTTCAGTTTTTTTAATCTCTTCTTGAAATCTTTTTTTAATTCTTTATTTATTGTTCCTCCCAATCAACTGTTAAAGCGGAATTTTTTTTTTGTTAGAAATTTGGATAAATTTTATTTTAAGCAACATTATCATTATTTTTGTTTAATTTGAAACGAAGTTGGGGTTGCATTGAATATTCTTATAGTTGTCTCCATTCAACATCTATCTTGTCAAGTAAATGTACAATTTGATGTTATACTAATGTCTCTCCTAATTAGCTATTTTCAAGCTTTTAGCATTTAAGATGATTTAGTTTTTCTATCATTCTCTATTCTCCCGATTTTTGAGTATAGGATTATTTTCAAGCTCATGAAAAAGCATATTATCTAGCAATACGTACCTTCACTTACTGAGTAATAGGTTGAAAGCTTATACCATAAATAATCTAATACGAAAACCAATTATTTACCATGTGCTCTTTTTTATTCTCTTCTCATTTTTCTACAAGTAAAATAATTATCTATTTAATTGTGTGCTGTTGAATTGTTATTAGTGTAAGATTCCAGATTTTTAAAAAATAAATAATAAATTATTCATATATATATATATATATATATGTTTTATTTTTAGAAAGTTGCCTTTACTACTAATAATAATAATAATAATAAATAAATAAATAAACTAAAGTGATGAGATTTTAAGTTTTAAATTAATTTGAGTTTATACAAATTTTAATTACAGTTAGATATTTTTGATTAATTTTATAAACTAAAAAAATTAATTTATTTATCTCTAAATTATAAATTAGAGTATTTAATTAAAAATAATTTGTAATTTGAAAAATAAGTAATATTCTTAAAATTAATTATATTGATTGAATTTGGTTTTAAATTAATACTCCACCTTAATCCTAAATTCTCAATTTAAACCCTAATTTTAACTAACCCTAACTTTTTTTTACCCAACATACACGTATACAACACTAATCCCTCCTACATTCATGCACGTGTTTCACTCTGAGCCACGTTTACCCACTCTTTACCGCTACTCACTCACCCTCACCCGTCACTCACAGAAACCTCAGCAAGAAAAGAAAAGGGGGGAAACGGAAAGGGGGAAAGAGAGGGAAGAGAGAGTTGTGAATATAGGAAGAAGAAAAGTGAGTAGGAGAAATCGTGCCCTGTTGTTGCCGCCGCAACGCCACTGCACCGTCGCCACCGTTCCATGGAGCCGAACCCGCGTCGTCGTCGCAAATGAAGAGGACGCCGCCATCTCTGTCGCACCTGGTCACTGCCAGCTCACCGACGGAGACCGCCATTCCCTCACCGCTACTGCGTCGTCGTTAATGAAGCTTCTGCCGCTGCCGTGAACCGCGAACAGAGGAAAGGAAAAGAGATGAGTTGGCGAGGAAGAAGAGGAAGCAGCGCTGCCTTTCCATTGCCGCTGCTGCCAAGGTTTGTGGAGGAGAGTGTCGCCGTCGCCGTGGGTGGAGTCCACCGTCCGAGCTGCCACCAAAAGGATCCACTGCCACCGAACCCTAGCTATCACTGCCATTGGAGTCACCGTGGTTGCCACTGGAGAAGTGTTATGAACGCCGCTGCCACTAAACCACCTTAGTCACTACTTCGGTCCCATTCAAGCACCACAGCCTCCTCTTTTCTTGTCTTTGAATAAGCACTACCATTTTCCAGTTTCAATCCCGATTCTACCATTTTTGAATATGTAACTCCTCTATCTTTGCTCTGCTGTCATTTTATTTTTCTGCTATGATCTTCTTTTAATTATGATAGCGTATGTCTCTGTCTTAGTTTTGCCAAGGTATGTTTGAAAAATTGAAATTGGTGCTGCTGCCGTTTCGATCATGTTGGAATCACCGTTGCTGCCATGAAACAAAAACGGAAGGGAGTTAACATGTTTCACCTATGTAAATTCAGCTAGTCGAGGTAGGGGATTTTATTTTAAAATTAACTATTTTAAATTATGAATGCAATGGAAGTCTAGTGGGTATTTACAAATAGTTTATGATTGTTTGAAATGACTGAATGATGAGTTTGAATTGAGGTTATGATTGATGTCGGAAACTCTGGTTATGCTAATGTCTTGGTTGGGTTGTTGATTTGAGAAAATATAAAAGTGAGGAAGCCCGTAAAGGTGGTGAAGACAAATTTTAAGAGAAGGTTCTGTCTGAGTTCTTATAAAAACATATGAAAAAGTGATATTATTTTGGAAATCCAATTTATAAGCTTATTTTGAGACATGATTTTATATTAGAAAATATTTGGTTTACATATTTACTCATCTTAAGAAAAGGGATTTGTATTGGAAATTTATTTTATTGGTAATGAATTGAGAATTGGAAAAGATTTTGATATTCGAATTGGTTAGATTTTAGATTTATAAATGTTTTGGATATTGGACTGGATTTGTTGATTTGTTGGAAGTGATCTTTAAGAATTAAAAATAGTTTGGTTGGAACCTTTGAAGGGTGGTAAACCCCGAATTTTAGAGGAAATACTGCATAAATTTTTATAAAACTTCGAGACTTTGCTTAAAGCGTTATTCAAAAGAGAATTTGATTTAAAACTCCTTCTATTTGACTTTCAATTTATCAGGAAAACTGTTATGTTTTAAGTTTATCCTATTGAGAAAATATTTTTTATTTAAGTAATAATTTGAGTTCGGTTTATTAAGGAAAGGAATTTTTGTTAAACGATAAAGAAGTTTGGCTGTCAAGAAACTCGAGGCAATGATAAGTGAATAATAATAATAAGGAGATGCGGAGGTATGTATAGTTAAGCACTGATGCGGAGGTACATTTAATAATATGGGGATGCGGAGATATGAGCATGTAATCGGTGATGTGGAGATAAAATGAAAAGAAAAAAAAAATGAAAAGTCATGAGTGAAATAAGTAATTGAAATAGATTATGATTCATGAAAATGAAATGGAAATTGGCCTTGTGCCAAATTGCTAATGTGAAAGGGCCCGCTTAACTGATAGCCTGAAATTGCTAATGCGGGAATGTTCGCCTAACTGATAGCATTATTTTTTTTACTGTGATACACATTAAGATATTATTATGATGAGACCTAATTGACACGAATAACCGTGATGTCAAGGTGTCTAACTGACATAATAAAGAAACCATATTCGGAGTTCGCCCCGAGTAACGTACAAAATACATGTATTCAGCGTCTCTCCTAAAAGTACACAATCTATGAGATAAAAATATTTACACTTTTATCCCAATTATTTTTTAAAATACCAATTTTATCTTAATCATAACCCCTCTTTTTATCCCTTTTCTGCTCCTTCTTCTTTCTTCCCACCTCCCTTCTCCTTCCATCACCGCTAGAGCCATCGCCAACACTGTTATTGCATCCTCCTCAATCCTCTCTTCATCCTCTCCTTTTTTTACTCTTTGTTCTGTCCTTTCTCCTTCACCAATTCCAGTGATATTGCCGCCGGCAATTGTGCCACTGGCTCTGTCTTCATTTGTCGCCTCTGACTTGTGACATTGTCAATGATATACTTTATCTTGTAGATCTGTTCTTCCTTCTTCTCTATTCATCATTTTTTTATTTTAAACTTTTTTTCTTTCAGAAATGGTGTGTGTAATCTTATTTTGTTGGATGAATTTGAATTAAATTATGATTTTGTAATTTTTTTTGCCTTTTTTGAAAAGAAAAATTGGTGAAAGGAAGAAGATGAATTGAAATGAGATGATGAATATAAAGGATTATATTAAAAAGGATAAAATAGATCGTTTAATGTAATTTGTGTTCTGTCTATCACAATTGTCAAACACAAATATATTTATGTACAGAGAAAGTATTCGGAACCAATACTAATTATGTACAATGTGTATAATAGATTAAAAAAAGTAAATTTACAATTAAAAATTAGATCATTAATTAATTATTTAATTTTAATTTTTAAAATTTAAAAATTAGAATTAACATTTAAACCAATTCACACTACGTACGGTTATTTCTAATCTTACCGTAACCTCCAATACACGTCCAAAACTCACCGTCATCTTCTCTGGTTCTCACCTTATGTCACTGAATTCCTCGCCGGCCATACCGATGCCGCCGCATCCTCCCACCGACACCCTCCTCACCTCCGCCGATCAGCCCAATGCACCTCACCCTCCGACGCCTAACGTTGCTGCCACTGGTTTCACGCCTCTCTTCCGAACTGGCTTCGCTTTCTCCCATTTCTTCAAGTTTCTTCTCACCGATGATACCACCATGCTCTTCTTCTTCTTCTTAGGATCTAAGCATGGTTAACTTCTTTCATGATTTGAGCCCTATGCTTCACAACAGTGCCGCTTTCATCACGCCTAATCCTTTTAAACTATATGTTTCACCATAATAGTTGTTTCTTCTATTTATTCATCTTCTTCTTCTATTTTAATGGTCAATTTAGGATGGTTATTTTAGTAGTTATGCCGATGGTTATTTTAATTTTTATGTAGATGATTATTTTGATTAGATTGGATTTAGTTATATATAATTAAAATATGTTAGATGTTCAATTCATTAGGTATGTGAGTGATTATTTTTATCCTTAAGTGGATGGTTATTTTTACTAAGGGTGAGTGGCGTGTGGCAAGTCAAGTAGCGACGGTGAAATGGGATGATTATTGATGAAGGTGGGGTGGTTACCGGTCGAAAAAGAAGAGAGTATTAGAGTGAAATGCTTTAGTAAATTAAGATTTTAGATGGTTATTTTTTTGAAATAACTAACTGAATTTTTTTAAAATTTGAAATTTGAAATTGGGGATTTAAAATTTGAAATTTGATATAAAAAAACTAAATGAGAGTTTTTGAATTTATTATTTATCTCTATTGGGCTAAATAACCAACTCATTGTACACATTGTCAAAATTTTTCATTGACTCACTAGCGGGATTCGTATGTATAATATACAAGTCTTTATGTTCATATCTTTGTATCTTTGTCTCAACCTTTGGGAGACAGAAACCAAACGCAACGACTAAATCCCTATTTTGATCCCTGAGATTCACGCGATTACTCAATTTGGTCCCTAAAATTTAAAATTATCTATACTAGTCTTACAGATTCAAGTCTGGGCATCAATATGGTCCCTCGACTCTTTCCGGTGATGATTAGGCAAACGCAAACGGAGTGCTAAGATGGCACCCTCTCTGCCACATTGGATGATAAGTAAACGACGTCGTTTATCCTTGACGCCCAAACAAATCAGAAATGAAGAATAGTGGAGGTAGAGAAGAAAAAGAATACTTTATTTTGAGTCTCCATCGTTTCTTCTCCCTTCATATTCAAAGCGATGATATTTTCTGACTTGTTTGGGTGCTAAGGATAAACAAAGTCATTTACTCGTCATCCAGCGTGGCATGGAGGATGCCATCTCAGCATTTCGTTTGTCTAGTCATCGTCGAAAAGGATTAAGGAACCATATTGGTGCCCGAACTTGAATCTGAAGGACCAGTATAGATAATTTTAAATTTCGAAAATCAAAATAAGTAACCGCGTGAATTTCAGGAACCAAAATGGGATTTAGTCCAAACACAGCCTTATGTCACATAGTACCATTGTCTATGACTCTAATTTGACATGCCACATGTCACTAATCAATATATCATCACTTTTTACATGTGATCAAACTATATTTTGATATATGACGTTGACAATTGATGTTGTTAATAGAAAATGTTTTGAAAAATTAAGGTGAGTCACATAATAAAAATTAAAGACCGAACTAAGATAATTAAAATATTTTAAGATAAATTTAAAATTGAAGTAAAATTTTAGAGATTACTTTCAGACAAAAACTATAAATACACCATTTTTTTAGATAATAGTCATAATACATTACATCAGCTTATTGGCATGCAATTCATGTCAGCTTGTGCTAAGTACGTATGATATGTCTTCATGTATAATTCATGTCAGCTTTTATATATATATAGGAACGGATACATATAATGAGTTGTGGGGGCAAGCAGTATTTTGGAAAAATATAAGAAAATATATGTATAAATATATATGTGTCTTCATTGAAAAATTATATTTGTCCCCACATTAAAAAAAATATATATTAATTTGTGTTAAAATATTTATTTTATATATATTTTTAAAGTTTTAGAATTAAATTTTGATACACTATTAGTGTAAAGTAGTTTTATATATGTATCCAATTACGTAATATCATATCATAAAAAATAACTATCTTTTATATTAATTATATTCAAAATAAACGTAAGTAGATAATTATATAAAATATTTTACACTATCAATACATTAAAATTAAACTCTAATTTATATCTAAAAATATAAAATAAAAATATATATTAAATCAATTTAATAAACAACAAAATATTATTATTGTAGCATTATTTAATTAATGAATTTATTTAGTTGACAGTTATATCTCTGATTTTTTTTCTACTTCACTTTAATATTTACTAAATTGAAGAATTTTATAATGAATATTTATTTTGATTATTAGTTCTCAAACATAAATTAAAATAAAAATTAATTAAAATATTAATGTATTTTGTACTTTTATCTATCTAAATAATTAACTTTATTATTATTATTATTTGAGATTAATTTTTGGTTTTTTTTTTATTAAATAATTAAATAATTATTAAATAATCTATAAAACATATAAGAATATGAGAAATTTGATGCATAATTTTTTTTAAGATACTATTTATCATACATAATTCATAAAAAATATGTTTTCTTTCATTACTGATTAAAATATAATTTATTTATATCTTGATTAGTTTCATTTATTATTATTATTATTATTTATTATATTTAGTTTATAAAAAGATAAATTAATAACTATATTATTATTTATCAATATATTAATATTGATAATAAATAAATAAAAATTATTTAATATTTAATATTTTTATATTATTTATGTTTTATATATTTTAATATATTTATAAAAAAAATTATTATTTTTATATGCTATATATTTGCCCCCACTGTTTAAAATTTCTGGACTGTATATATATATAGTTTTGTATATTATTAAACATGGCACATCAAACATTAATATCTTCAGACTTTAGGTGCTGGCCATCATTTGATTGCTTGACATATGAATACTTTCAAATTACTAACTATCCAAAGATTATATATTAATTTTTCAATTTTCAACTGTTTCAACTTTCGACTGCAACTGTATTTTCTTTTAATCTTGATTTTCGGTTAATTCCATTGAATATTCTGTCCAACTCTCATAACTGTGGCTATTAAATTGTTTTGCCAACAATCAGAAACAGAGAAAACAGAAAGTAAAAAATAAAATAAAATAAAAAACAAAACCGACTTTAGTAACGTCATGTAGATAGCACAAAAATGTTTTGGAAACTAACTCCAACAAATCCTTGAGCCCAGATCAACAAAGGAATAAACATGGCAAATTTCGGAGCGGTTAGTAACAATATTTAATCCATATATAGCAAATATGACAAATAAAATACATAGGAGAAGGACAACATATTTTGTCATCACCAATAGTTTTTTATTTTTTATTTTTTATTCTTTTGGGTTTCTTCAAACGTGAATTTTGATTCCAATAATCTACCCCAAACCACACCACCATCAGTAATGGTAGATTTCAGAAAATCAGCATCAGCTAAGCCTAAAAATACTGGCGGCCCTACGACTGTGATCGCCGTGACCAGCGGCCGGAAAAGCCAATACGCCGTCCAGTGGGCCGTAGAACATATTCTGAAGAAGAATTCCTCTTGCATTCTCATTCACGTTCAGACCAATCGTTTGTACCACCGTAGGTTTCCTTCTGCTTCTTAAATTTTAATAACAAAACACATTTCTATATTTTCAATACTTATATGTTGAGTACACATTACATGTTCTCTAGAGGCATTCAATAATTTCTCACCTCCTCCTTTGGTGGTGGTTTTTGAACCTTGGAAGCATGGCTAATAATTTCTCACATCCATTTAATTAAATTGTTGTTTACAGTTGTAACTGAGATTGCAATAAAATTAAAGTTTACATCTATAGCATTAAGCAATAAAATTGTATGGCTATTAATTATTAATTCTTCTCATCTTTAGATAGATAAATTATTCAGAAAGACAATATTCATATAGGTAATATTAGGGAGACAAAAAAAAAAAAAAACAGAACTTGACTTATTTAGCATTTATTAACTGTCGCAGCAATTAATAAATGCTAAATAAAGCAAGTTACGCTTATTTTTGACTAATTTTTGACTGATTTTCTTTGATTACCAAATATTTTCGTATTCATATATAGTTTTGTCTTTTTATGTAAACTTTAATGTTTTCTAAATCTTTTATTAGTGACATTATTTTGATCACTTTCAGAACAATATATTATTCACACAATATTTGTTACATGCATTAGAGCCGTAATAAACAACTCAATAATTCATTTTTTATTGAATAAAGATAAAGTATTATTTAGTCTCTAATATTTGAATTAAGTCTTAGTTTTATTTTTAATATTTGAAACGTCATATTTTTATCTTAAACATTTTTTCATTATATTTTAATCTTTTGATCAAAATTAGATATTTTCTTCCAAAAATACCTCTTTTTTTATTATAATTTTTTTTGGACAATAATAAAAATCGTAATTATAATAGTCAGGGTGTTTATTAGTAATTTAAAAATGAAAGTGATAGAATAATAAAAAATAATAACAAAAAAATTTAAATAATATGAAATATAATATTTAAAAAAATATTTAAAATATTAAGAACAAAGTTAAAATTAAGGATTATAGTACTGCTTTATCCGTACAACAATTACCAATCCTTTATTGTTTATTTGTGCAGAGAATGGTGTTGGCCCTAGTCATTGTCGTCCACCAACTGAAGAAGAATGGCAACGGATTTTTCTCCCTTTCAGAGGGCTTTGTGCTCGAAAAGGGGTTAGTTATCCACCAAAAATGAGAAGAAAAAAAAATTGAAATATTAGTTTTTTATCATTATCTTTTTGTCTACGTTATCTTTGAAATAGTAAATAAGAATTGAACAGGGTATTTAGTATTTACTTTAAAAATATTAAAAATTATGTTTAGTTTGAAAAAAAAATTATTCATATTAATTTGTGGTTGTGGACGCTTATTATTTCAGATTGTAGTGACAGAGTTGGTGTTACAAGGCGCTAATGTTACAAGTGCACTTACTCAATACGTAAATGAATACTATATTAGTAGCGTCATTGTTGGTGCTTCCCAATGGAATTCTTTTATAAGGTTAAATTCTTTTATCTCATAATCATGCATACTCATAAGCATTTCCAATAAGTAAAAATTATTGCGTTTCATGAGATATATTTTTAGATTTAATTATTTTCTCAATTTCTATAATTTTATTAAATTTTTAATTAAATTTTTATATTATATTAAATTTTATAATCAAATTTTTACCATAATAAAAAATTAGAATTAATAAAAAAATTCTGTTAATTAAATATTAAATATATTCATTTTATTTAATAAATTTTTTTTTTAATATTTTTATCACGATAAAAGTTTAATTACAAATACCATGGTCTTGATTTTATTTTATTTTATTTTTTTCAGGAAATTTAAAAATACGGATGTGGCAGCTAGCTTAGCCAAGTCTTTGCCAGATTTTTGCTCAATATATGTTATATCGAAAGGAAAAGTCCAAACTATCCATCCAGCAGGTCCCGCTCAAAATGGTAAATTCACAAAAGCAGCAACACTAAAAGGGGTAGCAACGCCAGATTATTTTTTAAACAATTCACCTCAACATATAAACAGGTATATATCTCCATTAATTACAATACATATATCTTTTTTTGGAGTAATTCAACAAAGACATTGATATCCTTTTTTGTGATTTACTTAGCTTGGTCAAAGATGCTACATTATCAATAACACCAAGTAATTTTTCACCAATGGAACAAAGTCCAACAATATCCTTTGGAGGCTCTTCACCACAAACCGACAGTGATCTTGAATTCGCAAAGTCACAAATCACTTCATCAAAATCCAAAGTAAGTAAGTAATGTATCTTCTACTATCAATGCAGTAAGGGTATTTTGGTCATTATAGAACATGCATAAGAAAAGTAGAAAAAAATTAGAAACCATTATCAATGCTACATGGAAAAAGTGAGTAAGTATAGTAAGGGTTATTTTGTAGTTGGGATTAGTTTATTTGTATTTCAATGTGACACTTGTATCTATTTACTAAAATCAGTCATCAATAAATTTATATATAAATATATGTATGATTTAATTTATAAATAAATTATTATTTATACCCATAAAAGAAATAAATATTGATAAATGTATTCATATAAAAATAAAACGACAATTATAACTACAGAAAATGGTTTTTGTGTGCCAAAAGTACCCAAACGTTAATTACACAATTAGTTCGTTAGAGTATTCTTGACATACGAAAGATATTTTCAGTGGGTACAATTATCATTTTATTCTTATATGAATATATTTATTTTGTATCTTTCATGAATACAAATGATAATTTATTCTTTAATTTATTTTTAATGTGTATCAATATTTTAATATATATATTTTATATTAACGACTGATTTTAGTATACACATAATGGATTTCAATATATTGGTAATAGCTAATTATGTAGTTTAACTTACTTTTTCCCATGTGAATGATTAGATTTTTTTTTTTCACCCCTTCTTATAGAAAAAAATGGAGGAAGAATTAATGAAATTAAAACTTGAACTAAAGAAAACAAATGAGCAATATGGATTTTTCTGCAAAGAAGTCGACTCTGCGCATAAGGTATGATGAAATGCTTTCTTTTGAGATATTGTTATTATAATATTTTCTCTATTTAATTTGAATATTAAACTTTAATTCAATTGCCTGAAAAATAAAAAGAGAAAACACTTGAAAAGTACATTTCATATTTGTTATTTAGGGAGTGGAAGAGTATGAAAAGGCTAAGCTTTCAAGGCAGAGAACAGTGCATGCTATGGAAAACGAAGAAAATCAAGGAGCTTCAAGCTCTGCCTACATTTATAAAAACATCGTTCCATACAGAAGATACAACATTAAAGAAATAGAAATTGCAACTAATTACTTTGATATTGATCTCAAAATTGGAGAAGGTGGTTATGGACCAGTTTTTAAAGGAGTAATTGACAACACTGATGTTGCCATCAAGGCTGTGAGGCCAGATATAAGCCATGGGGAAAGACAATTTAACCAAGAGGTATCTATAATTAAATAAGTAATGTTTCTTTGGTTTAAATAATGCATGTTTTTTTTCTTGCTATATTAAAAATAACAACTATATTCTAACACATTAACATTGTTAATGTAAATTATTTGTGTAAAATTGTCTTTATACAAAGATAATAATTAAAAATCTTAGATGACAATTTAATCAAATATATTAGATATTCATGTGTGTATTAGTGAGAGCAATTCTAATAAAATATTTTTGAAATTTCAGATTTAACATCTAGAAAAAATGAAATCATCAATCAAATAAGACCAATTTTAGTATAGAAACACAATTTCAATTTGTTGGAGAATCAATTATATTTTTTCACTTTATATAAAATTTAAATTGAACTAAAAAACTAAATATTAAAGTGATAAATCTCATATTTAGAATATCTACAATATTTTATTTCCGTTTAATTTTATTATGGGTCTCACAAAATATTACATCAATATTTATGAGACTACATATTATAATATAATAATATTTGTGACTAAATGTGTAATTTATCACACAAATGTCCAGATTCAATTTATTTTAAATTTTATAAAAAGTAACTGATTTTCTCTAAAATAAAATCACATTTTTTCGGGAGATCAATCTCTTTTCATTGATGGCCAACAAGCTATAACTCAAATGGATAGTTTGTATACTTATTCAAACTTCACAAATTCGATTCTCACTCTAAACTTAAAAAAAAAAAAAAATAACTCTTTCCATTAATTATCTCCGTGCAAATTGAACTTCAAAACGTTTCCTTCACGTACACTTCAAAATTAAAACTTCAAAAACTCTTGATGCGAATTGCTCTGTCCTAAATTATTATCAACAAATCTGAATAAAAATTAATAATAACTTGATGTTAATGCAGGTTCAAGTTTTGAGCACCATAACACATCCAAACATGGTACTACTCATAGGTGCATGCCCAGAATTCGGATGTCTTGTGTATGAATACATGGACTATGGAAGTCTGGAAGATCGTTTATTCAGAAAAGGAAACACTCCTCCAATTCCATGGAAAATCCGTTTCAAAATAGCATCGGAAATCGCCACCGCCCTTCTCTACCTTCACCAACTAAAACCAGAGCCACTAGTCCACCGTGACCTCAAGCCAGCAAATATCCTCTTAGACAGAAACTATTTAAGTAAGATCGGCGACGTCGGTCTTGCCAGGCTCGTTCCGCCTTCGGTCGCTGACAAAACTACCCAGTACCGCCTGACGAAAGCCGCCGGCACGTTCTGTTATATCGACCCGGAGTATCAACAAACAGGGTTGTTGGGTGTGAAATCGGACATATATTCATTTGGTGTGATGCTGCTTCAGATTATAACTGCAAAGCCTCCAATGGGGTTGGCTCATTTGGTTCAGAGTGCTATTGATGCTGGTAGCTTTGAACAAGTTCTTGATCCTAGTTTGAATGATTGGCCTGTTGAAGATGCTTTGTCTTGTGCTAAGTTGGCATTGAAGTGTTGTGAGATGAGAAAACGAGATAGACCCAGTCTTGCTACTGTGATTTTACCCGAGTTGAATAGGCTCAGAGATTTGAGATAGATAAAGATAATAATTAATGGCAATAAAGAAATAATAATAATGAAAAAATGAAAATCTTCTATGGCTGCGAGAGCTTAGTTGATAGAGCCAAGGCACCTGGAACCGGGAAATTGATTATTAATAATGTAAACTGCTACTCCTAGAATATTATTCTTAAATCGTCTCATCATTTTCTTTTAGGTTTAATTACTTCGATAATTCCTATAATTTTACTGAATTTTCAATATTTTTATCATAATAGGGACTTAGTTACAAAATTTGATATGGTCTAGGAACTTAATTAAAAAAAAATATAGAAACCTAATTAAAAATTCGATAAAACTATAGGGATCGATAGAGTAATTAAACATTTTTTTATTATAAATTCTATAAAAATAATCAAGATGGATATAGTTAAAAGGACTAGCTAGTACTTGCATGAGAAGCCTCAACTTAGGGCAATATGCATGTAATGTAACTACCAAAGAGTGGACACATAAACAACCATAGTAATATTTGGGTGAAAATTAAAAATAAGTTTAAACAGTTTAAAATTAGCTCATTTAATATTTATTAATTATCATTAGAATAATAATATAATTTTAGATGTAATAAATATATAATTACGATTAATTTTATGTAACTAATAATCTAGACTTAGAACATGTAAACAAAATATCTTATATTACACGTGTTCTGTAACTTGGGTCCTGAATGGGTCAGAGGGTGTGATATGAAGAATGAGTGGATTGTCGAGGGGTGGATTTGAACAGTCTCCGGCGAGTCGACTTCTTCTGCTTGGCGAGTTGTGAATGAGGTGGGGTCACTTGCAAAGACTTCAACACTTAAATCAATGTCTGTACAAAAGACGACCATTAGGGTTAAGGTAGGTGACGTACCTCTGGAGAGGACTTTTTATACTCTGCACTCGTTCATACCTCGGGTGGGCCCTTGAGGGCCAGGCCCACATATCTGAAAGCTTCTGACAGTTATCTAAGTACACGCGGGAGGGGAGGTGACGTTTGGGTCACCTCTTGGGTTTGGATTTAGTAGTCCTCCGGGTCAGCCGGTCGTCCGAACCCGGGTCTTTGGCTAGTTGGGCTGGGCCGGAACAGTGCCCCCAACATGCCAATTATGGCCATGAGCGCCGTGGTTGGCGTGTTCTCTCCAACTTCCCTTCTGATAGGGTTCTCAACAGGTCAGCTGCTCGTGATAAGGGCGTGCCCCCTACACGCGAGTGGCTTTCGTCCGTTTGTGGAGGGACGTCAATCGTCGCCTCGTTATTCGCATTGGGCATTTAATACCCATTATGAGTGATTTGAAAGTTTGAGTGAAAAGTCCCTTTTACCCCTGAACTTTGCGCTTCTCAATGTCAGTTATTTTCCAGTTTTCATGCTTCCTTCTCTCCCTTCACATTTCGCATTCGTATCAATTCACATATTTCGCTCCTGTTTCTTCCTTTTTTCTTTCCTAATTTTTCTTGATACAGACGCTCTCACTTGCCCTTGACCCCTTGTATTTCCTTGGTATTTGCTATTCTCCACTCATTATTTTCTGGTAAGCGTTGTTTTTCTTCATCTTTTAGTGGATTGATCATACTTTATTATTGTTGTTTTCTTCTTTGGTTGCCTGAATTGCTATTGCATGCTTCGTCTGGGTCATGCTACCGTTAGATAGATTCTAGGGGGGTTACCATTAGGTGCATTGTTTATTTTTGTCTTGTTAGTAACAGTAGATCGTTATCCAGTAGGTTGTAGTATTAGTTTCCACTTCTTCCGAGTTTTTGACCTACCGATTTGACTTTAAATGGTGCTCCCACTTTAGGTATGGCGTATCAACCCCTTCCGAGAGTCCCCGTGGACCGTTACGCCTAGGTCACCTCGGATGTGAAGGATACGCCTTCCAAGATGACCCTTGAGGAGCTTTAGGAGTTTCGCCGCTCCGACCTGTTTTGTGGGGGGAGTCCTGAGGAGGAGCGTTACCACGCGTTCATCCCTGTAGATCAAGAACGAATATGCCACATAAACCTGAACACCCCCCGAGTTGCTGACTGGCTTTGGGTGTATAAATCGATGTTCACCAGCTTGGGGGTTCGCATCTCCTTCTCCCCTTTTGTGATGGCACTACTGAACCGGTGTGATATGGTGCCGTCACAATTGCACTCGAATAGCTGAGCTTCCTTCCGGTGCTTTGAGATAGTGTGTGAATACTTTGAACTGCCGATCTCTGTAGAGGTCTTTATGTGGTTGTTCCTCTTAACGAACCCTAAGGAAGGGAGACATAAGAAGGGGTACATGTCTTTCCGGGCTGCCTACGGAAGAGAGACATAAGAAGGGGGACAACATCCAACATATTTTTTCTTATTACAACAAATTAATTTGATCGAAAAATAGTAAATCAAATTTTGAATTAGTCAAATTAATATTATTTTTTATAAAAAATTACTACAATACCCCTATTATAGAAAATGACTAAAATACTCTTATTATATATTAATTCTGAGAATCCTAAGTTCTAGCCCTTTTCTTCTCTGTCATGTCATAGGGTTAGAATTTAGAGTTTTCAATATACATATAATAGAGGTATTTTAATTATTTTTTATAATAGGAATATTGTAGTCATTTTTTATAAAAAAATATTAATTTATACCGGTTCAAAATTTAATTTATTAATTTTTTTTCCTAACCTGATTTGTTCAGTCTAATTTTAATAAAAATAACATAGTTTAATTGATTATATGTGTTAAATTTTAACTTTTAAAAAACATATTTAAAAAAATATATTTTTGACATCTTTATCTAAGTGGCTCTTAAAGATTAAGTGAGAAATTTTGTTCACACCGTCAGAGTTTATTATTTTTATCTAATACTTTTAATTACCAATTTAATATTTTATTTAATAATTTAATAATATATTTTTAGTTCACACTTTTAAATATTACTAATATTTTTTTTGTAATAACATTATAAAAATATAAATCTTTTAAAATGATACTGATTTTATCCTAATATTATAGATTATGGCAGAAAAGATTTATAAAATTAAATTACTTTTGTAAAAAAGTTGTAGGGGACAAAAATTTTTATAGGCTAAGAAGATTAGGGTCTCTGTAGATAAAAAAAGTCAAATAATAAATTTTTAGTTATTATTTTCATGTGAAGGAATTTAATTTTTTACTAAAAATTAATTTTAACATTTATTATCTAAAATTTAAAAGAATTTAATGTTTATACTTTTATATTTGATTAGATGTTAAGTCTGTTGTATAAATAAAATAATTAATTTTTATATTTATTATTTAAATTTTTTTTAATATATATATAAATATAATTAGATATTAGTATATAAAAATTATATTGACAGTTATAAATTAACTCAAAATTATTTTTTTTAAACAATTGAATCTTGATTTTAATTATTAACCATAATATTAGTATTCTCTCTAAATTATATATAATAAATATTTGAAGAAAGAGAAGTGAAAATATAAATTAGAAAAATAAATAGTAAAATTTTAAAAGTAAACAAAAAGATTAAAAAGATATACATATATTAATAATATATTTTTATGTGAACAATATTATAGAATATATTTAATTTTATATTCAATGTATTTTTTATAATTTTATGAATTTATTTAAATTATATTATTTTATTAATTTTATTTTTGATAGAATAAAAATGTAGAGAGAGATAAAAAAATGAGAAAGAAAGATAAAAAAAAGAAAAGATAGAGAGAGAGAGAGAGTTTGTTAATTTCAAAGAAAAAAATTTATTTTAATTGTAATGAAAGAATATTGGTGGCACATTTTAGTTTGTCAAATTAGTAATATAAAATATAAATTATAAGTTATATATGGAGTGCAAAGGACAGAAAAAAAATTGAGAATGAGAGAGAGATAAATAAAAGAATAGAGAAAAAAATTTTATTAATTTAAAAAAAAATATTTTATTTTAATTTTAATAAAAGAGTGTCACGTGATATATTTTAATTTAAGTGAGTAATATAATATAGTTATATTTTAATTTTAATTTTAATTATAATTAGAGAATTTTATATTATATATTTTGATTGTTAAATTTATATATAATTGATCATTAATAATAATATAAGAGAAAGAGAATAAATAAAGGAATGAGAAAAAAAAGAAAGAAAAAGGACTCAATAATTTAAAAAAATGATTTTAATTATATCGAAAAAATGATATGTAATTTATTTTAATTATAAAATTAATAATAAATAATAAATAATAAATAATAGATTTGTTATCTTCTAATGACCATCGAGTATTTTTCGTATTCTAATATAAACAATAAAAAGGTACCTATCAAAATAAGTCCACTATTGTTGATTGTTTTCCTTGCTTTTCGTCAAAGAAAGATAACTTAAACTCCCTTAACTACTTAAGGCCCAAACGGGCAGAAAAGTGGCAGAAAAAGTCATAAAACCAAACACAGCCTTGGAAGAAGAAGAAGAACCCTCCTCTCCCAAACCAGAAAACCCTAGCACGCCATTTCTCTCATTTAGCCGTTGCTTCTTCCCCTTCTCGCCGTTCATCATCCCGTCGCCGGCGAAGCTGTGTTGTCAGCACGCCGTCCCGCTCGCGAGAGAAGAAGCTCGTGAACCAGCTGGTCCTCCTCGCGAGCTGTTCGCTGCCGCGTGGGAGGTTCATCACCAGAGACGGTCAGAGACAATTTTTTTCACAGCCTTTTCTTTTGAGGTTCAGATTTTGGCCCTGTAGTTCTAGTTCTTTAGAGCTCTAATTTTGTTATTGCTTCCTTGGTTTATTTTTGTGTTGTTAGAAATCTCTCATGATTTTTATTTTATGATGCTCAACTTTGGGTTGAGTTTCAGGGTTTCTTACTGTGGTGATGATGTTATTAGTTCATCAACTTTATGTTCATTGATTTATTTTTGTCTGCCATGTGTTTGCTGTAATGCTTGAAATAAATGTTGCATAATACACGCTGTTTTTTGCATCCAATGTCATCAATTATTTATTTATTTCGTTTTTTTTTTTGTGTTTTTTGGGGGCATCTATATATGGATCAATTTGCTAACAATGTTCATTTGCAGGTTCCTCTGGGTTTTAGTGATATGTGCTGCCAATGCTCCTCCATAGGTACTATTTTTTTTTTCTATTTTTTAGGGTGGTTGTCAATGCTTAGTTAAAAAGTTTATCACTAAGAAGCTGTTCATTTTAGAAACAATAGGAACACCTCTTTTGGTTATTGGAAATTTATCATAGCTTGATGGAAATGCAATTGAAATGATATGTACCAGTGCTCGTCTAATTTTCTATAAGACTTGTCATTAGAATTTTTTTTTATTTGCTAGTGGAATGACTTGGTTCTATATTCTGTTTCTGCTGCATTTTATTCCCAGGTCCCCTTTCAGATTATGATATCTTCCATGTTTGCCTCTGTGCAATTATTAATGCTACAAGTTGAAAAATAGTCTGCTGAAGCTGAGTCTATATACATAGGGCTCTAGATGGATACATCTGAGCAAGGGAACGGGGATTATGCTCCAATCAGGGATTCAGAAGATCCACAATTGGGAAAATTTGACAAGCCACTTCCATGTTTTGGCTGTGGAATTGGATGGTTCTCGTGAGTTATTATGCACAGATTCATTCTTTCCCATTTTCTTTAGGCTGCATAATCTAATGTTTGCATATTTTCCTGATCTCCTACTTTTGTTGCCAGTCTTCTGTTAGGATTTGCATGCCCATTGCTGTGGTATTATGCTACAATTCTCTATTTTGGAAATTACTATCATAAAGACCCAAGAGAGCGTGCTGGACTTGCTGCTTCTGCAATTGCTGTAAGTGTTATACTTGAGAGGGAATTTACAGTTTTAGCAGTTTGTTTCTCAATCTATCCTCTCAAATTTCTAGTGTATATTTCATTTTTTTTGTTAGCTGCTTCTGCTTCTGCTTTATACATACATATATATATATATATATATTCTCATGGGAGCCACTAATCTGATGTTATGACCAACTCTCATTGTTTTTGCAGGCTCTAGTTTTTACAATTGCTGTGCTGATAGCAGTACTGGTTATCTTCCTGTAATTATGGTTTCAGCTAACCTCTATTTATTCAATCAATGAAGAAAAAAAAAAAGATTTGTATAGAGCATCAGTCTCCACACAAACACAAGGCAAGGCTAAATGCAAGGTGAATCAAGGGTGAACCACACATGCATATATATGGTTGCTTCCGTGACCTTGTTAAATTTGTGCAAACCAAATGCGTTTGTGATTTTTCGGTTTTGGAAGGGGAGTGAAAGGCGAACAGTAACCATGAATAATTTTTATTTTTCAAATCTTATCTCCACTCCCTTTTCTTCAAAAACCTGAGCTCGCAAACTCATCCGAATATATTTCGACTAAGATATCTTTAGATGGTTCACCCACATTTTAGTAAGTTAATGTATTATATGTATGTCCTTGAATTGGGAATCAGAGGCTATAAAGTGTCTCAACGTGTAAAGTTAATATTGATGCATTATGCGCATGTAATCCCTAAATGGATTTAGCTAATATGTGCTGTTACGGCACATGATAAAGTTATTAAAGAAGTTTTTATAAAGGTGAATTTAGGAAGATTCTTTCTACACTTTATGTTTTTGTTGTCACGAGTAGTGTGTAGAGAGAAGAATTGAGGACAATGTTTGATAATGTTCAGGTAAGTTTTTGTGTTTTGTCCCCCTGAAGCACGCGAAGGGGTTATTATTTTTTTTTTTTGGATATTATACGGGGCTGACACTCAAGAAAAGAGTAGCTCTTTTTTCATCATCTCTGAGAATACTTAGAATCTTAGGAGGAGGTAAGTCCCAAAAAACAGTCAGTTTCTGAATTCATATTCAATCTAGCCAGGTAATCAGGGGTTATTAAGTATGGCAAATGTGATTATGATGATGGGTCTAGTTTGAATGGATTTTTTTTGTTTTTCTAAAATACTATCCATTTTGAGTTATGTTACATTCACAAAATGGTTATATCTTTGTTTTGCATTAAAATGCGCACTAAGTATTCATATACTTTAGATCCATTTTGGTTAAATTCATATATGAAACAAAAATAAAATAAAAACGTCTTCATTTAATTTTATAGAAAAAAAGGCAAAAAATCATCAATGGTTAATTAAGGACTACTGTACAAAATGGTTATATCTTTGTTTTGCATTAAAATGTGCACTAAGTATTCATATACTTTAGATTCATTTTGGTTAAATTCATATATGAAACAAAAACAAAATAAAAACGTCTTCATTTAATTTTATAGAAAAAAAAGGCAAAAAATCATCAATGATTAATTAAGGACTACTGTATAGTCTTTTTTTGCCCCTTTTGCTCTACTGAATTTTGAAGTGTGTTTTTGTGAGTTGTTAAGCATGCAAAAAGACTATATATACTCACCAAAATAATTTTTTTAAACTCACATAGAATGCACTTTCTCTTTTTTCATGAATTAATTTCTTTTATTTACACATGAAAAATTAAACTTAACTTTTAAATATTTATTAATAACTACTTATTTTAATATGTATATATAATTATATATCCTAAATAAATTAAATTATGTATATACATTAACATATATAAACAAATTAATATATTTTTCAAAGTATATATTACTATTTAAAATTTTTATTACTAAGTAATTATTATTCTAATCGTATTTCTACTAAATTTCAATAATTATTTCAAAAAGTTTATTTAAATTAATACTTTAAATACTAAACACATATCGGCTAAACCGTAAACACTTATTTATAAATATTCAACGTTAAATCTTACATCGTATATTCTAATTCTAATCCCTAAATCTTAAATCCTAAATTTAAATCCTAAATTGTAAACCATAAACTTTAAACCCTTAAATTCTTAACCCTTAATTCTGAATTCTAATTGTAAACCAAACATGCATAAAATCAAAAACCTAAACCATATTAAATCATGGACTATATTTGGCTATTTCTAAATTTAGTCTTATCTCTTGAACCATAAATTCTAATTCCTAAATCTTAAACGCCAATCTTTAACCCAAAAACTCAACATTTGTGTGTTAGTTTTTGTTTTAAAATTTTAGTTAGAGATTTTTAGAATGGCATAAACATTATCTCATTTTAAAGGCAAAGACCAAATAATTTATTAATATTGTTATTGAATTCTAAATCACCTAACAAAGTAAATTACATTGCAACTATTTTTGTATTAATTAATTTAAAAATTTAAACTTTTTTAGATAAAAAGTATACGTTTATCGTGAGGAGGGAAAATTGATTAGGTGGCAACTCATTATTCTTGTTTTGTTTTTTAATCAACAGTGATATTCCTTACAACATAACCAATAAACCTACTTACATTAGTCCTTAATTAACAATTGATGAATTTTTTGTTTTTTTTTTTTATAAAATTAAATGGAAACGTTTTCATTTTGTTTATATTTTGTATATAAATTTAACCAAAATGGATATAAAGTATATCAATACTTAGTACGCATTTTAATGCAAAACAAAAATATAACAATTTTGTGAATATGACATGATTCAAAATAGATAGTATTTTACAAAAACAAAAAAAATCATTCAAACTAAAGCCCATTGTCATGATCATATTTGCTATACTTAATCAATAACCCCTTCACGTGTTTCAGGGGACAAAGCACACCGAAGTTTATCTGAATAGACACATTCGATAGTCCTAGAAGGTTTGGACCATTAAATGATTCCATAACAAAATATATTTTGTTTATTTTTTAATAACAGTTAAATCGTTCTTATTTCATTTTAATTATAAATTAATCTTTTATATATTATTTAATGATAAAATCTATTTTTTATTTTATAAATTATTATTTTATCATTCATCTATCGTATTTATTAATAACCAAGAACAAAAATAATAACGAATTAGATCTTTCATTAATCGTAATAAATATTTTGAAAATTCTAATCAATTAGAATTTTATCCATGATCTGTTACATCTGTAAACGCTCATGAAATCGTGTTTCTTGTAAATTCAATCGATTAAACATACAATACAATCGATTGAATTTCTAGATTTTTCAAAATTCAAAATGATTAGAATTGCTATACAATCGATTGAATTTTACAAGGCATGTGAGTTTTTTCTAATTCAATCGATTGTTCTTATTACCCAATTGATTGAAGTCATCAAAACAATATGGGTTTTCACAATTCAATCGATTGGAATAAAAAAAATGTATATAACCATTATATATGTATATATAAAATATTTGTATTATATATGTTATTAAAATAAAAATTTGTTAATAAAAATATCATTAAAAAGATAACGTAATTAGTATATTTATTCAAAATTTATGTATTCATCTCATTTTATACCAATAATAAATAAAATAAGTGTAAATTGAATTTGTTTGTTTCGATTTACATAGTTATAACACAACCAATCGATTGACTTGTGAAAATTTGTTGAGTTGAGAATACAACTAATTTAAATGATGATGACAAACATTGATTTATTGGATTAAACACTCAATTAGTTTTGATTGCTTTAGTTAGTGTTGCAGGCCAAAAAAAACATAAAGAAACAGCAGCCCAAAGCAATGGAACTAAGAAACAAAGGTTGTTGTGGGCTCTTTAACTCTCAAACAAAGTCCAAAGAAATAAAATAAAGAAATCAATTAGGATGAACGGAAAGTCAAGCCAATCAAAGCCCAAGTCAATTCATCCAAGTTGAAGCCAATCAAAGCCAATGTTCACAAGGATTTCTTCGGTCAGATTCATGAAGAAAGAGAGAGAAAGCTTCTTCCTGGTTCATTCACCAGAGAAGAAAGAAAGAGAAAGGTAAATCACAAAAGCAAATGTCTAATCGCCTTAATCAAAGCAAGCTAAGCTAAGTCAGAGGATAAAGACGATTTATTTCCATTTACATGCAAGTTAATTTCTTCACTTCTTCATATCTCTGCAACGCCAATTTGGGATAAATGGAGAAAGTAGTTTCTGATTTTCACTGCTGTGAATCAATGGCTTAAAAAGTTATTTGGAGGCAAAACACACTTTCAATGGTTTGGATTTGGGATTATCACTGAGTAAGCTCACATCTGCTGACATGTTGTCTTCGGTCAAACAAATATTTCAAATTGAAATCCCTAATTTAGGATTTGATTGAAGAAAAATAAGGGATGAAACATGCAAGCTCTAGGTCCAAGAAGTTGACTTGAAAGAAACTCCAACTGTGACTCAACACAAGGTACAAAAAGAAAAAAATGTTTCTGGTTAGGACTCAAGGAGAGAGAACCTGATTTGAGAGTTCTGTGTGAAACCTCCCTATTTAGTTGGAAGTCTTGGAAGCATTACACCTACACTAAAGGGAGTACTCTGCCAAGATGAAAAATGAAGTTATGAGTTCAGATGCTGGGTTCAATGCATAGAGTTAAAGCTGTGAATCATCAATCTCCTTCATATTTTACTGTTTTGTATTTCAATTTCAATGTATATCTTTCACTTTTTTTTTTTTGATAGGTAAAAGGCTGAAAGAGAGACATTGAGAAAAAGCCTAAGAGTAAAATAGGCTGAGTGAAACACTTGAGAGAAAAGCCAAGAGTGATTTCATATTTCTTTTGGTTGTATTTTCTGTCTTGTATCAAGTACCTGTGTGGTGTCCCTTGCTAAGTTGGGTAAGCACTTAGTGTAAAGAGTTTAGGTATTAGCATAACTAAGTCAAGTTTAGGAAGAAACTTGTGTGTCCATATAGGATTGTGTGAATCCTAGGAAATTGGTGTATGTAATACTTTGACTATAGTAAAAATTTCACCACAGTTGTGGTGGAGACTGGATGTAGGTTGCATTGCACAAGGTAACTGAACCAGGATACATGACTGTGTCATCTTCTTCCTCTCATTTGCTGTTCTATTTTCTGAAATTTATGAGATAAAACTAAATTGTCTCTTAAATTTTTCGCTGCAGAGTTCAAACAGAAATCAAGATTGAAGTGTGTTATTAAAGGGTTATTCTATTAAAGTAAAAAAGGCCATATATTCAACTCCCCTTCTCTAAGCCTTTTGTAACCTTCAATTGGTATCAAGAGCCAAGGTGTCAAAAATCAAGCTTCACATCTTGGAGAAAAGGTTCAATGGCAAATAATTTGGGCACAACCACATTTACCTACACTCTAACAGAAAGTCAGTCAAACAGCAAGGCTCCCTTCTTCAACGAGAAGAACTATGTGTACTGAAAAGAAAGAATGCAGATCTTCATTCAATCAATTGACTACAACATATGGAAGATAGTGACGAATGGTCCTAAAATCCCTACAAAGACAAGTGCTGATGGAGTAGTGACTCCAAAGGAAGAATCTGAATGGAATGATGACGATAAAAAGAAGGTGGAGCTGAATGCAAAAGTAATAAACTTGTTGCATTGTGCTATCAGCTTTGAGGAGTACCAAAAGGTGTCTAGATGCAAGACGACCAAAAAACCTGGGAGAAACTCTAGGTTACACACGAAGGTACCAAACAGGTCAAAGAAACAAGGATTGGTATGCTGCAAAAAGAATACGAGACATTTACCATGAAGGATGAAGAAAGCATTGATGAAATATTTGAGAGATTCTCAATCATTATCAACAGCATTGATGTTATGAGCTTGACATACACTGAACAAACCTTAGTGAGAAAAGTCCTTAGAAGCCTCACAAAAGAGTGGGAAACAAAAGCCATTGTCGTAGCTGAGAGTAACAACTTAAGTCCTATAACATATGATGAGTTGAGAGAAAAACTTCTTCGTTATGAAACCACACACACAAGCCAAGACTCAAAAAAAAAGGGAATAGCCCTAAAATCAAAAGTAGAACCAAATGAGAGCGAGTCTAGTGACAATTTTTCAGATGATGAAATTGTGTGTTTTGCTAGGAGACTAAGGAGACTAATGAGGAACAAAGACAGGTACAAGGGCTCCAACTCAAAGGAATATAAGAAGGACTTGAGCAAAGTGATATGCCACAATTGCAAGGAGGCTAGACACTTTAAGTACAACTGCCCAAAATTCAAGAAGGAAGAAAAAAGAAAGAAAAAAAAGGATGAGAGTACTCATGGCATCTTAGGAGGATCTTGAGAACGATTCAGATGTGGAAGAGGACTCCGAACACGAAGCCCAAGTCTGCTTCATGGCTAGTGAAGATCAACTGGAAGAGGTAAATTACTATGACCTATCCATGGATGATTTACACGTCATTATAGATGATCTTACCCATCTTTCTGAAAAGTTGTTGAAAAAATATAATAAATGTAAATCTGAAAATGAGATATTGAATGTAGTAAATGATTTCTTAAAAGAAACAGAATGTGCAATGGATCTTATTGACAAAAATAGGTTTTTGAAATCTGAAATTGGAAGACTTAAAGGAATGCACATTGTGGATCCTTCACAAGAACTTGTTGCTGAAAATGAAAGGCTAAATGAAATGATTAAAAGATTAAATAGTGATTTAGCAAGATTTGCTCACACTTCTAGTAACTTGGACAAATTACTTGCCAATCAAAGATCATTGTTTGAAAAATCTAGTTTAGGCTATGTGACAAAAGAGAGTGCAGTTTTTGAAAATTCTTCTACAAAATTCATGGCATCTTCTTCAAAAACAAAATCTACCATAAAAAAATCTGGTTTTGGATATGTTCTCACCTTTGAAGAGGAATTTGAAAAATCTTATTTTGATGAAAATGCATCATCTTCAAGAACCAAACCTGCATCAAACAAGTCGGGTTTGGGATATGTTTCAAACAATGAAATTGCTTTCAAAAAACCACAGTTTCACAAAAGAACCTCACATTCAAAAAGACCATATACTTTCAAAAATTCTGGTCTGAGTGTATTTACAAAAAGATATGCTAATAATAATAAAAAAACTTTATCAAAAGAAATGCATCTTTTTTTCAAAAACCAAAAACATCACTCTTTTGATCATTTCCAGCATCAAAACTTAAATTAATTTCAGCAAATTGCACCAGAAAATTATTGTTTTATTTGTAAGAAAATTGGTCACTCCTACTTACAATGCTTTATTAAAAAAAAAAAGAGTAGGGAACCAAACTTACAATGTTGTTTGTGATTTTAATGTACTTGGCCAACCAAGGTGGATTACCTTCAAAGGATCCAAATTAATTTGGATACCTAAGGTCACTTGAGATTGTATGCAGATTTGCTAGCATCCAAGAAGAAGAAAGACATGTGGTACTTGGATAGCAGATGTTCCAAGCACATGACGGAAAGGTCAACATTCTTCATCAAACTCAACAAGTATGATGGAGGGTTTGTGATCTTTGGAGATGATGGTAAGGGCAAAATTATAGCAGTTGGAAAAGTAGGTAAAAATTATTCTATCTTCATTGATGATGTCTTTTTGGTTGATGATTTGAGGCATAATCTATTGAGTATCAGCCAGTTATGTGATTTAGGTTACTTAGTGATATTCAAAATATTAGAATGCCGAGTGGTGAGTGAAAAGACTAATGAGGTACTGTTAGTTGCAAATCGGTGTGATAATGTGTATGATCTCACTCTTGATGAGCTAAATAATCAAAATGTAGCTTGTTTTCACTCCAAAGATTCTGAAAAGTGGCTATGGCACAAAAGATTGGGTCATGCAAGTATGTTCCAAATAAACAAGCTAGTCAAGAAGAAATTAGTAAGAGATATTTCTTTGATAAAATTTGACAAAGATATCACTTATGATGCTTGTCAAAGGGGTAAACAAACAAAGAATTCTTTTAAATAAAAGGAATACATCTCTACTAAAAGACCACTTGAAATGCTACATATTGATCTATTTGGTCCAACAAGAACTCAAAGTTTAGGTGGTAAACATTATGGTTTGGTGATTGTGGTCGACTACACAAGATTTGGTTAGGTTTTATTTCTTGCTCATAAAAATGATACATTTGCGGCTTTTGAAGTTTTCAGCAAAAGAAATCAAAATAAAAATATTTAAAGATTGTTTCCATTAGAAGTGATCATGGCAAAGAATTTGAAAACCAATATTTTGAATCTTTTGTGAGGAATTTCGAATATCACAAAATTTCTCTTACCCAAGAACATCACAACAAAATGGTGTTGTGGAAAAAAGAAATAGAAGCATACAAGAAATGGCAAGAGCTATGCTATGTGAAAGTGATATTCCAAAATTTCTTTGGGTTGAAGCTATTAATACTGCTTGCCACATGTTAAATAGAACAATCATAAGAAAACTTTTGTAGAAAACTCTTTTTGAACTTTAGAAAGGTCACCCACCAAATCTGAATTATTTATATATATATATTTGGATGCAAATATTTTGTTCTAAATAATAAAGAAAACTTAGAAAAATTTGATCCAAAGGCATATGAGTGTTTATTTGTAGGATTTTCCACCACTAGCAAAGCTTATAGAGTTTACCATCAAGATGCTAGAATAATTGAGGAGTCCATACATGTAACCTTTTCTGATACTAACTTGGTTCAAAGTATCTTGGAAGATTGTGATGTAGGAACTCAAGTTGAAGGCAATAAGAAAGAAGCCCAAAGTCATGAGGAAGAAATTTCTGAGCTACCTAAATCTGAAATTGCTGCTGTAGGAGATCCTGTAGGAGACAATTTTATTTTATCTCCTGAAACAGGTCAAATTCTTGAGAATACCAGTTTCTTGGATCTCTCAGTGACCGAATCTGCTCCTAGATCCACTAGATCCCGTGAGTGAAGATTTTCAAAGAATTATCCACAAGAATTTGTCATTGGGGACGTCTCTCAAGGTGTCAAAATTCGATCTCCACTAGAAAAGCTAATAAAGAATCAAACCAAGCTTTTCTCTTTCAAATGGAGTCACAAAACATCAAGGAAGTACTTAATGACCCCTCTTGGGTAAAGATTATGGAGGAAGAGCTTTGTAAGTTTGAAAAGAATCAAGTTTGGACACTTGTTCCAAAGCCAAATAGAAAGAAAGTGACCGGTAACAAGTGGATCTTTCGAAACAAGTTGGGTGAAGATAGAAGCATAGCTAGAAACAAAGCAAGATTGGTGGCACAAGGATATGATCAAGAGGAAGGAATAGACTTTGATGAATCCTTTGCCCCTGTTGCCCGAATGGAAGCCATAAGACTTCTTCTTGCTTATGCTGCTTATTGTGGTTTTAAATTATTTTAAATAGATGTAAAATGTGCATTTTTAAATGGAGTAATAGATAGAGAAGTGTATGTGGCTCAGCCACTTAGTTTTGAAAATAAAGAGCTTCCAAATCATGTTTTCAAACTTTCGAAGGCTCTTTATGGCCTAAGACAAGCTCCTAGAGCTTGGTATGAAAGAATTAGTTCTTTTCTCTTGAAAAATGGATTTCAAAGAGGTACCATAGACACTGCTCTATTTATTAAAAATTCAAATGATTCTTTCATTCTAGTCCAAATTTATGTTGATGACATCATTTTTGGATCAGCTAATGAAACCCGTTGTGCTGAATTTGGAAAACTCATGATAAGTGAATTTGACATGAGTATAATGGGTGAACTTAATTTCTTTCTTGGACTTCAAATAAAGCAAACTAAAAATGGAACTTTTATTCATCAAGAGAAGTATGACAAGGAACTAGTTAAGAAATTTAGTATAGAAAATACCAAACCCATGGGAATACCCAAGCATCCTAATGTTAGAAAAGGATGAAACTGAGAAAGATGTTATGAGACTAATTATGGAGGAATTGGTTATCTCATGTACCTAACATCCTCTAGACCTGATATAGTGCAAAGTGTTGGAATTTGTTCCAGATTCCAATCACAACCTAAAGAGTCACATCTTTCTGCAGTTAAAAGGATTATTAGATATGTTCATGGCACATCCAATTTCGGTTTATGGTATCCCAAGACTAATGATTTTTCTGCAGTTGGTTATTGTAACGCAGACTTTGCCGGAGATAGAATTGATAGAAGTACTTCAGGCATATGCTGTTTTCTTGGAAGGTCTTTAAATGTCTAGTCTAGTAAGAAGCGATTCACAGTGCCTCTTTCCACTGCTGAGGTTGAGTATATTGCTACCTCCTCTTGTTGTTCTTAACTCTTTTGGTTGAAAACTCAACTTGCTTATTATAAACTAAATGCTGATAATATTCTCTTGTTGTGTGACAACATGAGTGCTATAAATATTTCCAAAAATCTAGTGTTATATTCAAGAACTAAACATATTGAAGTGAGATTTCACTCAATAAGGGAACATGTTCAAAAGGAAAATATTAACATTCAATTTGTTAAATCAAAGGATCAATTAGCTGATATTTTCACCAAACCTCTGGCTGAGTGGATTTAGTAAACTAAGAACTAATATAGGAATTCTGAGTTATGATTCCTTATTTGAATCTTGTTAATGTGTTTGTTGAAGTTTTGTCTCTTAGGTTGGGAAGAGACAATTCTGGACAAATGAAAAACCATCATCCTGAAAAAAAATTTCTGGGCTCAATGGCAAGTTTTGAATCTTCTGGGCTAACCTTTCAGTTCAGAGTTCTTGTGATCCAATATGCTTCCTTAAATTCTATCATCTTTGGCCCAATGAGTGTTATATCATCCATATGTGACTTTATGTTTTGTCTTTTAGTGAAAAAGAATTCATTTTAAAATTAGCTTTGTTTTACCTAGTATTTTATTTTTTAATAAAATCAAATCAATTTTTTAATGATGTCAAGTCTTTTCAAGTTCTAGTCATAGGTGATGCAGTTGCATATTTTCAAGAAACCCTTTTCTTATTGCAGTTACCAAACCTCTCTCTTGATAACTTCTTCCACAACCTCTTCGTTTCCTCCCCACTATCATTAGTGTCTTGTTTGTGTGAAACCCTTATTCCACACCAATGAGAAAGAAAACTGTTATTCAAAAGAGTCCCAGGACAAAAATCTTCAAACTCCCTGAAAAACCTAGAACTTCTCCTCGCTCCAAAGATCAAACTTTTACACCATCACCCTCTCCTCCAATCTCTCCTCCCCTCACCGTTCCAATGGCACGTACCAAAACAACTCCAAGGTATCTTTCATTTTTCAAACCGACGACTCCACCCAATGCTCCCTCTCGGCCAAGCACCTCGAAGGAGAAGCGTCCTGCTGCTGAGGAGCTTGCGCCTGAACCATCTCGACCTAAGCCTAGGTCAGCTCCTCAACGTTCTCAAAGAGTGAAATAGCAAAGAAAGGGGCCTACTCGAACTGAAAAGGTAGTTCTTGATGATGATGATGACTTTGAGCTTGATGAATCTCATCCTCCCTTTGTCTCGGGGACTTCGGCCTCTACTAGACATAAATCACTTCTGTATGGAATGGTGAAAGATGTAATCCAAGAATTTGTCTCTTAATCCAACCATCTGATCACCTTAAGCAAAGATCAAAGGAAACTTGCTTCCAAGCATGAAAACTTCCTCAGAAACTTCAGAGATAGAGTGGCAGTTCTCATAAAATTCATTGACAATATCCATGAAGATGACACTATGGTCACTGATCTTGAAGACCCTGCTGATTCTGAGGAGGATGGTTCGAATGCTTGAGGATGTTTCTTCCATTGCTATTTTCTGTTTTTTTTTTTTATAATTGTCTCATGGAACAATTGTAGTTTATTTTAGACTTTATCTTATTTTGGATGACTGTAAACAATTAATTAATGCTTTACTTTGCTTTTGTTTTATCTAGTTATCTGGACTTTGCACTCTGACAACTTTTTGCAGGTTTGATATTGATCTTATTTTCTCCTTTGATGACAAAAAGGGTAGTAGCAAAGAGAGAGCAGATTAATGTTATGAATGTTTGATTTTTTTTGTTATTGATTTGCATACTCTGCATTTTGAAATACTATTAAAATGATCTGTTTTGAATTCTTCCTTGCCTATGTTTGGTCATGACACAATCAAGTGTTTTTGAATCATTTTTGTACTGGAATCAAAATTTAAGTTCATTGGCTGGATTTTGGTTAATGCTTGAATAAAGCCAGTGCGACACAGATGCTTCTTGTGGTATTGGATTTCTATGTGTTTAGTTACATTGATTAAAAGTGTCATACCAAAATTTGTTTGTACAAACTTGTGAATGCTGTGAATAGTTGTACTATTTTTATGAAAAATACATGAACAGGAAACTAAAAAAGAGTACAAATTCAGGGGGAGCAACCCTTGAAAAGGAAAGGCGGAGCAAGTCAAAAGCAAGTGATATCATCTAAAGGGAAGTACTTTAACTCTATCTAATTCAATCCCTTTGATCATCTCTCTTAACACTATGTTTATCATCAAGGGAGAGATTGTTGAGTTGAGAATACAACTAATTTAAATGATGATGACAAATATTAATTTATTGGGTTAAACACCCAATTAGTTTTGATTGCTTTAGTTAGTGTTGCAGGCCAAAAAAAATTAAAGAAGCAGCAGCCCAAAGCAATAGAACCAAGAAACAAATGTTGTTGGTGGGATCTTTAACTCTCAAACAAAGTCCAAAGAAATAAAACAAAGAAATCAATTAGGCTGAATGAAAAGTCAAGCCAATCCAAGCCCAAGTCAATTCATCCAAGTTGAAGCCAACCAAAACTAATGCTCACAAGGTTTTTTTTCGGTCATATTCATGAAGAAAGAGAGAGAAAACTTATTCTTAGTTCATTCATCAGAGAAGAAATAAAGAGAAAGGTAAATGACAAAAGCAAATGTCTAATCGTCCTAATAAAAGCAAGTTAAGCTAAGTTAGAGGATAAAGGTGATTTATTTCCATTTACATGCAAGTTAATTTCTTCACTTCTTCTTCATATCTCTGCAACGCCAATTTGGGATAAATGGAGAAAGTGGTTTCTGATTTTCACTGCTGTGAATCAATGGCTTAAAAAGTTACTTGGAGCCAAAGCATAATTTTAATGGTTTAGATTTGGGATTATCACTGAATAAGCTCACATCTGCTGACATGTTGTCTTCGGTCAAACAAATATTTCAAATTGAAATCTCTAATTTAAGGGTTGATTGAAGAAAAATAAGGGATGAACCATGCAAACTCAAGATCCAAGAAGTTGACTTGAGAGAAACCCCAACTGTGACTCAGCAAAAGGTACAAAAAGAAAAAATGTTTCTGGTTGGGACTCAAGCAGAGAGAATCCGAATTGAAAGTTGTGTGTGAAATCTCACTACTGAGTTAGAAGTCTTGGAAGCATTGCACTTATACTAAAGGGAGCACTCTGCCAAGATGAAGAACGAAGTTATGAGTTCAGATACTGGGTTCAGTTCATAAAGTTAAAGCTGTGAATCATCAATCTCCTTCATGTTTTACTATTTTGTATTTCAGGTTCAATGTATATATTTCTGTATTTTCTTTGATAGGTAAAAGGTTGAAAGAAAGACATTGAGAAAACGTTTAAGAGTAGAAAAGGCTGAGTGAAACACTTGAGAGAAAAGCCAAGAGTGATTTCAGATTTCTTTTGGTTGTATTTTCTATCTTGTATCAAGTACATGTGTGGTGCCCCTTGCTAAGTTGGGTAAGCACTTAGTGTAAAGAGTTTAGGTATTAGCATAATCAAGTCAAGTTTAGGTAGAACCTTGTGTGTCCAGATAAGATTGTGTGAATCCTAGAAAATTGGTGTATGTAATACTTTGACTATAGTGAAAATTCCACCACAACTGGATGTAGGTTGCATTGCACAAAGCAACTAAACTAGGATACATGACTGTGTCATCTTCTTCCTCTCATTTGATGTTCTGTTTCTAACATTTATGAGACAAAATTAAATTGTCTCTTAAATTTTCTGCTGCACAGTTCAAACAGAAATCAAGATTGAAGTTTGGTATTAAAGGTTTATTCTATTAAAGTAAAAGAAAGTCATAGATTGATCCCCCCCTTCTCTAAGTCCTCTATAACCTTCAAAATCCATATTGCTTTGATGACTTCGATCAATTGGGTAACAAGAACAATCGATTGAATTTGAAAAAACCTACATGCCTTGCAAAATTCAATCAATTGTTTAGCAATTCCAATCGATTGAATTTTGGAAAACTCAGAAATTCAATCTATTGTGTTGTATGTCCAATCGATTGAATTTTCAAGAAACATGATTTCACTACCATTTATGAATGTAACGGATCAATGATAAAATTATAATTGATTAGAATTACCAAAATATTTATTACAATTAATGAAAGATCTAATTCGTTATTATTTTTGTTCTTGATTATTAACAAACATGATAGATGAATGATAAAATAGTAATTTATAAAATAAAAAATAGATTTTATAATTAAATAATATATAAATAATTAATTTGTAATTAAAATTAAATAAGGACTATTTAATAGTTATTAAAAAACTTAAAAAATATGTTTTGTTATGGGACCATTTAATGGTTCAAACGTTCTAGGACCATCGAATCCAGTGCCACCTGAATATTATGAGACATTGTCTTCAACTCTTTTCTCTCTAGACACTTGTCACATACTACTCTTAGACAACAAAATCATATAGGTGTAAAAAGAATATTCCTTTTACACCATAGAATTCAAATTTTATAAAAAACAATGCAAATTTAAATTTTCAATGTATTTGTTAGACATTTATTAAAGTAAATTATTTAAAACTTTCTATTACTAGTAATCTTAACTTGTGCCCTTGTGGTACAAGTTAGCTATATCCTTAATAAATTTAGAGTAGTTATTGAAATCTATCCCGAAACTTTTAAAATCGGACGTTTTAGTTTTTCAAATTTTAAAGTATATAAAATAGTTTCTCTAATATTTATTTCTATTAGGCTATACAATTTTTCTTCGTTAACTTGCATATGTGATTGTTTTCACGAATGTGAGCTGGATAAATCAATTTCCAATATGAAATATAAAACGGTTTTTGAAAAATTCAAAAAATTTTAAAATAGTATGTTCAAATGTTTTTTTATTGTTTAAAATCTTGTGTTTACGAGCCAAAGTTTTAATACAAGAAAGTCGAATTACATATTTATTTGATATAAACTTTCATTTGAGGATCCATTATAATAATGAGTGTGGGAAGCCATTGATAAAATACTGAAAACTGAATATTTTTGACATTGGGATAGTCATTTTATCCATTTGGTCAAAATAAAGAAGACATAGTCTATCATAATATGTTTCCGCAAAAAAAAAAGGCGCAACGCCAATAAGATCCATTGAGTCATATTAAGTATATTTGAATTCTATTGATTATAGATTATCTTCATAACAATATAAAAAAAAGAGTATATACCCATTTTGGTCCTCAAAGAATTTTAGACTGGACACTTTACTCCCCAACTAAAATTAATTACTCGATTGGTCCCTAAAAATTAATTTCGTCAGTCACTTAGGTCCTTTACTCCGTTAACTCTAACGGAGGACAAAATAGTCCCTGACAATTCTAATAGGGGACAAAATGGTCCCTAACAACTCTAACAAGGGACAAATGATCCCTGACCCCTTTATTCGAAAACGAACTATTCTTCTCCATTTTTTATCATATCTCGCATAACCCTAACATTCATACTCTCCTTCTTCACCTTCACAGTCTTCTTTTCCATCTTTTTCTTCCTCCTCTTTAACTCCAAGATTAAGCCATGGTGTAATTGTCACACGTGTCGCACCTACCTCAACATGTCATGAACCACACACTTCCTAAATCTTTGTGACTCGTACATCCACCCCCTCTACACTTCACCCACCAAAAACATCCACTTCCACGTCTTCGATAACATCACCTCCAACCCCGACACGTCTACGACATCCTCAAGACCAAGTTCCACAACTACTCCAAGGGTACACCTTTCTCCACTCTCCGACAAGCAATATAGATTGTTGGACATTAGGACATCATGAGAAGATTCTCCTTCGACATCATATGCAAATTCTCATTTGAAATAGAACCGAATGCTTCATTCCTTCTTTTCCAGAGTCCAAGTTGGCAGACAGCTTTGACCTCACATCCAAGCTATCAGTACAACGAGCAATGTCGCCGTTGCCGCTTATATGGAAACTGAAGCGATTACTGAACATTGGTTCAGAGAAGAAGTTGAAGGAAGCGATCGGAGTAGTGGACAATATGGTCATGGTGATGATAGGGCAGAGGAGGAGGAAGATGGCAACGACGACGACGGGTCTCAACAAATCAGACTTGCTGTCAAGATTCATGGGATCCATCGAAGACGATAACTAGTTGAGAGACATAGGCATTAATTTCCTGAATATGAATTGGTTGAGAACAAGTTGAGGATTTTTTTCTTATGAACATTAAATTTATAGAGTGTGCATTGTGTAGTTTGAAGTTACAGTGTTAGACTGCTAGTGTTATGCGAGATATGATGGAAATCGGGAGAGAACAGTGTCGTTTCTGAATAGAGGAGATCAGGGACCATTTTGTCCCCTGTTAGAGTTGTCAGGGACTATTTTGTCCTCCGTTAGAGTTAACGGAGTAAAGGACCTAAGTGACTGACGGAATTAATTGTTAGGGACCAATCGAGTAATTAATTTTAGTTGGGGACTAAAGTGTCCAGTTTGAAATTCTTTGAGGACCAAAATGGGTATATACTCTAAAAATAATGCAATATATAAATTAAATATTCTATAATTAATAGTTATATATAGTAGGTACAAATATTAAATCGAGGTTTTCAAAAGTCAACACGTCTTATAATATTTTTATTAATTATAATAATAAAATATTATTAAAACATGTATAATATAAAAAATAACAAGATATGTATTAAAAGATAATTTTATTTATTAATTCTAAAACGTCATAAGAAATATTAGAGTAAAGTATCGTTTTTGTCTCCAACGTTTGGAATAAGTTTTCAAGTTGTCCCTAACGTTTCAATCGTTCTATTTAAGTCCTTAACGTTTCAAAATTGACTCAATGTTGTCCTACCGTTAGGGATTCGTTAACAGAATTGACGGCGGGACAAAATTGAGACGATTTTGAAACGTTAGGGACTTAAATAGGACGAAAACGTTGGGGACAAAAACGATACATAGAAATAAATTTTAATTTTATCCTTCAATAATATCAATTTTTTACTGTACATAATATTCAATTATTTTTTAACGACATATGGACGAACTGCGTTATGATCTATAAAATATGGACACTTCGTTGAGTTATTGTATCGTGTCCTACATATTTTAAATACGATATTCATAATTAATTTGTATTTTGATATCAATAAAATATTATTACAATTTATCTAACAAATACTTTATATTTTATATATATGTCATGTCTTTGTATCTTATAAAAATTTAAATTTTATTTGTTTAGATATTCCATGTCATGTCATATTTAATATCCATATTCATGTCCGTGCATCATAAATTATGACACTTGACATTATTATTCACATCAACACATAGACAAACATAAACTGTACCTTTTTTCTCTTAAGATTTTAGTGTTTATTCTTCTTTTCTAATTTTTTCTCCTACCCGTAAACTCTTGAAAATCAATGTAATATATTTGATTACATTGTAAATAAATAAGAATTGCTTCTTATATGCTTATATACATTTTTTTAATGAGTTATTTGGATACACAAAAAAAATTTAATAAGTGAATAAATGAATTAACCAGTTAAGTTAGTTAGTTACATGCACATGCTTATATACATGATCTTCATCATAAGACATTGCAATCTAACGATGGATTGATAAAAGCATTATCAGCAAAACATCATTGCATATACTTTATAATTAAAATTTAACATAATATTGTTAGAAGACTCATAAATATTTATTAACGCCAGTTTTAGGGAAACTTTATATTAAATGGCACATTGTAACATCCTAGAAAATATTGCAAGCGGTGTAGATTTACTTGACTACCATTATCATCTACAGTTATGTTACACGTTTAAGTGTTTTTGGTAATTAAATTGATTTAAACTTAATAAAAATTAATTTCATTAGTAGAATATGAATACACGTTTCAATTCCGTGAAATGGTTTTCGCATTCCTCTCTTTCTTCTTCTTCATTTTCTTTTTCTTTTTTTTTTTTTTTGCGTTTCTCCTCCTTTTTCTTCTTCGTATGTTTCCTTCTCATCGTCGTTCTTTTATTGTTATTGCTGCGTTTTTTTCTTTTCCTCCTCCTCCTCTTTCTAGTTATTTTTACATCATTATGTTTTTTTTCTTTGTTTGATTTTTTCTTATTTTTATTCTTATTAAGAAAATAAATGAGAATGTAAAACAAGAAAAAAAATGAAGAAAGAGAAGAGGAAGAGTTTTGCGTTATCATTAAGTAATTTTGATGCCTTCTGGATTTAAATAAGGTGAAGTTTTTGTCTGTGCTTTTCTATTTGAGTTTGTTTGTGTGTCGTCATCATTAAGTAATTTCGGTCCATTTTGGATTTGAATTTTGGTACATTCTGGATTTAAATAAGGTGCACTTTTGGTCTGAACTTGTTTTTAATTAAGTTTGTTTGTGTATGGTCATCATTAAGTAATTTCGGTGCGTTCTGGATTTGAACAGTTATACATATAAAACGAAGATAATGATGATGATAATAACGATAATGAATAGGGATGGCAAAACTCTCCGAGACACGGGATCCCTGCGGGACTGCCCCGAATGGGGATCCGACTATGGGAAATTTTTCTCGTGGGGATGGGGACGGGGGACAAAATTCCCCCGAGGTAGGTGCGGGGACCCGAGCGGGGATCCCCGCCCCATCCCCACTAATTTCCGAAGTTCATAAATTTATTGAATTGTCCTTAATAGTTTATTTTTCATATATGTTTTTTAATCATTTCACACACACAAAACTCCTAATCCTCATTTGCATAACTCTTCTTCAATTCAGAAATCCCTAACGCTGTCCATACTCCATCCAACCTCTCTGCAGTCACCCTCTCACCGCATCATCACACCTCACCGTGCCATGATTCTCACTACGCCGTGCTCTCTATTTGCGGCGTTCCTTTCAGTAACTTTGTCGTCGTGTCTATTCTTCTCTCTGTTGCGGCGTCTCCCACCTTGTCCACTTCTCTATCCTCTGGCTCGCCGTTGCGTTCCCCCACTGCGTCATTTCGAAAGAAGTCACCATCTTGTCGTTTAGATTTTTGTATAAAATCTTGTTATTTTTTTATAAAATGGATACTTACATCTCTATTCATATGGAAATTAATAATTAGTTAGAACTATCAGACATAGGAAATGGGGTCCCCGCGGGGAATGGGGCCTTGTGGAGAATTGGGATGGAGAGCAATATTTCCCCACAACGGGGAACGGGGAATAAATCTTGGGGTGGGGGGGATGGGAGGCATCCCCCGCCCCCGCCCTACCCCATTGACATCCCTAATAATGAAAGAGAAAAATGAGAAAAAAGGAGAAAGAGAAGAAAAAATAGCAACAATTTCTTCTTCAAATGTGTTAAAAGTCATTCAAACTTTTATGACACAATTCCAACCTTTGTGACAAACAGACACAAAAAATATCGAAAACTTATAAGCACGTCATCAAAAACAATTCTATATTACACCAAATTGCGTTTCAAAATGCATCGAAACTACCATTAAACGTAACATAAATAGATTCATCGGAAAAACAATTCAAAACTCCAATATTTCATTCAAATCTTCAACCATGAACACATATTTTACAAAGAAAAACGAAATTATTCAACTTGTAGACAAAACAACTATACCAACATCAACTATTAACGAAGTTCGAACCAAACCTCATCCACTTCATTCATTTCAAAACAATCTAATTCGTCATAATTCAACTGACAGTATAAACTTCCATCATTCATTGTATTTAAAAACGAAATACCTTTTCAAACATGATTTCACAGCTTAATCTCAAAAAAATTTGATCCAAATCTTTAAATTAGATAAAAAAACATTGATCGTGAATGAAGTAAACACAGAGAAAGAAGAGAACGCAAAAAAAGAAGAGAACATAGAAAGCGTTATAAAATTTTGAAAAAAAAAAAAAAACAAAATCCACATAAAAAAGACAATTATATATAGTCGCACGTTAGTCAAAAGATTGTGTTAAGATAGTAGCGCGTGAAGTTGAATTAGGTTATAGGAACTTTGTTGAACTTGATTGATTAAATGACTAGGATGTAGAACTTTATTGTATCATTTAGTTCTATCTGTATCAAATAGAAATAAATAACACTGTAATTTTAAATTAATGTTACTTCCATGACTTTTTATTGGAGTAATTTCGCACAGAACTCACCATTATGCTCCCCAATCAGCATAAAGACTATCAGGAGGAAAGTGAGGGAATGGATGTCAAAAGTTCAATAAACTTTCTTTCAATTATTCACACCATCTAACAAGAAAATGTTAAATGCTCATAGGGCCCTTATGGCAGCAACCTCTTCTGGCGGCAAAATTTTAGGGTATAAATTTAAATGCCTCATCTACCCTCATTTATTAATAGATAGATACAAAGGATGTAAAGAAATATATCTTTACTGAGTAAGGACATAAAAAATTGGTCAAGGATACAATCAACCAAACCCAAAATGGGAATATGGAGATACCGAGGTGAACAAATCTCATCCCCCGCCTAAAAAATATCACTTGAAAGGAAGAGTCATGGAAGCCTCCGGTTTATTCTTACAACAACATGGACTCTGGATTTTCAATATAGCCCTTGAATGCTTTTAACCATTCAGCACCAATTGCACCTGAACAAAACAGTGTTTAGTTAGTAAGCCACAATTATGATTACCCTACAAAGAAATACAGGAGGAGGAGCTTAAGGGTGAAGTTACGAATGAAACTCATCCAAACTTCTATGCGGCATGGTTTTTTTTTTTTTTTTGTGGGTTGTGCAACCATTCCCAGTCCACTACTGGGTTTGATTAATCTAAACACCCATATAAAGCAAGAATGATTACCATCTATATTATACCCAAAAGACAAAAATGATTACCGTCTATTACGCGATGATCACAGCTAAGAGTCACAGCCATGAAGGAAGCAAACTTGAACTCTTCAGGACCTGAACCCGGTACAACTCTCTTCTCAGCTGTTCATGTAGAAGGAAACAAATGAAGATGATCATTAAGTGAACAAAAAAAATAGCTACAGTACTAAAAGTAACAAATGGGGGAAAAAGATGTTCTCACCAGATCCAACTGCAAGAATGCCTGCTTGAGGAGGATTGATGATTGCACAGAACTGCTTGACACCAAATGGCCCTCCCAGGTTAGACACTGTAAATGTTCCTCCCTGAAAAGTGTATCAACCAAAATACTCAATCCAGCACAAGGGTAAATCATTTACAAAACAGATATGAACTAATGTGAACATTCAATAAACCTCGTAATCTTGGGGTTTCAAGCTGTTTTCTTTGGCTTTCTTTGCCAATTGTTTGACCTCTTCACCAATTGCAGAGAGGCCTTTCTTGTCTGCATCCTGAAAATGACAAATAAAAGGTCAAGCTAGAACCTGCAATTGGAAATGGGTTGTAAATGTCTGTAATATTAGGAAGAGGTCATCACTTACCCTGATGACTGGAACAAATAATCCATGATCAGTCTGCACTGCAACATTAATGTTCACATTATGATACCTGCACAAAGACAACAAAAAATGTTACAAAGAAGGCAGTACACAAACTTCCTGGCAATATTGAAAGTTTGACTTACTGGCGAATATAATCATCTGTCCATGAACTGTTACATTGAGGAACTTTACGTAGAGCCAAAGCAGCAGCCTGAAATGAAAGAAAAAAGCAAAATGCACACTGAGATCTCCACACAGAACTGACTGCTTAAGCTTTGACGAAATAAATATTTTCTTTTCTAAAGAAAATGGGCAGAGACAGACCCAAAAAACCCGTAAATAAAGCTTATCAGAAGAGATTTGAGGATAAATGGGCCGAGTTCATACATGATTTATGACAAGGAGCTATGGTGTCATTTGATCCATATATTCAACCCTACCTACTGTAGCAGGGAGTGGTGTTCCGAGAAATGAAATTTGAGACAGTTGCAACTTGGACAACCACAAAGGCCCAATGGAAAGATCCTGTTAGAAGCCTCATGTATGAGGTAAAGGAAGAGAAGGGAACTGGGGGCATAATTGCAACTAATTTTAAAGGACTTTTTAAGTGTGAAACGTAGTTAGGATGGGTATAGGAGAATAAAATAATCCGGAGCACTAAGTAGGTTCTCAGATTAGTCATTTGGTGTCTTACTGCAAAACTCCAACTCTTCTTCCACAGAATTGCGTGCACATACCTATATCATTATTCCCCACTTTCTAGGGTTCATGAGCGTCTTAGAAACTGATGCTTCCAATAAAGGTCTAGGGGCTTTACTATCTCAAGAAGGCACGTCAATTGTTTTTTCGTAGCCAAGCTTTTATTAGTGTTCTCAGTTGAAATCAATGCATGAGTGGAAACTTCTGGCTAGTCATGCAGTGCAGAAATGGAAGCATTATCTGTTAGGCTGACATTTTGTAATACTCACAGATAAACATTTAGGAGGTGGGAGATAAGTTGAATGGACGGGCAAGCCCATGCAGTTAGACTTTGAATTTTGTTTTTTACCTGGTTTGGAAAATAAGGTTGCAGATGCTTTAACCATTGATCAAGAGGTGCAATTGGATAAAGAATTACATCCCATTGTGTAGTGCCTAGCCCTTGATCACCAGGCATAGCTGTTCTCTCAAAGGCCGGGTGGTCCTCTCAGACTCCTTCCCTTTTGGCTGAATTCCATGACTAACTAATCACCGGGGATCATTCTTCCTAGGACTTTATTTTGGATGGGTATGAGTATGTGAGAATATGTAAAGGATTCTGTTCCTCCCTGACAGGGCTTCTAACAGAACTATGATGTATTATCCCCAGCCGGGTTAATTCAGCTAAGGGTAGAAGTTTCTTGGATTTTGTTTTGCTTTACCCTGAGCTAACGTCAAAAGTTTTGTGCTGGTAGTCATTGACAAACTTACTAAGTATGCTCTTGGCTCAAATATAACACTTCCTATCACCCACAAATGGATGGTCAAACCCAAGGGGTTAACCATTGTCTTGAGACTCATTTGCAGTGTTTGAGTGCCAAACGGTTATTGCCTGATTGATTGGGTGGGATGGACTGAATACTGGTCCAATTAATCCTCAATGCTTCCACTTAAGTGACACTAAAGAGACTGAAGTGCAGCCGTTGATCAAAAGATTGTGAGCATGTACTGGCTGAGCTAGATAATTTAAAGTTTAGCCCAGCTCCAACGGAAGCTTCTTGCTGAAGGCATTGTCAAAAGGTAGAATATGCACTGTGGAATCAAATCTTTAGTAACCTAATAGGCAGCACACTTTGGCTCAGTGACACAGCTACTTTTAGAAATTCCTAGGAAAAGTCTCTTTCCAGGGAGGGGGCATAACAGGGAAGTCAAGATAGGAAACTTTGGGTTTGGATGATTTAAGGGGTCCACAGACCTTGACTAACTTGGCTGAGTGTATCAGTGTGATCTGCTGTGTGCGTGTATGTGCTGGCAGAGTAGTAATATTCACAATTTTGTTAAGGAAAGGATATAACTTAAGGTAGTTTGGTAAGGAAAGGATAGGCAGAAATATGACAAGGTCTTAGGAGAATGAGAGCCATGATTTTTTTGCGCTCAGTTACTCTGAAATTTTATCACTATACTACAGTCCTCCAGTTTTACCTTCTGTTGCTATTTATTTGTTGTGGGTTCTATCAGCTAAGCTCAGTCCTTATTACTTTGGATTCTATCAAGTGCTAGACTGGACCAGTGGCTTATTGCCTTGCACTTCCTTTAGGGTGCGGGTGCAGATAACAATCTGTGTTGCATGTGACGGCTGGAAGATCAAGAAGGTGGCAGCTCCTTTGTCACACACACAATCGTTATCATGGCAGAAATTTTAGCATCAAAGATCCTACACAATCATACAGTATCTGACAAACAAGACAAAAAGCCCACAACCAAGTAACATTTTGACATTGCATTTTAAGCTAACAAACTGAAACCAAATGTCATCTAGGCAGAAATATTTTTGGTTGGACCAAATTGACACATTTTGAGTAGAACATGAAAGGTAATTCAACGTGATCGATCACCTGAGACACACAATTTGATAGCGTTCCCCTTGTGCTAAAGCACAAAATTGACAACTCACATCAAGGGCCAAGGAAGGTAATATGCATATTGAAAGCACAATATTTTGGTTGGAGGAAAATCTAATACCTTGATGACAAGGTCATTAACTGATATCCGGGCTCCACCGGAGGCTTCTTGCAATGAATTGAGTTTGGTCCTCAAACTGGAGAAAGCAAGTTACAATCATCACAAATATATGTATCACAGGTATATATATATATATATATATATATTTGAAAAAAAAACTCACCTCATGAGTTTGTCAACACATGTATCTACTGTCAGATAGTAATGAGGAATAGTTTGTTTTGACAATAATAGACGGGAAGCTGTGATCTGTCAAAATATTTGGAGTTAGTTACAAAGTGAACCACTTATGCTTGCAAAAGGCATAGTAAGATCAGAATATTACATAAAAGTGAAAATAACAAATGAAGATAGGAGGCAACAGTACTAAAGATCAAAAGAACAAAAAAATAACAGAACTGTATCAACAAATAATGGAGAAAAATAGATGCAATATCAACGGTCTTGACTGAAGATTGCAAAACATATATCCTCTATTAAAATCTCAGAACACAAAATTCAAAGATTAGTTGACAATCTACCTTCCTTATCTGAGAGATAGGAATATCGGTATAATCCAATGCTGCATCTGTTGCAACCTTTGCCCTTGATGGTGCTGAAACTTCTTTAGCCCCAGAAGCTGCATGAGGTAATTTTGAAAATTACAACCAAATCATTTCAATCAGCCATAGCAAGGTATGACTCAGCTAGAATGAGAGATGAAAAGACAAAAGACTTCTCTCCTATAACAAAGTGCCATTGTTTACCCCATATGTATAAATTAAAGAAAGAAAGATAGAATGGTACCCAAGTAATCATCAATGTCACCCTTGACAATGAGCCCTTCTGGTCCTGTTCCTTTAATGCTTGAGAGTGGTACCTATGTTGGAAGGAGCAATGGCTTAATTAATGCATTGAAAATGGATTAAACAGTTCTCTAATGGAAAGCTGTCAACCATGGTATTTTGCTCACATTTTTCTCTTCAGCCAACTTTCTAGCCAGAGGACTAGCAAAAATGCGATCTCCTGAAGGTGGTGGTGCACTAGGTTTGGAAACCTTTGGCTCAGGTTCTCGGGTAGGTTCCTCAACCGCCTGTTTCTTTGGTGGAGGAGCAGCAGATTTTTCTTTAGGGGCAGCAGTAGCAGGCTCTGATGCTGAAGGTTGGTAATCTTTAAACTTCGCAATATCCCCCTCTTCTTCAACAGTTATAGCGATTACCTAGGAAAAACTTTCATGTTACCATTGCTGTGCCTTTCTAAACGAAATAGCTTGAAGTGAAACCAAAATTTGTGAAAACTAAACTATTGAACACCATATGAAAATCCATATACATTGCTATTTTCTTAGAATTTTTTATTAGAAAGGTTGGTAGAGCATCCGGCTAGGAAGATAGATAAGTGACAAAAGGTAGAAGAAGAGTTAAGACCATACACGGGGTAGTCAAAACTCAAGAGAGATCTAAGTGTAAGCGGTCTCACTATAAATATGATATATGATATGGCACAATAACGTCATTTGGTCCATGTAGTCAACCCCACCTAGAGAGATAAGGCTTTGTTGTTGTTGTTATTGTTGTTGTTTTATTATCAAGGACAGCTAGAAGATATCAATACCTCACCAACTTTAATTTCTTTTGCCCCATCCCCACGTATTATTTTTGCAAGATAACCTTCCTCCATGCATTCCATTTCAACAGTAGCTTTATCCTTCAGAATAGAAACAAGTCAGATGCCAATATTTACATATGATTATAAAAACTAAATAAAAATCGTTCATTACAAGGTCTATTTTCAATGGTTCAGGAAACGTACAGTTTCAACTTCACAGAGCACTTCACCTGGGGAGACTTTATCACCTTCTTTCTTCAACCATCTAGCAATGTTACCCTACGTATAATTGGGAAATAAGTTGGTACAAACATTTACCCCCACTATGATCTTGAAATCTTCAATTAAGTACATACCTCTGTCATTGTTGGTGAGAGAGAAGGCATTCCAATTTCCTGATGTGGAGGGAGATCTGAAAGGCATTCAGACATGTTTGTGATTAGATCTACTGATATTAACATATATACATTTTCTTCTTTAAATAAATTGAAAAAAGGTGGCTATGTAAAAGGTGAGATCCTAGTAACTTCTTGAAAATATTTCTTTATCCAAACAACTATGCTTTCAGAAAACAAGGAATTCAATACATAAGATCTCGCTAAGGGGCAGATAAATGGTGAGTGGTATGAGGTGTATTAGATCAACAAGAACGTAAGCTGTATCATGGAACAAAGGAGTTCCCATAACTGTTCACAACTTGAAAGAAAGCTTTACATTTAATGGACCAATTCCCAAGTGGTAAGGAATTTGAATGAATACGTTAAACTTAGAAGTAGACAAAGTGGGATGCATTTCTAACTCATCAAGTTGAAAAGATCTTGGGAAAGGAGGTATGCTAGAGATGTAATAACATTCTTTTACCTCCATTTGCAAACACTTAGGCTTTCAGGATTACATCCACCATAAAGCCACATCACAGATTAAGGGAGTTTTAATATATGTGAAACAGTAACTGGGCAAAGATAACTTATAAAAAGATAGCAAGTGTTTCACAAAATATATTTAGGTGTTTAAGACTAGAAATATACTAATAAAGTTCAAAACAAAGTTGATTAACACAATAAGGCACCCAAAACTAGAAGCATATTAATCACATTTTTAAAACTATTAAGCATTTTACTGATTCTGTTTTCTTCATTTTGGTTTATCAATAACACTATAACAGGTAGTGTGTAGTTGGCCTTACTAGTGTTAGAACTCACCAATTTTATCATTACAGTACTATTGGTCTATCTCAACAATTGCACTGAGCAGATTCTTGACCATAGTCATAAAGTTTAACTAGCAACAAATGTGAATGATAGGTCATTGATGCATTGGGTTGTTTACAACCTAATAGTGTTTGAATGCTCATCTTCCATTTTTTCTCTGTTTCATGTCGAATTTGCCAAACTGAAGAAGACTTGGAGCTGCTGTGATGTTAGACATAAATGTGCATGCAAAGCACCATATTGGATCAGAAGCATCACCACCATTTCAGATCCATGATTTATAAATGGTTCAGCCAATTGCAAAGCACTTAACGAAACACAAAACCTAGGAGTAAAAACTGGGTGAATATGTCAACTAGGCTGGTCAAAACTCCATATTCTATGATCATGAAATGTTAAATGATAAAGAGCTTATTATATAATATCAGCACTAGTGCAACTCTTCAGACATATCAGTTTTGCAGGACAGAGATCATGTGGTTTGCCACTATATGGGGTAAAGCACATTGTTTTCTTGAAAGGTTTCGCAATGATGATGGAGAGAGATACTTTTTATAGCTTTTTATATAGTTAGTATTTGCTTTATCCTCCTATCTTGCAGCTTTCTATTCATCTAGATAATATTCTTATTTCACCACTCAAAAAGACAGGATCATGACATTACATTACAAAATATTGTTAAATGCTTCATAAAACTCCCAACACAAAGCGAGGAAAGAAAATCAACAGAACCAACAAGTCATAAACTGTACCTGCTGCTGATGCATAACCTCTCCTTCTCTGGACGTGTGAACCTCTTTGGAAGGCATGATGGAATGAAAACACAAGTTACAGATGCACGCATATTGAAGGAATACAAACACATAGGGTTAAAAAAGTAAAAAAATGAAAATGACATACCGTGAAATCCCTCCATTAAACAAGGATCCACCAATGGAATCCATTTTCATGGTAGCCACAGAGAGGTTTCTCTTCTATGAACCAAATGGACATAAAGAAAGAATTTAGGCGAGAGGAAAAAATTAGCTAACACAGGTAGTAAAAAAGCCAGTGTAGAGGGAGGGAATGAATGAGGGGATAGCATAAGCATAAAACATCTTATGATATATATCTTAATTATCATTTAAACTTACAGTGAAATTCGGGACTGTTCCAGAGACAGTGTTTCTTGTTGAAGTTATATAACCCTGGGACCGCATTTTCCACAAATCTAAACAATAACCAAACAATTATAAATATAGAAAAATAAAATTTAAGCAACATCAAGCAATTCAAATCATGTTGTTCCTATAAAATATGCCAACAGAATGGAAATTTGTCTAAAGGTGATTTTCCTACTTCTATTAGCATACTTCCTTCAAACACACAGTTGGCTTACTTAAAAGTTAAAACAACACATGGCCAACTGATTCTATTCCTTTTGTTGGTAGGTTTGGCACTGATCAACTCGCCAAGGTCAAAGCATGCCCCTAGGCTCAACGAGGGATTACGACAAGTACTTACAAATCCCCTATCAAAGGAGCCTCACAGCGGCAGTGAGGAGTTGAACCCGAATACATCCAGAGACCTTGCCACATGTGTCAAACCTCTTTGGCCATGGCAAACTGATATGACTATTATTAGTTTATTACCTATGAAGGCATTACCAAATTAAGTATAGAGCGTTGTGCCCCTTCACTAGTTGCTCCAAGAGGACACGGTTTAAGACACACACACAAAATTTTCACATGAATTCATAGCCTAATTAATCCAACATTGGACTCTCCGAATTTCTTATTGTACTATTCAAAACACGAATGATAATGCCGTAGCAGTACATTAAATCATTCATGAAACTCTACAGAGGAAAAGTCAGAAAATGAAATAAAATAAAATAGACTCTCCGGTGACAACACAATATCATCGATACCAGAAATTAATACAAAGAATGGATTTAATTTTTTTCTTTTCCTTTTGAATTTAGTTGCAGTTCATTTTATAAGAGGCAGAGAAAACATCACAAGAAACAAAACAAGTACCGCTTTTTCTGTTGATAGAGGTTTGAGCATCGCTGGAAAACCAACGAACCAAAAGGGCAGGGTCATGGTGTACCAAGTTCGAAGCAATTCTCAACTGAAACCAACAAATATCGATTATTACTATTATAAAATAATAATGAAAATAGATTTATTAAAAATGAAATAGGAAATTACGAAGAATAAAAAGAAGAGAAAGAGCTGGTTGAATAAAAGTTATACCTTTCGAGAATGATTGAGAAGATGAGATGCGTAAGCCATTGTTGCAATCACAGATCGAATCACACTTTATCGATGAATAAAACGAAAGGAATGAATCGAAGGAAAGAGAGGAAAGGAAAGAAAGGTAGGGTTTTGGTTGCAGATCCGATCAGGTAGATGGGAGTGGCAAAAGCATGGAAGAAGCTGCCACAGTAAACCAACCCAGAATTTTATTACTTTTTCGTTTCTGTTTTATTGTGTTTTGCCAACCTTTTAATTATTTTTATAGTTTCATTCTTTTGAACATTTTAAAACAATTGTTATCAATTCGGAATCCCGGCATTGAAATTAGAAAATAGGTTTGGCATTTTAAAAAACAATATCAGTTCAGTTCTACAAGTATCCAATAAATTAGTTTTCCAAAAAAAAAAAAGTTTCTAAAATAAAGGATAAATTATTAAAAATGTTTTAAAAATTTTTAGCATAAATTAAACTACCGTAAAAAAACAAAACAATAAAAATATTTCTAAGAAAAGTTTAAAACATGACAAAACTGATAAAGAAATATATTTTTTTCACTAATGACAATATCTAATAAAAGATTTGTGTATTTTATTCAAATTTTACATTTTATTCAAATTTCTTTAAAATATTTGCATAACTTTTAGAAAGTGAATGAAAAGTTTATATTAGATCTATATCAAAATCAGTATTAAATAAATTATTAGAATATAAAATATATAATAAAAATAATTTAAATAATATATATTTATACACAAATATATAATAATTAATTTAGACACCAAAAAAATATAATAATTGATTTAATAATTAATTTTTTTGCACATAGATTTTTTATGAAAAAATGTAAGCAAAATTTGATTTCAAGCTTTTTTATTAATTTTTTTTTTAAAATAGTCACTTGCAAAATACAAAACCACAAAGGAATTCATTTAGCTAAAGTTATTAAATTTTAAGATGAAATTTTGATTTTTAAAACTTTTTAAGAATACACATTTCTATTTCGTCTGCATTTAATTTAATTTTTTATTTAATTATTCTATTAATTTTTATAATTTTATCAAATGTGTAATTAAGTTTCTATAACTTTTTTTTTCATTTTAATTGGATATTTTGTTTTTTATAATTTTATCAAATGTGTATTTTTATGGTCAAAAATTTAGTTAGATTATTAATTATGACTATCTTTAATTTATGAAAAAATATTTTGTTAATTTTAATATTTTTTACATTAATAAAAACTTAATTAAAAATAGTATAAAAACTCAAATAAAAAAATATAATTACAAATTTAATAATATTACAAAAACTAAAAAAATAATTAATTATTAATTTTTTTTACTCGTTTTTACTATATTGTCATGAAATAAAAATATAAATTAGTCTTTAATATTTTAAAAAATGACAAGTTAGTCCTTAATTATTCTAAAGAAATATAATTGAGAAATCAAATTATCTAAAATTTAAACTTATAAAAAATAATATTTAATCTTTTTAAAAATATTTAATATTTTTAAAATAATACTACACATTTAAATTTTTCTGTTAATTAAATCCAACTAATTTTATTTAATATCATAAAAATTAATTATAATTAATATTATTTTAAATTTTATTGTTTAATTTAATTAAATTTAATTTATAAAAAATTTAAATGTGTAATATTATTCTATATTTTTTAAAGACTAATTTATCTTTTTTTCTTAAAGATCAGTAGCTAGTTTATCAAATTCTTTTGATAAAGACGAACTTGTCCAATACAATTTACGAGACCAATTTGAATTTGAGGTTTCACTCTCCTTTTTTGTTTTATCTTCTTGAGACCAGCCGCCACCCGCCAGCGTCCCCTAAAGCACGTACAGTACTACAGTTTAATGTTTTTATATTTTTAATATATTTAAAATATCTTATATCTTACGTTAAAATTCTTAATTTTCTTTATTATTTTGTAACTTAAAAAATTATATTATTGATAGCTATTTTATTTATTACGTTTTTAACTTTTTAATGTTGACTAAAGCATCTAATATGAAATTATTAATTATTTTGTGGGATTGGTATCAGTATTTATAAATTGGTATTGCTTAGTTACAAAAAAATTTTGTATTGTATAAGAATATATGGATATAGGATAGTTATAGGATAACATATAATTTTAAAGAGGGTTTAAAAAATTTTAGAGCACTAAAAATGTGTTTAGATATTTAGCTAGAGAGATTTGCAAAACTTATACAATTTTAATAAAAAAATTAGTTCTTAATAATATTTTTTATTTTTTAAAGAATATATATAAAAAATTAATTTTTAATTAGTTAATATTAATTAATTTTTTATTTCTAAAATTTATCGTTTCTTAAGAAAACTTATGTAACATCCTGTCACGGTAAATTTTAGAATGTTAAATTTAATAGTATTTGTAGAATTTTCTAGAGTATTTGAAAATGTTTTAGATAGTTCCGGAACGTTCTACAATGTCTTAGAAGGTCCCGGAATACCCTAGAAGGTTCTAGAAGACTTTAGAAGATCATAGAGTATTCTAGAAGAGTGTGGATATATATAGAAATATGAAGAGTAGTATGGAATAATCTAGAAGTATTTAGAAAGTAATGGTAGGATAGATATTTGTAAAGAAGGTTCTAGATGATTAATCTAGACCGTTGATTAGATTTAATCCTAACCATCAATTGAGAAAGTGGATGGCTATAAATAGGAGGTGAGAGTTAGTGTGAGTCATGGGTGAATCATTTGTAACAAATACTTGAGCAATAAAGTGTTTTTCCACCAAAACTCCATTTCTCTTGTATTCTTAGCTTTCTTACTAAGTATTGAGTGTTAGGCTGACTTGGTCTTAGCTCAAGAGGTTGAGTAAGTTTGAATATCGGCACGGTAGCATTGGAGTGTGTTCAAGGCCGTGACAATTTGGCATTAGAGCAAGGTTTGAAAGGGAGCACAAGTCGCTTGTGGGTATGGCTTCTAGCATCACCATGGAGCATGTTGAGTTTTAAAGGGGAAGGAATGTTATTCCTTCTCAATAGGGAGGCAAGAAGGTCCGTTCTTCAAGTGAGCCTAGAGGTAATGACTCTAACTTCTTAGAAGAGAGAGTTTCTGTGTTGGAGAATGTTCTATCCTCAATGGATGAACGTTTTCAAAGGATAGAACATGATAAGGAGACCCTCGAGGCTCACGTATTAGGAGAACTAGATGCTTTCAATGAAAGCATGCTCCAAATCGAAGAAAAGCTTCAAAATTCCTTAAAGCTATTTGAGGAAGTTCGAGTTTGGTTCGAGAAGAAAAAATTTCGACCAACCATTATAAGGGAGATGACAAAGATTGATCTCCCCAAGGCAAAGAAGTTCAAGGCGTAAGGGACGCTCGCGAAGTAGAAAACTTCCTATGGCAAATGGAGAGGTACTTCAAAGGCCAATGGGTGGTCGAAGAAGCAATAAAGGTACGCACTGCAGCTCTCTACCTTTCTGATAATGCTACTTTATGGTGGAGGAGAAAGTGCGTAGATATGGAAAATGGTACTTGCAACATAGCCACATAAGAAGATTTCAAAGGGGAGTTGTAAAGACAATTCTTTCATGAGAATGTGGTTTATGAAGCAAGGAAGAAGTTGAGGAAGTTGAAGCACAAGAGTACGATCAGCGACTACGTAAAGGAGTTCACTACTCTCACGCTTCAAATCCCCAACTTAGCATCAGAGGATGCACTATTCTTCTTCATTGATGGACTCCAACCTTGGGAAAAGCAAGAACTACAAAGAAGGAATGTTAAGGATGTCGATGAGGCCATCGTGGTTGCCGAATCACTCACTGAGTATCATAGGGGAGACTCTAAACCCAAGTCTTCCTCCAAGCCTAGTTCTGCTAAAGGTGGGAGAGACAAGGGGAAGAGTTTCTCAACCAAGAAGGAAGGAAAATACTCTTCAAAGAAAGAGTAAGAAGAAAAGAAGAAGGCTTTCGTGCCCAAAGAAGGATGCTTCGTATGCAAGGGACTACACCAAATGAAGGATTGTCCCAAGCTAGGGACTTTGGCATCTATCGCCGAGGAACGAGAAGCTCAAACTCAAGTAACTGAGTGTGTTGGATCTATCCAACACATAAATGTTGTGAAGGGCAAAGAGGCAAGCAATGCAGAAAAGAAAAGGCTTGATGTATGTCAAAGCCTTTATCAATGAAAAACTGTCATGGCTATGATCGACACTGGTGCTACACACAACTTCATCACGCCTGATGAAGCAAAGAGGCTTGGGTTGAAGATCACCAAAAAGAATGGCTGGTTCAAACCCGTGAATACCAAGGGTGAACCCCTTAAGGGAGTAGCAAAAGGAGTTGAGATGACTCTTGGTTCTTGGAAGGGCCTTGTGAATTTCTCAATAGCACCCATGGATGATTTTAAAATAGTCATCGGGATTGATTTGTAAAGGAAGGCAAATATAATACCTATGCCATACTATGATGTAGTATGCGTCATGGAGAAAGGGTCTCCATGCATGGTCCCTACAGTCTCTAAAGTTGGCGGACCACTGATACTTTCTGTTATGCAACTCAAGAAAGGGTTCAAGAAGGGAGAGATTACATATTTGGCTCTATTACAAGAGGAGTCAACATCCGAAAGAGAAGACTTTCCTCCCAAAATCAAGAAAGTCCTTGAAGAAAATAAGGATGTGATGCCTCCCGAGTTGCCAAAACAATTACCACCTAGGAGGAAGGTGGACCACAAGATTGAATTGGAGTCAGGAGCAAAGCCGCCCGCCTCAACGCCTTACAGGATGGCACTGCCAGAACTCGAAGAGTTGACGAAGCAACTCAAGGATTTGCTAGATGTTGGATTCATCCGTCCATCGAAGGCACCTTATGGCGCACCAGTCTTGTTCCAAAAGAAGCATGATGGTTCATTGAGACTATGCATCAACTATCGAGCACTTAACAAGGTAACCATTAGGGCTGGAAGTGAGTCAAGCCAGCTCATGAGCCAGCTCGAGCTCGACTCGTTAATAGCTCGATAAGCTGAGCTCGTGAGTTGGTGAGCCGAGCTTGAACTTGGAATTGAGCTCATAAATTAAATGAGCCGAGCTTGAGCTTGGATAAGCTCAGCTCATTAGCTTGTGAACTAGCTCGATTACATATATATATATATATATATATATATATATATATATATATATATATATATAATCTATATTTTAATATTATATATATACATTAAAATAATAATATATAATTTTACATATATATTTTGATTTATTCATTTGTCAATACAAAGAAAATTGTGAGTTCCCAAAATGAATTTTTATCAAGTTCCTAGTTTGTATTTTTTAGGGAACAGAATATATAATTAATTGTATGATCTACTCATTTAAATTTTTAATAAATTAGAAACCCAAAAGATAAAGAAACCTAAAGCCTAAAGGGATAAAAATCATGAAATAAAGTGTGGGGGATTGGCGGAGGCGGTACAGAGTACCTTACTACCTTTATAATCACAATATCACGAATCACAATGGTCATTAGTCAATAATAATAAACAGAGAAAGCCAGAGAAGAATAGGAAGAGTTTTTCCCAAAAGAAAACCTCTTAACTTATAGTGAATCGGTGATTTACTTCATTCTCTCAAATAGCAAATTAGTTTGTTCGTCGATCTACTTTGAAGTTTGATCTTAATTTTTCTAGGAATCAATTATCAAGTAAGTTATATTTTTTATGTTCTTTCAATTTTTGTTTTTATCTTTTTGTTGATTTTTTTAATCTTTAGAGTTCTTTTTTATTGATTGTTCAACACATTTATTTTTTTATTAACAGTATTATGAAAATTTCTGAACCTGAAAATCAATTGTTAGTGTCTGCTTCAAATAAAAACACAAATAATATACAAAATGAAGAACTACTTCTTTCTATTGATGGAATATCATCACCAGAAATACAAGTAGAACTTGAAGCAGAAGCATTAGACAACAATGAAGGAGAAAATCAAAGTGGAGAAGATGAAGAGGCAGAAGACAATTAAATAGCAGGAACAATTGAAAATATACGTGAAAGTGTGAAGTTTATCAATCAGTCTGAGGCAAGGTTGCGTACATTCTCCGATATTGTTCAACAATTGCAACTTCCTGGGAGAAAATTGATTCTTGACTGTCCTACACGATGGAATTCAACTTATCAAATGATATCTACAGCATTGCACTTTAAGGAAGTCTTCCCTCGATTCCAAGATCGTGAGCCAAATTATAGATATCTTCCTGACCATGAAGAATGGGAAAAAGTTGACAAAATAGCTGAAGTTCTACAAGTGATCAATTGTGCAACCAATATCATATCTGGAAGTGAATATCCTACTGCCAACCTTTATCTTGCTGAGGTATTTCGCATTAAATTAATTTTGGATGAAGCTGTTAGTAGTGGACCTTTTTTCATGAAGAAAATGGCTGCCAAAATGAAACTGAAGTTTGATAAATATTGGAGTGAATGTAACCTTCTCATGGCTGTTGCTACTGTTTTGGATCTCAGATGCAAATTGACAGGTCTTAAAATGTGCTTTCAGTAGATATATGGGCAAGAAGCTACAAGAAATATGACATTGGTGGATCAAATCTTGACAGAAATGTATCAAGAGTATGTCATTCTATCCAATGAGCAAGAAGGATCAACTTCATCAAGTGCAAGTGGTGAAAGTAGTATCAACTCTACAATGCAAAGTTCAAACTCCTCACAAACTGGGTGGTCAATAATGAAAAATTTTGTAAAGGATGAAGAAGCAGTTCCAGCTTTAAAATCTGAATTAGAGACTTACTTGGATGAACCAAAATATTTTCAAAGAGAACATGATGTAACTAGCTTCAGTGCTTTAGAATGGTGGAAGGTAAATCGTGGAAAATATAGGATATTATCTAGAATGGCAGCTGATGTTCTTGCTATTCCAATTTCAACTGTGGCATCAGAGTCAACTTTTAGTGCTGGTGGAAGGGTAATTGATACATTTCGATCCTCACTAAGTCCGACTACAGTTGAAGCTTTAATTTGTGGAGGAGATTGGCTTCGAGTTTTTTATGGCCTAAGAAACAAGTCTAAGGTTGAAGATAGCTCTGTGGAGATTGCATTACCAATTTAAGGTGTCAAATAAATATTCAAAACTTGATAGTTGATAGGTATAAGATGTAATGTTTTTAGTTTGTTAAATATATGGATGCATTGTTTTTTATTTTGTTATATTAAAATTATAATTTTTTATATAGAACTATAGATTATGTTCCTGTTATTTGAGCCAGCTCGTGAGCTCGAGCCAGCTCGTGAGCTTTCTGTGAGCTGAGCTTGAGCTTAAAAAACAGGCTCGATTGTTAATGAGTCGAGCTGTGAGCCGAGCTCAATTTTTGTGAGCCGAGCTTGAGCTTTGTCTGGCTCGGCTCAGCTCGGCTCACTTCCAGCCCTAGTAACCATCAATAACAAATACCCCATTCCTTTGATAGTCGATTTGTTTGATCAACTTGGTAGAGCCAAGTGGTTCTCAAAGCTAGATTTGAGGTCAGGATATCACCAAGTGAAAATTGCCGATGGTGATGAGTCTAAGACCACGTGTGTCACGAGGTGTGGATCGTATGAGTGGTTGGTGATGCCTTTTGGCTTGACCAATGCTCCTGCGACCTTATGTACCTTGATGAATGAAATCTTTCGACCTTACCTTGATCAGTTTATAGTGATCTACTTGGATGATATTGCTGTCTATAGTAATACCTTAAAGGAACATGTAGAACACTTACGAACCGTGTTCAAGATCTTGCGAGAGAATAACCTATATGTGAAGAAGGAAAGGTGTTCCTTTGCAAGGAACGAAGTCCACTTCTTAGGACACATCATTAAAGATGGAACTCTCTGTATGGATCAAGGAAAGGTGAAGGCTATCAAAGAGTGTGAATCGCCAAATAAGGTATCTGAATTGAGGTTATTCCTTGGGTTGACTAAGTGCTGGTGGAAGGGTAATTGATACATTTCGATCCTCACTAAGTCCGACTACAGTTGAAGCTTTAATTTGTGGAGGAGATTGGCTTCGAGTTTTTTATGGCCTAAGAAACAAGTCTAAGGTTGAAGATAGCTCTGTGGAGATTGCATTACCAATTTAAGGTGTCAAATAAATGTTCAAAACTTGATAGTTGATAGGTATAAGATGTAATGTTTTTAGTTTGTTAAATATATGGATGCATTGTTTTTTATTTTGTTATATTAAAATTATAATTTTTTATATAGAACTATAGATTATGTTCCTGTTATTTGAGCCAGCTCGTGAGCTCGGGCCAGCTCGTGAGCTTTCTGTGAGCTGAGCTTGAGCTTAAGAAATAGGCTCGATTGTTAATGAGCCGAGCTGTGAGCCGAGCTCAATTTTTGTGAGCCGAGCTTGAGCTTTGTCTGGCTCGGCTCAGCTCGGCTCACTTCCAGCCCTAGTAACCATCAATAACAAATACCCCATTCCTTTGATAGTCGATTTGTTTGATCAACTTGGTAGAGCCAAGTGGTTCTCAAAGCTAGATTTGAGGTCAGGATATCACCAAGTGAAAATTGCCGATGGTGATGAGTCTAAGACCACATGTGTCACGAGGTGTGGATCGTATGAGTGGTTGGTGATGCCTTTTGGCTTGACCAATGCTCCTGCGACCTTATGTACCTTGATGAACGAAATCTTTCGACCTTACCTTGATCAATTTATAGTGATCTATTTGGATGATATTGTTGTCTATAGTAATACCTTAAAGGAACATGTAGAACACTTACGAACCGTGTTCAAGATTTTGCGAGAGAATAACCTATATGTGAAGAAGGAAAGGTGTTCCTTTGCAAGGGACGAAGTCCACTTCTTAGGACACATCATTAAAGATGGAACTCTCTGTATGGATCAAGGAAAGGTGAAGGCTATCAAAGAGTGTGAATCGCCAAATAAGGTATCTGAATTGAGGTTATTCCTTGGGTTGACTAATTACTATCGGAGATTTATCAACGGATACTCCACCAAGGCTGCACCATTAACTGATCTTCTCAAGAAGAATCACTCTTGGGAGTGGTCAAAGGAGTGTCAAAAGGCCTTTGATGAGTTGAAGGCTACTATCACAGAAGGACTAGTACTAGCACTACCCGACTACTCAAAGGTATTTGAAGTCAACACTGATGCTTCTGACTATGCTATTGGAGGGGTTCTGATGCAAGAAGGACATCCAATTGCCTTTGAGAGTCGCAAGTTGAATGATACAAAGAGGCGATACACCATCCAAGAGAAGGAGATGACCGCAGTAGTGCATTGTCTGAAAACTTGGTGTCACTACTTGCTTGGTTCACACTTTATCGTCAAGACAGACAATGTAGCTACAAGCTACTTTCAAACTTAGAAGAAGTTAAGCCCTAAACAAGCTAGGTGGCAAGATTTTTTGGCTGAGTTTGATTTTGAATTTAAATATAAGTCAAGCAAGACTAATGTGGTAGCAGATGCGTTGAGTTCCAAGACTGAGTTGACGGTCATTTCTATGGTTGAAGGAGATATTGTGCATACCATCAAGGAAGGGTTGTATCACGATCCATTAGACAAGAAGTTGGTGGAGTTGGCTAGAGAAGGCAAAACCAAAAAATTTTGGTTAGAAAATGACCTTCTCTACACTAAAGGAAGAAGACTATACATCCCTAACTGGGAAAATCTAAGAAAAAAAAATTAGTGGGACAATGCCACGACACCAAGTGGGCTGGTCACCAAGGTCAGCGAAGGACCTTGGCACTCAATGAATCTTCTTATTATTGGCTTCAAATGAGAGATGAAGTGGAGAGCTAAATGAAAACTTGTCTTGTGTTCCAACAAGATAAGATTGAAAACAAGACACCAGGTGGGTTGGTGGAACCTCTGCCTCCATCAGAGCGACCATGGAAAAGTGTATCTCTAGATTTCATCTCTACCTTACCGAAGTCCGAGGGGTTTGGATATATTCTCGTGGTAGTGAATTGATTTTCGAAGTATGCTACCTTTATACCTTCCGCTACTGACTGCACTACAGAAGAAACAGCACAACTATTCTTTAAGAATGTGGTGAAGTACTGTGGATTGCCTAAGAGCATCATTAGTGATCGAGATCTACGCTTCACAGGACGACTATGGACAAAGCTGTTCAAACTCCTTGGGTCGGAGCTTCATTTCTCAACAAGCTTCCATCCTCAAACCGATGGGCAGACTGAGAGAGTGAATGCATTACTTGAGTGTTACTTGCGGCATTTTGTAAGCGCTAATCAGAAGAATTGGACAAAACTCCTAGATATTGCTCAGTTCTCATACAACCTGCAAAGGAGTGAGTCTACAGGAAAGAGCCCATTCGAGATTGTGACTGGACAACAGCTGCTTACACCTCACTCTCTTTCTTCCTCTTACTCAGGGAAGAGCCATGGAGCTTATCATATGATTAAGTCATGGGAAGAACAAGCAGATGTCACTCATTCTTACCTCGACAAAGCTGCCAAGAGGATGAGGAAATGGGTATATAAGAAGAGGAGGCATGCAAGCTATCAAGTGGGAGACAAGGTAATGATCAAACTTCTTCCACAACAATTTAAAGCCTTTCGCAAAGTTCATAAGGGTTTAATTTGCAAATACGAAGGGCCATTTGAGATCATTGGACGTGTTGGGGAGGTTACTTACAAAGTACAACTCCCTCCCTCTATGAAGATCCACCCAATCTTCTATGTGAGTATGCTTAAACCATATCATGGAGACCAAGATGAACCGAGTAGAGGTGACTCGAGTCGTGCTCCGCCCGTGGTAATTAGATCCTTTGATAAAGAAAGGATTCTCGATAAGCGAAGCTAGCTGGGAAGCTCGTGAAAATCTGTGGCAATTCCAAGAACACCTAGAGCGCTACCATGAATAAAATGCGACGAGGACGTCTACGCATTAGGTGGGGGAGAATGTCATGGTAAATTTTAGAAGGTTAAATTCAATAGTGTTTGTAGAGTTTTCTAAAGTATTTGAGAATACTCTAGATGGTTCTAGAACATTCTACAATGCCCTAGAAGGTCTTATAATACCCTAGAAGGTTCTAGAAGACTCTAGAAAAGCATAGAATATTCTAGAAGAGTGTGGATATATATAGAAGTATGAAGAGTAGTATGGAACGATCTAGAAGTATTTAGAAAGTAGTTGTAGGATAGATATTTGTAAAGAAGGTTCTAGATGATTAATCTAGACCATTGATTAGATTTAATCCTAACCATCTATTGAGGAGGTGGATGGCTATAAATAGGAGGTGAGAGTTAGTGTGAGTCATGGGTGAATCATTTGTAACAAATATTTGAACAATAAAGTGCTCTTGCACCAAAGCTTCTTTTCTCTTGTGTTCTCTTGTATTCTTAGCTTTCTTGCTAAGTATTGAGGGTTAGGCTGACTTGGTCTTAGCTCAAGAGGTTGAGTAAGTTCGAGTGCCGACACGGTAGTGTTGGAGTGTGTCCAAGGTCGTGACAACCCGCTCTCTCTTTTTATATTTAAATTTTCAATTCCTAACATAAAAACTTCATAATGCGTTATATTAAAATAAAATTTATAAATATAATTATTCCTTAAAATTGTTATTAATAAAATAATAAATAAATAAATTTACAGACAAAAAATATAAAATAATTTATAACATTACTTTTTAAGGCTTGAGTAACTTAAAAAGTTAAAATTTTTAATAATTAAAACAGAACTAAATTTTTTAACAATTTTTTTAATGTAAATAATTAAATTATCTACAAAAAAGTAATCTTTCATCTCATTTCTTAATTTTGTCTTCATTATTTTCATTGTTGAAAATGATCGCTCTATAGTAATTATAAAAATTGAAAGAGTTAATATCAGATAAATCAATCTATCAATCAAGTAATACATTTTTTAAATTTCTGCTAAACATATATACAATTCATGAATAGTTGATAGATTTTTTATTTATTGATGTTGACGAACATCAAGAATAAAAAATTGAAAGTGAAAAGGCAAATTAATCTTTTCTTGTTCAGTAAAAGTCTTCAGGATAGTAACTATCAACAAAAATAGAAATCTTAGCAATGTTAACATTTTTATAAACATTCTTAGGCATGAGAGTATAGCTCAGACTTTATAGATTTATTGCTTGATCATTGAATATACTATTCAACTATTGTAATTGCTTATCAATTGTGACTAAAAATATCGTAACTCTAAAATAATGCTCAATTGTAATATGATCTTTTTGGTGATGCAAGTATGTTTACCTTACTACATAACAAGCAGTTAAATCAGGAATTAGAGTATCATGTTGCTCGTAAATGATTTCACATTTTTCAATAATTTCTCTCATGTGCCATCTCTCATGTTTTGGATAAGTGTTTTTGTAAAATGAACTAGTTGCACAACATTAATTATGTCTTGAGACTGTTTTTGTAAAATTTGACAAAAAAAATATCAGTTATTCTCATAATATCTTTCATCAAATGCAAGATCAATACAAACTTAAATGATGGCAGGATATTGTAAGCACTACCTGCATCGCCACGCTAAGAATAAGTTGATCCAACAACAATAACCTTTTATAAAACAGTCAACGTTACACCATACATATTTATCAGATTCCAAACAAAAGAGAAATGAGAACTCCATCGAATATCGCATGCTCGTTTCAAAGTACCAATTTAGTTTGTCCCTTTACTAGTTTTAAGTTCATCAATCTCTAATAAATGGACAATTTCCTCTGTCTTGGTAGCATTTAACTCATCATGTCACTTACTAGAAGAACAAATGATGTTGACGATGAAAATCAATTTTAAAATAAATTGATGCAAAGGAATAACTTTTCTAGATGTATCAACTAATGCAAGTTGTAATCGATAAGCAACACAGTACAGTGAATATATAATAAGCATAAGGGCAATTTTTTAAAAAATAATGCTTGTAATCCATTTCATCTCCTTTTCATATTATTGGCACTATCATATATCCTTGACTACGAATATTAGAGACATTAAGTTCATGTTGAAAAAGATGCCACACAATTCTTATTTCAGAGTTAATAATGTAATATTTTCAACATATATAAGATAAAAAAAAAAACACTCTTGATTAAAATCATGTATATCATCAACAAATCTTAAAATAAGTGTCATTTGATCTTTTTGGATTCATCACAAATTTTATCTACTATAGTGCAAAATTTAGAATCTCCATTTTCTTCACAAATATGTTTTCTCATCTTGTTTAAAAGAATATGGAAGATTTTTTTTCAAATTTGATATGAAGTATATTTAGAATTATATGGAGCATTTTCTAACACAGTTTTTGTAATTTTGTCATTGTAAGATGCTATGAATTTTATCATTTCAAAAAAATTATGTCATTTTTTTTTTAGTCTCATTATGACCTCTAAAATAACAAGCTTGAAATGTAGCTAACGAGTTGCACCAATGAAAGATTTTAAATGCAATCGATTCTTTTAAGTTTTTTCAGAATTATAATCATCAATTACATTTTTTATGTGACTTGCGTGATTTAATAAGTATAGAAATGCTCTAACTACTGCATTATTGTGTGATAGCAATGATCTTCATTCTTCAACATGTTTAAGAAAAGCACAATTCATCCCATTATTAACTTTTTTTTTCAACTTCTAAACTCTTTACTAATAAAAATATCTAACCTATTACATCCATTGGGTATTTCGCTAACCAAATAACAAAATAAACAATATACAACATCTTCGGAAGGTGAATAATCTAACCATGAAAGAAAAATACCAAACCAAACATATTAAAATCGTCTTGGATACTTTGTAACAGAAAGAGAATAATTGTCAAGATGTTTTTGATATGAACTCCATTTAAGATAAGCTCATCTAACTTCATCTCTCTGTCTTAAGTGATATTGCCAAATTTGACGCCGTTTCTCAGAGTCTCCTTTTAAAGAATTAAGGTCAAACTCATCAGATGCAACTCTTTGAACCTTTGAAGGTTGTATCTCACTTTTTTCTTTATTCATTGAAGTAGAAGAATTATCTACAAGTGTTGATATTGTAGAAGTTATATTTTTTTCTTCTTAAACTTTAGCTTTCCTCTTAAAAAATGTATCAATTCTTTAATTTTTCATTATTATGATTGTATAAAACTTTGAATATATATTCTGTAAAATATGTAAAAAAAAATAGAAAGATAAATATTAAAATTTATAATATTTATTGAATATTTTTTTTAGTCAAAAGACATTCAATTAAGGCATTAACAAATATAAAATAATACGAAATTAAATAAATAAAAAATTATCTAATTTCACAAAGATGATGCAAAAAATATAATTGTTTGAAACTTACTTTAAAAAATTGAAACTTTTTAAGTTATAATTTATAAATTCTTCTATCAATTTATAAAAATACAATAATATCAATATTTATTGAATATTCTAATATTTTATATAATATAAAAAATTAAATTAAATAAACAATAAAATATAAAATAATATTAAATTAAATAGATAAAAGTACCTAACTTTTATAACTAACACCATTAAAACCTTGCTTTGCGTGTATTTTCTTTATTATGAATAAAGGCAATGAGTTTTTTCTTTTTAATAGAGGCAGCGGGTTTTTCTTTTTTGAATAGAGGCAAGGGTTTTTCTTTTTTGAATAGGAGCTTTTTCTATTGAGTCGAGATTTGGTACTTTTATTATTGAAAGTTGAGAGGCAAGGAATTTAATTATGATTCATATATGTTTTTTGTTACATAATCTTTCGAGATTTGATTTTATTTTTTTGTTTAAATAAAATGAAAGATTTTGATGTGTTCTCCAAAAAACTCAACAAAGATTTGATTTTTTTTAAATAAAATAAAAGACTTTGATGCATTCTTTGAAAAAGTCAACAAAAACATTTAAAATATCATAAATACAAAACTCAAATACCTCATATCAAAATAAAAAAGTTAAGCCGATTGAATTCTATTTTTTTTTTTTTAAAAAGTACTATTAATTATTTTATAAAAAATTTGACCGTCACGCTCCTCCATTATTCAACTAAAGCTTCGTCCGGCTGACAAGGGAGTAGGAGTTTCGAATTTTAAATTTTAATGAAAGTCTAACTATCATCTAAATTTTATTGACCAAGAAGCAAAAAAGAGAATTCATCATTTAAGTTTATTTCTTAAAACGCTAACAAAAGTCACACCTGATTTTAAAATGCGGACAAAAATAACTTTTATTTTTAATAACGATAAAAACAGACTTTTTTATCTATCCGTCACTTTTTCTAGAACTGATTATTAAAGTACTATTATTTTCAAATATTTTATCCAATTGTTATTTTTTGCTACAGTAGTATTTTTTTTTACGCGCTAAATCAATTGGCAAATTTAAGATGAAAATGTTAAAACAAATGACACACAATAAAAATAACTCATAAGTCATTGGTGCCTCCGATAAAGAAGACGCTAACAGGAAAGACACTGCGTTTGAAGAAGGCACAGACCGCGTTGGCACATCCATGTGACGTGTAATATTCTCTTGTATTAAAACATGTTACAGAATTTAACTGGTGTTAAAAGCATAAATATATATTGATGATCAAAGTCCTAATATAAAGCATTGTCATAAAGAAATACAAGTTTGTAAATAAGTGTAAAGCAAATTGTATAACAAAAAATCAAGAAGGTGGGGAATTGATATACGGGTAGGGGTATGAGTATGGAAAAGGAACGAACCACACCTAGTAATGTGTCTTATATCTCATCTCAATCACCTCTAGTTGGTTTAGAGACCACTTGACCATCAATTAGGAGACTTGAAATCATGCCAATATCTCAAATGTGATTGTACATTCTCCGAAAATGTGTGAAAAGTATGAATTTTCGAATGTCATTTCTCGATTAATGCAGATATAAAATGATGGTCAATAATATTTTTTGTTAAACTAACAATATCAGGTCAATTTAGAGCCTTTGTTTTGCTTCCCTTTCAACTTTTCTCTCTCGCGCAAAAGGAAACAGGTAAAGTCATCTGAGGGCCGCCGCTGCCGCCTCAGCCTGGACTGCGGTGGCCCTCCTCCTTCCTCCCTCCCCCCTTTTTTCCTCTGCTACGCCTCTTTCTTTCTTTCCTTTCCCTTCCTCTCAGTATCTCATCCTCACCGGCCACTTTCTCTCTCTTTCCGCCGGTCATAATCCTCTCTATCTTTCTCTTTTTATCACCTACCTTCTCTCCTTCCTTTGCATCCCTTTTCCTTTGTTTTTACTTTCTGTTTGTTTGTGTGGTTTCTATCTCAAGAGATCTAGATCTGTGATCCAGATCTAGATTGTTACTTTCTGTTTGTTTGTGTGGTTTTGTCTCAAGAGATCTAGATCTGAGATCCAGATCTAGATTAAATAACCTCTTTGTGGTATTTTTTCCCCTTTTGTGGTGTTTCTGGTCCCTCTATGGGTGTGTTACTGATGTGTTCGCAGGCTCGGGGTGAATATACAATGAAGGCTTTTCATTTATGGAAATGTTTACAGTTTCAGAAAGCTTTTGGACCGATTCTGGAAAGAAGAGAAGATAGGTTTCTATGGTGCAGCACTTACTGTGAAGATTTAGAAACAAAAGAGATCGTAATGAGTCTCTGTTTTGTTTGTATAAGATTCTTTGTAATCGAACTTTGCACCTCCTCTCAGACAATAGTTCAACATAGAACTTATCTACTTTCTTGTTTAGTTTCAGATCTGATATGTTTTCTGCAATATGTAAGTGCCGTTTGGCTATATTCTTAATTGAAAGTTTGCTTCTGTAAAAAAAAATGATGGTCAATAATGTAGTATTCCATGTGAATTAAACCAATTGTCCATCCCCCTTACCTAACAACAAGTATTCAGTCCATAAATCCTTCCATATGTTGGGAGACATAATATACCAGCTGTAATTCTAAAACAGATGGATCTAATATGCCGCGATTAACATAGACAGCCATAATCCTAGAGGTAAAATAATCTAAAATTAACATCTTCAAAGAGTAACATACATTATGAATTCCTAACTTAATCTAACTAAAATATTTAATTTCAACTAACTTAAGTCTAAGAAATAATTCATAAACCTAAAATTAAATTATAAAAGCTAATTTATACACAAAATTATCATAACAAATATATCTTATATTATTGTTCATACCCTAACTCAAATTATAAAGCCAGGCCCAATAAAGACACAAGGTCCACCTCAAATCATGGCCTCTACCGGATACCTGACCTCTTTGAGAGGTCAGACACGACAAAAAGGACTGGCTTGTACTTATCTAAATAAGTAACTGCCTCCCCAAATCTCTCGTATTATCTCTATCTCATCTAGAAGATAATATCTCAACAAACTCCTAAGATATAAGATAAGATAGAACTACCGCTACCAGGGAGGTCATCAAACTCTACTATAAATACACTGGCACCCCCAGATATAACTCACGCTCTAATCTACTAAAACTTGCCTAAAGTCCTTGCTAACTTAAGCATCAGAGTCTCTTGCAGGTACCACCCCCTCCTCCTCACGAGGAACTCGGGCAGACAGCATCTTGGCGCCAAAGAAGTCGGACGCTACCCTAATAAGGGAACTGGACCTCACGTTCAGGTCCAAATCAACGTTTCAGGTAACCCTCGGAACATTGGCGCCGTTGTTGGGAACCTGGAGTTCATCCCACGATGATGGTGGACAACCAACATGAAGATGGCCATACGACATCCGAATCTGAAGGTGAGCCCCAACCTGAGGGCAACGCCACTATATTACCACCACCACCCCAACCACAAGGTCCACAGGAGGAAGGACCAGTGGCTAACCCTCAACCAAGGCGGGTCTGTTCAGAAGTTCGTTACCGCGAGGAAGAAGAACCCCCTCAAACAGTTAAAATACTGGGCCTCATTCGAAGTCAGCGAGATCGACTAGAACAACTCGAATATCAGGCAAAAAGACAGCAGGAGGCCGAACGAGAGCTACGGAGAGAGATAAGACGACAAAAGGAGCTAAAGGAAAAGCTCCAAAAGCTAAAGACCGATCTCCGAAGCCGAATTAGCTGGACAGATCGGGGAAAACAGCCCTCTGGGGCAAGAAGACCCATTCTCCGAAGAGATCATGCCGGCCAAAGTACCAAGGAACTTTAAAACCCCGACATGGACCTCTATGACGGGACGACTGACCCTAGACACCAACTCAGCAACTTCAAAAGCAGAATGTACCTGGCAGGTGCCTTAGATGCTACTCGCTGCAAACATTCCCGACCACTCTAACTAAGGTGGCCATGAAGTGGTTCGACACCTTACCTCCCAGATCGGTAATTAGTTTCGATGACCTATCCCAAAAGTTCCTGACCAGGTTCTCCATCCAGAAGGATAAACCAAAACATGCACCGAACTTGCTAGGAATCAAATAAGAGATGGGGAAAACCCTCCGAAACTATATGGAAATGTTCAACAAAGCATGCATAGAAATCCAGAGCCTACCCACTGAAGCTGTGATCATGGACTAGTCAACAACCTCAGAGAGGGGCCGTTCTCCCAGTCCATATCTAAACGAAACCCGACTTCCCTAAATGAAGTTCAAGAAAGGGGAGAGAAATACATCAACATGGAGGAAAATTTTTTACTAAGGAAACCTCTTCCTCGGCCAAATCTGCCGTACCAAGCCTAGGAGAAGGAGAAGAAAAGCTGGCTGCTAATTGGAAAGGACCCTACAAAATAGTAGAGGTCTTAAGCAAAGGCTACTACAAAGTGTCCGACTTCCAAGGGCGAGAGCTCTTGAGGTCCTGGCACGCATGTAACCTAAGAAGGTACTACAGCTAAGTAGCGAACCTTGTGCAGAAGTACACTCTTTTTTCCCGATCTCAGGGTTTTTAATGAGGCACCAACACGGGGGTTAAGGGCACTCAATCCCTTTGCATGTAGATTTCTGTAAAGGAGTTTTTATTTTACTAATAAAAATTCCTATTTCTTTCATTCCTATTTTTCCAAAAGTTTTATACTTAAGACGCATTAACTTAAGTTTGACGAAACGCAAAAAATCATTGTCCGACCTAAACTCAGTTGGCAAGATGAAGTGATAATGTACAAGTTAATGTAAGAAGTTATATAAACAACTCGTATGAAGCGATCTCAACGAGATCGAATAAAAAACCAGTCGTAAAAATAACTTGATAAAGGCCGATTACTCGAAGTCGGACCTATGAAAGGAAACTCAACATCTCAAAAAACCTAGCTCTATTTTAAAGGCATAAAGGTTTTTTCGAAAAACAAAAGAGCGATTTGAGCACTATTTATAAGAGTTACAAAGAACAAACGTTTAAATTTTCAAACAGGTCAAAAACCCGACCTCCATAGAAAGAAGCACCCGACGTCTAAGTAGAAGTTACAGAATGCTTGAGCCCAACCTATATAAAGATCAGGACTCAAGTAAGGGTACTGTTCATACCCTGGCCCAAATTATAAAGCCAAGCCCAATAAAGACACAAGGTCCACCTTAAAGGATGGCCTCTACCGGATACCCGACCTCTTTGAGAGGTTGGACACCACAAAAGGGACTGGATTGTACTTATCTAAATAAGTAACTGTCTCCCCAAATCTCTTCTACTATCTATATCTCCTCTAGAAGATAAGATCTCAATAAACTCCTAAGATATAAGATAAGATAGAACTACCACAACTAGGGAGGTCATCAAACTCTACTATAAATATACTGGCACCCCCTAGGTATAACTCACACTCTAATTTACTAAAAACCTGCCTAAAACCCTTGCTAACTTAAGCATCATAGTCTCTTGCAGGTACCACCCCTCTCCTCCTCATGAGAAACTCGGACAGGCAGCACCTCGATACCAAAGAGATCGGATGTTGCCCTAATAAGAGACCTAGACCTCACGTTCAGGCCCAAATCAATGTTTTAGATAACTCTTGGAACAATCATTATAAATAGTCATAATTGAAAATAATTTTTAGAGAGATGAAATATAGTTTTAGAGAGAGAGAGAGTGAAAGTAGCAAAATAAGGGGAGAAACAGACTCACTTTGGGATAAGGTGGTGGGAAGTGGAGTCGCTAATGCGTGCCATGTTTCTACTATGGAGGCGTGTTTTCAGATATTGTCTTCTTCTGACGTGGCACCTTCTATGTTGGCAATTCATGTGCTGAAGATACCAAACAGATTGGCATGTTGGCCTTGGAGACGCGATCTTTTCAGCATTTTCTGATAACATGCTTCGTGTCTCCAAATTAACAATGCCAGTTAAAGAAAACTATTGCCATAGTGGGAAAAAGGGGCAGTAAGGTGAAATATTTGAAAACATTGGTAATTTAGTAATTAGTTTTAGAAATAGTGACATATCAATAAAAAGATATAAAAATATCTTTACAATATTTTGAAATGTACAAAAAATATTCAATGTTAAATATATATTTTCAAAAAGTACTTTAGAAATTGGATTTTGATGCAGTTTTTTTGAAAAGTATGATTAGAAAAATGAGAGAGTCTTATCCTAAAAAATTGGTAATTTTACGTTAATAGATTCTTTTGCAATTTTTTTACCAGTGACCAATAAAACTTTTAAAAGTGAAAAAAATCCAAAGATCAAATTTTTTTAGCAAGTTTTTTGTATGTACTTTCTAAATAATTATCCAAATATATAAACATTTTATATCAAATGCATAAGCAGTTTTTTTTTTCAAAAAAGATAAATTGCATTCCATAAAATTGACAGGATTACAAGTGTCCAAAGGGACAAAAACAGAGCAAATAGAGTTCTCCCACAATACGCTTTCAAAGTGTAAAAGAAAATGAGAAAAAAACTTAAAGAAAGAAAAAGTAACTTAGGTACTGAGCATTCATTAATTTCTACTCATTTCTAACTCTTCACAAAGCTTCCTCGTTGTGGCAATGATGTCTGAAGCTGATGATTCCTTTTTTTTCAAAGATGAATAAATTGCGGGCCTTCCACAGATTCCAAAGTAATATAGCATCTCCTTCCAACTTTCTCGTTTCATCCCTACCAGATCTTGTTGCCCTTACTCTTCTCATCCACCATAAAGCAAATTTAGTCTAGTATGCCTTAGATTCAGCTTTCACCGGCGTGTACTCCTTCTAAACTGTCTCGGCTAATGGGCATCGTGTTAAGCAATGTATTATTGTTTCTGGTTCTATCTAACATTTTGGGCAAAAAGGAGCAGTAGCTGAAAATATTTTATGGATATTGCTAAGCACCGAAAGCTTCTCATGTGCCGCTCTTTATACAAAAATCTGTATCTTTGTTGGCACCTTCAATTCCCAAATTACATTCCATAACCCTTTATTTTTCATGAGAGCAGGGCATTATTCAATTTGGGGATGTTGGAAACTATATGCAATCTTATAACTAGATGAGACATTATATAATGCACTTTTGTTCCAAGTTCAAATCAAAGAATCAGTACCTGAGTTATTTAGCGAGACACCTTTAATCCTCTCCACAATGCTTGTAGGAAGTAAATCTTTGATCAGTGGCCAGTTCCAACTTCTATCTTTATTGATGAGCAGATCTTTTACTCGGTGAACATCATGAAAGGTTTGGTTGATCAAATTAATGCTAAAAGGGTAAGGAGGAGGGAGCCATGTATCGTTGAAAAAATTTACCATATCGCCAGACCCAATGCTCCATCTGAGTCCCTTCTCTATAACCGATCTTCCTTCAAGAAGACTTTGCCACCCCCATGATGGTTGAACACCTTTCTCTACTGTTAAAGCTGTTGAGAGTCTGTAATACTTGCCTTTTAGTAGTCGTACAAGCATTGAGTTTGGTTTGGTTGCCACATGCCAAAACTGCTTTCCTAGTAGCGCTAAGTTATGAGCCCTCAGCTAGACCACCTTCGGATTTTGGTCGTGACATCGTTTCCCAACTGATCCAGGCCATCTTCCTCTTCGTCCCCTTCTGACCCCACCAGAATTGATTTAGAATCCGGTGAATATCGTCCAGCAGATTGTCAGGGAGTTTGAAACATGACAAGGTGTATACCAGAATCGTCTCACCTACTGCTTTGATCAAAATATGTCTTTCCCTAGCAGAAAGTAGGTTTTTTTTTTAGCTTGGACATTTTTCTGTAATTTTTCCTTAATTACACCAAAAGTAGCTTTTTTAGATCGTTGGACAACTGATGGTAATCCAAGGTACTTATCTTGTGCTCCTATGTGGTTGACCTGCAATACCTCAGCAAGTTCTTTTCTAATATTAGGAGGTGTGTTATTGCTGAAAAATGCTGTCGACTTGTTGAGATTGACTTTTTGCCCACTTATGTATTCATATTGCAGGAGGAGAGTCAAGGTGTTATTGCATGAGTCTAAGGAGGCCTTGCTGAATAGGATCGAATCGTCTACAAAAAGTAAATGGTTAATTGTTGGACATCTTCTATGTATTTGAATTTCTTGGATTGCTCTGTTTTGTTCTACTTTGTGTAGCATGAAGGAAAATTCTTCTGCACAAATTAGAAAAAGATAAGGTGATAAGGGTCACCTTGTCGGATCCCCCTTGATGGCCTGAAAAAGCTATATGGTTGACCTTCCATAAAAATAGAATAAGAAACAGTAGAGACTAACTCCTTAATCAAAGAAATCCATTTTTTTTTATCAAAACCCATTTTTTCATCATAAACCATAAAAAGTGCCATTCGACTCTATCATAAGTCTTACTCATATCCAGCTTTAGAGCCATTTCATACTCTAACCCTCTCTTTTTATTCTTTAAGTAATAATACACTCATGGGCTACAAGGATATTGTCCGAAATTAATCTACCCTTCAAGAAAATACTTTGACTTGGGCTCACAATTATATTCATAACATTTTTCATTCTACGTACCATCACTTTGAAAATGATCTTATAAAAAACTGCAGACAAACTTATCGGTCTCACCTGAGTTATGTCGTTAGCACCAGGGACTTTAGAATTAAGCAAATTTGGGTGTGATTTAATCCTTTCAACATTCTACTTCCTCCAAAAAAGCTTCAGACAGCCTTATATACATCTTCACCCACAATATTCCAATAATTATGAAAAAATTTTGCCATGAAGCCATCATAGAATAAATATTGAAAGCTGCTCTTTTAATTTTTTCATTACTGACAAACTTTAATAGTTTTCGGTTTATAGACTTTTCAATTCTAGGTTGGAAGTCTTCAAAAAGATGATTTGGATCAGCGTCATATGTCATGGAGAAAATATTTTTAAAGTACTGTTCAACTACCCTTGCTATGTCTTCAGGGGTAGATGCAACAGTACCATCATTCCTTGTGATCCCCTTTCTTTAGCCATTTGCATCTCGATTTTTCCTTCCAATAACATTCTTTCTTCACATAGGCCGCCTCCACCTGCTTTCTAGTTCATTAATCTCTCTTTTTTCATGGACTCCTTAGCCTTTTAGTAATTCTAACTGCATTAGGGCATTTTCAATTTCGTTTTTAGAATTAATGTTATTCTAAAATTGCCATTGGAACAGCTTATGCCTGCAGTCCTTTAGCTTCTGTGCTAGAATATACACTGGTGAGCCCACAATTTGTCTCCTCCAAGTATCTTTAATGATTTGTTGGACGTCGCTCTTTTCGCACCACCTTTCTTGAAATTTGAATTGCCTCTTGGTTGGCCACCTTGGCGGGTCAGTGTCTAATAATAATGGAGAGTGGTCTGGTCCATTTTCAGAAAGCCTCCTCACGACTGTTGCACTAAACTTCTCCCGCCACTGTTCCCTCACTAGCACTCTATCCAATCTCTCCTTGATTAATTCATCACCAGTGTGCCTATTGGTCCACATGAATGGTTGTCCTATCATCCCCAAGTCTATGAGAGAGTTCTCGTTAATAAATTGATTGAAATTCTCTATAGAGCTAGAGAACTTTTCACTACCTCCCTGTTTCTCACTTTGACACCTGATTGCATTAAAGTCTCCTAATATTACTACTTTGTCAGCAAAAATATTCAATTAAGCTGCAAGTTCCTGAAATTGGTTAAATCTGTCCATATCACTTGTGCTAAGGTGAACACCAATCAATCCCCACTCTTCTTCTTTACTAACATCCTTTGTTCTTGCTGTCAAAAAGTATGCTCCCTATTGAATTATTTGAACTTCAATGTTCTCCTTCTACGCAATTGTCATACCTCTCGATAAACCATTCGGGTCAACCAACTTCCAATCTCTAAATCCGCACGATCGAAGTTTCTTTTTTACAAGTCAAGGTTGATTCTTTGTTTCACATAAAAGGACAACCTCAAAAGAGTGGGATTTGCACATTCCTTTAAGAGAGTGGACTGTTAGAGGTCTCCTCAAATTCCGACAGTTCCACACAATTAACCTCATGATTACTCGGCTACCATTGAATGGATGACACCCGCACCATCTAAGCAACATCATCACCTTCACTAAGACATATCCTCTTTGAGCTCACTTCCTCCTCTACTGCATTTGCATTTTTCTTCCCCCAATCACCTTTAGAATTTCTCTTCTATTACTTCTTGATAAGTTTTTAATCTTGTGAAACTTTCTTGACTTCTTCATATTAGTTTTCTCCCCTGTCTAGCTTGTGCTCTTTTCATCCAACTCCTTAAGTGGCATTCTTAGGCAATTTTCCTTTTGGGTAACAAGTTTACTTTCTTCACTACTGGCTTGTACATGGTCACAATGAGGTGCTTCATTCTTCTTTTTTGCATTAGTTTTCTTGATACTAAGTCCAAAGAAAGATTCAGCGAGACAATCTGGGATTGGTTTTTTCTTTCTTGTACAGTTCGCAACTGGTTTTCCTTGATAAGACACATTATTCTCCTCATCTTTTTGTTAAACTCTAATTCCTATTTGAGTTGCTTTTATCCACTCACCTACCATGTCTTGAGCCTGCTTCTTTTTATTAGTATCCTCTAATAGCACAGGACAATTCCCATGTTCATGCCCAATTCTTGCACAATATGTGCAAATTTTTTCAGCTTTTTCATATCGGAGAGCAATCTCAATCATAGTTTTGTCAAGCTTAGCAACTTTCAAGCAGTCTTTCACCCTCTTCCCAGCATTTATATCAACTTTAGTTTTCACAATTCTCGTTTCTCTGCCTTTGACATTAAATAGACCCACATCCAAAACTGATCCAATTTTGTTTCCTAGTTTCCTCCCAATCTCTGTTGTCTTGTAATATTTCGAGAGTCCCCAGAATTGGATCCACACGAGGTATTTGTTAATTTCTTGTGTGATTCCATCTGTTTTAGGCACCCATCTTTGTATGTGTAGCACAAAATCTTTGAATAGCTATGGAGAGCCTTTTTTCACTCTCATAACATCAATCTCCTTCTCAAAGAAAAAGTAGAAGTAATTATGTCCAATTTCACTTACCTAAAAACTATCAGGTCATCCCCAGATTGCATGAAAAGCTCCCTCCATTGTTTCGACAGAGAAAGTTTTATCTATAAAGAGTCTTCCAACCAAGCTGGTCATGCACTCTTTGAGGTCGCTCCTGAAATTGCCCCTTCTATTTGGATCGGAATGTCATTCTCATCGTCATTTTCCATCGTCCTCTCTATCACTGCTCTTTGGTTCTCAGCCATGGAGAAAGATACATAATTATTGTTACGAACACTGTTGATCACTATCTCTGACCAAAAGAAAACGTTGATCTATCGTCACAGTTGAACTATGTCACATAAATTTTAACAAAGTAAGAAAATTCTAACACAGCAAAGGGATCCTAGCGGCAAAAAAACTCATTAAAATTAACTTTTTAAATGCATAAGCAGTTTGCCAAATATAAAAGTCAATTGCTACTTATGAAAAAAATATTTGTTGTTATTTTTATCGTGTTATTTAAAGATATTTTTATTGATATCAAAAGTGAGGGTTTATTTTTGTTAGTGTTTTAGAAAACTCAAGTGCATTGCAATTTTAGTAGTTTACCTATATATATATAAATATGATGTGTTTCACAATTTCTTTTACTATTATATTTTTAGTACTCTATATGTGTTAAAGAACCGAGAAAATAATTCTTCGATAAAAGAAGGTGACCCCCAAATATAAGATAATTCATGTTTTATTTTTGGGTAAAGTATATTTTTTGTACTTAAAATTTGGCAAAAGTTTTAAAAATATTCCTAAGTTTTATTTGTTTAAATTTTGTTCCAAAAATTTTTGATTTGCATCAAATATATCCTGAACAACTAAATTTAAAAAAAAAATTAAGATTAATTCAACAATAATACATAACAATTATATTTGATTTGCTTGTATTGAATGTTGTTCTTATATAATTATTGTTGAATTGGTTCTAATTTTTTTTAAAAAAATTAGCCATCAGAAATATATTTGATGTAAATAAAAAATTTGTGGGACAAAATTGAAATAAAATAAAATATAGCGATATTTTCGAAACTTTAATCAAATTTCAAAGATAAAAAATATACTTTATTCTTTATTTTTTTTATAAGATAACTCTTTAATCTCTATAATTTTACCAAATTTATAACAAAAATTTTAAATTTTTGAATAAGTGTATAACTCAGAAGAACCAACATGTTATGAGGTTCAACAAAATAAGAGCCCAAAACCAAACCAAAACCAAAGCTTACTCAATCTTAGCCAAAACACAGCAACAAAGGAAAACAAAAGACAAAGACTATATCAGAAAAACAAAAAGACAGTAGAGCAGCAATCTGCTAACAGTAAGACACAAAGGAAATTTAAGGGGTTTTTTTCTCTTTAATTTTTTTATTCAAAATTTTCTTTTTTAAAATTTTAAAATGCAAGACAACTTCATTTTGGACTTTTTACAAAACAGTCCAATTCATAATTCCATTCAATCGATTGGTTTTCGGCTGATTTTTCAATTCAACACTAGTTGTGCTCCACCGATTTTTAGTATTATTGCCCGAGCCGATTTTATTAACTTAGGATTTAATAGGTTAGAATTGAATGAAAAAATATTACTAATTCAAAAAACTACATCTAAATTTTGAAATTAGTTTATTTCATAAAATTAAAATGTAGAGTCAGATTAGTCATATATAGCTTAGTGTTTTGATGTATAAAAAATGGTTACTTAACTCATATGTATTACTAATTAAATATACATTAAAATTGTTTTGCATTGATGATGTACCAAATGACATAGAATTTGTTTGGGCATCATTCTCGAATTTTTTTAAATAATATTTTTTTAAAAATTTTTTTATAAAAATAAAAGTAATTTTATATTTAGATATTTCATATAAAAATATTTTTTATTTATTAATTATATTTAAATAAAATAAGATAAAAGTATTTTTTTGTTTATTTATTATGTGAAAAATATCTTTTTTTTTATAAAAAAAGATCATTTAAAAAAATGTAAATTGTAGTTTTTCAAAAAAGATATATTTTTTATTTTTCTAATATCTTTATTTTTACTATTAAAAATTTATCAAACACACTAAAACAAAAAAAAAATCTTTTTTTATTAAAAATTTTTTTATTTTATCAATTTAACGGTGTCTAAACAAACACGTGCTGAAATAAAAATCATTTTCTATAACTGATTTAGCTATCAATGATATCAAGCTAAACATATAGTTACGACTAATTACTGTAGTCACTAGGACATAATGTTTCTTTTTTTAATTTAACTAAGAAACCAAAATAGATTATTTTTCGTATTTATTTTTCTTCATGGTTTTAATAGGGTTTTTTTTTCGGTTAATATGTTTTTAGTTTTAACGGTTAGGTTTTCAATTTGAAGGATTTGACATTAAAACACGTATGTAAGGCCCATTTTCCCCAAGAAAAAAAAGGACCCTGCCATCTTGGATACCCCCCAAGTACAAATGACTTGCAGATCAAGTCCAACAAAACATGACTTCCATATATAAATGGGTTCACAAGCTCACAAAGACGTGTTTATGTTAAGTAAAAAACCTTCTTTATAGAGGGTTGTTTTTGGCAAACCAACGGGGCTAAGGCCCAGAAAAGAAAAAAAAACTAAGAAAAGGAATTTGAATAAAATTTTTTTTATCTACGGTATCTCTCAACTTAACGGACTAAACACTAATCTGTCGGAATTTCATTTAAGAGTCTGCTGCTAATCAATAGATTGCTGCATGCATGTAGTTAGGCCTGACAGCATGGACCCTATCCGCGGGTACCCAACCCGATCCAACCCGGTCGGGTAGGGTTGCCAACCCGATCCGCTGCGGGTAGGGTTGGGCACGGAACGGGTAGGGTGCGGGTTGAGTCTCAACCCTACCCGCCCTACCCGTACCCCCCATAATATGTGTTATATATGTTTAAAAATGTTATATATGGGAGTTGAACCAAGGACCTTAAGCATGCGCAAAAGATTCCTAACCACTGAACCAAGGATACTTGTGTTATTTATAAGATATTTGTGTCATTATAATATTTTTTTTGTCAACCCGCGGATAGGGTCGAATACCCGCGGGTTGAGCGCGGGTAGGGTTAGGGTTGGGTATTTTTCAACCCGCGGGTAGGGTAGGGTTGAGTGTTAGTCAAAAACTCAACCCGCGGATAGGGTTAGGGTTGGGTTCAAACCCTACCCTACCCTACCCATTGCCACCCCTACATGTAGTAATTGACCAACTCAAATTGGTTGAATAGAGTTAATTAGATTGATTAATGCTGATGTTAGAGAGGCCCGTATGGCCAATGCTCTTGTAGGCGTGTAGTTTTGTTTTCTCTCATGGACTTAGGCCCTGACTATTCAACAGGAAAAAAAATTCTCACACAAAAACAAGCAGCACAGATAAGATACTTTAAATCAAACCAAAACTTGGGTTTAGGCCCCCTCAATCACCAAAAACAAAAAAAAAACCAAAACTGTAATGGGAGACCTGGTTCAAATAGTATATCATGTGTCTCTCATACAACCACATCTAATTTCTAATTCGGCTTTAGCAAGAAGCCAAGAAGTGTGAAAAAAAATCCATGTAGTTTATGTGAGTGGTTAATGTGAATGTATTGTGTTGTGCTAAGAATCCGAAAAAAAAAAAACAAACTGTCTAAGGAAGAAATAGCAGCAGGTCCTCCATGCATTTCACATTTAATGCCCACACCATGTTTGTTGAGCTCAATCTGGATTTTCCAAGATTTTTATATTAAATCTGATTTATTCAAAATAATGGGACATTCATGTTTCAAAAGAATAAAAGTACAATAATATACCTAAAACTCTTTCGTATAGTATATAGGTACAACAAAGAAACGGTCACCGAAAGAAAAAAAAGAGACGGTCACCAAAATAATAAAAAAAAAGTTACAACAAAGAGACTTCTGCAAAATATGAGTTTCGCCCCACATTTCAGCCCTTAAACTAGAATTCAGACTAAGCCCAATCCATCAGAACTCGTCTCTCAGGCAATGCATAATAATTAATTGGAACCAAATCAAGTTGGGTTACTCTAGTGGTTAGCTCATTAGTCCGTTTAAACAAGTGTTAGGGGTTGAATCCCGCCTTGTGCATGCAGCAACTTATTGGCCAGCAGCAAACCCTTAAATAGAGTTCAGTACCGCAACGAATTAGTTTTTGACCTGCTGAATTTGGGGATACGTGAAAAACAAAAAAAAAAATAAAAAAATAGAAACGATGCCCTTGACAAAAGAAATAAGAACCATGTGAGATTAGATTTTTTCGATTTTTTTCTCGTTGAAAAGATTTAAAGTGTAATTTCTCATTATACATTTTATATATGAACCCAAGAGAAAATATATATATATATATATATATATATATATAAGAAAAAAATATATCACTTAAATAGTTAAAAATCATATTTTATATTTTTAATTGAAAAAAATTTAAAAATTCATTCCCTAAATAATATATCATATGAGAAAAACCAACTAATAGTATAAACTAATATATTTGGTTGAAAAAAAAATAAAGAAAAAATTAAAAAATGAAAGAAATATTATAAAATAAAAATTTTTTATAATTTCTTAGAAAGGGAAGAAAAAATATGAAACAAAGCACATAGAATGCAAAAAAATGTTTGAATAAATGATCATTTGTATCCAAAAAAGATGAAAACGCTGACATATGTACCCACACTAAATCGAAACCAAACTTGTACCTACGTAAGATGCCTTCCGTGTGACAAAAGTACCCTGTTTTTGGAGGGTTGGAGTGCCACGTAGGGTACTTTTGTCACACAGAAGAACATCTTGCGTTGGTACAAGTTTAGTTTCGATCTAGTGTAGGTACATATGTCAGTGTTTTCATCTTTTATGGATATAAATAGTCATTTATTCAAAATGTTATATTTATATGCTTTGATCAATATTGAGTCTCTATGTAGTTGTATTGTTTCTTATTTTATTTAAGCCATGTTGATGAGTCTTCACGTGTCATCATTTTCACTTTTCGAGTTTTATTATGAGTTAAATTCACTATGTTTCATGTCATAGAATTGCATTTAGAATCTTTATGTAGTTGTATTATTTCTTATGTGATTTAAGCTATGTTGATGAGCTTTCTGGTGTGATCATTTCCAATTTTCGGGTTTTATTGTGAGTTACATTAAGTGTGATTCATCTTTTTTATTTCTTACAAGCAAAATGACAAAGAAAAAAGTTGCTGAAAAGAATATTATAGCTGAGAAGGCACCAAAATATCATGTAAGCACATTTTAAACAAAATAACTATATTTTGTTGCATAAATAAATTTTATAACATAATTTTCAATTACTTTGCAAAAAACTCATGATTTGCGGTACTCTACAAGAACTATAGCTAATGTTTTTAGAAAAAATGAGTAAAGAGAAAAAAGTTATTTTGGATGAAATAAGATTCGGTACTCTAAGTCATATCCCATCCTTAAATATGACATATAAGCTTCTGAAAAAACTGACTAATTCATTCAATTTGTATGAAAACACCCTCATCACACGACATGAAAAAAATCACTATAACCCCTGTAAAGATAAGGGATGCCTTGGACTTAAATGCAACAGATAAAATTTGCTTCTGTAATCTATTCTCATGATCAACTTTTAGTGCTCTTATTATTTGATAACATTTTTATTTACCTATTTCGGTGTTGTTGTAGGGGATATTTTTTTAGAAAAGATTATAAATAAAGACATCACTAAGAAGTAAAAGAAAGTTAAAGCTTAAAGGCTCTTCATTGTCTTCTTTGACAAAATTTGTCCTCAAAATGCGCATGGCTAGAGAGAAAAATAGGCTAAAATTCAAGAGGACGTTCATTCTCTTCATCCAAAAATATTTTTTATTGCCAACAACCATGAGCAAAGTCTCTCCAATTCACATGCCAGCAACCTTTGATACTAAAAATACACGAGGGCAAAATTGAACTACTCACGTGCTGAACTTCATAATTAAAAGAATAAAGAGTCACAAAAAGGAAGAAAAATACTCAATCGATGGGTGTCTTTTTCACTCATGATTATATACTTTTACGAGTCCAAATTTATTGTACCACAACCAATACAGTACCTGAACCACCGTGGGTTGCCCATTGAATGAGGAAGATGCTTGTTAAGAGGATTGAACGTGAAGAGAAGGAAGAAATTGTAAAATAAAAGAACTCATTTTTTCAAATTTTGGTATCATTATTTCTTTACAAAATAACACTGAATGTCATTTAAATTAGCACCCAAAGTTTTGTCTTATAGTACTGAGTATGCTAATTAATTAAATTTCTGTTTAGAAAATTATAAAAAGAACAGAGCTCAAGCAAGAAAAAAAAGGTAAAAAGAAGAAGAGTGAAAAAGATCCTGTTATAGAGCTTTCATTTTTAGAAATAAGAACTGATTTTGACTATGAGCAAGATTCGGAAGCTATATATTTATTTAAAAATATATTCTATTTATAGATCAAATTTTTTTCTATTTCAGAAGAGAAGAAAGGAAGGAGAAAATTTAAAAAAAATAAAAAGAGAAACAAAGAAGAATGACAAACTTGCAGAGGTGAAGAAAAAAAAAGATATTCCACAGAAAACAACATATAAAAAAAGAAAGATTGTTCAAACTGAAAACAAAAAAGTGAAGAAGACTCAACAGAAGCTTAGCGTGCTTTTTCAGAACTGTAAAACCAAGATCTTATATTGTTTTCTTTTTGTTTCTTTATATGATTTTCTAAAAGCTATTCTTTTTTTCTTAGAATACCGACTGTCAATTTGTCTATGAAAATGATCCTGTGTTTCAAACACAGTCAAGCATCGAAAGGTCTTTAAATGCACCAAATGGCTCCATATAATTTCTCTTATTTTTTTTATTTTTTAAAAATAATTTTATTGTGTTACAATTGTGTAGCTTATGTGCTTTTAATATGAATAACTTTGCTCATCACTATAATTTCATATTCTTTTTCTTAGAAAAGAAATACAAGAATCTCCTTTAAGATTTTTTTCAAGAAAAAAAATATAGGAAAAAAAAAGAAAAAAAGAGTTTATTGCCTACAGCCTTATAAGTTCTCATATATAACATAATTTCTTTATTCCTATTCAATAATTTTTGTACTATCTTAATATAATTTCGTTGCTATTCAGTTTGAAAGTGCCAAAGAAAAAAGTGGAGGAAGATGTCCAAGTTAAAGAAGCACCAATAGAGGAAGAAAATGCTCCTGCTGAAAAAGAAATCCAAGAAGAACCAAAATTGGAAGATGCACCAGTATCTGACAAGTAAGTAATGTATCCTATCTCTAAGTTGATACTATACAATTTTTGTGTTGTTAAGACCATATTCATGTCTTACAAAATAAATTCTTGTGTTTTAAATTAGTAGTCCAACTATTAATCTTAGAAATGAGATTGGTGTTGAACAACAAATGCATATGGATATGTGAGTTTTCTATTTTAATGAATCTAATATTTTTCACTTAATTAACTATAATTTTTTAATAACATGCACTTTTTGTTTGTTTTCATTAGAATTTTAATTCATCCTATACTACCCCAACAACAAGCAAACACATCCACCTCCAATATTCCAAAACTTGAACAAAAATCTCTTTATGCGTAAGTTGTTAGATATATATTTTTTATAATTTCTATGTTATTCTATTAGTTATTCTATATTGAATCATTCTAAATAATTTTTGGTGTCATCCTACAGCTCTTAGGATAGCGACACTGGCATAACTTTTTCCAGCACTGAAGCTACTATTATAGAACTTAGCCCATCACAGACTCAACACCCTGAATATGTGAGTTTTCTATTTAGTTAAGGATTTTTTTTTTAAAATTTCGGTGATATTCTGCCAGTTATTTTGTGTTGAATTTGGTCCTATTCAGCACTATTTTAATAATATGCACTCTTTGTTTGCGTTTATTAGAGTGTCAATTCAAGCAATTCATCCTACACCACCTCAAAAATAATCACACACATCTACTTCCAATCCTCCACAACCTGAACAACAAGCCCAAAAATCTCTTTATACGTAAGTTCTAATTAAATATATATTTCTTATAATTTTGGTGTTATTCCATTAACTATTTTGTATTGTATTGTTTCATAGTATTGAGTTATTCTAAATAATTTTCTGTGTCATCCTGCAGTACTTAGGATAGTGATATGTATGGATCATCATTTGACCTTGGTATAAGTCCTCCAAGCGCTGAAGTTACTATTATAGAACCTAGCCCATCACTGACTGAAGCGATGAAAAATTTGTTTAAAGTGATGGATGCTGGGTTAAAGTAGTATTGGACTATGTTAAGAAGAATGATCCAGAACAAAATCTGGAAAATGTGCAGTTAATTTTGAATTTTCTTGTCAAATTTAAGACTCCAATAAAAAAGAATAAAATAACAGAGAAATTTAAAGAAGAATGCTACCATTAGGCAATAAATAAAGAAAAAATAACAAAAATGAAAAAAACAATGAGTACAAAATCATATATGTACTTAATCACGAATCTCTGTACGTGGAATATAGAATGCACTTTATGTCTCTAAAACTAATAGGACATGTAAAAAATATAGTTCGTTCTTGGACTATAATATTAATGATTTTTTTTATGAGTTATTCTGCCATATATTTAAAAAATTTGTCATTTGTTTTCATAGGTGGTCTATATAATGCGTCATATTCTAAACAGAGAGAAATCTAAAAGATTTCAGGAGCTCATATATTGCGTAACACCAAATATGATGATAAGGTTTACTACCATTTTATATGTGCTTTTTGTGTATTATTTTTTTGCTATCTGGCACTAATTTTGGTGCTATTCATATTTTTCAGAATAGAATGTTGATGAAGCATAACTGTGAGTACATTGATTAAAAAATCAAAAAGGCCTTCATCTTCAATCAATTTTCAGAGTACCTATCTTTTTTAGATAAGAGAAATCTAGCATCCTATCCGTTTGTAAGTTTTCTTTTCTAAATCTTCTAAAAGAATTTTGGTGTCATGTTGAATAAAATATATTTTATGTGCCCCAATTGCAGCTATTTGTCCTAGTTTTTTATGGAAGCCACCGGTGGCTATGGATTGTTGAAGTTTAAAAGAAAATATTTCATGTCTTTGACCCAATTCATAAATTATGTCCCGCTAAAAACAGATTAAAACTTAATAAATTTGTTGTAAGTTTTTTACGTTATCAATTCTCTAGTCAAGTCTTTAGTCTTAGACTTTCTTATATTTTGCTTCCTATGCTTTTTAGAACTAAATCATAACACAAATGAGGGTGTTTGCTGGAACCTGGAGCATTACCTTTGGTGAACAATAAAGAGGGCATTGAAACACCATACATCTTAATTGCTGGCCAGCGAATAGAGTATGCATGTTTAATCTCTAAATCATGTTGTTTAATATATTTCACTATCTTTTATCTATTATAGTGCTATTCAACATATTTTACTAAGTTATTTAATCTCTTTTTATTAGCTATGACTATGAATTATATGTCATGAAAAGGTTGGAGGTCATCGATCAAAATAAAAAGGGAAATACACATGAAAAAATTGGAAAAAAATATATATATTTAAACATAGTTAATTCTCTAATTCTAAATTGAAAAAAATGGATTAATAATTTTCTTTCAATTGTAGGATGAAGTTGATAATTTCATGCAAGAATATGTTTCATGGGTTCTCTTTGATGAAACAAATAAATTGAAGCATAAAGCCATTGAAGAATCTGAAGTCGTAAGACTTTCCAGGCCATCTAGTGCAATTACAAACCCTTTTTGTAAATTTCATTAGGGGATATACCAAGTAAATAGGATGAATATTGTACTTCTCTTTTTGAATTTTACGGATACTGTTTCTTTGTAAATATATTGAAAAATACTTGTCTTTTTAAATTTTATGGATGTTGTTTCTTTGTAAATATGTGGAAAAATAGCAGGTCCATGGATATTAGAAAATTTTACACTTCTTGGATGTACTTTGATGAAAAAAGATAGATAGTAAATTATTTAACATGGTGTAATACTGAAATTAGTTAATATTAACACATAAAACTCTTTACTACAACACCATTGTAGAAAGTATTTACCAAAAAATGCTGATATTAAAATCTAAAACTATTTACCACAAGATAATTGTAGAAAACTAAAATTCAGTATTTAACAAACACAATAACACTTAAATTTAGCATTCATTAACACAACTCAACTCATAAAGAAAACATCAATTTCATGATATTAAACGAAAAATACCGAATGTCATTCAAATTAAAACCGAAAATTCTATCTTATTGCATTTAATCTCTAAATTGATAATTCATAATTTGTTGGCGATAAAGGCTTGAATTTGGCTGTATCATTGATCCACCATTTAAAAGGTTCAACTACAAAAGTTAAAGCATATTAGCACACGTATTTACATGCAAAATCTCAATTTTATCTAGTAAAAACACATCAATTTTACCTCACTAACGACTTTCTTTTTCTTTATCTTTGATGCATTTTCAATTTATTTTTCAGTATTTAATCCCAATCTATTTTTGGGACGTCCTCTTATTCTCACACGCGGCAGACTTTGAAGGTCGTTAATCTGATCCAAGGATCCATCTTCATGTGATAAAAAGCATTTCTCTTTACTTTTGGCTTTATGTTCTTGCATCTCAATCATCACATTATCATAAGCGCTTTACAAAAATTACAACCAACTCCACTAATTCTAATGCAAATTCATATATATTGTGTGACCAAAACATTAAATCATCAAATCTCTTACTTCTTGTCTCCAATAAAGGCTCATTATGGTTGTTCTTGATATGTGTGTGCCTCCTCTTTACATTCTTACTCTAATGTTCCAATATTATCTTAGTTCTAATTTATCTACTCGCTCAAAACTTAATGCATTCAAACAATGATGGCACAAAATGCCTCTTGACTCGAATAATAAGCCTTGGTATTTTACTTCACATGATATTGCGTCATGTATAACCATAAACTTGTTAAATTTGGAATTTAAAACCTGTTCTAAAACTTCACATGCCATGAAACCTAGAGCGAATTCTGTTGATCTTGTGATACAATTCACTTTTCTCTAAATTGTGCTTGAACTTCCCTAAACTTCGCATAAGTATACACGTGCTGAAATTGAGCTTCTATTTATGACTGTTGTACAAGGCATGATAGTATAAAAATCTGCAATATCAGATTCTCTCTCTTTTTGCTCTTTGCTTTCTATGCAATTATCATATTGTTTCACAAATTAAATCAATGAGCTATTATGCGTAATAAATTTGTTTAAAAAGTATGCATGCTCTCACTTCTTCGTGTGCTTATCATCCCAACCCAAAAGTGATGATCCACATATATTAGTATCCATAAATGTCGATCTTCAAAAAGCTCTGAAAAAAATTAAAATAGTAAATTAGATAGCACAACACTAAAAATCTATAGAATTTAAAATGTTATTACAATTAAACAACACCAAAATATCTAATAAAGCCACTAGCTGACAGCCACTTATTGTCTACAACACCATACTTCGTTACAAAATCATTCCAATTTCTATCAAGTACATCTTTGTAAAAGAGTTTCAAATAACATGACTTATCTCTTGTTGAATTTCTTCATGTCTTTTGTAACTATTTAATTTATGTGAAATCTTCTTAATAATATACCAAATACACCATCTATGAATTGTAGTTGGCATGCAAATCTCAATAGTCCTTTGTATTGATGCACATATTTTTTCTCTCATTCAACGAAGCCAACATTCAAATAACCATTTGAATGATTGAATATGCTCATTTTTCATCAAAGCACATCCAAAAAGTGTAGAATGACCATAGTGATTCATGCCAACAAAAGAACCAAAAATCAAATTATACCTGAATTTAATAACACAACAGCAAAAATCGGAGAGGGTAGAGCAATCAAAATAAAGAAATTAAACTCCCGTTATATCGGTCCAATTTAGATTCTAAAGGGGATTGGACCAGTGGCCTACAGAATTGCCTTACCGCCGCATCTTTCGAACCTACACGACGTGTTTCACGTGTCGCAGCTTTGAAAGTATACTCCTGATCCAAGTCATGTTCTAGAACCTGAATCAGTTCAAGTAAGAGAAGATTTGACACTTCAAGTGGCTCCAGTTAGAATTGATAACACCAGTGTGAACAGACTGCGTGAAAAAAAGGTTTCATTAGTGAAAGTCGCTTGGAGTCGAGATGGAATTAAAGAACACACATGGGAACTTGAATCCGAAATGTAAAAGGAATACCCATACCTCTTTTCAGGTAACTGAATCTGAATTTTGAAGAATTATGTGGGTAGGATGTAAACTCCGCATAATTAATGAATAATTAAATATTAATTAAAGAAATAAAAAATATGGATTTTTATAGTTTAATGAGATAGAACGAATTAAAATAAGAATTTTGACATTAATTTTAAAGAATTTAGCCCAAGATTGGGCCAAACATGTTGAACTGGGCCCAAGAAACCCAACCCATTGCATAAACATAATGAGCTTCAACTCATTCTCTCTCCTTCTTCATGCAAAATGCTGAACAGCTCTGCCAAGGGGGGAGGGGGGAAGGGAAGAACATTTCCCAATTCACAAACCCTCATTCAAACACTCAAATTGATATATCTTTCAACTCCGAGCTCCGTTCACCATACCGTTTGCGGCCACGCGTCCACCGCCTCAAGTTCTACAATGTCCAGTAGCCAATTTGGTAAGAAAGTTTCAGTTTCAATCTTAGTTCTCCCTTCTCTAATTTTTGAAAATTATATGTTTTAGGGTGTTGAAATTTTTTGTTAATATGATATTTTAGGGTCAGATTAACTTGAAGAATTAGTGGGCTTTTGTGTGATTAAGGCACATACAAGGTAAGGATCCTCAAATCCTAGTGAATCCCTTAGTTAATTGTGATTGAGTATTGAGTTTATGTGTATGGATATGATAATGTGTTAGGTAGTTTATAAGTGGATTTGTAACACAATTGAAAATATTGGAAGCTTGAGTGGGAGCTTTGGGTGCTGAATTTTGGTGGTGGAGACTTGGACTTTGCCTAATTGAGATGTCTTTAGGTTATACGAGAAAATCGACTAAGGTATAGTTTTGGGTTCTCGTATATAATATATAATGTCTTATAAAAAGTTAGGTTAGATGGTGAGAGAATTAGTGTCGATCTAGAATCAATCAAAATAAGAATCTCTTCGTTACAAGCATAGCCTAGACCGACAAGCAATCCTCTCGATCAAAGTTTGATTTTCAATAAAAACAATTAACCGAGAGTAATTAAACCTCAGATCATTCTCCCTAGGAATACAATTGAAGTGTCGCACTTTCGATTGTGAGGATACGGGATTTTGAAATCAAAGAACGAAATATTAAAAGAACTAAGAAATAAAAGAACTAAGGAATGATCAAAATTGGAATTGATGCAAGTAAAAGGAATATAAGATCAAAACTTAGTGAAAATGCTAGAAATGTATAAAGAGCCTTGACTTGGGAATGAGGATCCAAAGAATCCTATCATCGTCATAACCATAACTATGGCAACTATGATGAGTCAATCTCGCTTCGTCTACTCCTAACATCGAGGAGTAAGTCAAGCAAGCATAATTGACCTTAATCCATAAGTCTTAGCTAACTTACCAAATTAATTGGTAAAAAACTAGCGTCAATGAAAACAAAAGTCAACTAACTACCCAAGAATTACCACTAAATGTCAGACATTATGACTCTAGTATCCTAGAAACTCAAATCCCAAGCCAAGGTGTGAAAATCTACTCAAAATTACTAAGTGGCATTTTCATAAACACTTGGTGGGCATATAACCAAAACATGAGAAATTATAAAAGAAAATGAAAACTATAACCAAACTATTCAAAATATCAACAATAGACATTCAATCAAACATAAAGAAAGCATAAAATACTAAATTCATCAATCAAAACTTCAAGATACCAAAATTGCATATATAAACAAAGTAACTTGAACCATAAGAAAATGAGAGTAAATGTGATGTAATTAAAGAGAAATTAAAGAGTACTTACAAAAGAGTTGATCAACCCAAGATGAAAACTTGAAACTATAAAATGCTACAATGAAAATGGAAAATGAAATAAAACCCTAAGAGAGCATTCTAACTACACTACTCCTACTCCTAAATTATGTTCTAAAACTATCTAAGTCCTAATAAAACCTAATGAAAACCTAATGTCTTCATATGTGGTCATTTTCTCTTGATATAGCACTCCAATAGGCTTCAGCAACTCCAAAAATTGGGCCAAGAAAGCCCCAAAATTGTGAGCTACGTGACATTTTAATGAAGTCATGCGCTAGTACCTATGCGTACGCATGTGCGTATGCATACTTGCTGATTTTTACTCCTGTGCGTACGCACAGAAGTTGTGCATTGGCACACTTGCTGATTTCCATTCCGTGCGCACGCACAGAGCTGTGCGTGGGCACAGATGCTGATTTTGACCCTTGTGCGTAGGTACAGAAAGTGTGCATGGGCATACTCTAAAATGCTTTTCTCATTTGTTTTCTTCTTGTTTTCTCCCAATTGCATGCTTCTCTTCCACTCTTGTCAAGCCATTCCTACCTATTACACCTGAAATCACTCATCAAAAATATCAAGGCATCGAATGGAATAAAAGTGAAATTAAATAGCTTAATTTAAGCACAAAAATGTATGTTTTCACATTTAGGTTCAATTTAGGGATAAAACACATATGTATGCTATTTAAGTGAATAAGTGCAAGTTTATGTGATGAAATCCATTCAAATCAAGGCAAAATATATCATCAAATATGGACTCATCACTAGACAACTTAGGATAAGCTGAACTATTTGTTTGATGCATGTTTAGTGGTTTTGGTGAAAGGTTGAACTTGTTATAATGTGTAATGATGATTAATGAGATTGAGGACTTGTGTTATAAATGTTGTGGTAATTTTCGAATTGCATTATTGATTGAGAATGGGTTGATAATATTGAAATTAGTGAATTATTGATAATGATGAACCATGATGATAATAGTTGAGTATATGATTGAGAATTGAGTATGAACTTTGAAGTTGAGTTGATTAATTGTGAGTTGAAGATGTTAAGCTTATTGGAGTTGTGTATTGGGATATTATGAAATGAATTGAGCATTAAAATGTGAATTGGTATGTTTAGATATTGTTAAAAAGCTTAGATTTTTGGTATTGAGATATGAGATTGGTGAAAATAGAGGTTTGATCAATTTTGTAAAAAATTGATTTTTGGCTGACCTTTGGCAAGCCATAACTCGGCTTCCAGACCTCCAAATTTTTTCAAACTTATTTCATATGAAAATTGGGTCCGTGAAGGTTACACCGTTTGAAGAACGGATAAAAAATATTTTAAAACAAAAAAGTTATGCGCGTCGAAAGTTTGGTATATAAAATTGAAATTTTGCAGCACTTAAAAATTTTGCCTACCCTGCAGCATCCGCGTCGGCAGACACTTGCACGCGACGTGGCCATTCCCTTTGGGTTTGAGGCCTCGCGTACGCGAGAACTAAATTCTTGAGGGGGCGCGTACGCGAATGCTAGCACGCGGCGCGGCCAATCTTTTTGGGTTGAGCCCCCGCGTAGGCGAACCATGTGACGCATACGCGAAATTCCTGTTTTCAGCAAAGTGAATTTTATGTTTTAAAACCTAATTTTGAATCTCTAAACCTTTATTTTTACTCTTTTAGCCCCTAAACCTTAGTTGTATGTTTAGTGATGAGATAAAGTTAGGAAGGGATGGTAACTTGGAGGTGAAGTAAGCTTGAAATATGATGAATTATGTATGAGAAGTGCAAAGATATGATGTATATGTGATGTTTTTGGTCATAATGAATGATGATGTGGCTTATGCACTTCTTTTATCTGAGATACGAGTTTTCCTGGGTAAAGAGCAGTGGCTTGCCACCACGTGCTCCAAGTTGAAACTCGATACTCTGTTGACCCTACGTCGCAAGGTTGACCGGGCACTTATAAATCCCCGGGAAGGTTCCCCCAATGAGAAGAATTTATTTATGAATAAGAAAAAGCTATGCATAGACTCTTGGGGATGCGTGTACGAGGGACTATCTAGGGTTTAGCAGTCGGGCATGTTGGGTTGGCCTGATAATCGACAGATGAGACTCATCAGCCATAGGACAAGCATACATCATATGCATATGTTTGCTTTGCTTGCTTGTGTATTAATTGGGAATGCCTCTGTGAATTAGTATGCCTAATTATTATACTTGCTACCTACATTACTTGTACTCTAACTGAGTTTGCCATTGTCTGTTTATTTGTTTGTTTGTCTGGTTCCACCGGAGATTGGAGGATTGGAGGAAAGGCGGAGCATTGAGGGTTTTAGTTAGGTTTTGGTTAAGTTTAAGAACCTTAGAGGACCACCCCATTTATGGTTTTTCGTTTTAAATCTTTAAGTTTTATAATCTAAGTTTCGGAGTTCTAGGATTGCCTCTAGTTTTCCCAGAACTTTATATCTTATGAATGTGGCACCATTACCATGCTGAGAACCTTCGGTTCTCATTCCATACGGATATTTGTGTTTTCAGATGTAAGTCAGGCGGCACCTCGCTAGGCGTCTGGAGTTCTCTGCAGCGAAGTGGAACATTTGGGATATTATCTTTTGTTCTGTTTAGATACATCCATGTGTATAGACTCTCCCTATGAACTTATTTTACTTTTGCACCTCATAGAGGTTTTATGGAGAACTAGGGTTTCTTTTGTATATCTTGGGACTCGAATTTCATATTTATGTATGTAAATATTCTCTGACCTGTCTTAGCTTCGCAAGTTGAGCTCGGAGCTTGAATATTTTGTATCTTTGACTCTCTACTTTCATTTTCTATATATGTATGTATATATACCTCAACTTTCTTTGTACGCAAGTAAACATTATTTTTGAGCTTTGCGCTTTTAATTTTCACGATTTCACTTTAATTATCCTTCAAGACTCCTCGAATATTATATTCTTTCAATTACTATACGTATTGTAAAACTCAGTTAATTAATGGCTAATTAACCCATAAATGAAAATTTATTCTAGAAAGCAAAAAATGTTATTTTTATGGCTTAATATGATAGAGGAGATTGAGACGAGAATTTTGATACCAATTTTATAGAAATCGGACTAAGATTGGACCGAACGGGCCAAACCGGACCAACCGGACCCATATTAGGCCCTTGGCCCAGCCTAACTAAACCAAAACCCCAATTTTCAGCACTCTCTCTCCTCACAACACACAAACACACGCTGAAAATGGGAATGGAGGGGGGAAGAACACTCTCTCAAGTTCTCTCCCTTGGTTGATCTTCAAACCACCATAACTTTTGATCTAGAGCTCCGATTGCCGCACCATTTACGGCCACGCGTTCACCGCGAAGAGCTTTAAAAAACCCACTACTTGAGGTAAGCCACGAAATTATTTCAGTTCTTTATCCCTAAATTTCGAGTTTCATGGAGAAATATGTTGAGATTTTGGACTCTTTGATGTTATAGGACCCAACTCTCTTGAAGGAGAAGAGTAATCTTATATCCTTGAACCTTGGATGTGGTAAGATTCTCAATCCTAGTGTAATTTATTGATTTATGATGCTTGGGTATTGAGTTGTGGTGTTTGGGTATGATAATTGTGGCTTAGGTAGTGTGTATGTGAATATTGAAGCTTGATTGAGATTTTGGAAAGCTTGAAAGAGGGCTTTGGTGTGCAAAAATCTATTCTTGGAGGTGTTGAGACCTTGAGAGCTTGTGGAAAAGTAGTTTGGAAGTGCTCTGGTTGAGCGTGGAAAATCAGCTAAGGTATGGTCTCGGTTTTCTGTATCTAAAATGTAATGTGGTGTGAAAACTTAGGCTAGAGGCCCTAAGATAGGCATTGAATTGTTGATGTCATTGAATGGTTGAGATACATGATGTGGTTATATATATGATTATGAATAATGATGCCTTGATGGTGTGATGTATGAGAAAAATGCATGTTGTGATATATGCTTGATGATTGGTTGAGGTTGAATTGTGGGTAAAACCATGTTGATAGTGAGTATGATATTGATTGTATATGTTGATGGTTGATTGGAAATGATATTGTTGGAATGTGGGGTGAGGAGATATATATATAATGAGATATTGTGTTTGAAATTGAGGTAATTGATGGAGATTGATTAAAATGGTGGATTGGTGGCTTGTGTTTTGATAAAAATGTTAATGTATGAGTTGAAGAGGTTTGATGTTAATTTTGGTATATTTTGATTGATTTTTAAAAAGGGGTTAAAATTGGTATGTTATGGTTGATTTTGGAAAGGGTTGAAAATTACTTGTTTTGAAAATGGCACTTTGTGGTTTTGTATGAAAATAAGGTTTTTGGGAATACTTTGACGGGATATGACTTGGACTCTGGATTTTCGTTTTGTGCCAAACTTATTTAGAAATAAAATTGGATCCGGGATGTTCATGTCGTTTGAAGAATGGGCAAAAAATGATTTAAAATGAAGAAGTTATGTCCGTTGGAAGATTGTGGGTTTAATTTGTGAAATCTGCAGCTTTTAACTTAGAAAAATTTTTAGCAGAATACCACCCCACACATAGGCGTGCCTGACGCGTATGCGTCGTTTTTCAGAAACGCACCATCCACGCGTGCGCGTCGATGCGCTGCACCAAATGCCCAGCGATTTTCCCGAGAGTTGTGCCAGAATTGTGCGTGGGGCACAAACGCACCCACGCGTACGCGTGGTTGACGCGTACGCGTCATTTGGCTATTTTTCCATCCACGCGTGCGCGTGGGTGACGCATACGCGTCGATGAACTTTGTGGCCATCCACGCGTGCGTGTGGAGGACGCGTACGCGTGGCCCTATTTTCATTCCAAAGTTGATTTTTTAGTTTTAAAAGCCAAATTTCATACTTCTAAGCCTTCAATCTCACCCCTTATGTCTTAAATCATTATGATATGCCTAGCAATGAGAAAGGAGCTAGGGAATGTGGTAACTTGTGAATGAAGCAAGAGAAAAAATGATGATCAATGATGATCAAAGATGATTATATGAGATACGAAGAATGGCGGTGGAAGTGCTGTGTGTGCCATGAGTCGAAGGGCTGTATTTATTGATAAATTGACTGGTTCTGAATTGAACTATGAGTCGGATGGCTGAGTTATTGCCTAGTTACGGCGGAGCCATTATTGATTATGGTCGAGTATAAATGCATATATGCTATTGAATAAAATGTGAATGTTGCACTTCTACTATCTGCGATACGAGTTTCCCTGGGTGAAAGCAGTGGCTAGCCACCATGTGCTCCAGATGGAGACTCGATACTCTGCTGACCCTATGTCGTAAGTGTGGCCGGACACTGTGAAAGTTCCGGATGAGCTTGCCCCCGTGAATATATACCAGTGAGGGTGTTGGATATGGATTATGAGTATGATCATGATGATGATCGAGAATAACTCGAGTTGGGGATACACGATAGAGGGACAGTCCAATGGTTAGCTATCAGGACTTGTCGGGTTGGCTATATAACCGACAGATGATATCATCATTCATTAGGACATGCATACATCATATGCATACTATGTGAATTGTTTGAGATTGCCTATTTGCCTGCATATTACTTGTTAATTGTCTAAATGCCTTATCTGTTCCTACTTGTATATCTCTTGTTTGATATAACTGTGCTTGTCATATTATACTCCTACTGGTGGTTGGGAGGTCTGAAGGAATCGGAAAGGAAAGTATTAGTTAGATTGAAGAATCCTTAGTCAGTTGCCATTTATGGTTTAGCTTGTTTATAAGCTTTGAATTATCTGTTGGAAGTTTTAGGATTGCCTTTGGCTTTTCCAGGACATTACATGTTAGACATGTGGGCATTGTTACCATACTGAGAACCCCCGGTTCTCACCCACGCGAATTTTGTGGTTTTCAGATGCAGGACGTGAGGCTTCTCGCTGAAGCATGCTGGAGACTTCTGGATTAGCGAAGATCCTTTATTCTCGGGACTCTGTTTTGGTTTTATATGTTTTTCTTAGATACTTTTATCTTCATTGAATAATACAAACTATGATATCTCCTCTTAGAGGTGATTTTGAAGAATAGGTTTTCTGTATTTGTGTCCCTTTGGGTTTCCTTGGGGTTTCTTACTTGGTTTATATGTATATATTTCTATGCTCGGACTGGTTATCTTCGCAACCGGATTTTGAGTTTTGATATTCCTGTTTTTTACACTCTTTTGTATATATATAATCTCACATTAGCTTATTCCTTTATTCGTTACGTTTTTTATCGGAGTGTTGCGCTTTCGAGTTACAATTTTTACTTACCCCTTTTTCTTCAAAGGCTCCTAGATATAATCATCTTTCATACTAATATACATACTAAATTTTAATTTTTAGTCGTCGTAATACCTTGCCAACTCTGAATTATGACTTAAGCATAAGACTCTGTATGGTAGAGTGTTATACGTGTGTGTGTATATATATATATATATATATATATATATATATATATATATATATATTATTTTAGAGGTCGTAATACCACACCGCCTCTATTTTACAACTTAAACATAAAGTTCTATGTGGTAGGATATTACAAAAATCAAAGAATTTTATCAACTCATTGCTAAATGAAAATCACATAAAACTAAACACCCAATCAGTAATTCCATTTAACACAGAAATTTAATGTAGAAAAATACCAAATCAGTAACACTGATCTTCACAAACCAATTCATAACAAAAACAAACTTATCAGCACAACACCATTCTTTATCTCTAAAAGACACCAAAACTCTAATTAAATGTAACATAAAAATATTTTCACAATTAAATTCAAAACAATTCAAAATTTATAGATTTTAATCAAATTTTAATCCTTAATTATCAACACTGATATATTCTCTCAATCGAACCTCGTCAACTATATTTAATTGAAAAAATCATTCAAGTCGTGCTGGTTCAACGTATTAGAACTTGCATTATCTAACTCGTCCTGGTTCAAAGCATTCGAGCTTGAATCAAACATTGTTTGCTCTCAATGTTTGATTTTAGAAAACGAAAACATAGAAAAGAAAAACAAAAAATTTTAGAATGCAAAGAAGTTGAGTGAAAGATTTGAAAACGCAAAGAAAAATAGCAAAAAATTCGAAAATACAGAAAAGAAGAGCAATAAATCCAGAATGAAATCACAAAGCTCAGAATTCCAAAAAAAAAAAAAAGCAAAACATTCGAAATGAAATCGCAACAAAAACATTAAAAATCAGTTCGTTATAATGTTTTACTGGCAGATAAATGAAAGATAAGTTAAAATAATTTGGTTCGACTTAATTACTTAAAATAGTTGTAGAACTTTTTTAAAGGATACGTCTAAAAGGTTTTTGGATGGGAAAGTTTAGTACCCTATATATAATAGAAGAGTTTACAAATTTAATCATGTGATCGATAATAAACTATTTTGCATCATTGATTTGATATTTACCTTAAAATAATAATTAAAAATTTCAATTCATCTTACTAATTATATTTCTAATTCTTAAATAAATAACAATTCAAATTTATATATATCATTTTTTTAATACTAAAAAACATACAAACTTTTTATTGAAAAATTAGGAAATAATTAAAAGATGAGTTATGACTGTTAATTTTATATTTTTAATCAATTTTATTTCAAATTAAATTTAAAATAAATATTAATCAAGATGCTCATGACCCAAAAATTCTTGCTAGGCCGGGTCAGAAACAACATGACAAGTATAGATAGAGACTACAAAACTAACTAGATCGATCTAAGCATTCCCCCTGACATAAAAAGTTGACTTTTGAAAATAAATTCCACTGTAATATCTAATATGGTGGATTTTATAGTAGTTATGTAATAATTATAACAACTACGGTAACTATAAAAATTGAAATATTTAAAAAATAATTAAAACTAATATTATATTTTTTATTATTTAATAGTACTTTTAAATTTGATTATATTTTTATTTTTAAATTAAAACATTATCAATTAATAAAAAGTATAACTTTAATTTTTATTACACTTTTTAAATATTAATATTTGAATTTAGTTAACATATGTCTTTAAAACATATCATAAATTTACTATTAATAAAAAATTTTAAATTTTTTATTCAGTAAATACAAAATAAATATATTAAAATTAAACTTTTTTTATTTTTAATAAAAATATTTTTAATTTATAATTTTAATAAATATCTTTAGAACATAAGATACATAAATCCTTAATATTTTATCATTATTTATAACCATTGTAACTACTAAATCATAACTGTCGTAAAAATAAAATGTATCTTCTGCCACATTTGTTAGCCAACTTTTAACAACTCTACACAATAATTTTGATAGTAAATTGGTCACTATCAACTTCGAAACCACATGTTCCGCGAGGGAACTAAATTATTGTTATTATTATTATTATTTCTTTTTCCATTTTTTTTTTGAGATAGAATAAAATATTATTTCTTAAACCATGCCTGGCCGGTCTACATTGCTTTTATATCAACATTGATTTATTGCAGACAAAACCATGAAATTCACGTTTCAAAATTAAAAGAGAATGTCTAGTTGGTACTACACAGAAATAATAATGGATATTGCAGATCGTACATGTTTTCTCCATGACAAAATAAACCATTTTTATCAACACAGTGCCCAAGAAACCAATCATCATTGAATAATAATAATATTATTATTATTATTATTATTATTGTTATTATGGTAAAGACGGTATTTTTATGGTGTTTATAATTCAGTGTTTAATTTTTATTTAATTTATTTTTTATAATAAATTTTTTAAAAAAGATAAATAGATTCTTGACTTTTAACTTCGCAAATATTTAAATTTTTAACTATTTAAAAATACATTTAAGTTTATGATCTTCTCAAAATCTGGACACATCGATTCTTCTGTTTACTTGGCTCTGGTAGACCTAACGAATAGTGTTAGGACATGTAGTATCTAGTGACGACATTTCTGTAGATAAGGTATAGTGTTAGGACATGTAGTATCTAGTGACGGCATTTCTGTAAACCCGGCCAAGGTCGATATTATTACCATTTTATCTCACCCCTCATCTGTGAGGGATGTCTGCTCGTTTTTGGGACATGCAAGATTCTATAGGCGCTTTATTAAAGATTTCAGCAAGATTGCTTTGCCATTGTCGCGCCTACTCCAAAAAGATGTGGACTTTGAGTTTGACAGTGCATGTGTGAAAGCGTTTGAAGAGTTAAGGAGAGTTCTTACCACGGCACCAATTGTGCGAGGCCCCAACTGGACGTTGCCATTCGAGATAATGTGCGATGCATCGAACCATGCTGTAGGTGCCGCACTTGCACAACGCGATGGTAAACTCCCTTATGTCATTGCTTACTCTTCTAAAACATTGGATGCAGCACAATCCAACTATACCACTTTGGAAAAGGAACTCCTAGCTGTTGTTCATGCTTTAGATAAATTCAGATCTTATTTGCTAGGGTCCAAGATAGTGGTATACACGGATCATGCAGCTTTAAAGTACTTATTGACAAAGAATGAGTCAAAACCTAGACTCATACGTTGGATCTTGCTTTTGCAAGAATTCGACATTGAGATTAGGGATCGGAGTGGATCTCAAAACTTAGTTGCGAATCATTTAAGCCGCCTTGAAAATTTGAAATTTGACCCATTCCCGATCAATGACTCATTCCCATTGGATAGTTTGCATGCTGTGTCGGATAGCTTTCCTTGGTTTGCCCCAATAGCGAACTACTTGGTTGCGAAAATATTCCCTCCCAACTTTTCTAAAAACCAAAGGGACAAATTGAGGAGTGACTCCAAATACTACATTTGGGATGACCCTCACTTGTGGAAGAGGGGAGTAGACCAAGTAATTCGAAGATGTGTGCTGGAATCTGAAATTCAACCTATTCTTGAAGCTTGCCATTCGTCCGAATGTGGTGGCCACTTTGGCCCACAAAGGACAGCTAAAAAGGTGTTGGATTGTGGATTCTGGTGGCCAACCTTATTCAAGAATACTAACCGGTTCTTTGTGTCTTGCCATCAGTGTCAGAAGTCGGAAAACACGTCCCAAAGGGATGAGATGCCTCAGCAACCTATGTTGTTCTGTGAGATATTTGATGTATGGGACATTGACTTTATGGGACCGTTTTCCAACTCAAGTGGATATCTATATATTCTGTTAGCGGTTGACTACGTGTCAAAGTGGGTAGAAGCAATACCTACCCGCCTTGACGACGCCAATACCGTCATTTCTTTTATTAGAAATCACATTGTATGCTGTTATGGGTCGCCACGAGCAATCGTGAGCGACCAAGGATCCCACTTTTGTAACAGGAAAGTAGAGGCACTGCTCAAGCGCTATGGAGTATTGCATAAGGTCGCCACTGCTTATCACCCACAGACCAACGGGCAAGCGGAAGTGTCCAACCGGGAGATTAAGAGAATCTTGGAGAAAGTGGTAAATCCACAAAGGAAGGATTAGAGCTTCCGGTTAGGAGATGCACTATGGGCGTATAGAACGACCTACAAGACTCCGTTAGGGATGAGCCCCTTCCGGATCGTCTATGGTAAGGCATGCCACCTTCCGGTGGAAATTGAGCATAGAACCTATTGGGCGGTAAAGCAGTGTAACATGGATTTCACAAAGGCGGGTGTGGCCAGGAAATTACAACTAGAGGAGTTCGAGTGCTTGAGGATGGAGGCATATAAAAATGCCCGGATATACAAGGAGAAGACTAAAGCCTTTCACGATCACCACATCCGAAGGAAGGATTTTCAAGAAGGTGATGAGGTTCTCCTCTACAACTCGAGGCTGTGATTTATGCCTGGCAAGCTCCGTTCTAGATGGGAAGGACCTTTCAAGGTGAAAGAGATAAAGCCCTATGGAGTGGTAGAATTGTTTGACCCTCAAAGTGACACAACTTTCAAAGTAAATGGACATAGAGTGAAGAAGTACTATGGCTACAAGTCACCAAGAGAAGTGGAAGTGCTCCTACTTGAGGATGCACCAAAAGGAGAGAAAGCTTAAGCGAAGGACCGTCCAACTTAAAGACGTTAAAGAAAAGTGCTTTGTGGGAGGCACCCCACCGTGGTAAGATCTTCCTTGTGTATACTTTCTTGCTTCTAGCTTTAGATTCTTGTGAATTTTGTGACTTCTTGATGTTGTTGATTGCTTAAGAATGCTAGTTTTATTGTTTTTGTTGAATAACTAGGATATTTAGGTAGATTTTCATCATTTTGGTATGGATGAATTGTTGAAGTAGAGAGAATGCTATGTTTTGAATAGTGCATGAATTTGTGAAGTGTTTTCTTGACAACTAGCTTAAATACCCACCAAGAATGTGTTAGAATAGCCCTCTCCATGTTGTATTAAAAAAAAGGGGGGAAAGGAAAAAAGGGCATCCGCGCGCGAGCGCACTGTGTGCGCGCGCCGGTGGTGCATTTCTTACTCCTGGGCCAAAAACCTGAGAGTCATGCCCACCTTGTGCCCACTTCATGTCAGGCACCCATGCGCCAGCGTGCATACCGCCTGCGCGCCCCTTGCAACTTGGCCATCGACGCGCAAGCACACTGTGCGCGCGCGCGCTGATGGTGCAATATGAACTCCCTGGTACAAAAACCAGAGAGTTGTGCCATACTTGTGCCTAGTCTGTGCCCGCACTGACGCGTCCGCTCCAATAGCCAACCTCATCAGGCACGCGTCTACGCGCCTGTGCGCATCCGCGCGCCTGTGCTGTATCCCAACTCTGGTATAAATGACCCAAGAGTTAGGCCTACTTTGTGCCAACTCTGTGCCAGGAGCCCAACTGACTTCATGCGTGCACGCCTTTGACGCGTACGCGTCCCTCGCTCAACTCTCACTGACGTGCCAGCGCATCGTGCGCGCGCGCGTCAGTCGCGTGAACTAGTTTTAAAGCTGCGCGCCCTGCTTCTATCCTTCTCTCACCCTCTTTCTTGTTTCTTTCTTCTTCTTTCTCCATCACTTCTCTTCTCTTCTCTTCTTCTTTCATACTTTACCACCGTCTCCGGCCACTCACCGGCGACCACCACCACCTCCGGTGGCATTACATCTCTTCTATCTCCTTCTCATCCTCACAACAAGAAAATTCTACCTTGATTCTTTTACATTTCTCAAGGTTTTACTTCTTCTATATCTCTTCTCTCACTTTCTTTGCATATCCTCCTTTTCTAATAGATGCTTCTTGTTAATTCACTTATTTTCTCTTTTAGTTGCATGTTTATGCTACTCACTTTTTGTTTGTTTACTTTTTCCTTTTTCTTGCTTTTCCATGGATGTTAAAATTGAGTTTTCAATTGCTTTAATAGATCTTCTTGATTGTTTTTTATTATCTTTGTCAGTGGATGATGTTGTGTGATGATTGATATTTCATTTTGGGCTTCTAATTGGTTGAGTATCTCATAATTGCTCATTGCTTGTTAACTGCACACCAAGTGTTTGAGGAAATGCACATATGCCATCTTGGTTTATTCTAGTCATATATCTTCAATTTGGTGCTTCCTCCTCATTCACTTGCTCTCTTTTAAGTGCATTGAACCCATTTCGCTTATTACTTGCTAATTAAATACTGATTGAACATGACTTGCTCTTTGTTTTGGATGCTTGAGATTATTCCTCTCATGACATATTGCATACTTTACTCCCGCTTGCATCCCATGCCAAGTGTTGTGACCCATGCCTCTATGACTACTTTGTTGCACTATTTTTTTGGGCACTACCTCTCACTTGCGTGTTTTGTTGAGTTGATCCTTTGGGTTTAACGCTTTCCGTCTTTCCCTTTATTTTTCAGGATGGCCACCAAGAAAGGCAAGGAGAAAGCTTCAAGGAAACCAGCCACAAAGAGGGCACCCCCAAAGTCAAACTCTAAGGCGCACTCTTTATTAGGAGCCAAACCCCTATCTAAGAAGGAGAAGGCACCTGCTCCTATTGATGACAATGAGAATAGCAAACCGGCAAAGGATTCTTCAAGATTCCCCAATCGCTTCTGTGAACTTGTGTTCCCCGCCATGGTTGAGAGGAACTATTATGCTGAGCATCTACTCGCTCCGCCGGACAAAGTTGCTCCTTGTATTCTACCCTGCATTGAACAGCAAGGATGGGAGTTTCTTCTGAGAAAACCACAAGAGGTCAACCTCTCATGGGTGGTAGAATTCTACATTAACTACCATCTTCCCTCTCTTCAATCGGTATACATGCGCCGGAAGCAAGTCTCAGTGTCAGAAGAGGCTATTCAGCAAGTGCTTAATGTCTTACCAATACCAAGTGACATGGATGGCTACCAAGAGGTCTTACGTCAGTGAGAAAACTTTGGATTTGACTGGGACTCGGTCCTCCGAGTCATTGCTGAACCAGAGGCATTTTGGACCCATGGTCGACTCCGGATGAGGCCCAAGGGCATTGATGCACGTTTCTTCACTGTAGAAGCTAGAGCTTGGACCCAGATCCTATCCCACTATGTGCTACCTAGACCCACAAGTCGTCCTTCACAGCGGATCTCGCTTTGCTTGTCTGGTGTGTTCTCATGGAGAGACTAGTGAACATTCCGCTTCTTGTCAAGAAAGCGATGGGTCAAGTCCACGCTCGGAGCAATTTACTATTTCCAGCATTGGTATTTGATTTAGTAGCTGATGCGGGTGTTCCTTGGAAAGCCATGGACACGAAGGCTATAATTTCGGCTAAGGGCGATGTGGTCCCAAGCAGAAAATACTTACATCTTCCCATGAACAACCCAAACCTTGACATAGCCCTTCCATCTATTATTCCTTCCACCTCATCGTCACCACCACGACAAAGATCCACCCATCAAAGGATAGAAGATCTACGCCGGAAGATTGATAGATATGAGCGGCGCAACCAACGCTGATACACTTACATCAAGAAGCTTCTGCGTTGTGTTACCCCTAGCATGGAGGAACCCGAAATATTCACATCCACCTCAAACCCAAGTGATGAAAGCTCTGATGAAGGGGATAGTGAAGGTTCCGGTCCCGACCGTCCTTTGCGCATTGTTGGTAGCACGGAGGACCGTGATAAATTCTAAGTGTGGGGAGGTCATTCGACCGATCTCCATGGGTAACAATCTCTTCCCTTCAACACCCATGGATTTATCTTTTGCTTAGTAGTTAGTACATTGCATGTGTAGTTAGTCTTGCTTGTAAATACCCTTTGCATGATAGTTCGTCTCTATAGAGTTGCTTGGTCAAATAATAACTTCTTCTCCAAGAAACTGTGTTTTGGGGTACCCTACCAATTTTGGAAATTTTTTTGCGAAAAACTTGCTTCAAGAATGTATTTTGGAACATAGTGATGGAGCTAAGAATACAAGCATGTAAGTTTTGAGCCTATTGTGTGGTTATGTCTTCGAACCACTATTTCCCATTCTTGTGTGCATTATTCTCTCTCTATGATTGTAATCCTTGCTTTGTCTGATTCTATATGTCCATTACTTTATGTATGAATGCATTTACATGATTGAGGCCATTAATTCAATATTCACTTTTCCCAAACGGCCTTAACCCTTTTATCTACCATTGCTAACCAATTTTGAGCCCATGATAAACCCTCTTTGTTCTTAATTAGAGCACATCAACAATCCTAAGTGAAAAACAATGAATGTCCCTAGATTTGGATCCTTGATTAGTTTAGATAAGTAGAGGTGTGTATCATTCAAAAGGGAGGGTGTGCTTGGGAACTTGGGTAGATGTAAAGAGGTGTATTGTAATTGTAATTGGAAATTTTGGGAAGTGGAAGCATACTCATGTATTGAATGATTGAGTCATATGCATTGAAACTTTTATACATGAAACCCCAAGAAAAAAAAGGGGACCAAAAAGAAAGAAAATTTTATGTGTGTATATGAGTATGTAGAAAAAGAAATAGAAAAAAAATAAATATAGAAGAAACAAAAATACAAAAAAAATACCCCAAGACAAAGTAATAATAACAACGCATATGGGATGTGAATTGAAAAGAATGCATGAGTATGCGAAAAAGTGAAACGCAAGGGCAGCTAGGTATTGTATTATAGTTGTATAGGTTGTTCTATGTGTCTAGTGGGATCTTAGGTTAATCAAGGATTCAAATTTTAAGCTCACTTGACCATATGTATCCCTACCTTCACCCTAGCCCCATTACAACCCATGAATAAGACCTCATGATACTCGTATGCATGCATTAAGTAATTATTGATTGTTAGATGAAAGACAAATCTTGGAAAGCATGATTAGAAGAGGATTGAGTGACGAACCCTATACACTCAAGCGAATAGAGCGGATACACTTCCGGTGAGGGTTCGATGCTCAACTCCTTGTTCCCGGCTTTCACAAGCGTTCATCTAGCAAGTTATATGCACTTCATCGTAATGTTCAATTTAGTAGGATTTATGAATTACATATCACTTTCACCCCGTATGCTCATATGTGTTCTTGGAGGATAGATTTACCCTTGACCAAGTAGATAGATGATTTTACATTAGTTGCATGCATTCACTTAGGAAATTTGCATTTCATAAACCCTTTCTTACCATGATCTTTGTTCTTTTTATTTTTAGCATTAGAACATGCTTGGTTTAAGTGAGGGGAGATTTGATAAACCCCAATTTTGTGGTTTATATTGTGTAGAATTTGGGGGGGGGGGTTGTCAATATTTTTCACACTTATCCACAAGAATTGCATGGTTTTGTGTTCCCTTTCTAATATTGCTCCATGATGGAAAACATGCTTCTTTTGCCTTAAAACTGCTATATTTTGATCCTCTTTTATTACCATTCGATGCCGTGACGTGTTTGTTGAGTGATTTCAGAATTTATAGGGCAAGAATGGCCTAGAAGAGAGAAAGAAAGCATGCATAAGAGGAAGGAACATGAAGATTTGGATTTTGGGAATTTTAGCCTGGGCGCGCACGCGTACCTTGCGCGCGCACGTGGATATTGATAGCTGGAAGCGGCACGCAAGGATGGACGCATCCGCGTAGATTAGGAAAATCCACACCGGCGCACACGCATACGTGGCGTGCACGCGTGGATCACAAAAGCAATCGACGCGCACGCATGCATGGCGCGTACACGCGACAAGCTGCACGTGACCTCATTAAAGAAAATCGTGCCTGGCGATTTCTGAGGATGAAGAGGCCCAAATTCAAGCTAGTTCTGCATGGAAAAGACCCAAGGATGCTAGGGGGAAAGGGGGATCAATCATTTTTACACTTAGACACAATTTTTTAGCTAGTTTTTGGTTCTTGTTCTTCTAGAGAGAGAAATCCTTGTTCTTCTCTATATCTAGCTTTGATTTGATCTTCTCTTGTTGAATTCTGAATTGAATCTTGTTAATTACTAGTTTTGATTACTTAATTTGAATTCCTTAGCATAATTTTGTTTAGATCTTGTGTTAGATTTATGTTTTCTAGTCAATTGTCATTTTATACTCATCTCATGAATCTTATGAATCTTGAATTGCTAATGTTACATTGATGATTCTCATGGTTAATTGTGTTATTTGAGTGATTGTATGTTGATAATTGTTAGTGGGTACTTGCTAATTTCAATTTAATTGCATTTTGAATATGTCTTTTAGTAATGCTTATCATGTGTTTGATGAAATGTTTCCTTTGATTATGGAGTAGTTTTCTTTACTCTTGGCATAAGTTAAGGGAATTGAGTGACCTTGAGTCATTGGGTCTGATTAAATTGGTGATTTGAGAACCCTAGGTGATCAATTTGATACCCATTGACACCAATCCACTACTAATCTAGTTAGTAGGTAGGTTGGGACTTATGGGTTAATGTGATCAAACCTATTTAACGTACTTCAAGCCTTGGAGTAGGCAATACATACTTAAGGCTTTTGAGAAGTAGACTTAATGGGTTGGTACCTCATAATGATCAATATTCGGTATGTAAACAAGGATGGCAATCTCAATTCCCACGCTTAGCCAAGAGTTGCTTTTATCATTCATATTTGAAAACCCAAAAATCCTAATTGCTTTGTCTTAATTATAGTTATTTGTTTAGTTTTAGAGTAAAATTCTATTAGATGTTATCTAGTTTGGAATTGCTCACTTCTTGCTTTAGTTTTAGTTTCTTGCATTTCAAGATTACTTGCGTATTAAGATTCCGAGTTTAATTTCTAGTTCATGACTTGCAACCCCGGAATTCTAACCAATGTAGATGCATATGTTTGCCCATTTCTTGTGAGACAACCCGAGGTTTGAATACTTCAGTTACTTTATTGGGGTTGAACTTGTGATAACAAATTCCTTCTAAATTTGATTCGCGGATTATTTGTCAATTGAGGACTATACTTGCAACGCGAAAAATCTTGTGAAATTCCTTATCGACGGTATCCGTGCCCATCATCCATATCTTTGTTAATTTTAATTTAGTAAAATATTTTCATTAAAAAAATCATCACATGCATCCTCTTTAAAATGATTTTAAACTGTGTTTTTAAATTCTTGTTTTTTGTTCTTGATTTTTTAAACTTCAAACAAAAGGGAACATCCAAAGATTTTTAAAATTCAAAAATTATTTTTCATTTTTTTCCTTCTATTTTTGTATGCATTCTTTAAAGATTTCTCCATGTTTTCTCTTTTTTTTTTCTTTTGCATCAAAATTTGTTTTCTTTTATTTATTCCTTTATTAATAGTTGCATTCGTCTTATTTCTTACTTTTTTATGAACGTATGCTTTTTGATATGGCTTACACTATTTATTGCTAAATTTTGTTAAATTCTAAGTTTGGTATAAATCCTTAAATTTAGTGTCGGTAACACCATGAGCCTCTGGATTATGAAAAATAAAGAAGACAGTGATGATAAACAAGTAATTAGTAAGATCTTGGTAAGATGAATTTTATATTCTGGTTGTTAACAATTTTCTTTTTCTTGTGTTCTTTCTTTTCTGTTTATTTCTTTTTTTTCTTTTTATGCATGCATTACATATTCTATTTTTTTTAACTTAAAATTTGAATGCTTGTTCCTCTAGCAATCACTTTATATGGAGTACATCTTAATGAAAAGATTGAATAATAAATTTAAACGAAAGTGGTGGTGCTTAAAAGAGGTTATTACATTTGATGAATTTAAAATATTTAAATCTTGTGAAAATGAAAGAAGAATCATCAAAAATAGAAATTTGAAGAAGTATTATGAGAATTTAAATCAATTTCTTGAAACAGTGCAAAAAAAATGGGAAAGAGTCTCGAAAGATAAAGAAATTAAAAGTTATAAGGCTCTGAGAACCAATAACTAGGCCTAGTTATGTGCCTATGATGTTTGTGTTTTAAGAAAAGACTTTGGCAAGTAAATCCGATGGGTACTTTATCACCCGATAACTTAGGCCAATTGAAATGGGATTATTGATTGAAAGTTCGCTTAAAGAGTTGCCCTAAGATAAAACATTAAGAAGTCCAAAGAAGCTTTGGGCATCGATGTCTAAAAAATAAAACCCTAGGTATATGCTTGTGGGGTGATTGTGCCAAGGAGAGGCTTGCGTAGTTATATCCGTGGGGTGATTTATCACCCGGTAACTTAGGCCAAATGGACCGGAATTACTGATCGAAATTCCATTAAGAGTTGCCTTGCGACAGAACCCTAAGAGACAAAAGCCGCAAAGATCTTTCCTCCGAATTAAAATGTGACGTAACTGCCTTCAAGTCATATAAGCCCAAAATTCTCATAATGCAATTCGGATTTCAGCTTTTGAAAATTCCTAAAGCCTAAGTATGCAAGATTCATAAAGGATAAGAGAAGACGAATGTAATCACAATGATTATCATAAATCCCACTTCTATTTTCAAAATCAAATTTGAAAACCTTTTCAAATATTTTTCATTAAGCTAAACTCAGTTTATTTTTCTTTTTGCTTGAGGACAAGCAAAGTTTTAAGTTTAGTGTTGTGATGACATGTCATCTTAAGCAATTTTTAAGGTTTCTTTTCATTCATTTTCTTAGGTTTGAAAGCAAATTTCTTATGTTTTCTAATAGACATAAATAATCAAATATTTAGAGTTGGGATAGTGTTTCAGTATTTTCAGGAGTTTTTAGCTCAAAAATAAACAAGAATCAAAGCTTCTTCACAAGAAAAATACAAGTACAGCAAAAGTGTGGCCTAAGGAGCAAAACCGTGTCCAAAAGGAAAAAAAGTGGAGCTCAAGCCTCCAAATTGCATGCACTCCTGTCGGCAATGATTATAAGCCCAGTGTACAAGTTCTCATCCTTGACCTCTTCACGCTCAAGCGGTTATAAATTGAGCTATAAAGGTCCAAATGAGGCAATTCTAGTTGCGTTAGAAAGGTAACGTCCAGAACTTCAAAATAATATGCATATGTCTATAATGGACATTTATTTTGAGCCATGCACCACCTCCATCTTTGGGACACAAAAAATAGCACCCCAGACACTGCAACACGCACGCCAGGCAGATGGCTCCTGTGCCTGGCGGATGGCTCCTATACCTGGCGAACAGCTTCTTGATAAATCTTCATTTCATGGTATTTATTTGTTTTAATTGGGTGGATTTTATTGACTTCTCTTGTATTTATTCATTGAAATAGTATGGTTTTGTGAATTTCTTCTGAATTGTGCCTAAGATTGAAAATATGAATTTTAGGCCCTTAATTTGATAAATTTAATTCACTTCTATTCCATTCGATACTTTGATGTGTTTGTTGAGTGATTTGGCGCTTAGAAGAAAAGTATAGATTGAACGAAATGGAAGAAAAGTATGCAAGGTGGGAGAATTCATGAAAAAATGGAGTTTGGAACTTTGCAGGTCCCGCGTATGCGAGTGTGTGTCTGCATACGCGATTGTGGATTTGTGCAAGCTCGTGTACGCGAGCATTTGGCCCCGTACCCGAGTTAACCAGAACGTGCCTCGTTAAAGAGAACACGTGAGGGGCAATTTCTTGGGGGGGGGGGGATTGGACCCAATCCAACTCATTTCTGATACGTTTGAGCCAAGGATGGAAGGGGGATGAACCAAGTAGTCATAATTGAGTTTTAGTCATGCTTTAGGTTAGATTTCTAGAGAAAGAAGTTCTCTCTTCTCTCTATAATTTAGGATAGTTTAAATCAAATTTTCTTAGATCTAAGTTTTAATTCTTGTTTTAGTTCAACTCTCTTTATATTTCCTTGCTCTATTGTCTTAATTCTCTTAGTTTTACTTGTTAATCTCTTTATTTTGTCAATTTTATTTTTATGAACAATATTGTTAATTCTCTTTTCTTTAATGCAATTTAATGTTTTATGTTTTGTTGTGGTTTAATCTAGTTGTTGTTATTGATTTCTTGTAATTGGTAATATTATATTTTATTATTCTTGCAATTTACCATGCTCTTATTTTTATGCACACCAAGTGTTTGATAAAATATCTCTCTTAGTCTTATGATAGATTTTTAGCAATCTTGCTTTGATATTGAAGACTTAGGTTACTTGATGTCATTGATGTCCAATGTGATTGACAATTTAAGGTTGTTAGTTGGTTTTTGGATCAACTATGTCGATTTGATTTCTCCCTCCAATGTTAGAAGAAAGCTAAGTGGAATTAACTCTTTGTAATTGCCATGTTGTGGTCAATGATCTAGATAGGAAATCTTGACTCTTAACCCTTGCCAAAAGTGTCTTTTTAGTATTTTATTTCTTTGTTTGATCTTTACTTTCTTGCACTTTTCATTTCTTGTTTCGTGTCATCAAAATTCTAAAAATATCCGATAACCAATAATATACACACTTCCCTGCAATTCCTTTGAGAGACGACCTGAGATCTAATACTCTCGGTATTTTTATTGGTTTGACTTAAGTGACAAATAAATTAAACTTTGATTGAGAGTTATCTGTTGGTTTTGAATTATACTTGCAATGTAATTCTTTTTGAAATAAATTCCAAACCGACGATTTTCTTTTGTCACTCCTACGCCCAGTGGCCTTCTCAACACACTCGGCAGACTCCCCGTGCAACTCCAGCACGCCCGGCAAACAACATACATGCCCAACGTGTGTGTCTTTTTTGGAAGTGTGATTTTGGACTTTGATCAATTTCCTCTGATGCAAGCCCAGTTTAAGGATAGTTACAACTCTTAGGAAGTAACAATTAAGGCCCAAGCTTAATTATCCACATCATTAAAAGCTTTAATCACATCCACAACATTGAAGACCCCAGAAGATTAGTTATTAGTTCTTTCTAAAAATATGAAAGATTTGGTTGTTAGGATTTGTTTCTAGATTAGATTTAAGTTATTGTTTTTATTTGAATTTGAAGTAAGTAGTTAGTTATTTTATCTTTCTTTACAAAGGATAAGTTAGGATTAGTTTTGAATTTGAATTCTAGAATTTAGGAAATAAATAAGTGAACTTTGTTCACAAGAGAAGGGCATCCGGGGGAGTATCTTCGAATCCCTCACATGTCTCTCTTCCTCTTTTAATTTCTTTTGTTTTGTTTTCTTTTACTTTTTCATCGGTAACTAATCCCCTGTCAAAGGGTTAGGAGCTCTGTTTATATTTTCTATGGGTTATCTACGTTTATTTTATTTTGAAATTTTACATTGATCTATTTCATGATTGAATTATTCATTCTTCATTCAGATTAGTGATATCAAAAGGTATGCTAGTCTCTTTTGAATTCTTTTATTATAATTGAACAATTTGATATTTGAACTATAGTTTGAAAGCACTTTCACATGACGCTTTGAATTCGGCTAGGAATAGTGGTTCAATTAGTGTGCGACACATATGATTTCTAATCATTCTTATTTTGAATAAGTGACATATAATTCGGATTAGAACAACTTTTGAAAATTATATTTTTCTTCTAAAGATTTAACTAGACAGGACTAGCTTGAATATGTGATATGTAATTCGACTTGAGGAATACTTTTAAATCTTATTAGAAAATTAAATCAATTTTTATGCTTAATCTCTTGATTAATTAATTGACGACTAATTAATGCTTGAGAAACTGAGGAACCAAGGAATTGAAAATCAGTTATTAAAGATTTTTTGTGAAAGATCCTTACAAACAACAAGATGAGTAAATAAGGTTTAATTTTTCTAAAAGCATAAACACGTCTGAAGTCCTTGACTCTCACTATCACTGTCTTCTGCCAAATCAATATTCAAGTTTCTTGTTCATAAGCATTCAAGCACTCAAGATTCTCAAACTTTTAGCAAAACACAATCTTGTCTTCTTTAAATCTAGGTTCTTTTGATCTAATTAGTTATTTAATTTGCTCTTTGATTGCTCAATCCTTTAATCCTCATGAGAACGATATTCACTAACTGTGGTATTTCTTATGTGATCCGGTGCACTTGCCAGTATCTATGAGCTTCAATTTTCGTTTATCACTGATGGGTAGTGATAGTAAACAAAAGAGATCGATGACGGAGACACCGAATTATGACTCGATTCGGAGTGGAGGAGGATGGTGGCGATCTTGTAAATAAAATTCGAAGGTAGAGGAGATGGGCAGGTCCTTTGACTCACGGCAACGGAAGTTATGGTGGTAGCAGCAGGTAGGGCTTGATGGATGTAGGAACGCCGACAGTAGCAATTTGTCTCGGCATGACCTACTTGTAGCTGTAGAGAGTGTGGTTGCCAAGAACGGCATCATGGTTCTTCAAGTATTTCTCTTATATAGTGAGGGATGCTGATAAATAGAAAAGGTATTTTAATAGTGGTGGTAATGATTGTATGAAGTGGGAGAGAGAGAGAGAAAAAAAAGAAGGACAAAAATAAAATAGTAAAATGACAAATAAATTCATAAAGATTTATATTTTGAATAGATTAATCTTTAAAAAAATATTAATAAAATATTTTAAAATAATAAATGTAGACAAGTTAGTGTTCTACATCTATTATATTAGACGATTTTATTAATATATTCTTTAGGAACTAATTTGTTTAAAATGTAAATTTTTAAAAAATTATTTATCATTTTACTTAAAATAAAATTTCTTAATGCAACTATTTTTATAATATTTAAATATAAATATTAATTATTATATAATTTTAAAATTTGTTAAATCTTAACCATTAATTTAAATTTTCATTAGCCATAATTTATAAGAAATTTCATGGACCAAAATATACTTTCTCTCTCCTAAGCTCATATATCGTCGGTGCTATCACTTGAAAAAACTATATCTCTTTCCAATAATTATTTCTTCATCAGAAGAAACATTTTATGTTAAAAACTAAAAGCACGAAAAAATTCCCCATCTGATTACACTGGTACGCGGCTACGCGCACTTATCCACACGCCAAGCCTTAAATTAAATTTTCTTCAGCAGTCAAGAAATTTTTCTTATTTTCTTCACGTGAGACGTGACCTTATTTTTATTTTTTGTGATTTTAAAAGAAACTCATATACAATTAATGAGAAATAACTATTGATGTGCTCTTAAATCATAAGTGGTCTCCTCCAAAATCTCATACAATAAAATCATAAGGTGAATGACGCTGTAACTACTGAGCAGTGAGAATGGTCCATGCGTTAGTTTAAGTTCTCCTGGATTTATTGACCGATTTAATTAGACTTAGATGTAGATTTTTTTTTTGAATAATATTATATATTTAAATTTTTTTATAAATTAAATTTAATTAAATTAAACAATAAAATTTATAATAATACTAGTTATAATTAATTTTTATTATATTATATTAATTTAGTTAAATTTTGTTAATAAAAAAATTTTAATGTGTAGTATTATTTTTAATTGATTTAGATGTAGATTTATAGGCTTAAATTTGATTTTAAAATAATTTAAAATAAATGGAATCGAATTGATTAATTTATATATAATTAATGTATTTAATATCATAACTTTTATATGATAACTTAATAAAATTTTAACTTTAAATATTAAATTTAATAAATATTATATAATATTTATATAAAAATAAAATATATTAAAATAAAAATATAGACAATTTACGTAAATAAAATAATTGAAATTCATATTTACGTAAATACAACAATTTAAAATTGATTACATCCGTGTCCTATTTTAATTCTATATATATAAACAATGGCTGCTAATCACGATTTAGCATTTGTACATAAGCCACAAGATTTCTATCGCGATTTATAAAGAGCTATGTTTGTACACAAACTGCAAGATTCCTGTTGCAGTTTATGAAGAGATAATTTTCGTGCATAAACCGTGAGATCCCTACTGTAGTTTATGAAGGTTGTAGGCTCTATATATACCAATTAAAGGTAATTATCAAAAAGAGTGTCATTTTCACGATGTCTAGTGAGGATGATAGTTTCTTAGCACTAGTGCATTTTTCTGGAATAATTCATAAAAGAAAAATCACTAATAAGGAACTATTAAGTGTATTTATCCGTTCATTGAATATCTGATCAGATCTAAAAATCAGTATATTGCAGAAGCTTAGGGTGTTTTGGGACTAAGTGGGTGAATAAGTTATTTTATAAGATCTCCATTGCAGTTGTGTCAACCGGTGTGAAGTATGATACGTTTGTGATAGGGTCTGATGAAGATCTATAGGTTCTGTTTCATCGTCAGAGAAGTTTTTCGGAGGTCAGAACACATGAGCTGTATGCGAAGTTGGAGGATGATATTGATAGTTCTAGAGCATCAGCTCTGAATCTTCAGTTGACTGCCTTGAGGGGTGCTTCCAACTCGATGCCTGTGGTTGCACCGACTTGTTCGTTCGTTGCATCTCCATCCTTTGCAGTTGATTTGAACCGTGCGGATGAAGATGGTTGTGTAGCATTGGAGAACTGTTCATTCCAGCAGCTGGCAACTGAGATTGCTAGTTCTCCTGTCATGGTTCCTAATTGTGTAGGCGACAATGAACATGATCGAATTGAGAATGCAATGCGAGAGGATAATTCGGACGAAGAGCCTATCGATATAGTTGGGGATAGTGATGATGATACAAGGAGCATTCTATGTACACAGTATGGCCCACCAAGTTTCGGCACACAGCAGTACCTGTATTTTTCAATCCTAAACTTGAAGCTTACTGGGCAACAGCCGGACGTAGATGCTGGCTTTAGGGGTCATGGAACCGCTTCTATAGAAATTTAGATTGGGCAATCATTCTAGAGTAAAGAGGAAGTTGTGTTGAGTGTGAAGGATTATAGCGTCCGTTGTGAAGTGAGTGTAGGGTGTTAGAGTCAGATCATCTTAAGTACCATGAAAAATGTAAGAAATTTGGCAAAGGTTGTACTTGGTTGATTCGCATCTCACTTCATGCACGAAAAGGTAACTAGGAGGTTAGAAGGCATAATGAACCGCACACTTGCTTAGCTAGATCGATTTCAAGCAATCACTGACAGCTTGATTACCACGTCATTTGTGCGAGAATCTTTCTGTTAGCTAGTTAGAGTAGACGCTACAGTTATGATAAAGGTGTTGCAAGAAGCAACAGAAGCAACATATAGATTTAGGCCTACTTACAGAAAGATTTGGCTGGCAAATCAGAAAGGAACATCACAAATCTATGGAGATTGGAAAGAGTCCTATGGCAAGTTGCCATGTTGGATGCTTGGAGTCCAGTTTACCATGGCTGGCACAATTGCTGTGTTGAAGACTTCTCCATTTAAAGTTGGGGATCAGGTTGATGAATCTACAATGTACTTTCATCGTCTTTTCTGGACATTTTCTCCTTGTATTGGAACCTTTTGACATTACAGGTCACTAATGAGTATTGATGGTACTCATTTGTATGGCAAATATGGAGGTACTTTGCTTCTAGCTATAGCGCAAGATGAAACTCAAACATCTTTTTGGCTGCGTTTGCACTTGTGGAAGGAAAAAACACAGAATCATGATCTTTTTTTGTCCAACCTACGACAGCATGTGATGCCACAAGAGGGTATTCTTATTATCTCCGACAGGCACAATGGCATCAAGGCTACCCTGAAAGTCTGTAATAGTGGCTGGCTACCTGCGCGTGCTTATCGAGCATCCTGCATTCGTTATGTGGCGGCAAAATTTTTGATGAGTTTTAAGGGTCAAGACCCAAAAAGGCTACTTGTGAATGCTGCATATGCGAAGATCGAGGCAGAGTTTGATTATTGGTTGGATATTATGCGAACTGAGAATCTGGCTATGTGTGATTGGGCCAACCAAATGGAATATGATAAGTGGACCCAGCACCAGGATGACAGCAGACACTTTGGCCACATGACCACCAACATCTCTGAATGTGTTAATTCTGTCTTAAAGAGTACAAGGAACCTCCCAGTCATATCGTTGGTCAAGTCCATATACGGAAGGCTTGCAGAGCTGTTTGTTATCCGAAGACAAATACAGAGGTGCAATTGGGGACTGGTAATCAATTCTGCCAAGCTTTGGTGAAAGCACTAGAACGCAATTTGAGAGATTCGAGATGCTTTACTTTGTTTGACAGACATCATTCCGAGTATACTGTGGTTGAGACGATTCTTACTAATAGCTTTTCGTTTGGCACATATCGAGTTTCACTTAGAGATCGTACATGCAATTGTAGATAAACTGCGATAGAAATTTTGTGGTTTATGTATAAATGTTAAACCGTGATTAGCAGCTGTGGTTTATATAGAGTTAAAATAGGACATTAATATAATCAATTTTAGATTGTTTTATTTACATAAATATGAATCTCAATTATTTTATTTATATATGTAAAGTTTTTTGAAAATAATACTGTATCATAAAAAATATTAATTAAATATAAAATATAACATAATTTTAAGTTTTATCAGCATGACCGAAGCAATCAATTCAAAAACTATATCAAACAAAAATGACAAATCAGACCTGATAAAATATGTTTGGATCTGAATCGGATTTCAATTGAATTGAGCCTTAAACACATCATTTTTAACTGACATCATATGTAATTAATTAGGTATACTTATACAATGAAATAAACTTTTTTTTAAGGACATTATTAGTTCTTTCTAATTAATATATGAGAATTATTTTATATATTATATCCCTAAATGTTCTTTACTAAATAAGCTAAGTAAGAGTGCTATAAGAGAGGTGCTCATTGCTCAATGCTCGACACATGATTTGCGAGCTTGAATCCGCCAATTATAAAATATAAACCACAACATCTTCAAAATAAGGTTAATAGAGTAATCTGGATGACTATCATTATTTTTCCTCTTTAAGTTTGAATAACAAATTATTTTTTAAAGAACACAACACTCTAATTTTTTCCAGAGCATATTAACATTTGTCGTTACCTTAATAATCAAACATAACAAATTTTTTATATAAAAAAGCATATAGAGTAGTATGACAGTAAATATTCAATTCAGTTACAATTTTTTTTTATCTATATTATATATCAGAATAAAATGGCACGATAAATAACAAATATGACAATACTTTAATACGATGTCAATCATGTCTTCACCTGTATATATTAAACCAACTGGCAAACTGGGGGGCTCCATCTCATTCAGAACGAAGCATGTAATTAATATATATAGGAATGGCATTATGATACTGCCAAAAAAAGTGTGTGGTACTGCTATAGATGGTTACGATTTATAAAAAAAAAAAAAAATCATGTTAAGTGTATACTAAAATTAATTATTAGAATAAAATATATATATATATTTATATACAAATATATAATAATTAATTTTAATATATAAATAATATTTTTAATATGAAAATCACGCACGTGATAGGTTGATTGCAATTTGTAATGAGAAATGAATGCATACTTTTACTTTCTTTCATGCTTTCTTTTTTTCTTTTTTTTTATTTAATTTTTTGTCTTGTGAAATTAAAAGAAAAAAAAAAGATGACATCTACTCTACGCATTTCTTATATTATGAATCAAATATCTTAATTTTTTGAATATATTTATTTTCAATTCAAAATTAGCTCATGAAATAGAAAATGTTCAGATTTTGATAAAAATTGATAAAAATGTAATGTAACACATTCTTCTTATGTGTGTTTAAAATTCTAATATGTGAAATTTGCACAAATTAAATAAACATATATTAGTAATCTAGTAATGATCAGAAAATAGACAGAATATTATATTTTTTTAACTGAATTTGGCTAAGTCAATCCTAGCTCATAAACTAATTCTTAATATAAAGTTCTTAAACTCGTATGTATAAAATAAGATATTGTAAACCTTATTTTTAAATGAAAATTTCTAATCATAATATTCATTAAATATATATCTTTAGAGATTTTGTTCTCACTTGAGTAATGAGACTATACTACTATATAGGGGTTTGTGTTCTTTATTTTCACTTTTGAATATTTTTATGATTAAAAAAAAAGAAAAGAAAAAATAGCAAAAATTAAAGTAAAAAATTTTTCATTTTTCTTGATAAAATGAAATTTTAAAAGTAAAAAATATTAAAATATAAATAGAAAATGGAAACGAAAATAAACCAGACTCTTAACTTGCTTAATGCAAAAAAAAAAAAAAGTCTTTTGCCACGCTTTAAAACCTATGAGAAAGCTAAAAAAAGTGTCGCAATAAGAACGGGTCAAAGTTTTGAGTTACTGCCACACTTTTCAACTTGTTCAGTCGTGACCAACTTGTGATGACCACGCTTCTTGGAATCAATTGCTATCCACTAACTTTTTGGATATGCTTTTTTAGTGGAAAAATGTGCTAATTATTGGAGATCTATTGATTTGCTTTTAAAGCGTGGCCATTGCCTTCAACATGTCATCACGCTTTTAAAGTGTGCCTAGCACGAAACCTGCTGCCACACTTTTAAAAACACGCCTAAATTTGAATTTATTGTCATGCTTTTTAAATTGTGTGCTTAGATGAATCTATTACCACACTTTAAAAACGTGGCCTATATCTTTGTTAAATTAAAAAAAATCCTGGCATGAGCATTTGAATATACTCTAATAGACTCCAAAAACAATATAAAAAACTCATAATAATTGCATAAATAACATCAATAGCCTTTTGTTTATTTGTTTTTGGTAGTTTTATATCAAAACTCATAGAACAAGAAGCTAAACTAACAAAAACTGAACAAAACAAAATGTCTATAACTAACATAAAGAACATATTACAATTGCCATAGTACATGAGCACAAAAAATTTGATTTATTTACCATAAGCACAAATGTCTATAATTAATTCATAAAGAACATATTACAATTGTCATATTATCATATTATTTATTTAACTTTTCTTAGGATGAGTTTAATAAAATTTATCGGAGAAGTGTTTTGTATTTTTTGAAAGTAAAAAAACTCATTTTATGATAAATTAAAAAGATTATATGATTACACTTGTAGTTTATAAAAAGTAATTTTGAAATTGCCTATAAAGATATGTACTTCCAAAACTAGCTTGTATGTGGTTTTCAAAATGATAAAACTAGCTTATTCTCTACAACATTGTTATGTCTATTAAAATTATTTTACAAATATTATTGTTGTAACTTATACTTATTAAAGTCACTTTTATTTGTTTACCAAACATATAACTGTTATAATTTTAAAAAATTTAATTTTGAAAAGCCAAGAAACATATTTTAAAATATATAATATTTTATCAAACACATAACCCTTCATATAAGGACACAAAAATACTTCTATTAAAAAAGTATAGAGACATTTAAATAATATAGTATTTATTTTGTTGAATATTTATCTATATAATATTTTTAGTATCAATTTTATTGAGTTTTTATATTATATATTATTGTCTACTGGAAATATTTTTTTATCATATATATAAGCTAAGGCTAGTATATATATATATATATATATATATATATATATATTGAGATAAGTGTGGTTTGATATTAAAAATTGATTCATTTTTTTTTAATCAGTATAACACAAAGAAAGAGAAAAATAGTTTATATAAAATTCATATAAATATAACATCGATGTTCTTATATTAAGAAAAAAAAGAGCCTATTCCATAGAGAAAGTTGATTCCGTCGCTTTCACTTCCAACACATGAAAGGACCATGTGGCGAATTGAATATAAATAATGTTGAACCAATTGTCATCTTCTAAACTACAGAAATATCTATTAGCCATTCCAAGTCTCAATCTTGATTTTATATTTTACATGAAAATTTGTAGGTATTTATATATATGAATCAGTAATAATAAGATTTGAAATACCAACTTCATAAATATTATCAAATAAGTGTTTTTACTTACCATTAACTTTTACAAAAATGTTTTGGAAACAAAGTTTTGGAGTCATAATTAGTTATAATTTATCTTTCTTTTTCATTAATTATAGTTAAAATAAATGTATAATTATAAATATTAAATTAAATAAAATAAATTTATTAGGATGTTATAAATGTGATTCATAACTTCATATATATTGCAATATTAAATAGTATTGTTGTACACTTTTAATCTAGTTGAAAGATTACTCTTGGTGGTTAGTTCGTTGTTGTCGTCGTAAGAACATACATATCAAATTGATTTTTCTGATTTTTATTTGATAATTAAATTAGTTTCTCAATTTTTAAATTCAGATAACTCTTTCAATTATATGTCATTACAATATTTTTACATGTTGTCACATTTAATTTTAAAACTTCAATCTATAACTATAATATTTTAGACTTTAAATCACGGTTCTTGTTACTTAATGAGAGAGACTGCTGATAGTTAGTTAGAGAAAACTGATTAAAGTAGTTAGATATTTATCCTAATCAGTAGTTAATTAGCTGTGTATAAATATAGGAAGGTCAGTTATGTAAAAGGTATGATTTATCATTTAATACAAGTTTACATTTTCACCCCTTCTTCTCTCTAGTTTTCCTATTCCCTGCATTCTTTTCCGTTTTCATGTGCAACCTTCAACATGGTGCGGTGAGCGATTGAAGAGAGAGTGACTTGATCTTCGATTCACGAACATCAATCGTGGTCGGAGAGAGATGATGGATCCAGGTTCCTCTTCAAGATTGATTTCTCTTAGTTCAAGTTCTCTTCGAGCGTTCTGATTTCTTTTTTCAAGATTCGTCGATTTCCGATCTCATCTCTTTATGCAATTTCTTCTTCGATCTCCAATTTGCCCTTCTCCTACAACTTTTTTTCCTCTTTCAAACTAACACCGCAGAGCTTGATGAGAGCCTAATTGCTTCATAGTTCGACGAATCATATCAAAGCGATTAGGTGTTCCGATCAACGAGATTGAAAGAGGAAGGTTCAGATCTGTGCACCAAATCCACAGTTTCCATCGTTATGAGCTCCGATTCAAGTTCTAGTGGAGTGCAATTTCCCGCCATGGACGCAACTCAATTTGCTGCATTCTTCAATCAATCACCGCGATCCAATCGCACATCAACAAAAGCGCAAATCCAAGTCAGGGTCCTACAAATCCGTGCTTCATTCTCCCATCTAAAAGTCCAGGTATGCCTCTCGCTTCTGTTGTTCTTACTGGATCGAACTATGGAGCCTGGAGTTGAGCTATGCTGTTAGCTCTCAAATCGAAAAATAAGCTAAAATTCATAGATGGTAGTATTGAGAAATTGGATAGCTCAGATCCACTATTTGAGGCGTGGGAGAGGTGCAACACATATGTCGTTGGGTGGCTTAACCTCTCACTAAGTCCAGATATCTACCAAAGTGTTTTGTGGAACAATTTAGCCTATGAGATATGGGATGAGCTAAAACATAGATATTATCAGGGGGACAAATTTCGAGTGGCTGAATTATATGAGGAAGTGTATGCACTCAGGCAATGAGACATGAATGTGACGAATTACTATACCAAACTCAAGTCAGTTTGGGAAGAAATCGACAATTTCAGAATTTTGCCACAATGTAACTGTGATAAAAGGTGTTCGTGCACCTTATCTATATATAATTAGAAAGCAAAGAGGGGAAGATAAGGTGAGAAAGTTCCTTCGAGGTTTAAATGAACAACACTCCACCGTTCGATCACAAATAATGCTCATGGATAGTTTACCAAATCTGAATGCGGTCTTTGCTATGATCACGCAGAAAGAACGACAGTTTCTCAGTCCTGACTCTACCTCGAACATTAAGGTTTTGGCTAGCTCTGCTCATCCCTTGAACACTGTGTCGCCTTCGCTAGGTAGAGGGAGAGGGATAGGTAGTATTTGCTAGGATCACATGAATCAAAATCATATTTAACATTCATCTCCTATGCATTCTAGTATTCATTTAGATAGTCTAGACAAAGATAGCATCTCACCTTCAATGCGCCATGATATATAGTCCTATGCATCATTTGGAAGCTTTTGACAATCCTGACCATACATCACACACAAATGTAGACACTAGTCTTATATTAGATAGACAGGTGCATGATTCACCTAGTCTCCCTACTCATGTTATGCTGAGAAGATCCACAAGAATTTCAAAACCGCCAGCTTACTTGAAAGATTACAAATGTATGACAGCCATCAATGAAAATTCAAAAACCATGCAAAACCTTCAAAGATATCCTATCTCAGGCTTTTTATCCTATCATTCTATTTTTCCCATGCATCTTTCATACTCATTAGCTATTCAAAACATCGAGCCTAAGCGATATGAAGAGGCGATATCTCAAACTTGCTGGCAAGAAACTATTAAAGCTGAACTGACTGCTTTGGATGAAAATAAAACCCGGAAGTTGACCTCACTCCCACCTGACAAGAAGGCAATAGGATGTAAGTGGGTATTCAAGGTCAAGTATCATCCGGATGGTAGTGTGGAACATCACAAAGCTCGCTTCATTGCAAAGAGATTCACGCAAGTTCCTGGAGTTGATTACAAGGATACCTTTAGCCCAGTTGTTAAATTGGGAACATTGCGAGTGGTTTTGGCTCTTGCTACTGCGAAAGGCTGGCACTTGAAACAAATTGATGTTAACACTGCGTTTTTACATGGTGACTTGGATGAAAAAATATACATAAAGGTGACGGAAGGACTTCATGCAAAGCCAGGGCAAGTGTGCAAACTTGAGAAGTTACTATATAGATTGAAACAAGCTAGTAGGCTGTGAAATTCAAAACTCAAATATGTTCTTGTGGAGCTGGGTTTCAAGCAATGCAAACTAGATTATAGTTTGTTCACAAAATCAACTCCAAAAGGATTTACATCAGTCTTAGTTTACGTTAATGATTTAGTTTTGGCAGGTGATGATCTCAATGATTTTGAGAATGTGAAGAAGATACTTGATGATAGATTTCGGATCAAAGATATTGGGGACCTCAAATATTTTCTTGGCTTAGAAGTAGCGGCTAGGTCACAGAAAGGAATTGCTTTGTATCAACGAAAATATGTGCTGGATTTGCTTAAAGAAATAGGTTTTGAGGGATGCAAGCCTACCCTAACACCAATGGATTATGGTGCAAAGCTTAGTAAGAGTGATGGGGAGCTGCTGTCTGATTCTACTCCATACCAAAGAATCATTGAAAAGTTGCTCTATCTTTCGAACACTAGGCCGGATATAAGTTTCGCTATAGGGAAGTTGAGTCAATTTTTGGATTTTCCAACCACAGAGCATTTGTGAGCTGCTCATCGAATATTGAGGTACATGAAAGGATCCCCAGCTGCTGGCCTTTTCTTCTCAGCCAAATCAGACTTGAATCTCACAAGCTTCTCAGACTCGGACTGGGTAGGGTGTCTTGACTCCAGGAGGTCGATCTCAGCCTACTGCTTTTACCTTGGATCATCTCTTGTTAGTTGGAAGAGCAAGAAGCAACTTACACTCGCTGCTTCCTCCTTCGAGGTAGAATATAGGGCGTTGGCGCTTGCAACTAGGGAGGTCCAATGGTTGAGTTATGTTCTTCAAGAACTTGGCGTACCACTTCAGAAGGCAACGAATATTTACAATGATAGCAAGTCTGCTGTGTATATAGCCACTAATCCAATCTTCCATGAGTGGACAACGCATATCGAAGCAGATTGCCACATTGTCTGCGACAAACTACAAGAAGGCGTGACTAATTTGCTACCTATCTCTACACATGAGCAGGTTGCTGACATTTTGACTAAGCCACTAGCACCAGGTCCTTTCCATTATATCCATGGTAAGCTTGGGCTGCTGAACATCTTCGCGGTCAGCACTCCAAGCTTAAGGGAGGGTGTTACTTAACAAGAGAGTCTGCTGATAGTTAGTTAGAGAAAACTGATTAGAGTAGTTAGATATTTATACTAATCAGTAGTTAGTTAGCTGTGTATAAATATAGGAAGGTCAATGATGTAAAAAGTGTGATTCATCATTTAACACAAGTTCACATTTCCACTCCTTCTCTTTAGTTTTCCTGTCCCTTGCATTCTTTCCCCGTTCTCATGCGCAACCTTCAACAGCTATATTTAAAAATCGTCACCTAAAATCTTCTATGATCACAGTATGATTTTTGGCTATAACTTAAAGAAAAAATTTTTGGTCACTTTTTATTTCCAAAATGTGACCATAGATCAAATGTCTATAGTCAGAGATGTGGAGGATAACCTTTTTTCAATAAAGCTATTTTAAGTTTTAGCCCAACTTTTTCATATAATATTTAAAAATTATGATCTAAAAATACTTATAGTCTCGGTTTAAATGTTTAAAAACCATAACTTAAAAGGTTTTATAATTATGATTTTGGGATATGATCTAAATGGATCTATATTCACAAATTTAAAAAGTCTATAGTTACGATTTTAAGATATGATATAAAAAAGTATATAGTCACAGTTTCATCAAATCGTGACACAAAAAGATCTATAATTACAATTTTAATTTGTGATCTAAAACGATCTAGAATCATGCTTTTGAAACACGATTTAAAAGAATTTACAGTGACGATTTTGATCCGTGACCTAAAAGATTTGTGCTACGATTTTAAGCGTGATCTAAAAGGATTTATAAATACGCTTTTTATTAAACAGTGATCTAAATTATGGTTTCAACTATGACTTAAAATAATCAATTATCACAATTTATAACCAAAGTTATTGAGAATCAGACCAATTAATAAACTGATCGAGTGATTGGTTCAAAAACTCAAATACTTTAACCAATTTAAATAAAATAAAATTATTTAATGTAATTTTTATTGAAAAATCTTATGTTATTAATTATTACTTATGTTAACATGTACTAATTAATTATTAATGACGTTATAGTAAGTTTGTCGATTGCATTATTTTATCTCTCATTTGAATCTATAATGTTTTGTTTTGAACTCTCACTATTTAAATAAAACTTTTCTACGAATAATTTTTAACTTCATTATATTAAACTTTTCTCCTAAATAAGTTACATTATTAGGATTATATAAATTAACTTTTATTAGAAGTTAACTTTAGTTTTTATAGAACGTTATTATAGCAACTTTTACACAAATATTAAGCGGTGTATGTTGTTGCCACGTATAAAATAAAAGCAATTTTTTAAAGATAATAAATAATGTAGACCTATTTTCTTCCTTTTTTTTTTTTCTGTTTTCTATATATGTGAAACATATGACTGCATACGGACAAAGAAACTATTAAGCTCTTAAAATTTTACATATGTCAAAAACCGGTTCGTTGTGAATATTAAAAAGGATTCCCAATTAATACATGTAAGAATTATTTTTATAATAAAATAAAGAACCCACGCTAGGCACACTTCACTGAATGAACGATTATGTTTGTAGTTTGTAGTCTATAAATACCTTTATACCTTGGCTTCCATTTTCCTCACACAACCCTCATAATAACTATTCTTCTCTTCACCCTCTCTAAGAAGAAAAAGAAGGAAGTAATAACGAAATAATAAAGATGTTTTCGATTCCAGGGACTGGTATATTCAACAATAACCAGAAGATCAAGGGTACCGTTGTGCTTATGGGCAAGAATGTTTTGGACTTTAATGCCATAACATCCGCCGGAAGCAGTGTTTCCGGCGCCGTCAGCGGAATCTTTGGCACTGTTAGTGATGTGGCTGGCTCGGTTGTCGATGGTGCCACCTCCATCTTCAGCCGTAGCATCGCCCTCAAGTTGATCAGTGCTACCAAGACTGATGGTTTGTCATCTCATCTTTACTGTCACTTCGTAGATGTGTTTCTTCATAGTTGTTAACTTGTTATATCTTAAAGAATTTAAGTTTGATACATCAAATTAAAATTACATAGTAAAAATAACTATTTTTTATTTTAACGGTATTAATAGTTATTAAAAAATAAATGTATTTAAACAAATATATTTAAATAATTGTATAAAATATTTTAGTGCATCAAAATTAATTTTTTTACTAAAAACTAATAAAAGGAAAGAAATAAGTTAAAAAAATACTAGAGGCTAACAATTCTAATATAAAAAGAACATTAATATTAATTCAGATATAAGAGAAAAAAAAAGTGTTTACTACCTAAAATTCCTCAAATAAGTTTGAAGGATAAACTAACTTTAAGTATTAGACGTAATTTTTTAATTAAGAATTATTTAATAAACTAATGAATGAATGAATAAATAAATATTAAGTATTTCAAATTATTATTATTATTATTATTATTATTATTATTGTTATTATTATTAACTCTTTAAATTTTTTTCTTTTTCTTCCTTTCATTTTAAAAAAATGAGATCACAAGCACATCATAAGGAAACAAAAGAAGGGAGAAAAACATATTTGAACATCTAAGGATTTATTATATTAGACAATCAGCGAGATCCAAATTAAAAATAATATTTAATAAGGTAAAGTATTTTTTAGTCTCTAAAAATAGATTAAGTTTTAATTTCGTTTTAAAAGTATAAAATATATTTTTTAATAAATATTGTAATTTATCTTATTTTAATCTTTTAGTCGAAATTAATTCTTTTTTCTAAAAATATTATTTTCTTTTATTATCATCTTTTTTCTAAGTAATGATAATTGTGGTGCTATACGAAGTTATGGTTTTGAGAAAAAGTATGAGAAAAATAACAGAAAGAAAAAAATATGTAATAATAGAAAAAAATGATATTCTTAGAAGAAAAAACTTTAATTTTAACTATATGATAAAAGATTAAAAAAAAAACCGTAAGAAAAGAATAAGAAGTTTTACATGTTAGAAACTAGAGTTTGAGTGTTTGAATAAATTTCGTACCAAACTATAAAAATAATTATTAACATAAAATATAATAATTTGTATTTAAAAATTCAAAATTCATGTAGAAAATAATAGAATATAAATCTTTTATAGTGATTTAAAAGCTGAAATTCGATTGAAGCAGTGGTAAATAATATTATTGTCACTCCATATGTCAATAATTCACATGAATTTTCCGTTTATTTATACTTATTAAGTCATTGTCATTATGGGTCAACTAGCACTCATAACATATGTCCAAATGATTGGATTTTAAAATTAATTTTAGTTCTACCTTGTCTGCTTAATTATTCTTAGCCACGTGTTTATTTTAATATTATTTTTCCAACCCATCTAGTTCCCCCCACAAGAAATATATTTTTGGAAGCTACACCCACAATTATTGGTCCATAATAATAATAATAATAATAATAACTACAAATGAAAGGTAATAATAATAAATATATTTCTATTTACAATTTCCCACAATAATAACTTCAAATGAAAGGTAATTATGATGCCTAATGGGTTCAATTTTAACTACACATTATAGAAAGAAGTATGTGAGTTGTGCTGATAAAATTTGTTTTGTTTATTTCACCCAAAAAAATGTACAAATAGATTTATAAATTTTTTTCTAAAAGGTAGTTGGATGACCAATGAAATAGAAATTAGTTTTTAACATTTATATGTAAATTTTTGCAGGGCAAGGAAATGGGAAAGTTGGAAAGGAAACCTATTTGGAGAAACATCTTCCAACTTTGCCAAATTTGGGAGCCAAGCAAGATGCATTCGATATCCATTTTGACTATGATGCTGATTTCGGGATTCCGGCTGCATTCTACATCAAGAACTATATGCAAGTTGAGTTCTTCCTTGTTAGTGTGACTCTTGAAGACATCCCAAACCATGGAACCGTTACCTTTGTTTGCAACTCATGGGTCTACAACTTCAAAAATTACAAAAAGGACCGCATCTTCTTTGCTAATGATGTAAGTAGAGTCTTTTTACAACTACTAAACTTAAGTTTTAGTTTAGTAAAGTTTTTATTTAAGAGTAATTTATAAAAGTTAATTTTAAAATTATAACATCTATATTTAATAATTAAATTAAAAATAATTTTTAATAAATATAAACAATAACAAATATGTTTGGTAAAATAGTTTTTAAACTTTAAAAATATTTTTGAGGGTTACTTGAAATTGGGTTGTGTTTGAGTTTAAACGTGAGGTCCAAACTCTTAGTGAGGTGGTTTTCGACTTGGCCCGGGTTGTACGGCTGTCGTCTGAGTTGTTCGTGAGGAGATGGGGGTGGTACCTGCAAAACATTCCGATATATTTATAGGTTCCACTTAAATGTATTGGAACTTAAATGTATCTGAGGGTGTCGGTATATTTATAGGTGATGAACCAATAACCACCGTTGAAGTAGTTCCACTTCTGATGGTGAATAACCGTCCCTTTATCTTATGGTTGTTGAGATCTCTCTTCTAGAAGTGTAAGAGAGATATTAGGGGGTTAGTTATAACTTCTTTGGGAGTGAAGGAGGTATTTCAGACTTTTTCTATTTTTGGGTCTAGTTTATGCTTTGGACTAAGTATGAACAACATTAATAGACATTAATGTAAGAATTAATTTAAATATTAATTATTATATAAGATTATATTAGATTTTTTTAATTTTAATAAGCACATACCAAATTTAAAAAATTATCTCTTAGGTGCTTTTACAAATACATAAAATTTTTTAATTTACCAAATACAAAATTAGGTACTTACAAATGTTGTCTATCTTAAATTTTTCACTAATAGAGACTAAAGGTGCCCTTATTTCTTTATTTTTTAACCAAAATTTTTTTTACATATTTTTATAAATTTAATAAAATAACAAAATATTAGAAGTCGATCAAGGATATAATTTTTGTGATGTTTATAATTATGTGACAATTATTATATCTCTAGAATTAATTACTTTTATATTTGAAATTAACTCTCAGTAGGATTGAGTTCTAACTTCTAAGACATTCAATCGTACCAACAAAATATTCTAGTAAAAGAAAAATACATAAATATATTATATTTTAAATAAAAAACAAAATAAATAAATTTTTATTCAAATAAAAAAACCAAAAAATTAACAACACTTTGAAGTTAAGGTAACGGTATTTTAGGTGACGGAAATTAACCGTTGTTAAAGGTTGTGTATGTATATGAAAAAAATAACATAATTGAATATACTACATTTCAGGTTTATCTTCCAAGTGCAACCCCGGGTGCACTAGTGAAGTACAGAAATGAAGAACTGGAAAATTTAAGAGGAGATGGAACAGGAGAACGCAAGGAAGCAGATAGAATCTATGATTATGATGTCTACAATGATTTGGGTAACCCTGATGTGGATAACAGCCTTGCTCGCCCCGTTCTTGGAGGATCTTCCGAATATCCTTACCCTCGCAGGGGTAGAACTGGCAGACGCAAGACTAAAAAGGGTTAGCAATTTTTTAATTTGTTTATAACCATATAGTATTTTTAATTATTAACAGGATAAATTATTAGGATGAAAATTTATATGTAATTATTTTTATGTGAAGTTACTAATTGAGATCCATTAAATAATTTGATATATTCAGTCACAAAAAAAAAAAATTTGATATATTTGACTAAATTATTATCTAAGACCAATTAACTGTGAACTTCAGGTAAAGATAATTTACTGTACTTAGAGTTTTAACCTATTATTAAACATATTCTCCAAGATAATAATGAAAAGTAAAATTTTGAACAGATCCCAAGAGTGAGGCACCAAGCTCAAGTACTTATGTTCCAAGAGATGAAATCTTTGGTCACTTGAAGTCATCGGATTTCCTTACATATGGAATCAAATCTTTGGCTCAAAATGTTTTGCCAAGGCTCCAATCAGTGTTTGGTTTAAACAGTGAGTTTGATAGCTTCGACGATGCTCGTTCATTCTTTGAGGGTGGAATTTACCTCCCTACTGATATCATCAGCGATATCAGCCCCTTGCCAGTTCTTAAGGAAATCTTCCGTACAGATGGTGAACAAGCTCTCAAGTTCCCTCCACCTCATGTCATCCAAGGTCCATTATTAATTATATTTGTTTAATTCACTGTAAAGAAAAATAATTTCATAATCAGTTTTTCATTTCTTTTTTTGTGTTATGGCTAATAGTTAGTAAGTCTGCATGGATGACTGACGAAGAATTTGCCAGAGAGGTGATTGCTGGAGTAAATCCCAATGTTATTAAACGCCTTGAGGTAAGTACTCTTTAAAAGAATAAATTGTTTCTCATATTCAACCATGTCTTATATAAGATTCATACTATGTCAACAAAAAGAACCAATTGTTTCTGATATTTTATTTTCTTATAATATTAGGTGTTTCCACCACAAAGCACACTGGATCCCTCAATTTATGGTGATCAGACGAGTACAATTACAAAAGAAAGCCTTGAGACTAACCTAGAAGGACTTACTGTTGATGAGGTCATTAATTAATTAATGACATATATTTCATACAAATCCATATATAAATAGCTTCTTTTTTTAACTCAATTAAGAAAACAAAATATTGATACATGCAATGTAATGTAACAGGCGCTTGAAGGGAACAAATTATTCATCTTAGATTACCATGATGCATTCATGCCATACTTGAGGAAGATAAACGGGCTTAAGACTTCAAAGGCTTATGCAACAAGGACAATCCTGTTCTTGAAAAATGATGGAACATTGACACCATTGGCCATTGAATTAAGTGTGCCACACCCTGGCGGAGACACATTTGGTGCTGTTAGCAGAGTTGTCTTGCCTGCTAAAGAAGGGGCTGAAGGTACTATTTGGCTTCTTGCCAAGGCTTATGTCGTCGTCAATGACTCATGTTATCATCAACTCATGAGCCACTGGTATAACTCTCCTTTTTTTTTTTTTCAAATTTCACTAATTTATATTCTTATTTGAGTAGACATTCCTAATTTATTTTTCTTTTCATGTAACAAATTAAAAGGTTGAATACTCATGCTGCAATGGAGCCATTTATCATTGCAACATACAGGCATCTTAGTGTGCTCCATCCAATTCACAAACTTCTAGAACCTCACTACCGCGACACCATGAATATCAATGGACTTGCAAGACAATCTCTGATTAATGCAGGTGGTATCATTGAGCAATCATTCTTGCCTGGAGCATTTTCTGTGGAGATGTCTTCTAAAGTTTACAAGAATTGGGTTTTCCCTGACCAAGCTTTGCCTGCTGATCTTATTAAGAGGTAATCATAATCTTTATATACATTGTAATTATGTTATTAGACAGTTAGTGAAAGAGACCGACTACTCACAAGAAAATATCTTCATGTGAAGATAATAGTTAAGAACTGCTAGATGGTTTGACGTATTTGATTAAACTGTTTAACATAAGATTAATTATTTCATTGATGATGACAAGTCATTATTGTATTGTTTATCTTGATTCAGGGGATTGGCAGTTGAGGATCCATCGGCTCCCCATGGCGTTCGCCTCGTGATCGAGGACTACCCTTATGCAGTGGATGGACTGGAGATATGGGATGCAATCAAGACATGGGTCCAAGACTATGTCTCCTTGTACTACGCTTCAGATAGTGAAGTCACAAAAGACACTGAACTCCAAAAATGGTGGAAGGAAGCTGTAGAGAAGGGTCATGAAGACCTGAAAGACAAGCCGTGGTGGCCAAAACTGCAAACTCTTGAAGACTTGGTTCAGTCATGCAGCATTATTATATGGATCGGTTCGCCCTTCACGCAGCTGTTAACTTCGGCCAATATCCTTATGGCGGCTTCATCCTGAACCGGCCAACAATTAGCAGAAAATTCTTACCGGAACTCGAAAGCGAGGAGTATCAAGAATTGGTTACAAACCCTCAGAAAGCTTACTTGAGAACAATTACAGGGAAATATGAGGCCCTGGTGGACATTTCGGTTATTGAGATATTGTCAAGGCATGCTTCTGATGAGGTGTATCTTGGGCAGAGAGACAATCCAAACTGGACATCGGATTCGAAGGCGATACAAGCCTTCAAGAAATTCGGAAACAAGTTGGCAGAGATCGAGGCGAAGATCGAGCAGAGGAACAAAGAACCAAGCTTTAGAAACAGAATTGGACCTGCTCATATGCCTTACAGTCTTCTCCTTCCTACCAGTGATGAAGGCCTTACTTTCAGAGGAATTCCCAACAGTATCTCTATCTAAATTGAGTGCCTGCGTTTTCCTTTGCAGATTGTTACTCTTGTAATAACAGAGATGCAAGTTTGTTTTATGCATATCTTTGTGGTATTGTCATGTGCATGTTAGATTCCACCTCAACATTGTGCTTGGATATGTATGTGTCATCAGTTTGCTCCCTTGTTACTATGATGAATAATAATAATATTGCACCTTTTAATAAAAGATATGCATGTTATCTATGTGTAGTCCTTGTGTGTATGTGTAACAAATTATTAAATGTACATCAAGTTATACATAGTTGCCATGAATAATGCTTATTTTAGACATCTTTATGAAATACCAATTAATAAGACGAAGCTAATTACAGTTAGGCAATGAAATTGTGTAAATATAAAACAAAAATGTTATGAAAATTGTGTAAATATAAAAGAAAAATGTTGAATGAACAAATTAATTATTTTTTTTGTTCATGGTATTTTTTAGTCCAGGCCAATGACTAATCCGTCGCAGATCTGAGCTCTATTTAAGAGTCTGCCGCTGGCCAATGAATTAAGCGGACAAGTGAGCTGACCACTCGACCAACCCAAATTGATTGAACAAATTAATTTATAATTAAAGGGATTTCAACTAAGCTCTTTTAAAATAAGAAATTGGTTTAATTGCCTTTTTCTTTCCTTTTTACTTATTTTTTTGGTAGCATTTGGAAAAGAAATTGAAGGTAAAAGACGAAGACTAAATTAAGTCTCTATATTGTATTTGATATAAAATGTATATGATTGAGTTATGTTTCAGTATCTTGTCTAATTTAAAATAATAAAAAAAAAACTTAAATAAGTGAGATTGCCAAAATACCCTTACTAATAAAACCCAACCCCTTTTCTACTGTGCTCGCTGCACTGCCTCAGTTCCAATTTTGCACTGCCTTAATCTCTCCTACTACTCTTTTCTTTTTTTTTTTTAATTCTCATTTTAAAATTCTCTTGTTATGAGTTGATGAATCTGATTTTGATATATGTTGATGAATCTAATTTTGATATATGTTGATGAAATTGTTGTTGTTTTTGGTATTATTAATGATGGTTATGCTTTAGAGATGGCAAAGATATGGTGGTAGGAAATAAAAAAGAAAAATAAAAAATAACATACATTTTTTTATAATAACAAAATTTTGTGACAAAGATATGAAAAATTTTCTAAAATAATTAGACAATTTTTTAAAGAAAAACATAACAAGTAAACACAAAAATTTTGTGACTAACAAACATATAATTGTTTAAAGAGATATATAGAAATTGTTAATACATATATTTGCTCTAAGATATAAAACTAACAAAGGGTGGATTATCATATATGATGATGAAAATCTAAATATAGGTTCTTTTTTAACAATAGTGATCGTACTAAATTACGTTAGTTTCTTTCTTCTTCTTTTTCTCTTTTCAAATTATACTTTACATTTTTTATTTTAACGTATGTTTCTTACGCATACATTTTTATTCGCAATGATACAAGTCATATATCAAGAAGAAAAAAAAGCTTAAGAACCAATGATTTTAATTTATATTGGCCAACATTGCAATCCAACATTTTTAGCCTAATAATTTAACACAATACTTCCTCTAAGTTAAAAACATAAATTGTGTTGGTCTGTAATATTGCTCCAATAAAGCCTATGTTAAATGCTAACCAAGATGGGCATTATTCAAATACAGTAATATGACCATATGGATGACATGCATCATCATGGTGTTATTAGAAATGGCAACAAATAAAAATGAAACTCCAAAGAAACCCTATTTTCAGATGGAGATACTGTTAGGGATACCTCTGAAAGTTAAGCCTTCAGTGCTAGAAGGAACAAGCAAAGTATAGGGAAGTTCAACCGGTCCAACCCTATTGCTCAAACTGGAATCCTTGTTCCTTTCTTTAATCTTACCCTCAATCTCTGCCAACTTGCTCCCAAACTTGTTGAAAGCTTGGATTGCCCTTGAGTCACTTGTCCAGTTAGGATTCTCCCTCTGCCCAAGGTACACTTCATCAGAGGCATGCCTTGACAAAATCTCAATCACTGAGAGATCAACAAGGGTCTGATACTTAGGTGTGATTGTTCCCAAATAAGCCTTTTGAGGATTCTTCACCATCTCATCATAATCTTTAGTTCCCTTCTCCGGGATCCATCTTCTACTTAGAGTTGGACGGTTAAGGATGTAACCTCCATATGGATACTGTCCAAAGTTAACGGCGGCATGAAGCGCCGAAGCCGTCCATATAATGATAGAGCAGCATTGAATCAATTCTTGAATGCTTTGCATTTTTGGCCACCATGGCTTGTCTTTTAAGTCTTCATGACCCCTCTCTACAGCTTCCTTCCACCATGCTTGCAGTTCTGAATCTTTCTTAACTGCTTCATCTGAAGGGTAGTACAAGGAAACATAGTCTTGGACCCATGTCTTGATTGCATCCCATATCTCTAGTCCATCAACTGCATAAGGGTAATCCTTTATCACTAGGTTAAGGCCATAAGGTGAAGAAGGATCTTGAATTGCCAATCCCCTGTATCAAACACAAACAGTTGAGTTGGATCATGAAAACCAATTATTAAGTATTTGACACCCCAAGATATATTGCTTAATATTATTGCATTACCTCTTAACAAGATCAGCTGGTAAAGCTTGGTCTGTGAATACCCAATTCTTGTAAACAGCTGAAGACATCTCTATGGAATTGGGGCCAGGCAAAAATGATTGCTCTATGATGCCACCTGCATTGATTAGTGCTTGACGAGCAAGTCCGTTGATGTTGATGGTGTCACGATAATGAGGGTGTAGGAGTTTACTAATGGGGTGAAGCACACTAAGATTCCTATTTGTTGCTATGGCAAATGGCTCAATAACTGCGTGTGTGTTTAACCTATAATCCCCATCAACAAAACAAGATCAATAACCATATCATATTAATCAATTAGTCTATGAAAAATACAACCATAATTCAAATTAATCACTTCGTAAGTTAGATGAAGATATGCTTGTCATGTAGCATGATAACATGACAAGTTAATGTCACATATAATAAAATGATTGGTTGATATGTGACACTTGACGTGACACATCATTTAACAAACAGAAAAATCAATTTATCTTATACTTGTAGTTTTTTTAGACTAATTTAAAAATTATATTATCTTTAAGAAATGAGACCAATTTGAATATTGACCAAATACTCATTCAAGATTGAGTTAGTTCGATAAATTATACATACCAGTGGCTCATGAGTTGATGATAACATGAGTCGTTGACAATTACATGAGCCTTGGCCAATAGCCAAATTGTGCTTTCAACACCTTCGGAAGCAGGCAAGATGACTTTACTAACAGCACCATATTGATCTCCACTAGGATGTGGCAAACTTAACTCAATGGCAACTGGCTTCAATTTCCCATTGTCACTCATGAAAAGGAATGTTCTAGTAGCATAAGCCTTTGCAATTTTGTTGATCCTTTCTAGATATGGCATGAAGGCATCATGGTAATCCAATATGAATAATCTATTACCATTAAGTGCCTGTACCATGTATATGTAATTTCAATTAATTAAGCATATGAGTTTGATTATGTGGATATGTATGTACTAGAAATTCTTAATAATATACCTGTTCCACTGTGAGGCCATCTAGGTTAGTCTCCATCTCTTGTTTTGAAACTTTACTGTTTTGGTCACCGTAGATGGTAGCATCTAGTGTGCTTTGGGGTGGGAACTCCTGTCATTTTGTTAAACAATATTATGAGAAAAACTTAATTTTTTAATGGTTAACTACTATATAAATCTGGTAGAAACTGTTTGAACTTACTTGAAGACGTCGAATCACACAAGGATTTACACCAGCAAGCATTTCTCTTGCAAATTCTTCATCAGTCATCCATGCAGATTTGCTAACTGTTTCAAATAATTAGAAAGAATTAATTAATTAATTAACTAAGTCAAAACGTTGCATTTCTTAGGCACCAAGTTATTTATATTGTTATAGTTAGTTTAAGGTGAAAACTCAGGTGAAATCGACTTCACTTGAAGTTGATATCTGAGAGCCGTTAAATGAAAATTTAGTCAAATTAGTCAAATCATCTAACGACTTTTAAGTATCAACTTCATGTGAAGTCGACTTAACCTTAGTTTAATTTTATGGGGACATACATAGACACAAATATATACCTCTGATTACATGAGGTGGTGGGAATTTGAGTGTTTGTTCGCCATCAGTCCGAAATATTTCTTTGAGCGCCGGCAAGGGACTAATTTTACTGAGCATATCTGTGGGCAGTTTGACTCCTCCTTCAAAAAGTTCTCGTACTTCGTCGAAGCTATCAAACTCATTCGGTGTGAAGTCTAAATCGAAGATCAACGATTCGAAAAGAGGCAACACGTTTTGAGACAAAGATTTGATTCCATATATGAGGAAGTCAGATGATTTCAAGTGACCAAAATTTTCGTCTCTTGGAACATAAGTCTCCGTTGGTGGAGTCTCACTTTTAGGATCTATTCAGAATAAAAAAAATAAAAGTCATTATGTGCGATAAATAATGCTCTACAATACGATCTATGTTTGAGTGCAACCACTTTTTTGTTTGTTAATATACTACATGAGAAAATAAAATGCATTTATTAATGCATTGATCATTAGATTTATGTTACATTAATGACGAATATTAGTTTTGTTAATGATGATGCTCCTTTTTTGTCAACAAGTACGTACTTCATCTTTAAATTACTAATTTTACAATAGTGAAAATTTAGCTGAAGTCGACTTTAGGTGAAGTTGATATCTGAGAACTGTTGGATAAAAAAATTAGTCAAATAAGTCAAATTATCTAATAACTCCCAGGTATTAATTTCACGTGAAGTCCACTGCACTTGAGTTTCTACCTATCTTTTTCAAAAAATACTATTTATATGCCAAAATCAACTACTAAAATCAGTCACCAATGTATTTGTATACATGTATGATTTAATTTATTTTTAATGTGTATTTATATTCTAACATATATATTATACTGATGACTTTGGTGACTGATTTTAGTGTACACGTAGTATCCCTCTATTTTTTTAGACTAATTTATTAACATCTTAAAATCTCGACGGCTAAATTGATAATTTGATTACACTTTAATTGAGTTTTACCTTTTTTGGTTGGTTTTCTACCAGTTCTAACTCTTCGAGGGTAGGGATAAGTGGAAGAGCCTCCAAGGATTGGGCGAGAATACTTTTCACCACGATCTGGATTACCTAAATCATTGTAGACATCATAATCGTAAATCCTATCGTATTCTTTGCGCTCTCCTGTTCCATCTCCTCTTAAGTTCTGCAACTCTTCTTTTCTGTACTTCAATAGTGAAGCAGGTGTTTCACTGGGTAAAAACACCTGCAATATATTTATATATAAATTGAAAATTCTAATAATTATTATTTTTATAGATATAAATCATGTAATTTTTTATCATTTATTTCATTCTATCAACTTAAACTTAGTTTAAATTTTTGAAAAAAATAATTTAATTTTATGAGATGATATCAAAACTTCTATGAACTAAAAATAGAAAATATAATTATTGATGTATTTCTTCTTATTTTCTTAAACTTGGAAAACTATTGAATTGGGTTATGTGACGTTTACACATGTATAAGGGCTTACGTTGTTGATAAAGAAGATGCGGTCGTTTTTGTAATTTTTGAAGTTGTAGACCCATGAGTTGCAAACAAAGTGAATGGTTCCGTGGTTTGGAACGTCTTCAAGAGTAACACTAACGAGGAAGAACTCAGTTTGCATGTAGCTTCTGAGATAAAATGCTGCTGGAATTCCAAACTCGGCATCATAATCAAAATGAATATCGAATGCTTCTTGCCTTGCTCCCAATGTGGGTAAGGTTGGAAGATGATTCTCTACATAAGTTTCCTTTCCAATTTTCCCATTTCCCTTTCCTGAAAAAAATTGTAACAACAAAATGTTAAAAAAAAAATTGCAGTGATATTCAGCTTTGTTTGTTGGCTCTTCTACGTTCTAACATAAAAGAAGCACATTCTATTTTTGGTAAAAATAATTATTTATTTATTTTTTATTTATATATTTATACTTCTAAAAAACTAAAAAAAGATAGAAAATAATCAATTTTTGCTTTTTTTTTTTTGAGAAGAAGGTAAGAATAAAGAAGCAACTGAGGAGAGAGAAGAATAAATCATTAATTTACAAATTTATTCTCATAATTTTTTGAAAGGAATAAATGCATTCTTTTAAAAAAATACATACCTTTAAAATTTGATACTATTATACCAATATTAAAAATCAGACAACCAAAATCTTGTTAGAACTAAATTTAATTTCATTTTAAAATTTAAAAAAGTTGTTTTGGGAAAAAATTATTCTAAAAAACCGTTAGAAAAATTTAATTATTAAAAATATTTTTAATATCAAAATTATTAAGAAGCACCAAATTTTTTTATAATATTTATAATATTTAAGAAGAACGACAAAATTTTTTTATAAAAAAATAAATATATCTTTAATTATTTATTTATTTTTCATAATCTTTATATTAACAATTTTTATTTCTCCTAAAATAATAGTAATTTTTATTAATTATTTATTTTTTGTTTTTGTGATCTTTCATCCTTTTTTTTTCTCATTAATAATAGAAACCCAATATATAAACCCAACTGCGTTATAAACATCTCAAAAGAATGATAACCATCGTAAAAATGTACATCACTAAAAAAAAGCCTGTTCCCTAAAAATAAAATTACTTAGACGTGACATTTTTATCCTAGGATGATTGTCCTTCACTTTGTCTGCAATAAATAATGGATCATTCTTGTGAAATCTTATAATTTTCATCATATATTAGACTGAAACCGAAAATTTCATGTATTTTGAGTCATGTGACTTTTTTCCTTTGATCTATGTTCAATGCTTGCACTATTGGCGTATCCAAGCATGATTTGTACATTGAGCTTATGTTGTTATACCCAATGAGAGAAAAAAAAAATGAAAGATTACAAAAATGAAAAATAAATAAAAATAAATAATTAATTAATAAAAATTACTAAAATATTAGGAAAAATAAAAATTATTAATTATGAAAAATAAATAATGATATATTTTATCTTTTTATAAAAGAATTTGGTTTTTTTAAGTATAATAAATATTATAAAAAAATTTAGCCATTTTTAATAATTTTAATATTAATTTTTTTAATAATTATATATTTTTAACTGTCTTTTAGAATAATCTTTTCTTATTTTAGTGTGTCCTCATTACATGTATGATGTATGTATGTATAAAATTTTATTTTTTATATTTCATATTCTTATTAAAAATAAATGTTTTAATTAAAATAATATAGAAAATATAATATAACTATTTTTTCTTAATAATTTATGTAATCATTTATTTTATTTTATAGAAATATATAAATAATACATTAATTTTTTTTAAAAGTATCATATGATAATATAAAGTAGTATTTTATTATGTATGATCCTAATTGTAATTTTATTTAAAAAAAGTACATACATATTTTTTATATTTAAACAATTTAACTGTTTCTAATTCTGACACATTTTTATAATATATTCAAACATAAAATATTTTTTTATCTTCCATTTCAAATTTTAAAAAATAGGGCATTCCTCCTTGCACAATATTTTATGCCCTAACTATTTATAAAAATATTAGCAACATGCGTTGATGAAACTAAAGAGTAGTAATATATATAAAATTGTCATTTAATTAGTGAATAAATTAGCATAACAACAAGAGTGGGTAACAATGATGTTTTTTTTTTTTTCGGTGGTTAGGTAACAATCATGATTATTGGATATGACCCTATCTTAAAGAATGGAAAATTTTTTAAATATATTTAATACAATCATGATTATTGGTCAACTTTTTCTTGTGCATAGTTTACGTACCTAATTCACTAATTCAGTATAAAATTCTTTTCCAATTTTTATATTCATTATCTTAAAAGTGTTACATATAAGGTTTAAAGAGTATAGGTAATCAATGTATTCGAAGTACTAGTTAAAATGAGTTAAGAAACCCCCCCCCCCCCCCCTTTCCCTCTCTTCAAAATTGCAATATATTTAAAACTAAATTTTTTATAAATATATATATATATATATATATATATATATTATATTAAATTTTTGCGATAAATAATATTACAAGGTTTTTACACAATGCAAATATGTTTTTTTACACACTAAGTAGATTTAGTTTACATATATATGATTAATTAACAATATAAAATTATAATATATTAAAAGTAAATATCATTTTTAAACTAATTTCTGATATTATTAATTCTTTGTTTCAAAAGGCCAGTTAGAGTTGATTGTCAAACACAAGAACTTGAAAGACAAGAAGACAGAGTAATCCAAATAGTAGACTAAAAAAAAGGAATTATGTTATTTAATTTAGACAATTCAACCAGCCTTATAAACATTTTCCAAAAAAAAAAAATCTTTCTAACTTTTTAAAAAATTAAAAATCTTTTTGCATATTACAAAATTTAAAATTAAAGGTAGAAATGATATATATATATATATATATATATATATATATATATATATATATATATATATATATATATATCAAGAGGACCAACAAAAAATTCTGTGAGAAAAAGCAACTTTTAGTGCTTATTATGTATTAGTAGAAAATATGTTTTCCCTTATCAAAATATGATTTCATCGAAGAAATGATGATGAAAAAGAAATTAACGCACCATCAGTCTTGGTAGCACTGATCAACTTAAGGGAAATTTGGCGGCTAAAGATGGCAGTGAGATCATCAACTGCATGGCCAAGTAAGTCAGTGGCAGTGCCGAGGAGGCCGTCGAATGCCCCGGCAACGCCACCGTTGGGGATGGAGGATATGGTGTCGAAGTCCAAGACATTCTTGGGCATCAACACCACAGTCCCCTTGATCTTTTGACCCTTGTTGAAGAGAAATGACATCTTTTCAATTTGTTCTTTCTTCAATTTACACAAAACTCTTATATTGGAAGAAGCTGGTTTCTTGTGACGATGCAAAGGAATGTTTTGTGCTATTTATAGACCAAGTAACAAGTACAATCTATGACCAAAAGTATGGTCCACATTAATCAAATTAGATACACTAAAATCTATTCACACTAAAAATATTAGATTTGATTAGATATTTATATTATTAATTATATTAGGTGTATTCTAAAGAAAAAGTCTAAGACAACAACTTTATTAAATTCTTGTCAACATGTACTAAAAAAAAAAGTAAGTAATTTTATATCATTTGATGAAATCTTACACCATTAAAAATATTATTGATGGTTACTTAATAGCTATAAATCACAAAAGTTACTACCCCCTAATACTCCTCGTATTCTAAATCATCAAAATCATCTACTAACAAAATAGTTCTATTTATATTGTTAGAAGTATAAATACTTTCACTACAATTTAAAATTTTTTCGAATAATAATAATAATATTTATTTATTTATTTTTATTAAATTATTAAATTTAATTTTTAAAATATTTTTTTATTCATTTTTAAATACTTGATAGTAAATTTAAAAATTTTATATTAGATATTTGTTATAAAGATCAATTCTTAAATTTAAACGAGATTAGTATTCTTTTTTAAAAATTAATTTAAAAAAATATTATTTATTTATTAGTGTTTCTTTTCTTAAAGTTAACTTTAATTTTTGTCTTAATAATTGCATTAATTGAAAGAACTTTCTCAATTATGAATATCATTAAGAATCCGTTACTTCTAATTATATAGGAGGTAAATTTCTAAATAATTGTTTAGTAAATATATAGAAAGAGAAACATTTTAATTGTATTGTCAAGCAAAAGATTATTTAATCTTTTTCAAAATATAAAACTTAAAAAAAATTAAAATATTATATGTTATTATTTTAAATTACTATTTTAATTTGTTAATTAGATATTTTGAAGACTAATCATATTTTACAATAACAAAATATATTTATAACAATAATCATATTACGTGTACATAAAAAATAACCACTTTTATAGAATATATGTTAACAATGAATTCAATAATATATGTATTTATTATTATATTTTGGTAGCTAAATTTTATGTATACATAATATGTTATAAAAATTATTATGTTATATATACTTTAATTATTTCCACTGTCAAAATCGTTTGGATCTATTATTGTCTACTAATATAAAATATTTATTAGAATACAAAATACATATTAAAAATGAATTAAACAAGATATGTATTTATATAAAAATATATATAATAAATAATTTTAGTAGTTAATTTTAATATATACATAATATTTTTATTATATTTTTTAGACTCAGATATTGATTATTACTGGATTAAAAAAGGTGAAAATACCTATTTACTCTTTTACACATAAAAATTATTTTTTCGCTCTTTTACACTTATTTGTTTTAAAATTATTATTAAATAATATTTTTAAATAATAAAAATAAATCAATTAAGTTTAATTTTTTATTATTTTTAAGTTTTACTCATATCTACATATTTAGATCGAATCCGCAAATATATATTTAAAATTTGTTATCCAAACTTATTTATTTGAAAATTGATCCGATCTGATTCGATAAACAGATCGAATTGTGCATTTATAAATTTCGAATCAAATACAAATAAATATCACAAATTTTTGAAACTGAATTTAAATTTGTACGTACACTCCTAAATACAATAATGATAGATCTAGAACATTTATGTTAGAGGATAAAAATAATATACATTACTATCAAAAAATATATTAATTTAGAATAAAAAAATAAAAGTGCACATTAGTTATTCTAATACAAAAAAATGCTCGTCTAACTTTATCTTTATCATTTGGATCATAATTTAAAATTGAGTCGTTGTCTAAAATTAACTACAAAACTTTTCACATTGAAGAGACTAATAGAGTGACTTCAAATTCTAATGGTAAGTTTTTTTAGAATATTTTTTTGTTATTATTTCTAAAAATAAAAAAAATATATTCTAAATTCGTAAATTGGTTAATTCACTTTAGAAATTTATATGCGACATAGTTATATATAATAGAATAAAACGAAAGATAAAAAACCAAAATAATAAGGATCAATAAATTGAGAATAAAATAACATATATAAATTCATGAAAAAAAATAAAAAATTAGATTAATATCTAAATTATAATTGCTTGAATTAAAATTTGTAATTAAAAATATCAAAAAAGAGAAACAATAAAATTAGAAGATACATAAAGTCATAGAGAGCTATATAAAAAAATATAAAAAATTTAAAATTTATTTTTTGATGAAGAGAAGATGATCAATAGACAAAGAATAGGAAAAGAAGATTAAAAATATAAAACTAAAAAACGATTTAAGAGAATAAAAGAATAATGACTAAGAAGACTAAATTTAATTAGATTAATTAATACTCAAAATGATAAAAAAAAATAAAAAAAAATTTTAAAATTTTGAATAATTGAATTTTATTTATTTATAATAAAATTATTTAAAATTTAAAATGAACACACATTATATATGTATATTTTTTTATAAAAAAATTGAAATGAGAGTGGGAAGAAGTGTCCCCCCCCCCCCCCCCCATTTTAGTAAGTAGGTCCGTGCCTGGTCCTGTGAGTTCCAATGGTTTATTTTTAAGTTTAAAAAAAAATCATATGCTAAACGTGATGATCATAAACTTCCAACGTAGTAGGTTTAGTTTTTAAAAAATAAAGTTAATTGTCATCATACATATCGCCTATTAAATTGAATATGCCTTTCGGTATGGATTATTAGTACCCATTTAACTTATTTATCATTCCAAACACAGTTTCAATGTGTTTTTAAAATACACAAATCTTATTATAAGTCAAGTTGATTCACTCTTTTATTACTACTGGACGAAGGCTTAAATAAATAAATACACAACATGATATGAATTTCACCGTCATCTTATCATATACAGTGGAAGAAATATATAAAATTAATGTAATAAACATATTAATTGGATATTTAATTTGTATATAAAATTGATGGTACATAAAAATTAAAATTTTAAATAAAATATTAATTCAAAATATATAATATTAATAAAAATGGAATTAGTATTTAATTATAGAGTAAAATAATAAATAAATTTCTGAAAAATTTATATTTTAAATATATTAATATTTAAAAAAAATACCGATAAAATCTTATAAGATAATAAATATAGATAAATTAGTTTAAAATAAGACATTTTATTCAAAAACTAATTTAAAAATAATATATTCACATCTACTATAATTTTATTAATATTTTTTTCTACAAAAATTATTCTGTCTAAAATATAAATTTTCAGAATTTATTTATTATTTTATTCTTAACTATAATTTCTACACATATCCACGGAATTCGTAAACACGTTTTTCCTTGCTTATAAGCGTAACAATGGTGTAATTAAATTGGCTCATCACGCATAAGGCAAGGACTCAAGGCGAATCGAAGATTCATTGTTTCTGCCGAACAAAAAAAAGCATCCATATAATTTCATAAAGAGAAATAAAACGAGCTAAGTTTTGAAGTGGTCTTTGAAATTATACTCGAAATTTAAAATAATTCTTAAAATTAATAATTATTTATTTTTATTCCTGAAATTGTACTCCAAAATCTAAAATCGTTCTTCAAACACGTTCCATTTATTTGGCGCCCATAACAACTAGTAGAGGAGTCCCGATCAACTTTTCAGTGGTACTTGAATGAAATGTACCTAAAAAACGATTCTAAATTTTGAAATACAATTTTAAAAACTAAAATGAGTAATTATTAATTTTAGAGACTACTTTAAATTTCGAATGTAATTTCACAAACTACTTTAAAACTTAACTCGAAATAAAATTAAAGAAGCAATTAAAATGTGATTCTCATGTTACCAATAAGAATAAGGTACATTTGCGAATTGAGTAGAGTTTGGCTCAAATTATATTAGAGCGTAAGTTCATCAACACTTTGTTGGTGAGGATATAATATATGTAATTTCTCGAATTGCGTGCAAACAAATATTTTGAAAAATTTTACTTGGATTTATATACTTTTAATAATGTTCATGAATCGCTCGGTTACTAATATTTTTCATTTAATGAAAGAGAAACATAATAAACAAATAAGTACAAAAAAATAAGACTAATTTCCTATAATTATCTAAATATTAAAATGATACTTATACATTTAAGTAAAATCAAACATTTTTTGAGATGGAAAATAGTATTTTTAAAATAAAAAACTCATGGAACTGATTAAGAGTTGAATTTTTTTTAAAATAAAATTAAAAATAAAAAAATTTTCTACATAATTAAATATATGACATGTTTTTTTTTATTTTTTTTATTTGGTGATTGGAATGGGAATTGAGTTCAGGACTTAATTAAAAAGAAGTATACTAAATTACTTACCCTGACCAATTGAGCCTATAAAATGTTATTAAGATGTTTTCTTTAATTTTGGTCATTTTCATTTGGTGCCTTTCGTTGTCAATGACACAACCAGAATATTTTTAAAATAATTTTATTAAAATAGAACTCCGGTTGCATATGGATTATGGAGTGATCTAAAATTCAAAACCTTAAGAACAAAATTTCCGAAATGGATTTAAAGTTAATAATAATAATAATAATAATAATGACACATCATTAGGTTTTTTTTTTTTACAGTATTTTTTAACTCAGTAAGTCAAAGACTAATCTGTCGCGGTATTGAACTCCATTTAAAGATTTGCTATTAGCCAATAGATTACTGCGTGCACAAAGCAGGATTCGAATCCCAAATATTTATTTAAGCAGACTAATGAACTAACTACTAAACCAACCCAACTTAGTTCACATGTTTAGTTATTAAAACAATCATTATTTCATAATGCTGGAGGAAGCCATCCACAAAAAAAAAGTATGGGAGCAGTAGAAGAGAAAGTGAGTAGGCAAACGCCAAATGCACCCATCAAAGATCCAAATAGTAATAGATAGACTAAGAAATTAGAAGTACCAATAGCAAGTGAGAATGTTGTCTAACTACAGAAAAGTATTGTTAAAGGTACAAAGTTGGCAATTGACTTTCGTTTACTGCAGCAAAAGATCTATAGGGACTGGCCATGTGTAACACAGGTAAGGAAATTGGGGGCATATAAAGTAATAATAACGTTCGACACGGTGCTTAGTGCTGAAGAAGCTTACACTTTTAGAATGAATGAATTATTAAAATTATTTTATATGGTGTGGAGATGGGACGAGACTGAGAAAAGCGGGTCCAGAAGGGTTTGGTTGGAGTGTTATGGAGTTCCATTACATGCATGGTCAAGGAATACCTTTCACAGAATAGGGGAGCAATGGGGCGAAGTGGTGGAATGCAATAAACTAATGGAATCGTGTAATTCATTCAGTGTGGGTAATACGTGTGTTTTCGATACGATTAATGAATGGATTCACGTTACAATAGGAACAAGTGGATTTGACGTCCTTGTAAGAGAAGTCGGTGGAGAGGTGTATCGGGAGAAATGCTTTCGAAAGAGTAAGGCAGAGGCAGGAGACAGGCACATGATAAATATCGAACAGACGCAGCATGGAGGTTCTAGTTGCATTTTGAATCATGCAGATGAACGAAGGGCGGTGGACTGGAATCAGGCGGCGGTACTGATGACGGTAGACCATAGGAACGACGAAAAAGATAAGGGCAGACTGGTAATTTCATGTCTTGATATGAATGAATGGAAACACAAAAATTCAAATTCATATGACGGGAATGGTAATTATGCGACATTAATGGACAAGAAAGATTCTCAGGGATCATATGAAATTAATAAGGATACTGACTCAGAGGAAACGGTATCTAATAATTATGAAGAACGTTTTGGTTGCCAAATATATGATGGCACAAGGCATGATAGTGGGTTGGGAACCTTTAGGCCCAACAAGGTTACTATGAAGCAAGATTGTGGGGTGAGGGACAGGGCCCGTTGGACTAGGGCTACAGCAGGACTTCCAATCCGGCTTGGGTCTGACCCGGCTTCAACTTTGACCCGACAGAATTTGATTCCTCTAAATCAGGTTCCTTTGAACACGGTGGCTCCAAGCTTTGTTAACGAAGACAATGCGACGCGGCATGAGGGAGAGCAGGGTCTGGGAGGTCTCGCACCGGAGGTAAGGAGGGCTTTCGATGTGCCAACCCAGTAAGGAAGGAGGCAAGCAACCGTGTGTCTTGAGCCTGGACGCATGTACGGTGCAGGGGGCGAGTCGCGACACCAGGTAGAAGAAGGTTGTGTGCAGTGACGCGAGACGGTGGAGGGTGCAACGAAGGCAGTGGCTGGCGGACGTGTGATGAATCTATATTTGATGATGATTTTTTGTTAGAATTGAATGGATTTCATCATATAAACTTGCACTTATTCCCTTAAATAGCATGCTTTTGAACTTTCCTCCCAATTTGGGCTTGATTAGAAAAATATGCTCTTTTGTGCCTAATTTAATCTATTTTATTTCATTTGCCTTCCATTCGATGCCTTGATATTGTTTGTGAGTGATTTCAGGTGTATAAAGTAGGAATGGCTTAGAGAAAATGGAAGAAGAGCATGCAAAGTGGAAGAAGCATGAAGAATCAAAGGAGATGAGCACAGAGACATGTGCGTACGCACAGACCTGCGTGCGTACGCACAGCCGTGCAATCAGAGCTCGTGGATTGCTTCAAGCGCATCGCGCGGTCATTCGGAGTATCACCCAGTGTGCGTGCGCACAGCTACTTGTGCGTACGCACAGGAAGAGATTTTCGCAAAGTGTGCGGACGCACAAGTCTGTGCGTAGTACGCACAGGTGTTCGCACATGCCTTCATTAAAATGGCACGTGACTCACGATTTTGGGGGTTTGGAGGCCCATTTCTGAAGCCATTTAGCTCATATTGAAGGGGAAATGAAGACCATAATATAGCATATCATTAGTATAGCTTAGAAGTAGTAGTAGGAAGCTTTTAGTTTAGTTTTTCTCTAAGTTTTTCATCTTCTCTATTAGGGTTTATATTAGGATTTTACATTCAAGTGCCATTTCTAATTTTTATCTTGGATTTTCTAGCTTCCATTGTAAGTATCTCTTTGTTATTACTCTTTATAGTTACATTGTTCTTACTCTTTCTTATAATTCAAGTTATAGTTCAATTTTACTTCTCTTTTGCAATTTTAATTTCTTGTTGATGGATTTGATGTTTAATGTTTGTTTCATACTTTCTTGTGTTATTCTTGTTGATTGAGACCATTTGTTGCTTTAAGTTTCAAGCCTTTTCTTAAATTTTTCATGTTTAATGTTTTTGCCCACTAAGTGTTTGACAAAATGTCAACCATGATTTTAGGCTAAATTTTTTGTTCTTGCTTTGGAGAAAGTGAGCAATTAGGTTCTTAGAGTTGGAATGTCCAACATTTAATGTCAATTCTTAGATTGTTAATTATTCTTGTTCCCACTAACGCTAATTTGTTGCTAAGACAATTAGCAATCAATTTAGGATTTGTGGGTTAAGAACACTTATGCTTATTTAACTTACTTTTCGATGTGAGGGTTGATCAAGTGAGACTAATTCATTATGATTGTCATAGTTGTGGTTCCAACAAGGAATGGACCCTTAGCTCACTCCAAGCCAAGACTCTTTTTATGCTTTCAATCTTTTACACACACTTATGTTAATCTCTTTTATACTTTACTTGTTTATAGTACATAGTCGGTTCTTTAATTTCTTCATTAGTTCAAGCATTACAATTTTGCATGTTCTTTTATTGCTTTATATGTTCATTTTTTTATTGAAAACTCCTTGATCACTACAACCGGAATTGTACACTCATTGATCTCAAGTGTCCTTGGGAGACGACCCGGGAATTAAACACTCCCAATTTTGAATTGGTTTTGACTTGTGACATCTTTTGAATTTAAATATTTGATTGTGAGAGTTGTGGTTGGTTTGGACTATGCTACCAACGAAGTGATGCTTGTTTTGATCGATTCCAAACCGGTAATAGTTCTCATTATCAGCGTGATGAAGGGATGACCTTCGCAGTGCAAGCCACCATTGACGAGAGTGAATGAAGGCATATGAGGAAGGAGACAGCCTTGATCACCGAACCAAAACTTATGCAACGGACTCCCTGCGACTCCGACGAATCGATGAGGACGCGGATTGTAGGAGCTATGAGCCAAGGTAATGTTGAAGGCATAATTAGAAATTGCAAAGAAACAGAAGCGGACCGGAAAATTCTGGTTAATGGGTTAGGGAATGTGTTACATCGGCATCTATCTCTATTTTGGTTAATGGGTCTCCATTGAAACCATTCAAAATGGAGAGGGGACTACGTCAGGACGACCCATTATCGCCGTTTTTGTTTGTTCTGGTGGTAGATATGCTTAACAGAATGATTGGGGAGGCAGTTAGAAATGGTCGGATATCGTCACTCTTAGTCGGTAGGGATAATATAGAGTTATCACATCTACAATTTGTTGACGACACTATATTATTCTGTCCGCTGTAGGAGGAGACAGTGAGAAACTATAAGAGGCTTCTGAGGTGCTTTGAAATGATGTCTGACTTGAGCATCAACTTTGAGAAGTCTAACTTGATACTAGTGAACTGCAGCCAGGAGTGAGTTAATCGGATGTGTCAGCTACTAGGTTGTCAAGATGTAGCTCTACCAGTGAGGTACCTTGGCATTAGCCTAGGAGCGAATTCACGGTTGGTAAAAATTTGGAAGCTGGTTATAGATAAGGTGGAGGAGAAACTCAGTTTATGGAAAGCAAAGATCCTTAGTAAGGCTGGTAAGCTGGTACTTATTAAGTCGGTAATTAACAGCCTATCTATTTATTACCTGAGTTTGTATAAGATGCCTAATACGGTTGCATGAAGAATTATATCCTTGCAGAGGAGGTTCTTTTGGGGGAAGGATGATGGTAGACCTGGTATGGCCCTTGTGAAGTGGGAGCTGATCCAAGCACCAAGGAAGCTAGGAGGTTTAGGGGTGGGTGATGCGGTGATCCGTAATACGACTTTATTGTTTAAATGGTGGTGGCGGTTCTCTAAGGAGGACTGTCCTCTATAAAAGAAGATTGTATGCTCCTGCAATAGTTTGAACCCAAATTACTTGTTGTCAACTCAGACATTACCGAGGAGGGGCGGTCCGTGGAGAGACATATGTCAAGTACAAATAAGGGAGTAACATGTCAGACAGAAGATGATTGATGGCCTTGCTATGGAAGTAGGAGATGGAAGATCCACCATATTTTGGGAGGATATATGGCTCCAAGTGGGAAAGCTGAAAGACTCATTTCCGAGACTCTTCTTGATTTCAAACAAAAAAGGATCAGTAATTAGGAATTGTGGGTTCTGGAATGGGATAGAGTGGGTTTGGCACTTTCAATGGAGAAGAAAACTACGACAATGGGAGACAGATACATTGAACCAACTGTTTCATGTCTTGCAATCTGTTAGATTGATAGCAGATGTGCAAGATAGAGTGGTGTGGAAATTTGACAAAGAAGGCGTTTATTCTACTAATTCGTTTGTGCAGGTTTTGCAAGAAGAGACTTTAGATGAGGAGCTTCTGAGATACAGGTTCACAAAAAAATCTGGAAAGGCCTAGTTCTGCCTCGAGTGGAGTTATTTGCATAGTTTGCATTGATAGGTCGGGTCAATACAAAGGACCGGCTAAAAAGACTGAAAATCCTACAACAGAATGATGATTTGTGCGTGTTGTGTAAGAAAGATGTTGAAAATATACAACATTTATTTATCAACTGTGAGTACTCTTGGCAGGTGTGGTGTGCTTGGATCTCGGCGTTTGGACAGACATGGATTATCCCTGGTACTTTGAAAGAACACTTTGAGAGCTGGAGATCCGTGCCGATGAAAAAAGAAAGGCGCAAGTATTGGCTAATTAGGTTCTTCTCAGTTATATGGATTATTTGGTTATGCCGAAATGATGTCATTTTTCACAGCAAGACAACAGGAATTGATGACTCTATGGAACAATCGTTTTTATGTACTACAGAGTAGTGTTATAAATAACTCATATTGTTGATAGCTATATCGAAGATGATATAAGTGTTCTTGAGCCTTTATCGTTCTTATGTTTGTCTTACATTACTCTACTTGTGTGTTGAGCTTTTTCTTTAAAAAAAAAAATACTCCAAACCCAACACCTGCATATATATATTTTTTAATGCTATATATACAAAACAAGATAAACATAAACGTTACATTAAGTAGTCATCAACATATATATTATTGCTACGGGCTGCACCCTTATTTTAATGTTGGTCTATCATCTTCTTCTTGATCACCAAATGTATTAAAAAGCCCAAGTTCATTCCCCGAGGTGGACAAGTTAGTTTTGTTTATTCCTCTTTATTTCATGATTGGTGTGTCAACCTGTGATCCTAAAATGATATCATTGGCATGCGTGACTCATGGTTCTGTATTTTTGTATTTGTTTTTGACATTATAAATAGGTAGTATTCATTTTTTATTTTTGTGAACAGAGGGGTTAAAGGATCGAACATCTCTAGAATGAGACACTCCATATTCATCATCAAATAACAAAAAATAAATTTTTGTCGAGAAAAAATTCCAGTAATGAGTACTACAATTTTATTGAAGGCTGTAATTAGTTAATCAATCCGCACATACATTAACCTCCCTATAAATATGAACCAAATGGATCATCTAATTTTTTCCCGTGAGTTCTTTAATTTTGCAGTAGAGCATCGATTCAGCGTCAATGGAGTCTTTACTTTGAATAACACTACTGATGACCGCTTGTAAGTCAAGCTCCACCTTTTCACCCTTTTAAAACCTAGGATCCACACCATTTCCAACTCTAAACAAAGCCCCATAATTCTGCCATATAAGCAAAACACGCTCCCAAATTTCTGGTGAAACCTATCACCCATTACCATCACTATTTTGAATTACGCTACCACACCCAGTTTTATCAGGATTGTTGTTGGCTGCTCCATTCGTATTGACTTTGACCCAGTCTTTTGGAGGGGTGCCATTTAATATAGGTTACTAGCGAGCATTGAGATGACGCTCCAGACTCTATTTTTTTAAGTATTTTTATCAAATGAAATCATCTTTAGTGTGTACTATATTAATTTTGTTTTTTAATAAATAATTTTGTTAGTAATTTAAATATTTATGAATAAAAATAATAATTTATTATTTTTTTCATTGTCTTTCTAAGATTCATATCAAATAAAGTCATATCTGAACAATTACATTTTCTATTTTTTTGGAATAATTATTACGTTTAATTATTTGTCTTTATAGTTTTATTAAATTTATACTTAGATCCTTATATTTTTTTATAAATCAATTCTTACACTATTTTTAATTTTATAATTAAATTCTTATCAGCATAAAAAATATTAAAATTTATATAAATAATTTATTATTTCTTCTCATTGTCTTTCTAATTGGTCGTAAAATGTTTTTTATATTTTTTTATATTTCTCTTCAAATTTTTTTGCGTTTACTTTTTATGTTTTTTTAGTGTATTTACATTTAAAATATTTACGTATTTACTATAACAAAATTTATGTATTTTTTGGAAAAAAAAAACTTGTGTACACCAAACAAGGAGAGAAATATAGAGGAGAGGGAGAGGTGCCCCTATTAAAGTGTTATTTTTTTTTATATTTACACCATTTCATGGGCTAACTGTAATTAGCTTCCTCTTATTAAATGGTTTTTTTAGAGTGATGTTAGATAACCAAAAAATAATTAAAATATGGAAATTTTATATAAAAATTTTTATTCTCTTGATAAGCAAGTGATATATACTTCTTTAGCACTTATTCTCCTTATCACCTACTATTTTGCTGCATGTTTAGAGTTATTAATGTTCTTTCCAAAATCAATTTCAGTTTCTCCCAAATCAAATCCCTAACATCTCTCAATCACATTATTATCCATTAAAATGCAATATTTCTCTGCAAAAATTATGAAAATTAAATTAAAAATTTTTAACAACTTCTACTATACAACTTATATTTTACATATAGACTATTAAAAAATAAAACATAAAATATAAACAAAAATTAAAAAATAAATTTTTAAAAATAATTATTAACTCGTTATATTAAAATCAATAAATAAGCATACATATGAATATTAAATAAAAATATTAAAATAATTAAAATCATGACCTATTAGTGCACATATGAGATAATTTGAAAAATACAATAAGACGTATAGTTTAAAATTTGATAATATTAATTATAAAAATTTATTAATTATAGACATCATATAGGTATAAAATTATGAATATTATGAGTACAAATTATGGATGTTATTAACATGAAATAATGGATGTTATGTGTATGAATGTATAGATGTTATGAGTAAATTTATCAATTGAATAAATTAATTTAAGGATTTGATATTTTTTAAATTCAATTATGATAAAATTTTAAAACATGTGTTAATTTTATAGTTACTTATGCAATAACTAGAAAATGATATGTGTATGGATGTAACATCTAATAAACATGAATTTAATTTATAGATGTTAGTTGTATGTAATTATGAATGTTATGTATATAAACGTATGAATGTTATGTGCATGAACTTAGTTAGTACAATATAATTATAAATGCACATAAAAAAATTAAAACAGTTTTTATCACACCTCATCAAAACTAGAGTAGTTTTTCATATTCTAAAAAATTGATTGACTGGTAATAACCTCGTCGGGTGAGTCCATTTGTTGTTCAAATTCTTCAACACTTTCTATCATAGGTACCGTATTAAGGTCGAATTCAAATGCATACTATTTGTAATGATAAAGATGATTTCTTATAAAATTTCTTGACCTATTCTAATTGTGCTTGCAATGGTATTAGAGTTGTAAATTTTGAATGAAAATAATTGAATTAACATAAACAAAATCATATTAAAGTAGTAGATTTTGTATCTCTCCATTGAATAATGATAAATGACTTAACAAGAATAGAAAGTTAATTACAATAAAAATGATAATGATAATAATAATAAAATAAAAAAGCGTATATGATAATAATCAATTACAATTATTGAATTTATGTGATATTATTGTATTTCTATTAGGCGAAAGAATAAAGTAAGAATCAATTACAATGATAAATCATAACCGTTATTAATTATTATTATTAATCTTTACATGAACATACCAGAAGAATTATATATGCTATTACGTGTGTTTTAGGACAATTAATGTCATATAATCATTTTTATTTTATTCTTAAATATAAAAATTAAATTATAAAAGGGAATATTAAATATTAATTATAAGAATGTCTAATAGTAAGAAATATGATATTATAATTAATATTATTAATAAGTGAAATTGATAAAAATATGATAAATAGAATGATAAGAGAGTGAACTAAAAAATAAAACTGTTATTAAATAATATAAATAAAGTATATTATAAAAAGTTTTAACTAATTATGACTGAAATTTTTTTGTTATCAAATTTTTTCCTTTAATAAAAATGTCTAAATTAAGCATTTATTCGTAGCAACTTTGTCTAACTTGACGTACATTGACTTCTCATTTGTTTAAATAGTTTTTTATCTTTTTTTTTTTAGCTTATTTAGGTTACCCAAAAATATTGCTAGAGACACACACTCACAACAATTACACATAGAAAATAAAATGTTTGATTACACAAAAATATTAGTAAAAAATTGTTAAAAAATATTACTTCACTTTAATTAATGCATATATAATAAATAAATACTAAATAAAACAAGTTGATAATTTTTTTTATCTCGCTAATTATCGCTTAGAAGCAAGCATATCTTTTCTGTTACTGAAAGGTGCAATAATATGAAGGCCACGTCTCTCGTGCCTATGTTTCTTGTACCTATTGGTGGTTTGAAATTGATCAATCAATAAAGAGATGATACGTGGTATTGCTTAGTGTTGTGATTATCATAGATGATAATAGGATATAATCAGATAGTCCAATAATATAAAGGTTTCATTCCCAAATTCCAGCAACACAACGAACAATAAACAATAAGGAAAGAAATTTTTTTATTTTTTAAAAATGATAAAGTTAATATTAGTTAATACAAAAAAATTTAAGAGAAAATTTCATTTTCTTTTTCTGTGAGATACTAAAATGACACGTCTCTTCCCTTTAATTTATAAATGTACATTCTCTTTCCTTCTAACTTTTAAAAAATTTTTTCTTTAGTCCATTTTAAACTTTTTGTGTTAATTAATGTTAATTTTATTCATTTTTGAAGAAAAAATTATTTTAAAAAAAAACCATTAACAAAAATTTTATTTTTTATCATTAAATTTTACTTACCAAAATATCTTTTAATAAATTATTTTTTTATTAATTAAATTATATTTTTACAAAAATATTTTTTTAAAAAATAATAATTAAATTATTTTTTTCTAAGATACCTATCCTTCAATAATTTTTTTAATTATTAAATTGTGATTTTACTAAAATTTTTGTTAATAATTATTTTTATATTTACTATTAATTTTTTGATATCAATATATATTATTTTAACATTAAATGAAAAATCTTACTATTGCTAATATGTATAACAATGAACATATATTAATATTGAAAAATAATCTTACTAAATTTTTTTTATTTAATGTTTAAATAATATATATAGATATCGAAAAATTAATAGTAAAACATAAAAAAATTTGTTAACGAAAATTTTGTTAAAATTATAATTTAATAATTAAAAAATTATTGAAGGTTATTTTAGAAAAAATAATATAATTATTAAATTTTTAAGATATAATTTAATCAATAAAAAATAATTTATTAAAGGATATTTTGGTAAGTAAAATTTAATGATAAAAAATAAAATTTTTGTTAATGGGTATATTTTTAAAAAATAATTTTTTCTTAAAAAATTTATAAAATTAACATTAGTTAACACAAAAAGTTTAAAATGGACTAAAGAGGAGGTTTTTTAAAAGTTAGAAGGGAGGAGAATGTACATTTATAAAATAGAGGGGAGAAAAATGTCATTTTAGCATCTCGCAGGGGAGGAAAATGAAATTTTATCAAAATTTAAAATAGATTAAAGATAAGATTTTTTAAAAATTAGAAGGGAGGAGAATGTACATTTATAAAATAGACAGAAACGAATCATAATCACGGTATTCAAAATATCATATATGTCACGCCCATAGTCATTTTAGCCACCAGATGGACATAGGCACCAGAGACTACACCTAATATGAATCCCCATAGTCATAGCTAAGAAGGGAGCAAACTGATGATACACATCCAAGCACAATGCTATCTGAAATCTCTAAATACAACACAGGATTACCCAAAATGCACATGACAATACCACAAAGAAATGCATAATAAACTTGCATCTCGGATTATTAGAAAAGTAACAAGCTGTAAAGGAACACGCAGGCACTGATTTTAGATAGAGATACTGTTTGGAATGCCTCTGAAAGTAAGGCCTTCATCACTGGTAGGACGGAGCAGAGTGTATGGCATATGAACAGGTCCAATTCTGTTTCTAAGGCTTGGCTCTTTGTTCCTCTGCTTGATTTTTGCCTCGATATCCGCCAACTTGTTTCCAAACTTCTTGAAGGCTTGTATGGCCCTCGAATCCGATGTCCAGTTCGAATTGTTAGTGTTGCAAGTGTGAGGAATGTTGAAGTTAGTCCCACATCAAAAAAAGCATAAAAAAGTGAGGAGTTTATAAGATGAGTGACCCATTTACTTGATGACGACATAAGTCTTGGCAAGAAGCCAAATAGTACCTTCAGCACCTTTAGCAGGCAAGACAACTCTGCTAACAGCACCAAATATGTCTCCGCCAGGGTGTGGCACACTTAATTCAATGGCCAATGGTGTCAATGTTCCATCATTTTTCAAGAACAGAATTGTCCTTGTTGCATAAGCCTTTGAAGTCTTAACTCTTAAGCCCGTTTATCTTCCTCAAGTATGGCATGAATGCATGATGCATCATGGTAATCTAAGATGAACAATTTGTTCCTTTCAAGCGCCTGTTACATTACATGTATCAATATATATTTGGTTTTTGAGTAAAAAAACTATTTATATATTTATGAAATATATGTCATTAATTATTAATTACCTCATCAACGGTAAGTCCTTCTAGGTTACTCTCAAGGGTTCCTTTTGTAATTGCACTCGTCTGATCACCATAAATTGAGGGATCCAGTGTGCTTTGTGGTGGAAACACCTAATATTACAAGAAAAAAAAAATCAGAAACAGTTGCCTCCATTTTAGATACACAAAAGTATTATCTATAAATTCAAAATTAGTCTTTCATGTTATTAATATATGTGTTGTTTACTTGTTTAACTCATTTTTAATATATATTTTATATTTTAATATATATTATGTACAAGTGATTAATTGAATAAGATGAAAACTCAGGTGCAGTCGATTTTATGTGAAGTTGATACTTGAGAGCCGTTAGATGATTTGATTGATTTAACTAAATTTTCATCTAACGGTTCTCAACTATCAACTTCACGTGAAGTCGACTGCACCTGAATTTTCACCGTTAAATAAACAGTTCTTTTTGTTGACAGAGTATAAATCTTACATAAGACATGGTTGAATATGAGAAACAATTTATTCTTTTAAAGAGTACTTACCTCAAGGCGTTTAATAACATTTGGATTTACTCCAGCAATCACTTCTCTGGCAAATTCTTCGTCAGTCATCCATGCAGACTTACTAACTGAGTAACTAGTTCACGATAACACAAAAACTAAATTATTTTCTATTTACATTGAATTAAATAAATGGAAATGGGCAAAGCATAAATAATAATGGACCTTGGATGACATGAGGTGGAGGGAACTTGAGGACTTGTTCACCATCTGTACGGAAATTTTCCTTGAGAACTGGTAAGGGGCTGATATCGCTGATGACATCAGTAGGGAGGTAAATTCCACCTTCAAAGAATGCACGAGCATCGTCGAAGCTATCAAACTCACTGTTTAAACCAAACACTGATTGGAACCTTGGTAACACGTTTTGAGCCAAAGATTTGATTCCATATGTAAGGAAATCTGATGACTTCAAGTGACCAAAGATTTCATCTCTTGGAACATAAGTACTTGAGCTCGGTGCCTCGCTCTTGGGATCTGTTCACAATTTTATTTTGATTATTACATTGGTGTTCGAAGGAGACAAGAAGAACACTAGCTTACACTTCTACACCGCTAACAGAGGCGGAAAATGTTTGATGAATAAATTATTTTTATAACTAAGTTTAATTAATTTTTTTAAATGTTTTTTTTTGTTTTTTTTTAACTAAAATTTATGATTATTCATCTTTAAATTATTAGATCAACTTGATTAAATTTTAATTATTAAAATAATTTATTTATATAGCAGTATTATATTATTATATGTTATTTTTTATTAATTTTACCATGAAATTAAGCAATTATTTTATACAGAAGCCGTTAATAAAATAGCAAATTATAAAAAAAACTTATTCAATTTTAATGTTAAAATTATTTTATATGTATTTTTAATCACGTAAAATTATGTCATCAAAAATAATTTTTTTTATATTAATTATATTAATAATCATCTAAAAAATACAGATATAATGATATTTTATAATGTTAATATATATCAAAATTAAATTTAAAATTCAATTACGAATAAAAATATTTTAAAAAAATTAAAATGATAAAATGTCCTCAAAAAATTAAAAGCGTGAAAAAATCAAATATTATATATATTTTTTTTCAAGAAATTTAGATAATAATATAATAAATAATAAACATTGCTAACCTTTTTTTGTCTTTGTTCTTCCAGTTCTACCCCTGCGAGGGTAAGGATATTCGGAAGTTCCTCCAAGAATGGGGCGAACAAGGCTGTTATCCACATCAGGGTTGCCCAAATTATTGTAGACATCATAATCATAGATTTTATCTGCTTCTTTGCGTTCTCCTGTTCCATTTTCTCTTAAATTTTCCAGTTCTTCGTTTCTGTATTTTAATAGTGCACTTGGAAGATAAACCTGAAATGTAGTATATTCAATTTTTTTTTTATTAGGTGAAAATACAGATGTTAAATGATTTAATAAATTTAACTAAATTATTATCTAATAAATTTAAGCTATCAGCTTCATATTTATTACACCTGAATTTTCACATATAGAGTTAACAACTTCAATCAAACAGCGTGACCTAAAAAATCGTTTAAAATAGATAATTATTTTTTGCCATTGATATGGCCCGAATACTACGAGCCTTATAAAGATTTTTTATTTAAATAAAAAATTTATTATTTATGTTTTTTTTTTAAATATGAGATATTTATTTTTTATTTTTTATTATTACTGTATTTTCTTGTTAAGTTAACTAGATTAATTTACTTATATTTTGTTGGCGACCAATTTTTTTCTTTTTTTTTTTATTTTTCACAGTATCCTTCAAATAAAAAATTAATCTGTCGCAGATTGGAGTTCCATTTAATGGTTTGTTGTTGACCAATGAGTTGCTGTATACATTGACGACCAAATTTTTAACATGTACAATTCACAGAAAGAATCAATGATTACACAAGTCGGATTTTTTTTTGTTAAATGAAAAAGCCCGATATAAAACATTCATTTGTTGTGAAGTATTACAATTGAATAAGTCTATTAACTCCTGACAAAAAAAAGAAAGAATAAGAGCCCGTTTGGGAAGTAGCAGAAGTTACTTTTTTTAATTTTTGGATTATAAAAAGTCATAATCTATGTGTTTGGCACTATTTTAAAAAAAGCTTTTAACTTTTCGAAAAGTTAATTTGCAGCTTTTTGAAGAAGTAAAAATATATGACTTCTTGCTTCTCGAGAAGTCATTCTACCACTTACTTAAAAAAATTAATTTTAAAACAACAAAAATCTACTTTCCTTCTTAACTCTATGAAAAATACTGACCCTTCATCACCATTTTCACACAAGGTCTGCTAGAAGCACTGGCCTTCCAGCATCATTCTCACGCGATGTTCCAAGTCTCACCATTTTTACGTAATGAAACATCTGATGGAAGTATTGATCCTCCACCACATTTTCAGACAATATTACATCTAAACAACTTACTGCATATATTCCTTCTAAGTATTTTTTTTTATCATTTTATCACTATTTTTTATTATTAAATTTGTATTCAAGTGTGGTATGAAATTTCAGTTTTAATTTTATTTTTTTCATATGTAATTTTATAGCTTCTTATTATTTTCATAGTTAATTATAACAAGTTCTTGACCTCAATAAAGGAGAAGAGAGTTATAATAGGAGTAAAAATAAAAAATAAAAAACAGTAATAAAATATACATTGACACACATTTTATATTTATTTTTTATTTTCACCTACCATATCATACACAATATTAGTGATTAGGTTATGTAAAATCAACCTTCAATATTGGAAAATATTTGTTATCATGGTTATTTTAATATTCATTCTCTTTTATAAAAAAAATTTATCTTTTGTGTTATTTATCCAAACGCTACAACTTTAAAATAAGTACTTTTATAACTAAAAAACCAAACACAAAATAACTTATTTATAAGTTACTTTTAATAAAAGTCCTTATGTTTTAAGCTCCTTTTCCAAAAGAACTTATTTAAGTTATTTACCTAAACCGAGTCTAAGTCTATTAACTCAACTCAATCCTATTAGCTAATAGTTAGTTCCAAAGGTAAGAGTTTATTAAAAGCTAATTCTAGAGAGATAACAATTGTCTCAATAATAATAAACACCGCAAAATTATATCCTTAATGGATGTAAGATTTTAATATTTTGTTATTTTGTTAAATCTATAAAATAATGTAAAGAAAAACTGATTTGTTGTTTACAAATTTTTTAAAATTCTTAGTAATTTACATTGTAGCCAATATTTAATATAAGAAAAAAAATTCAAAACTTAATTAGAAAAAACATTCAAAATTAAAACTAAAAAAAAATGGACTTTATACTATATTTTTTTGACAATCTTCTATTATAATATTAACTGAAATTGATGTTATAATGTTAGTTCTTTAGCATTATTAAAAAAAAAAATATAGACAACAGTTTTAACCCTTGTAGAAAGGCTACTTACTTCATTAGCAAAGAAGATCGATGCGGTCCTTTTTGTAATTATTGAAGTTGTAGACCCACGAGTTGCAAACAAAGTAAATGCTTCCATGGTTTGGGATGTCTTCAAGAGTCACACTAACGAGGAAGAACTCAGTTTGCATGTAGTTTTTGAGATAAAATACTGCTTGAATTCCAAACTCAGCATCATATTCAAAATAAATATCGTATGCTTCTTATGCCTTGCTCCCATTGTGGGCAAGGTTGGAAGATGATTCTCTACATAAGTTTCCTTTCCAATTTTTCCATTTCCCTTTTCTTAAAAAAAACGGAGAAAATAATAAATAAATTTTTTATTTTTCATTTTTAAAAAAATAAATTTTTTATTAAGTTCAATTATAAATAAATTTTTATTTTTGTAAATGCTGGAAAAAAAACATATAAAGTCCTCTAGCTAGCAATAGTTTAAGTGTTTGTTTGGGTCACATTAAATTGATAATGAAAAAAAAAATTATTTTTTAGCGTGTTTGATAAATTTTTAATAGTAAAAATAAAAACACTACAAACAATAATAACAACAAGCATTATCCCATTAGGTGGAGTCAACTACATGAATTAAACGACATTATTGAGCTCTGTCAAATATCATGTCTATAGAAAAACCGTTTACATGTAGAAAAAATAAAAAATATTAAAAATAAAAACATAAAAAAATAAAAATATTTTTTTGAGAATTTATAATTTATACATTTTATATAATAAATAAATAAATAATATTTTTATATTATTATATCCAAACATAATTAATAAATAAAAAGATTTTTTTATATAAAATATCTAAATATAAAATTACTTTTACTAGATGTTTTTAATAAAAAAAATAACTCAAAAAAAATCTTAAAAATTCAATCAAACAGATCCTAAATCTAAATCTAGGATTGAATAACTTATGTGTCTTCTGTTTATTGAGATCAGAGACTTATTTATAGTGTTCTCAACAAATTATAATAAACTATGAATTTGCAATGATATTGAACTTTGTTTGTTTGCGCTCCTAACGTTAAAAAAAAAAATTTGTTTTCAAAAGAATTATTTATTTTTTTAGATTATTTATTTCATCAAAGAAATGATGATGAGAAAGACATGAACACACCATCAGTCTTGGTAGCACTGATCAACTTAAGGGAAATTTGTTGGCTGAAGACGGAAGTGACATTATCAACTGTGTTACCAATAATGCCAGTGGCAGCGCCAAAGAAGCCGCCGACGGCCTCAGAAACGCCGGCGTTGGGGATGGAGGATATGGTGTTGAAGTCCAAGACATTCTTGGGCATCAACACCACAGTCCCCTTGATCTTTTGACCCTTGTTGAAGAGAAATGACATCTTTTCAATTTGTTCTTTCTTCAATTTACACAAAACTCTTATATTGGAAGAAGCTGCTTGCTTGCGACGATGCAAACGAATGTTTTGTGCTATTTATAGACCAAGTGACAAATATAAATCAACGACCGAAAGTGTTCTTGTAGTCCTAAAGAGTTCCAATGGTTTATTTTTTGAAAAAAATCCATATGCTAAACGTGATATCATAAACTTTAAACGAAAGACGTTAATTTTTTTGAAGTTTTGTCATCATATGTATCGCCTGTTAAATTTCAATCACCTACCTTTCGGTGTGGATTATATATTAATATCCATTTATTTATCATTCAAAAAAAATATCCATGTGTTTTTAAAATACACAAATCTTATTATAAGTTAAGTTGATTCACTCTTTTATTACTGCTAGACGTAAGCCTGAAATAAGGGGCATCTAGTGTACAGATGCACTTGTAAAGACTTTTGTCTTTTATGGTTTTGAAAGCGTGTCACTAAAAGTGTTACTTAAAGAGAAAGTGTTACCCTTAATCGTTAACTTGGCTCTGATACCAATTTTTTAATATCTTTTTCAAAATTTCCATTAACTCTTTTCATATGAGTTTATAATTTGTATAGATTTGGTTGGTGATACTTTATAGTTTATAATTTCATAATCAAAAGTATTAACCATTTTTACTACTTCTGATTTCATTTTTATAGTTTTTCAATCTTGTTTTAGTTTATAATATTCTTTTTTGCATGGATCATTGTAAATAAAATCTTTTATCTGTTTGTCTTTTTCTTTAATATAATTTTTAAAATCCTCAAAAACTTCTTTTATTTCTACATTTTCTGTTGTTTCTAAATATCTTTTTAATTTTTCAACTTCATTCTCCATTTTTTCTTTTAACGACTTTAATTCTTTTAAGTCATAATATGGTTTTTCAGGCATTTATAAATTTTTTAAGTTTAGCTCCAACTTGTTTATATTTGTTCTTATTTCTATCTTTTTTATTATAAGGTCATTAATTTCGAACTGAAGATTATTTAATTCCCTCTTATACTCCTTTATTTTACTTTTTAATTTTTTCGCCCTTTTTCTTTTTATTTTGTTTTCTGGTCTTTCAATCTTTGTATACCTCATTATTTATCTTAGTATTTCTGCAAATTCTATCATCTATTCATCACTATTTTCTAGAGATTCTATTAATTTTTCTAACTCTTCAACTTCTCTTTTCAATTTGTCATAGATTATTTTTAGAGCTTTAAATGCTCCTTGATTTATTTCAGAAAAATGTAAATAATTCAACCGATTTTCTCTTCCGAAGAGCTCTTGTTTCTTGTCTTGATAGGTTACATATATTTTTTCTTTATTTATTGTCATAACTTAGTGTTTAGGGTTTCATTTAATTTTTCGACCTTTTTTGTTAATTCTTTTATTTCAGAATTTTCTTCTTTAGACTTTAACTTAGATAAACTTAAAGGGCTATTAATTTTGGATTCTCTTATTTGAAAATTCGATGAAACTAATTTTCCTGATGGTTCTTTTAGTAAAAGAACTGGGTTTTTAATAGCTTTATATTTTGGTATTTCTGTCTTTACAATTTTCTGAAATAATTCATCAACATAAATTCTTTCTCTGTTTTTAAATATTATACTATGATGGCTATTTGTTAAAGCATAATTTATTGCATATGTAATTGAAAATGGTTCATCATCTTGTTCCATTAGGTTCTTTCTGTGAAATTTATAAGCCAAACTTATAGATCTTCCAAGATTTTCAGTTGACAAAGGTATAGCATATCCAAGATGGGCATTGAATTTAACATTTACGTTTGCCAAGTTTCCATGAACAATTCCAATTATTTGATCTATTGGGTCATCAGTAATTCTTTTGTCACAGATTGCTAAGCTTATTGGTGAATTAATTCCTTTCATATATGTAGATTTGATTAAGACTTGTATAGTACTAATATGAATCCATCCAATTTTAGATCTTTTTTGCTGATCCTTAATTTTCTCAATCTGTTTACTCAATTCTTCATCATTTATCAAGGCTATTTCAAGTTCTCCATTGGCAGATTTTATCTTTATAGGGGCTTCAAGTTGAATTTTTCCATAGTATATTATATTTTTTCTATTAAAAACTTCTTTTAAAAGATTTTGTTTATTAAAATTTTCATTTGATTTGAGATTTAATTCTGTCTTTAGAACAGCCTGTTTTTCATTATCTAATAATGCAGATAATCTATAATAGTCAGATTCTTCCGTTAATTCTAAATTTTCTAAATAATTCATAACTAAGAGATTAGGATAAAGGCATACCTTTCTGGAGAAAAACTTCTTTTATTTAGAATATTTTACATAAGATGTTTTTTATCTCCAGAGGGGAGATTGTAGATACTAACTCCAGAGGGGAGTTTAGAATTGGTTTTTCCTAAGGGAATTCTTCTTCAAACTATAGAATCGCCTCGGCAGCTTCCTCCTTACTCTCCTAGCATATGAGTACTCTTAGCCTCCTGCTTTCTATGGTTTGATGCCTTTTACAATTGCCTAAGCAACCTATTTATAATGGTTGGGTCTGATGGACAATTCCCATCCTTACCCTTCTTATGACGTCATTGCTTACGTCATTGTTTATTATCTTGCACCAGCTACATTGTTGGTGCTCTATGACCTAAGCGCTTACGTCACTATGCAATAATGTTGAGAGATGTGTAATACCCGATCTAACCGAAATTAATTAAATAATGAGTTAAGTAGGAGCGAATATGGTTGGAAGATTTGGCAATTGGAATTTGATGATTTCAATATGATATTTGGATTCAGTGAATTTTTCTGAGTCGGAAGACATAGTTTTCTGCGTAAAAGCGCGCAGTGGAATTTTGACCGGCAGTACCGCTGAGACCTGTCTGGTACTGCAGCTGAGAAAATTGATTATGAGTAAATAGGATTAACAAATGAGGAATTATAATTAGGGGAGGTAGAAATATTTGAAGTGCGATTTAGAGCGCTAATCTTAAAGGTTTTGGTCCAAAATTGGGCCAACGGATAAAAATAAGTGAACTGGGCCTAAGTGGGCCCAAGACCCAACATATATAAACATTAGTTATGAGCATTTCAGCTCATTTTGCCCTAAAAAAGGTGTGTGGGGCGCTGAATTGAGAAGAGAGAAGAGAAGAGAGAAAACCTAACTCTCTTTGATCTTCAAACCACCATAACTTGAGCTACGGAGCTCCGATTGACGAGCCGTTTGCGGCCACGCGTCGCTCTTCTCATCCTCTACAATTCTATCTAAGTTTTGTGGTGAGTATCCCATTCATCTCTGTCCAGTTTTCGAAATTCCCCACTGTTACACGTTTTTGGGAAGTTAGTGTTGAAATCTTGTGATTTTGGGTGTTTAGGGATACTCCAACATGGATTCTAAGTGGGTTCTATCCCTACTTCATATGGGCTGAGGTAAGAAGTGCTCAAACCCTTGTGATTTATCATCTTTATGAGCCCTAGGTTGATGTATGTATGTGATATTGGTTATGTTAGTGTATTTGGTGATTTTGATGCACAATTGGGAGGTTGGTATTGCTTGTGGAGCTTTGGTGAGGCTTTGAGCTAAGGGTTGGTGGAGACTTCCATAGAAGAGGCTCAATTGATTTGGCTACAAGAGGTACAGTTTAAGTTTCATTTAAGTACCGTGTGGTGTGATGAGAATTCCTAGGCTAGATGCCCCTAGGATTAAGTTTGGATTGTGTAAATGGTTGGTGCTAATATGCATAGTTGGTATGTAATGTGAAATTAATGATTGGATTGAGAATTGTGTGGCCTTGTATGTTTGGTGTATTGAAAATTTGATGTATTGGGTAATGAGTATTAATTTGTGGTTTATGCATTTAAATTGTGAAATTGGGCCGGAGGCCGTAAATTTTGGGTTGGAGGCCGGAAAGAGGTAAGGGAGGTAAGTTGATGTGTGCATTGTATGATGACACAAGAGATTGGATGAATTTCATATAATGAATATATGAATGATTGGGTTGGTTATTGGATAATGAGGTTTGAGGAGTTGAAGTGTGGAAATTGGTAATTTTGGGTGAAATTGTATAGATGAGGTATGTTTGATTTTGGTTGAGATATATTATGTGGTCATATATGTGAGTATGATTATTGATGCCTTGATGGTATGATAATGCATGAGAGATATGTATGTTGTGATATATGCTTGAGAAATGATTAAGGTTGATTTGGGGGTGAAACCACGTGATAGTGAGTATGATATTGGTTATGTATAATGATGGTTGATTGGAACTAGTACTGTTGAAAATTGGGATGAGGAAGAATGTATGACATGTTGATATGTTTGTAATTTAGCCATTTGTTTGAAATGGGTAAAGATGGTTATATGGCGGTTTTGTGAATTGTGGTAAGGTGTTAATGTATGAGTTGAGGAGGCTTGATGTTAATTTTGATATATTTTGACTGGTTTCAAAAAGGGTTGAAATTGGCATGTTTTGGTTGATTTTGAAAAGAGTTGAAAATGGCTTGTTTTGAAAATGGCACTTTGTGGTTTTATATGAAAACATGGTTTTTGGGCATACTTTGACGGGACATAACTTGGACTACGGATCTCTGTTTTGTGCCAAATCTGTTTAGAAATGTAATTGGATCCGGGATGTCCATGCCGTTCGAAAAACAGGTGAAAAACGATTTAAAATGAGAAAGTTATGTCCGTCGGAAGATTGGGGGTTGAATCTGTGAATTCTGCAGCTTTTAACTTAGAAAATTTTTAGCAGAATGACCCTCCACGCGTAGGCGCACTTGGCGCGTACGCGTCGTTCTTCAAGAAGGCACCATCCACGCGTGCGCGTGGTGTGCGCGTGCACGTCGATGCGCTGCACCCATTGCCCAGCCATTTTCCCGAGAGTTGTGCCAGAGTTGTGCCAGTCTTGTGCTTGGGGCGCAAGTGTACCCACGCGTACGCGTGGCTGACGCGTACGCGTCGTTGTCTATTTTTCAATCCGCGCGTCCGCGTGAATGGCGCGTATGCGCCGATGAGTTTTGTGGCCATCCACGCGTGCGCGTGGAGTACGCGTACGCGTGGCCCTGTTTTCATGCCAAAGTTGATACTTGAGTTTTAAAAGCCAAATCTCATACTTTTAAGCCTCCGATCTCACCCCTTATGTATTAAATCATTATGATATGCTTAGTAATGAGAAAGGAACTATGGGATGTGGTAACTTGCGAGTGAAGCAAGGGGAAAAGTTATGATCAATGGCGATCAACGATGATTATATGAGATATGGAGGATGACGGTAGGAGTACCGTGTATGCCATGAGCCGAAGGGCTATATTTATTGATAAATGGCTGGTTCCTGATTGGACCATGAGCCGGATGGCTGAGTCATTGCCGGGTCACGGCAAAGCCATTATTGATTATGGCTGAGAATAATTGCATATATGATTAATGAATGAATGTGTTAAATGGATAATAATGGAAGATGTTGAAATGTGATGTGTAACCCCGGGTAGTAGGCAGTGGCGTTGTCCACTTGCTCCGGGTGTGAGACGAAAAAGGATGTTTATGATAAATGGGTTTAATTATGGAGTTTTGAATGAATGTATTTGTGATACCTGGGTAGTAGTAAGGGTTGTGGTTCGTCCCACTTGCTCCAGGTTAATGTTTGAGATTTGATAACAATGAGGATTGATAATATGAATTGAGATTGAATGAATATATGTTTGAGATACCTGGGCAGTAGCAAGGGTTGTGGTTTGTCCCGCTTGCTCCGGGTTAATGTTTAAGATACCTGGGCAGTAGCAAGGGTTGTGGTTTGTCCCGCTTGCTCCGGGTTAATGTTTAAGATACCTGGGCAGTAGCAAGGGTTGTGGCTCATCCCACTTGCTCCGGGTTAATGCTTAAGATACCTGGGCAGTAGCAAGGGTTGTGGTTCGTTCCACTTGCTCCAGGTCAGAGTTTGTGACGCCTGGGTAGTAGCCGCAGTAGTGGTTGTTCCACTGGCTCCAGGTTGAGCTGTTAAACACCCGCCTGGGTAGTAGCCGCAGTAGTGGTTGTTCCACTGGCTCTGGGCTGAGTGGGTAGTAGCAAGGGGGTTGTAGCTCAAACCTACTTGCTCCGCAAGGGGTGTTTCTGTCCATGGTTAGCTACCAGGACGTGTCGGGTTGGCTATATAACCGACAGATGATATCATCAGCCATAGGGCAGGCATACATCATTTGCATATGTTTGAATTGTTTGGGTTTGCCTATTTGTTTTGGATTTCTATATCATATATGCTATGTTACCTGATTACATGCTACTTGTTCTACTTGTACCTTATTTGTGTATTACTTGTCTGTATTGCTTGTGTTTGTACAACTGAGAAATCCCTCATGATGGTGTCGGTGGATGTTGGGGGCTGTTCTTGATGAGATGAGTTGATAATGCGATTGCATAATGATGATGATTTTTGAATGAGATCATTTGAGCCCCCTGGGTAGACGCAGTGATGTGATTTCACTAGCTCCAGGCGAGGGTATGATGTATTGATATAAAGTTGCTGAAGCAGAACAACTGGTAATGGTTTTGCTTATAATTCTGAGTCTGATTCGTGAAAGAATCAGCAAATTGGGAAACATGTGTAACATGAACTAGATTTAGTATCCCCTTACGACAGATGCCTATTTATGGATTAGTGAGAATCTAGGCTGGATACTTGGTGAAAAGGAGTTTAGGATGCTTAGTGAGTTTTTATTGCAGTGCATTGTATTTATTTGGCACTTTTACCGTACTGGGAACCCATGGGCCCGGGGTTCTCATTCCGTATATATCTCTTGTTTTTCAGATACAGGTTCAGGTGCTCAGAAGTGAGCTGCGGTTCGTCTGAGAGACGGCGAAGATATTTATTTGCTCTACTTGTATTTTGCTTAGAATCTCTCCACCTTTGTTTTGAAAGGATTATATTATGTGTTGAACTCTTTTGGAACTTGCCTATAGAGGCTCTTATGTTTCCTTTGGGAGAGATTAGGATGTACTGTTGTCAACTACTTTCATACTGTACCCTAGCCGGCCTAAACTTCGCGGGTCGCGACTAGTGGCTATTACTTATGTTATATATATCTATCTGTTATCTATCTCTTAATCTCCTTTATGCCTTGTCTGTATGTGCTTTCGGCTTCACGTTCTATCTTTTCGTTGTGGAAACGTGAGTGATACGTCTTCGCGATTTTATTTCTACTCTTTTCAGGCTTCTCGATTAATACTCCTTTCGAAATTACCTATATTTATATATTAAAAATCCACCAGAGAGTCGTATCACCATAATATCATTGACTTATGACTCGAGCATAAGGATTTGCATATTAGGGTGTTACAAGATGCTTCAGATGTGCTGTCCTCCTCTTTCATCATGTGACCTTCAGATGCATTGTCTTCTTCCTTTATCATGTGGGTTGATTCCGTTTTATTATTGCTTTCTTCAGATAACTCTGAAACACATAGCTGGCACTTGTGGTCTTCTCTGTCTTTTATCAGATAGCAGAGATTCCTCTTTATCCCTTCGGGGAGCTTTTCTAAGAGTCCAGATAAGTTGTAGAATGCTGATTCAAATTCCACTAAGAGTCTCATCTCTCTTTCTTCAATTTCATTCCTTTTACTGGACACAAGCAAAGTATTTCTGCTTTTATAATTGATTCTTGTGTGAGATTCCCTTGTTATCTTTTGAGTTCTTTCGAAGACCCTTGCTAGTGTGCTGGCTAGTCTTCCTTCATGACTGTAGATTGTTAAATCTTGAACTTGATCAATTGGTTGAAAATTTCCTGGGAAGACGGACATGAAGATTACTTGATGTGCTGGAACCAAGCATTCTTCTTCTTCATTAAAATAGGTTGACTATTCGTAAATTTTAGGGATATATCCCTTGGATTTACGTTGTCAATCATATTTTTAAATCTCTTTACTGCATCAATGAATCCTGCAAGAAACTCACTAATAATTTTCAGATCATTAAAAATTAAAATTGTATCAATTAATCCATACTGGAAAAACTGATAGGTGTCAGATGGGGAAGCATCTGGAAATATAACCAGCTTTGTTAGCTGTTCTTTGGCAATAGGATAATATCCCAAGATTGCCCTTTTTTCTTCAGTCCAATTCAGGACTATGTTAAGAGTTTCTCTGAGATTTGATCTACAGACCCTTTTCTTTTCCTTGATTTCAGCCCTTGTAGGAATGTTTCTTATTATTCCTGTTCTCTGGGTTTGAATTGGAGCTTTATCTGCTCTTTTTAGGGTTTGCTCTGGATGAAGAGCTTCATATTCCCTGAAAGATTCCTTTGTTTCTTCCAGTGTTAAAAACCCTCCTTTATGAATTATCCTTGATTGATGTGTAAATGGTGCTGCTTTTTCCCAGGCATCATATACTCCTTTCATGGGGCCATTATAAATTACATAATATTTTTTATCTTGGGTGGATTTTTTGATAATTTCAGCAATTGTTTTGTTTTCTGGAATTTTTTCTTCACCTGATTTGTCCACCACGCTTAGCTGGCTGAACTCTGATGGTTTTGGTTGTTGTGTTGATTTCATTGCTTCGATGGCCTTCTTGAGGGATTGGATCTGTATCCTTATTTGCTGACAATGCTTGCATTTTTCGAGTTCTTGTTCGTATTTTTGAATTTCTTGATCTAATGCGTTGTAGACGAACTCCATTCTCTTGTTAATGTATCTGCAATAACATTTTTGTCACCCTTAATATATTCAATTTTTATTGGATATTGTAACAAAAATAATTGCCATCTTACCAATCGTCCATGATTATAATCAACTTTTAAATTATATCGTATAAAACCTGTTAGGTAACTTGAATCTGTCCTTAATGTAAATTCTTTGAGTAGTAAATCGATTTTCCATTTCTTAAGAGATTTAATTGCTGCCAGAGTTTCCTTTTCATGAGTGGTATATCTCTGTTCTGTTGGAGTAAAAGTTCCTGAAATATACCTGCAAAGTAATTCCTTTGGGGGATATTTAGAATCTAGTGATTCTTTTTCTTGTTCTAAGCTTCTTATAGCTTTCTTAGCTTTTAGACATCCTGACCAGGTTATGTCTGAGGCATCTGTTTCTACTATTAAGTAGTCATTTTCTTCTGGAATATAAAGTTCTGGAAGTTTTTCACATAATTCTTTAATTCTTTGAATTTGCATACTATCTTTTTCATCCCATTTCCATTCTTTTTTAGTACTTATTTTTGGAAATAAGCTTTTAGTATATTCTGTTATATTCTTTAAAAATCCTTGATCAGAAATATAATTTATACACCCTAAAAATCTTTGTAATTGTTTTCTATCTTCTATTTTATTAGGAAATAAATTTACTTTTTCTAGAACATTTGGTTGTAGTTTTAGCTTTCCTTCAGTGGATAGAATTAATCCAAGAAACTCTATTTCTTGTTTTGCTATTCTTGCTTTCTTTTTGCTAAGAACTAATCCTTTTTCTTTACATCTTTCTAAAACTATTAATAATTTTTGAAGATGATCTTCTTTATCCTGTTTTGTAAAAATTAGTATATCATCAATGTACACTAAAACAAATTCATTTAACTCCTTTAGATTTTCTTCCATAAATCTTTGATAAATACCTGGGGCTTGTTTTAATCCGAATGGTAATACATTCCATTCATAGAGCAACACACTTGTTGATTCTTTTGTTGGGCAAGTAAAAGCAGTTAATTTCTTTGCTTCTTCGTCTAAACGAAGTTGCCAATATCCTGATTTTGCATCAAGAGATGAAAACCAAGTTGCTCCTTTGATTTTTTCTAAAATAGAATCTTTTCTTGGAAGTTTATGAGCATCACCAATAGTTGCTTCATTCATTTTCTTATAGTTTATTACCATTCTTCGTTTTCCCCTTTTAATTTCATTATTGTTTTCAACGTAAAAGCTGGAGCCGCATGAGGACTTTTACTTAATCTTATAATTCCTTTTTCCAAAAGATCTTTACATTCTAGTGAGAACTCTTCTCTATCTCTTGCGGAATAAAGAATTTTATTTGGAACATTTATCTCTTTTGTGGGATCTTTTAATTTAATGCTTACTAATTCGTTATTTGTATTTTTAATATCTAAAGGATTTTCAGCACAAATTTCATTCAAAAGTTCTTCTATCTTTATTTCAAGATTATTTTTTGGAATATTTATCTGAAAGTATAGATTTAAATAACATGTTTCTAATATAGAAAATATTTTAAATTTTAAGATCTTATCTATAGTAGTAGTTGGTATTTTTATACGTTTTGATTTTTGATTTATTGAAGAATCGTGTGGAGCTTTTAAAACTATATATGTTAATTCTTGAATGAATGGATGATATAGCTTTAAAAAGTTATTTCCTATGATAAAATCCATTCCAGAATCTAACATATATATAGATGGAACAATGAATCTATAATTTGAATAAAAATTTCAACCATCTCTGCTTTTTGGTCAATTTTATGTATTGATTTGTCAGCTATTCTAACTCTTAATGGTTTCTTTAATTTTTTCCAATCAAGTTTTATATTTGAACTAGCAAAGCATTGTGTTGCTCCAGAGTCTATGAAAGCATTTATAAATTTTTCTGTTATTTTTATAGTAATAAATGTAGCATTATTACTCAGTCTCTGAGTCTGTTTCTGAGACATATTCAAAAATATAGTCTAAGTTATCATCAGATTCTTCTAGTGGTTCCATGAGACAAGATTTAGCAATTTCTATTTGTTTAGTAAGATCCTTTTTATCCTTCTTTTTTGGGCATTCATTTGCGTAGTGTCCTTCTTCTTGGCAATACCAACATTTACAATTTTCTTTTTATTCGGGCAATAGTTATTTCTTTGTCTTTTGTTTTTATTGTTATTTTCTTTCCTAAAATATCTCTTTTTTCTCCAGTTTGGATAGTATTTTCTTCTTCTAAATTGATATTTTCTTTTTCTTTGAAAATTTTTATTAAGACCATATTTTTGAGGTATCTCTTCATTATCCTGACAGCAAATTCTAATTATATTTGCAAATCTTTTTTGAGTTGCTTCTTGCATACAACGTTCTTTTATTTCCTCTCTTATTGCAGAGGTTGCTCCACCAAAATTATTTTCAATTGTTCCTCTATTTATTTCTCTTATAAATCTTCCCATTATAAATTCATTAGCAGGATATGGAAGTTTTGTTATATACATACTGAGATAATGATTTTTATCTTCTTCTTTTAATTTGTAATAATGTATTCTATATTCACATATATAAGACTCCACATTACATAAATCATATATCTGAATATTAGCTAAATGGTTTTTTGCTTCTTGATATTCTTTATTATAGACTTCTTGTCTATGATCTATAATATTTTTTCTAAAAAATTCTTTATATAGAATCATCATTATATATAATATCTTATCATAAGCTGTTGTTTTTGTTTCTAATTCTTCTATTATTTGGTTTTCTATTGATGTCATATAATCTCTTATAGTTCCTTTAGTATGAAATCCTATGTAATTCCAAATGTCTCTTCCAGACAATTCACTAAGTTTTGGATTAGTAAAGGCTTCTAATAAGAAGGAATTCAACCAATTTTCGAAAATTTCTTTTTCGTTCTTTTTGCAGTCTAAATCGAGCATTCTTTCTCCTTCCATTTCCTGGATTTTAGGAACGTATTTTGATGGTATTTTTGTATATTTTGAATCTTTATTTATAAATCATTTTTTAAAAGCATAATTATCAAAACCTGTTTCCCAATTAAATTGATATTGATTATCCTTAGATATTCCAGCTTCATTTTTTACTTGTATTGGAATTGCTGGTTCTTCGTCACTTGAATAGTCTAGAATGTGTTCTTCATTTTCTATATTTTCATCATTTACTAATTCTTCTTCTATTTGAAAACCATGTTCCATAATATTATTTTCTTGAGCCATTTTTAATTGTTTAAAAAGCATTGTAACTTCTTCTAATTTTTCTTCAATATTCATAATTTCAATGGTGGTTTTACTTTTAACTCTGTTATATTGATTATATTTTGAAAATTTTCTTCTTTGGGATTCTCTTTTTCCTTATTTCACTACAAGAAAACACGTCTTTTGCCACGCTTTTAAAGCGTGGCGAAAAGCTGAAAAAAGCGTGGCAATAGCTTTTCGCCACGCTTTTTGAGCTACCGCCACGCTTTTGAAAGGGTGACCTATCAAAGGGTGGCGGTTGCTCTATCGCCACGCTTTTTGCAGCCTATTGCCACGCTTTTTGTTTGCCACGCTTTTTTACAAACGGCCACTTGGAAAAGCGTGGCTGTAGGTGGAGATACGGCCACGCTTTTAAAACGTGGCTGTAGGTGGAGATACAGCCACGCTTTTAAAGCGTGGCGATAGGTGGAGATACGGCCACGCTTTTAAAGCGTGGCGATAGGTGGAGATTCGGCCACGCTTTTAAAGCGTGGTGATAGGTAGAGATACGGCCACGCTCCATAGCAAAAATATACAGCCACGCTTTAAAAGCGTGGCGAAAGCCTTGTTAAATTAAAAAAAAATTTCTTTTTGTTACTTGATCTTTCATTGCTACACAATATAAATTTTCAATCCTTTTTTATTACCAAACCTACAAATATAGTATGCAATTTTTATTACAAGACAAATCAAACAATAATTAGTGAGATATTTACTATAATTATTTTATACATTAAAAAACTATTACTCAAATACAAAATAAATTTCGAGTTCAAATTCCAAAACTAAAAACCGAAGAAAAATACAGAAACAATACAAGTTAGAACTGCTCATAATATATCAAATTACACTAATAGAGATGATCATCAACCTAAATACTTAGTAAAAGATTAAAATCAACCTAAAACTGCTCCACTTTGTGCATTAAGCGTTCAGGTTATCCATTCCAATACTAGCCTGCAGCAAAATATCAAGAACAAATTGAACCAACAACAATGATATATATAAAAATATTATAAGAAATAATCTAATTTATGCATGTATTAACAATTCTAAATTAAACCAGCTTCACATTCTACGATAAAATACTGTTAGATTGAACCACAGAAAGCCAGAAATTGAATTGAATGCTCACTGATTGGTAAATGCAAATCTAAATACCAAACTAAATTATTGAACAACTATAAAGCAGATGCATTATTAGCTCTTTTTTTAAGCGACAAAATTATTTATTTGCAAAACCAATAAAGCAATAAGGTTGATGCAGAATGCTTAAGGTATACCGGTGAGGGAAAAAATCTGCATCCTGTTGAAGAATCCAAGAAAGCAGTGAGATCAACCATGTCTTCAAGTTTGAACTTTATGCCAGTCTCCTCTTCAACCTGTCAGAGGCACAACTAAGCTATGAAGAGAATTGGAGAGAGAGAGAGAAGCCTCACGAACTGCAGTGCCAACGAAATCACCCTTGTCATCATCCAACATTCCAGTAGGCAATTCCAAAATAATTCTTCCAGTAGGAACCCTTGCCTGATAAATAAAAAATAATAAGCATAATATGGAACTCTAGTTAAAATGTTTGAAAAAAAACATAGTTCTCTCTGCAAGGATCCAACATCATAGAACCTGTTCAGTAAGGACAACATAAGTTTCACCATCTGATTCCAGAAGTATCAACACAGTCACAGCAGGTCCTCTTGCAAATACAATACCTGGAACCTAATCACGGTTTACTTTATTATATATAAAGAAAGAAATCAGCATCAGGTGCAAGTGCACAGAAATTACAAGCAAAAGAGAAATGATGGATGCCTAAAAACATAAGGTAAGAAGCAAAAGATCCTAATAGTTGTGTATTTTAGATACCACATACTAGTTCATAGCCCCTTGCTAAAATTAAAACAAGAAAATGGAAACATAGACTGGCTTATAAATGTCAGCTTTAAATTTGAGAAACCTAATGCGCTTTCCAAACATGTCTACACCCTGTTTACACCAAAAAGAGTCCAACTAGTTTTGTTGATTTTGATTTGAGAACATGAATAAGACTAGAAGACTAACAGGTTAGTCAGTTACTTAAATTACCACTTAACAAGGCCTAATTATCAGAAATCATATCCACTTTTTAAACACTGATGATGCAATTACCTGAATTAGAACTTGTCTCAGAGCCAAGGTGCCATTAGCTAGAATCCCAATCTCACTTTGCAAGTTATGCAACCATTGCTTGAATAAAGAGGAATCAATAGCATTCCTGCAATGGAAAACAACAAAAACCAAACCAAACCACCACAACTGAGACATGTTTTTTATATAGCATGATAACAAGAAGAAACTGTGTGCCTATCAATTCTCTTTTGCCATTACATCTCATGGGGACTTGTCAAAACCTAGCATCTAATTGAACAAAACCTCCAATATCTAATTTTAGTAGCTGTCAAAACCTGCAGGGTGTGAAAGAGGAAGAAATGAATGCCTAAATCCATCATTTAATATTGGCTAAGAAAAATATGAGCTACACCATAATATGATACTCTATCAAACAAAAGGCCGTCCAGCAACCAGATCAGAAGAAAAATTAGATCAGACAATAAGGTCGGCGAACAGTCAAGACAACAAGAAAAACCAAAAATAAACACACAAGCTATGCACATTAAATAAAATCAGTCAAGTTCAACCAGATCTTAGATCTCCACAGTAGAAGATCGGAGTCAGAGTTATCAGCATGCTATATACAGTTAAACATAGCACAATTTCTGAATGCTTGTTCGTTACCTGTGTGTGAGTTGCTATGCCTCTCATCTGAGCTCGACTACCTTAAAGGTTAGCAATCTGCTGCGTAAGCCTTACCAACTGTCGAGTTATTAAAATTTATTATTTAGAGTCAAGTTACAAGTGTATTGAATACATTAATATAATTAGGGGTGGTAAAGCTGGATTTTCTCATTGTCAAATAGGGATGACAACTGGAACTAGAGTGGAAAGCATATATAATACAAAATATTTTATTATTAAATCAGAGCAGCAGCAGCACAGCAGAGCCAGAAATCAAATAATCATTCAGCAAATAATTATCCATAACTGAAATCAATAAATCAACATCACAGTAAAAAATAGCAGCTCTCATTAACACAATAAAAAACACCAGCTACACAACAGAACCAGAAATCAAATAAATCATCAACAAAAATTCAAAAACAGCAACAAATAATCAATAAAAACCATGAAATCAATAAATCAACAAAAATTCAAAAACAATAGAGCCAGAAATTCAAAAACAGCAGCAGCAGCATACCAAAGCCATTTTTTTATCAATAATCAACCAAGAACAAGCCAGTAACTAAAAACAAAGCGTTTTCAAGAAGCAGTGGCTTAAGAAAGCAGTAAACAAACACACCTGAGTCGCATAAGTCCGCTGAAAAGGGCTCTTCTCTGCATTGAGCTGAAAGAAAAGATTCAAAAGAACACATTATGCTTCAATTTAGAGAAACTTAAAAACACGATTACTTGATTCACTGCTATCTACGATAGCAAATTTTACCCTAACTATTCTGCACAATCCTTTTAACTTGATCACACACACATACAAAAAAACTGTTCAACCTTTTATGTAAAAACTATGATCGATACCTACATTCCAGTTGCTAACAAATTCTGAAGTAAAAAATTTTATTCACAGAGACTATGTTCGCCACTTAATTAGCTATAATTAAAGAAGCCTAGCAGGATACTGAAATCCAGTAATCTACCGAGTCTCACGGAAATGACAGAATAAGTTAAAAGGAATCAAGTGAGAGATAAGCGAATTGAGCACGATGAGAGTGAAGCAGAAGTCATTCTCAAACAGGAACTACAGCTTCCTCAGATCAATAAGCACACGCAAATCATCTTTCAAATAACAATCGAAAACGAAGGAAAGTAAAGAAAAACCTAATTATCAAAAGCTAGTAAACGAAACGGCGATCAAAGAGAGAATTGAAGTGAGGAAGGGTTTATGAAAGAGAGAGAGAGAGTACGGACATTTTTGAACTGAAGGAGGCCATAAGGTCGCCGAGGTAGGAGACAGTGCGATGAGCGGATTCGATGAGCGGAAGACGAAGATGAAGATTAACAAGATGAAGAAGGGTGAAGGGCTAAGGGCGAGTGACGAAGATTAACAGTACGATGAGCGGATTCGATGAAAGGTTTCGAGTGACGAAGGCTAAGGGCGAAGGGTGAAGGTCGAAGGGCGAAGGGCGAAGGGTTCAGGGCGAAGTGCGAAGGGTGAAGGGTGAAGGGCTAAGGCTAATGGGAGGCGCTCTTCAGGCTTAGGGTTTCGAGTGATTAGGGTTAGTGTCTTTGGGTTGGGGACCGGGTTGGGAGCCGGGTCAGGGGCCGGGTTAGGGTCAATGGGTTGGAGCCCCTCTCGCCACGCTTTTAAAACGTCACTGTTTTGCTCTACGGCCACGCTTTTGAAGCGTTGCAGAAAAGGACCTTTTGGCCACGCTTTTAAAGCGTGCCAAAAGCGTACTAGGATATGGCCACGCTTTGTAAGCGTGGTCGTAATGAAACCCTGTCGCCACGCTTTCAAAACGTCCTTGTTTCTCTTTATGGCCACGCTTTTGAAGCGTGGCAAAAAGAAAGTGTGCCCGTTTCTCTAACCAATTGCCACACATACAAAAGCGTGGCCGTTGATGCTTTTCGCCACGCTTTTGAAGCGTGGCAATAAAAAAAGTGGCCAAATCTCTAATCTATTGCCACCCTCATAAAAGCGTGGCCATTGACCACTTTTGGCCACGCTTTTGAAGCGTGGCAAGAAAAAAGCGTGGCCATAGGCCTTTTTTCTTGTAGTGTTTCTTTGAAATTTTATAGATACTAATATTTCTTCAAGCATATCTACTATAGAATTTAATTGTGGGTTAAAAGTATGATGAAGATGTGGGGAATCATTTCCATGGTAGCATTTTTTAGAAATTCCATGTGAAAAATAAGTTTTTTCAGGTTTTTGAAGTCCCTCAATAAAACTTATAGTAAAATAAAAATTTTGAGAAAAATCATTTTGTATTGATTTTAAGAATTCAGTGTCATTACAATTAACATTGGTTAAAATCATTAATTTTTGATCTATTAGTTTTGATAGTTTAATTATTTCTTCTCTTAAATCTTCTAATTTACTTTTTTCCATTAGGTGACGCTTTTCTTTGTGAAGGGTTACGGTTTTAAGTTAAAAGTGTAGTTTTAGAATATGTGGTTTAGATTTTGCTGTAACACCCTAACTACCAAAGCTCACGCTTCCGGCTGCGCGACTCTGATAGCTCGGACATTACGACGACACTTTTACTATTTAATACTAAAATATGAGCCTGTTTAAAACTTTAAACCGCAAATACCGTTCCCAAAAAATACTTTCGTTCGATAACGTACATCCAAAGAAACCATACAACTTACGAAAACTCATAAAGAGTACATCCATATATATACATACATATATATAAATAATATTACAGACATTAACCAATACAATTCCTATCCCTCTTATAGAATATATCAAGATAAAGGCGAAGGTACAATAACTAATAATCCAAAGCAATACAGAACATCACAACAATAACTAAATAAATTCTTCGTAACTTCTGCGCCCATATCCTGAAAGGGGAAAAATGTAAGGGGTGAGAACATCATCCTCGAAAGGGTTCTCAGTAGAGGGTTTTTGGGAATTACTGTAATAGGATACATGAAGATAAACCGTACCAGTGATTAATAACCATCTTATGCCTCTTTTCAAAAACAACAGTTTACAATAAAATAAAGTCAGAAATCTTTTCTGGAAGAGGAACTGTTCAATTCTCAAAACATCAAAGCATTTCAAAAAGGTTTATATATACTGAACCAAAATAACCTTTCATATCTTATTCCAAACCAGAACCACAAAACCGAAATCAACCATCGGTCCATCTCATTCAACCACGGCCTAGGCCCAAACAATCCAACCACAACCAATCCACCACAATCCAACAGAGTTCCAGATGCAAACACAAGTAGGAAGATGCAAACACAAACAAACAGTTATTGCAAGTAGAACAATTAGCAGTTAATCACATAGGCAAACCAAGTACAATATGCATACCCAAACAATGTCACATAGATGCATATGATGCATGCCTGTCCCTAGTGGCTGATGATATCATCTGTCGGTTATATAGCCAACCCGACACGTCCTGGTAGCTAACCATGGACAGAAACACCCATCGCGGAGCAAGTAAGTTTGAGCTACAACCCCCTTGCTACTACCCGCTCAACCCAGAGCCAGTGGAATAACCACTACTGCGGCTACTACCCAGGCGGGTGTTTAACAGCTCAACCTGGAGCGAGTGGAATCACCACTACTACCGCTACTACCCAGGCGTCACAGTCTCTAACCTGGAGCAAGTGGGACAAACCACAACCCTTGCTACTACCCAGGTATCACAATCTCTGACCCGGAGCAAGTGGGACAAACCACAACCCTTGCTACTACCCAGGTATCTCAAGCATATATTCATTCAGTTCCAACCATGGATCAACATCCATCTCAGCCATCCGGCTTAAATTCATAATTCATAGTCAGCCATACGGCCCACAACTCATTCGGCAGTCAGCCATAAAACAATATCATACACAAATATTCCGGCTCACGGTTCAATCCAAAACCAGCCAATATTCATAATCATACACAGCCTTTCCGGCCCATAACAAAATTGCACTTCCATATTCAACATCATCAAATTCATAAAATCGGCATTTAAGCCATAACTCACTTTTCTCAAGCCATTTCACTTTGAAATCAAATTTCAACTCTTTTCAGCCTTGACTTTAAAGATCTCATTTCTCAAATCATCTCTGGCTCATAAGCCAAATTTACTCAAAGTGAGTTCCCTTTTTAAAACAAAGCCACCCTCGGCATTCTCTTTCCAAAACTTCCAAAACCATGGCAAGTTAAGGATTTATGTCAAAGTATTCAAAACCACCCATCCAACAATGGGATTTTTATAACAAAAGTTTCTCGGCAGAGTCCCAAGTCTTTAGGGAAGGTCAACTTATATAAATTCCTTAAAATTCATTGAAACTCTTAAAATCATAAATCCTCGGTTCAAGTAATTAAAACTGAATTTATTATAAAACCGATCATACAAAATCACAAGTTCCAACCCGGTCCAAAAATCAACTCATTTGAAACGGAACCGGTTCATTCAAATCAAACCACTTTCAGGTTTCTTTTTGGAATCCATTTTTCCAACTCTTCCAAAATGCCTCAAACTTGATTACCCAATCAAAAGTCTAGGTTCCTTTAAAAAATCACTAAAAACTCCTTTTTATATTGAAATCAATATTAAAGCATCATTCTTTCCTTCAGTGTTTCGAACGGTAAAAATAGTTCAGTTCTAAATAAGCCGAACTCAATGTATAAGGTTCACCAAATAAATTAAGCTTGAAAACATAAATATCCTTTTAATAAATCAATAATACAATTTCTCAAATCCAACCCTGTTTAGATAACCTTACAAACAAGTGTAGGATTTTATAGAAATTTCGGCAGCACCTCCCCTAAAACTTGGACTTTTGCCACCCGGTTCGGGTCCCAACTAAACCATTTCTCATTCCTTTTCGACAGCTCAAAACCAGAAATCAATTTAAAGCAAGCTAAATCCAACAATCGCCTCAGTGGCGTATCTCAAGGAAATCATTTCAAAATCAACTCAATATCAATCAATATAACTCATTTCCAAAGCTTTAAAGAAATGGTTCAATAACAAATCATTTGTCCAAAACCAAATCAATTAAAATAAACCAAGTTGAATTCAAAAGTGCATTCGACTTTCCACATCATTAAAATAATTGGCTCAAATCAAATCAATCCTCAACGGATTAAACTCATATTCAGAACTTTAAAGAATCAACTTCAAACATTACATTTCACAAGCCGCTCAACAAATTCAGCCAAACCAACATCTATAATCATTCGAGTCAATCAGATAATACATAAGGCAGATACAATCACTAAATACACAATATCTCACATCAGTATCCATATGTAATAATTCCAATAGTAAACTATAGTTTTTGGAAAGCGCCCCTACCTCAAAACGCAAAAACCATAATCCAAACGCCTCATAAGTTCTTTTCGCCTCAACTCGAAATCAAAGGCAGCTTCAAAGCACAGCCCCACACATTTTCACAGCAGCATAAACAGCCTTTACTCGCAACATGTGGCCCCGTAACTTAATCCTAAAGACATTAATATTGCGAAAACCTTAAAACACATCACGGGATACGAACGGGGAAGGTTTCAAGGAAGAGATACTTACGGTAACTAAATAATACTGACTGAACCAAAGGGCAGAAGCTTCGGCGGTGGTTCCGACAGCCACAGAATCGCCCTTGGCAACCGGAATCGCCGTGACTCAGCCTGCCCCGTTAGTAGTTCCCAGCACCTATTCTCAGCATCGGTGGTGACTCAGCAGTACAGGGCAAGCTAACCGAGATTTCAACAACGGATAACAATCCCGAAATGAATACTAGTTGCAACAGCAACCTCCATACAGAGCCAGCAACTATCACCAGAAATGGCAGTGGCGGTGTCACTATAACTATTTATTAAACACAACCAGTTTCAGTGACAGCTTCAAAGCAAGAATGAATTGGCAGAACTAGGAAGAACCAGAAACAGAGCAAGGCTCACCAAATCAGTAGCGGTTCTAACGGTGGCTTCCGACGGCTGTGGCGGTGGCAGCACAGCAGCGTCGCCCTTCACCCGCGTGCGCACGCGCGCTCCCTCTTTCTCGCGCCAGGCTCCTGCGCTGCATCCCTCACGTTCGCAGTTCTGGTTTCGGCGCGGCTCAATGGCGATCGACGGCGGCTCCCTGTCCTCCTGCAACGACGGCGAGTGGCGGCGGCCAACCAGCGCCTCCTTCCTCTCCCCTGCGCACTCCCTTCGCACACGATCTCTCTTTCGCCTTCGTGATACTCCTCAGGCGACGGAACGGGGAGATGGGTAGCAGAACCGCGACTGGTCGGGGAGGAACGGCACTGTTTCGGCGGCGACGCTCCTCACGGCTCCGGCGACAAGGGTGACGGCACCTCCCTCCTCTCTGAACCTTCCGTCTCTCAGATCTCCCTTTTCAGCTTCTCTTCTTTCTCATTGCAGCGTTGCTGCTTCTTCTGAGTGTATTGTGTGATAAGAGGTGAAACTGAAGGTGCAAGAGGGGAGTAACGGCGCTGCTATGGGTTTCAAGTTTGGTGAACTTGCTGAAGGTGAAAGGGAAGGCATGGTAGGGTTAAGGGGAAAAACTGTGTTGAGGGAAGTGAGGCTGTGGCTGCTATGGTGAAGGAAATTAGGGTTTCATTTTCAAAAATTAGGTTTAGGGGCAAAATAGTAATTGAAACCCAAGTTAAATCCAACACTATTTGTACATAGAAAATACTATTTGCTCATCAATTTTAGAAATTATTTTCAATAAAATGCCCAAATCCAAAAACTAGAAATAATATAATTAAATCATTTATTTTCCAAAGCAGCAGTATTAATATTTAAAATATTAATTATTTTATCCAAACCATATAGAAATCCTTATTATTTCACAACTACCAACTTTACAATTTGAATATAGAAAATAATCTAATAATTATAAAATTGGATAATAATCATAACTTATCTCAAATCCAATAAATAAAAACTTGTCTCAATTATCTTTAATAAAATAATCTCTAAAATTAAGGCTATAAATAACTATATAATTTGAGACTTACTCATAAAAAAATACTTTTCAAAGATTCTGGGTCTTACATTTGCCACATAAGCACATCTTTAAAACAACATCTTTACCATATATTTCACCCTGAAATAATACCCATGATGATATGAATTTCACTGTCATCTAATCATATATAGAGAAATGGGTCGGGTCATTTTAATATGAGTATATTACGGAGATTATAATATTTAAAAAAGTACGATAAAATTGAAAAAAATATTTTTTTTATTAAACAATATTTTATAATAAATATTGCTTAAAAAAATATTACCAAAATATAAAAAAAATTTGTAACTTTAATATATATATATATATATATATATATATATATATATATATCTGTGTGTGTGTGTGTGGTGATGTCTCTGGCGGCTGGAATAATTGGGTGGCTAAGGGTAGAGGACAAATCTGAATTGGACATGTGACAAATATTTACTTGAATGTGATAGTGTGACCTTAATGACGGTAACTCAGCTAATGATCCACGGTAACATTTTTTTATCTCTAAACAATAGTTATTAACAAGTTAAATACTGGATAAATCCTTGAGCCAAATCTGTTAATTCCCAACTTTCAAAGTCAGCAAGATTGGACAAATTGGAAGCACGATTGGATAGAGAAAAAATACAATATTGGAAAAGTAGTAGTGTGAACTATCGAGAATGAACTAGTGTTCCATGTGTTCTTGTTAACCTTGTTTCTTCCCTAGCTATATCAAACTCATTAGGCATATGTGAACCTTTAATTTTACTTGTCTTTCAATTGATGGTTTACTCTTTGCTGTTGTTTAGGGTTCAGTGAAGGTGTGTTGCTCATTCAAATTAAAGGGGACAATCAATGTAGGGTCTTATTCTATAAAAGTCATGAAGAATTGTGTTTCCTTTGCTCCATGTTCAATGTGCCTCGTGTTTTTGTTCCTCTCGAAGTTCCTGACTCCCTTTGCACCCACTGCGTTTCAATTTTCAGTTTTTTCACCCAAAAACCTCATTATTATAACATGAGCAATGCTAGGGGCCAGCAACTTTTGTGATTAGTAGCCATCAAATAGCCATTAATGATAATTTAATGGTATGAGATTGGTGTGAGATTTTATTTAATAGCTCACCTTTCTCAGCTGGTTACATGCTGGCCAAAATTCAATAAAATTGCTGGCCCCTAGACTTTTCCTTATATAACATATATATTCCTAACACAAATTTATATTATTATGTTAAAGTAGGATATTTAATCCCTACGTTTGCACCTGATGTTAACATAATATTTATACAATAAATCAGAAATGTTAACGATTTATATTCTTTAGCGAAATATGGGAGCTAGGTTAAACATAACATAAATGCAACAAAAATAAGTTATCATCGAATACTCCATAAAAGGTTAGTGGTAGATACAAATATTAAAAAATATTAAGAAATGGTTAATCAGAAATAAATTATTTTTTTGGTTAATTAATAATATTTTTTGGATGCACATATAAAATTATTTTACACTATTAGTACATCAAAATTATACTCTTTTGTATCTTCCATAAAAGGTCAGTGTAAAATTTCCATGCTCAGTAGAAATAAATGTTCCAAAGTTTAATTTATATTAACTACTCTTAAAATTAATAGTCAACTATTTAATATAATTTAGGAACACTAATTTACAATTTAAAAATATATACTATTTAATTTAAACCAATAAATATAGCTCTAAATATAAATACAAAATTTATGTGTTTTACTTTTTTTTTTTTGTAATTTTGATAGGGTGTTGAATTAAATTTGTATCAAACTCTCAATTTAAAGAGCAGATGCGACTCTTTTGAAAAAAAATGAGCTTGCACTTGAGAATAATTTAGTATTTATGTCGAATTGAACTATGTCAAAATATTTGTGACAAATTATACAAAAAAAATGTAGCTTAAAATGAATAAGATTAAATCTTGAAGAGAGAGAAATAAAAAAATATGAAAAACAAATGAAAAGTTGATAAATAAATAAGAAACTTTAAGTAAAACAGGAAATAAAAAATGCTTGAGCAGTAAGGAAATGCAAGAAAATAAATTAAAACTAAAGGATAAGGAAAGTAAAGGAAATGAATTAAAATGGACTACAAACACTCATATGTATTTGCATTTTATTAGTTTTTGTTGTGTTAGTGTGATAGAAAATTTGTAGAGTTTTTGTGTGATAGTAAAGTGTTTAAATTAAAGTTACCTATTCTTTTTAAATTTCTCTTATTTATAAACCATGAAGATAGGTTTGCATAATATTTTTTCTCTTTCCACGATTTAACTTCCTCCTTTTTCTCATATTACGATCTTGTCTTAACCATGAAGAATCTTGACATCTAAGTTTATCATGTCACGCCTTCTCTTACCTTGGCTTCTAAGCCTCACGTTCTGCACCTATATTCTCAACTCGACTTGAGAGTCAAACAAAAATCTTACCTTTCGAAAAGAAACAATAACCTTTTTGGAATGTTTTTCACCCGTCGAAAATTTTTCGACTTCGATGTTCTTGCACAATTTTTATTAGTTCCAATACAAATTCTCATGTTTTATATCATGCTGTTAATTTGGAATGGCTATCTAGCTTCGATTTCGATCATTCTCCACACTCAACTCATCGCATAATCAGAGTTCTGTTTTCTCATGTCGAGTTTTTACTCTATCGACATTTTGGCCATCCATGGTCAACCGATTTCGTCCTAGATATTTTCGATTTAATTCATATGAATCGGTAAATACCCTAGTCAATTTTTCAACATGTTGAAATTCATACTAACAGCCAGTATTCAAGATAAGAAGGCATTGCATATCGTTTACTATGTCTCTATACTCCACAACTAAATGACTTTAATTTGTTGAGAGAAAGCATAAGTACATTGTCGAGACAAAACATACCTTACTTGCAACGAACTACTTTCCTCCCCTTATATTATTGGGATGAGGTCTTTCCAATTGCAGTCTATCTTATAAATTTTATGTCCTTCACTAATAATGATTAAAATTCACCTTGTGAGCTCTTATTAAATCAAGCTCTTGATGATACCTTGTTTAGAGATTTTGAATGTTTATGTTTTCCTAACCTCAAATATTATAATCAGCATATGCTTGAGTTAAGGTCTAAACATAGTATTTTTCTAAGTTATTCTAATGATAAAAAATGTTACAAGTGTTTATGTGCAAAGGAAAAGTTGATTATCTCTTGAGATGTCATTTTTCATGAAGATAAATTTCCTTCAATTTCTTTCTTTCAAAAGTCTTTAACTCCAGAATCTACTACTAGTGCTACTGTGCTTGAGAAATTAACTTCAATTTCAGTTTTACCTCTTTTCATTTTGATCCTCAAAGCCAAATTCCATCATCATCGATTCCTTCTGTTTTTAATTCCCTTGCTCATACATTTTAGAGAGTCCTTCTACTTCTACACAAAATAAAGGTCCTATTACTACAAATTCTAATTCTGTTACTGCACAACAAATAGAAAATCAACTAATTCTCAGCTTGATACACTTATACCTATCTCATCTATAGAAATTACCTTACTCTTTTGAATCTCACATCTTAATTCAACTCCATCCATCACTCACAATCAACACCCTATAAAGACTAGGTCAGAAACTAACGCCTTAAAGCCCAAGGCACTCCAAGCTCTAGCTTCTGAATCAACCATGGATATCTCTCAGCGAATTCTCAAGTCTATCTAGATTTCTCTCAAATATCCACATTAGAGAAGGAGGCAATGTTGGATTAATATAGAGCTTTACTTTATCATAAGACATGAAATTTATTTCAACTTTCTCCAGATGAGAAAGTGGTGAGTTGCAAATGGATTTTTGCACTCAAAAAGAATGATCAAGGACAAGTTGTTAGGTATAAAGCCAAACATGTATTGTCATAATATGCTAGTTGTTCTTCTAGCTTATAATCCTATACTCCGTGAGAGAACGAAACACTTTGAGCAAGATTTGTATTTAGTCAGAAATAGAGTGATGCAAAGTTTAGTAGCTGTAACTCATTTTCGAACTCAGAGCAAGTTTGTTGCAAACATTCTATCAAAGCTCAAATTGCCTACAAAACCATCTTGAATTTGTGGGGAGATATTAGGCTATATATGATAGAATTAGTTAGAAGAGAATAAGTCTAAATAATACCTCTATAAATAATAAGCACCAGAGTATGTAACAAGACAAATAATATCACTTCAGTAGTTCAGTACGTAATAGCTGTGAAGTATGGATATTTTGTTGAGTTATCGTGTTCTTGTGTTGGACACATTTTGGATACGATATTCATCGACATTTATTCGATATGTGTGTCTATTGTGTCCAACCGTGTCTTAATAAAAAATAAAAAATTCTTCTCCGGATATATTTAGACACAATAAATATTATCACGTGTTAGTGTATCCAACTTTATCTTTAATATGTATTCTTGAAATAAGTTTAGAAATAATAAATATTATATTTATTAAAATAAAAAATATTTTAAATACTTTTATATAATTAAAAAAAGACATTAAAAATAATTAAAAATTTATTTTACATTTTAATACCAATAAAATATTACAAATTTATTATAATTTATCTAAAAAATACTTTATATTTTATATATATGTCATATCTTTGTGTCTTATAAGATTTTAAAATTCATGTGTTTACGTATCGTGTATCATGTCGTGTCTCATATCTGTGTCAATCTTTATGCATCAAAGAGTAATAGAAACACTTTTTACTCTCATTCTCTTTTCTCTCTTCCCTTCTTACCGTGTTAACTATTAAATAAAGGATTTAATTTTGATTTAATTCACTATAAAAAATTTCATACAATTATCTAATTAAATTTTATGTATTTAAATAATTTTTTAAATAGTAAATTTAATAATTAAATTCTTATATTAATATGATAATATATTATTAAATGTCTGTATAAAATTAAGAGTACATAAAAGTTAAATTCTTAAAATAAAGGATGCATTTTGTTTTTGGATATCTTCAAAAGATGCTTGTAACAATAATGGTGTAGTTAAATGGGCTCAACATGCATAGATAGGACAGGGCGTACGAAGATACATTGTTTTCGCCATTCTGGACAAAAACAAGCATCCATATATAATTTCATCGATATTTCCTATCCAAGAGGAATTAAAAAAGAAGCAATTAAAAATTTACAATGTGTTACTTGCGTTACCAATGAAAATTGAGAAGGAATACCGTTACATATATAATGATTTATATGTCTTTTTTTATTAATTTAAATTTTTTAAAAAAATAATATCATGATATAATTTTAGAACACCTAAAAATTTAAAGTTCAATTTTTATTGTTCTAAAATTTTTTTTAACATAATGCAAATAAAAAAAACTTATACAAAAATTATTTAAACCCATTTTTTTTGTATGAAGAGACATATTAAAAATATAATTATATTTTTTTATTAAAAAAATTTAAAGAAATAATATCATAACCAACAAATTAGTGATTTGACTAGAGTTTGACTCCAATTATATAGTACGTGAGTTCAATACTTTATTCTTGGTGAGAACAAATCACTCTCTAAATTTTATTCGCTAAGTTAATTTCTAAATTTTTTTAAGACAAATCTGTCTCTATATCATATTTTTCCTATTTATAAAAAAACTTATCTAATAAAAAAATAGAAATTGTTATATGTTTTATTAAATTATGTTAGACTAATTTATTTAACTTTTTTTTATCAATATTTGATATAAAAATTGATTTATCTATCAAAATAAAATGTTAGAAATTAATTTCATAATTAAAATTTGTTAAAAATTAAATTGTCCAACTAAAAATTCATCAGAATTTAGATATTACTCTATATGTAATTTTTCGAATTGCGCATAAACAAATATTTTTAAAAATTTTATTATTTGAATTTAAATACCTCTAAAAATATTCATGATCGGTTAGGTAGTATTATTTTATTTAATGAAATACAAACATAAATAAACAAATAAGTACAAGAAAATAAGACTTATTTCGTATAATTATTTAAATATTAAAATAATACTAAGATATTCTAATTAGTTTTAAGGTATACATTTAAGTAAAATCAACATTTATTTAAGTAAATTACATAAATAAATAAAAGATGAATCAGTTTTATTCAATTATAATTTTTCTAAACTAATTATATTTCGGTCTTGTATTTATTTTTCTATAAATTGTTACATGATGTAAAAATTTTAAAATTTATACCTAAACCATTATAAGGTATAGAGATTTATGTTAAAATTGACTACCATCATAAATTACTACAAACTGTAAAAATTGGCTACCATCATAAATCTCTATAAGATTACAAGATGTAGAGGTTTATCTATTAATATATAATAAGTATGTAGTGGGTAGTTGGTTGTTTGACACGTGATAGCTTCATATATTCGACAAGTGGTAGCTTCCGCTGCTTGACAGGTGGTTTTGTTCTAACTAAATTGGATTTGTTAATAAAGAAGGACTAGCCAACCGCGGTTAAATCTGCTTTCCTGATGTTCAAAATTTTAAAGTTCCCTATATAAAGGTGCCATAGTCAGTACATGATAAACTGCTTGAACAAACAATTTTACACAGCATATACAAAAAAACTGCTTGAACAAATATTTCGTATAAGAATGGCAGAAGTATTTGATATGTTAATGGATGTGAATGCAAGAAAATTTGAATGGAACTTTCAGGTTTATGTTGTTCATCTTTGGGAAGTTCCAAATAGATTCAATGAAAAAGAGATCAATGGCATAGAGATAGTTCTTCAAGATGTTCAGGCAAGTTTGTTAAACTTTCATATATTTCTATTAGTTTGTAGAATTTTTTTCTGAACTTTCTTGACATTATGCCTGTATGGTCTTTAGGGTGGAAGGATCCAAGCCTCAATCCCTAAACCTCTACTCAAAAAATGGAGAGGTAAGATTGTTGAGTTCAAGATGTATATCATGACCCATTTCATTGTGGTCGACAAGAAGGGAAAAACCAAGACAACCAACAATAGATGGTCCTTAAGTTTTTCACATAGGACCACGGTTCAGCCAGTTTCTAAACCAAGCTATCCTCTTGAAGCATTTAGCTTTAAGCCCATTCCGGAGTTGCTTGCTGCTGACAAGCTGGAAGATTCAGTTCTAATCGGTAAGAGTTTACCTTATCAGTTATATTCAAATAAATTGTAAAATAAAACCAAGTTGTGTTAGTCATTTAGTTTCATATCAACTTCAAATGCGATGTAGATGTCATAGGGGAAGTGGTTGGCAAAGAGGATCCAAGAGAACTCATAACTAGCAAAGGAAGAGAGACTAAAAGATTGGCTGTCATTCTTGAGGACCTTGAGTAAGACAATATGATTCAAGGAACCTTCATATATTATTAAACATAAATTATTATATCACTAAGGAACCTTCTTATATTTGTGAATATTGTTCAGAAACAATAGTATTGGTTGTGTGTTGTTTGGAGACATGGTTGATCAGATACTTCCATATCTTGAAGAAGGGAGGGTTGAGCCATTGATAGTTATAGCACAGTTTTTTAAACCCAGCAGGTGGAACGGTATATTTCTATATCATTATGTGCTTTTTATGGTTAGAAATTATTTTCATCAAAATGATATGTTCATATGAGTCACTGTAAACTGAATTTGTTGCAAGAAAAACGTCAGTGCAGAGTCATTTTGATGTCTCAAAGTTACGTATTAACCCTGATTTGGATGAGGTCAAAGATTTTCGTAATAGGTTAGTTTGATATGCAGTTAGTTTGTATGCAACAAAACCTTAAAGAATAAGATTATTAAGTCTGAATCTTGAGAATATGTAGGAGGCTTTCTGAAAAGCCGTCTAACTCGACCAGGATAAGTCAAGTTACATCGCATGGTCCACGATCTGGTGCAGACGAAATAAAAAATGGAGACGTCGTGGTCAAGACAATAGAAGAAGCCCTGAGCTCTTCACAGGTGAAGATAATATATAACGGAACATATCTTATTAAAAAGTAAATCTGGCTAATAAGTTATTTTTTGGTTAATTTGTTTTCAGGAAGGACCTATATGGATTGCTGGTACTATTGTTTCAATTAATGCGGGAAAGGATGATTGGTTCTATAAATCGTGTCGAAAGTGTCCGAAGAAAGTAGAAACTCCAATTGGCAACAGATATGAGTGTGGCAAGTGTGGCCACACTCATGCAAGTGCATCACTTAGGTGTGTTATTTAAACTAAGTACAGCAGGTGCATGTTTTGTTTTTTAGTATGGACTGAGTTTAAGTTAGCATCTGTTTCAGGTTTAAGGTTGAGGTATTAGTATATGATGGAACTGGGAGCATCATGTTGCTGATGTGGGATAGGGAGACGGCGCAGCTGTGTGGGAGGCAAGCTGAGCAGATCAAGGATGAGGAAGTAAGTCAAATATGCATCATAGTTCAGAGCTTTCTTACGTGTATTGCCATCTTAACTTATGTTAGATTTTCTTGGATCTGAATAGAGTAGTGATGGAGAAGGTTATCCTCCTACATTGGATAGCATAATGGATAGGCGGTTACTCTTCAAAATAAATGTCAAAGCATCGAACATGAAGCAATATGACCATGTTTACACGGTGATGAAAATATGTGATGATGAAGATATTGTGGAGATGAATCACCCCAAACCAGTACAAAACAATGCTTCTGCTAATCTAATTGTATGTATTTTGTTTAAGTTTTAATTTACAATCCGATTAGTTTGTATTCAGTGAAGTTCATGTATTATAATTTATAAGTAGCACCCCTCTGTGCATCAATGTAGGAGACCGGGTGCAGTGACTCGATTGGTATATCAGCAGTGGTGGTTAATATGCATAATGATACTGAATCTATGGTTTCTTTGGTGAGTTATTATACTAACTTTTTATGAATTTGGTTCACCTATTTTTTAAGAAAGAACCGAGTTTAATAATTATCAGAGTTTGTGTTATCAGGATGGTGTCGAAGACAGTGTCACAAGCCTGAAGTCCAAAACACCTGCAAAAAGAGTTCCCATGGGGCTAAAGCAGTCCGTGCATGTTAATATTGACACTGAAGATGAGTTTGGTTTTTCAACAAACAAATTTAGCCGAAAAACGGGAAAGAGGCAGAGGATTCAAATAAATGAGAGTGATAACTGACCTTGACAATCTTAAAAGTATATGTTTGGATACCATTAGGTGTTTTGGTTTTGGAATGAGTATCCAGATTAGCATTAATAGACTAAGTTTGATCAATGCTTTGGAATGTTGTTTTCTTTTGTGTTTCCTTATTTTGTAGGACAGTTTCAATAATAGAGCTAATATGAAATGCTCAGCTAATGATTATAGTAGGTTAATCTTATATATGGCAATATATAAGAAAACTAAATTTACTTTGTAATGCATTATTTATTTCTATCTATGAGTTGTGTTTTATTTTACATATTTGCTGGCATTGAGTTTAATTTTCGTATTGAGTAGTGTTGGTGTTCCATATAAAATCCTAAATTATTTTAGTTCTTTAACACATATTTAAAAACAGTAGGGATATCACTATGTTAAATATAATAATAAGCTCGCTTCATTTATGTATAGGATAGATAGAAAAGATAAGTTAGCACATAGAAGAATTACCTCAAAGCAGGGGAAAATATATCACATATGTATATGAATAAAGTTGTATAGTCAATATATATACCTGGTGAAATTTCAAGATATATTAAACAATTAGGTATATAATAAGGTCATTAGAAGTGCACAAATATAAATTTACTCCTCATACACAAGCATCCAATTTGTATAAGGAAATTGAATTTTGGATCAGTAAATATAATGGTGTTCAATCAAGCTTGCTTTTCAGAATGTTATCAACCCATCATATAATTTAGAGAGAAACAATAGCCATAGAAAAATTGTGCAAAATGCTAAAGAAGCCTAATCTTTGCTATGCAATGTGTTAGCACATAAACACAGTATCAGATTAAATAAAGAATAGTAACCTAGCTTCGATGCTACACAGGATAAATAGGAGAGATTAGTTAGCACATAGATAAATTAATGGGGAATATAGGTAATTTTATCACATGGTGAAATTTCAATAATTTACATAAATTAGGTATATAATAAGGTGAGTTGTTAAGCTTTTTAAGAAAAGACAGATATAAAGTAAACCTCTTGATATTAGTTTTTATTAAACCTTTTTATTTTAGTTTAACCTTATTTTTATTTACTTATTTTAATTTTTATTAAACCTTTTTTTATACTTTAATGTTATTTTTAAGTTATTCTCCAAAATTTGGTCTTTAATTTGGAATGAATTCTTGCATCTCATGGCTAACTCATATTAAAAGGGCTTTTCTTTTACATAAAAGCTGAACTAATATATTTGTTTCACAACATATCACCATTTTACATCACCCTGAACAAATCCCTTAATTTACGGAGCAATAGTGATACCAGCTAAAAATTAATAATAGAAATCACATGGAAAGAATACATGCAGCCATAGGGATAAGAGTGTGAGTACTGTTGATATCCATCGGGATAAGTGTTTGAGTACTATTGATAGATTGACTTAGACTAAAAAGAGGTTCAAGCGTTTTATGAATAAAGAAGGGTAACTTTTTATCTAATAGCTGTAGAGACAAATATGGATAACAAAGATGACAGGTGTAGTATTAGATTTTAAACACAATCAAAAAAGAAAATATATAGCAAGTCTACTCATATCTCAAAATGGTTAAGCGTGTTTACAAGCAAAGGCTAGATCCAAAGGAAATATGACCCAAAGCTTCAATTCTAATTGCATAAAAGCTTGATATTATTTGCAAAGATGAGGAAAAAACTGCACAGTTTGACCACTTGTACAGGAAAAAAGGTGATTTCTCAAAGATTGAGGGAAGCCTTTTATATAAATATAATATATTATCTAATTACTATCATAAAGTGGCATGATAGAGTTTATGTGTGTCTAAAGACCCAAAAAATATGGTTGAAACTGTTTATTTTGAAAATATAATACAAGAGATTAACTTACTGAAGTGAAAATTTTGTCCATGCTTGTATATGATGTCTGATATGAGACTAATATAAACAAAAACTCACCTTTTACTATTATTTACTACTAGAGTGATGATCAGATTAATAGCCGTGGCCATAAACATGTATTAGATAAATAAAAGCTATTAGCAAATGATTATCATAATATTCAACAAGCAAAACATGTGGTCTATGTTGACTTATAGACACAAAAAGTTAAATCCCATACATGTATAGGATTGCTCAAAAGGAGAGATTAACCAAATGGGTGTTTGTCAATATGGAGAAGCTTGATATGCGTTTACCTAATAAAGATAAGCTAAAGAAATGCCATAGGTTGTTAATTAGTCAAATAAGGCAACCATAACTCAGTTTTAGAATATTCCATCATATAATTTTTATGTTTTAGTAAACTGGTGATATGAAGTGATCTGAGGAAGTAGTTTATGTCCAAAGCCCCAAGTAAAATAGGTCTTCGTAGACTGGTGATATCAAGAGATTTAACCAAGTTGTTTATGTCCAAACCCACAAGTTTAATAGTTCCTGACTCATATTTTTTTAATAAAAAACATGACCACCATAATCAGAAGCATGAAGATTATTTGCACACTTATACAAGATAGGTTTTTCTTTTTGAGTGACTGATTGGAGTACAAAATCTAATGCTTAACAAGGTAAATCAAGTAAAGATTGCTTTGGCAGAAATATGACAAGGACATTTTCCTAATATGGTAAGACTTGCTGGTCTTACCAATCAGGATTTGAAATAAGTGCAACTTTTTAGAGACACATAGGATAATATCCTTTGGTTATAGTATAATAACCTAAGTCTTATGTAACAGTTTTCTTGAAACTATATCTGTGTCATCATATTATACACTAAACCTGTGCAAACTATGAAAATATAAATACAATAGCCTTTTGGTTAAAAGCTAAAAGTCTTCATCAAAGTATATACTAATATATAACAGTCTTTCAATGGTAATTGATATGAAATATACATATAAAAAAGTCAAAATATACATATACGATTATAATATTATGTAGATAAAATTATTTATAAAAAATTTGAATAAAATGATGGTAGATTTGTTTTAATTTCTTTGAATTACATTAAGAAAGAAGCAAGTGACATTTCACAGCTTTAAAATGGATGCAATGTTTTAAAGACATAGGATAATATCCTTTGGATGAATTCTAATAATTTTAAGGCTTATTTTATAGTTTTCTAAAAAGTAAAAATTATGGCTTTGTCATAATATAATAGACTAAACCGTGCAAACTATTAAAAATGTAAATATTATAACCTTTTGGTCAAAAACTAAAAAATATTCATCAAAACTTATACTAATAGCAGCCTTTAAATGGTTATTGATATGAAATATCAGGTCTCGTGGTCCAAGATGTAAAAAACCATATAAACATGGTCACCTTAACTTAATAAGTGTTATCACACAGCAAAGCAGATCACAATGAGACATACCCATATTACTATTCTTTTCACCGATGAATCGATTAATAGATTTGCTAATAATTTAGATTTCTTATTTCTTTAAAAAAACATAATTTTGAGAGGAAATTTAAAATAAGTTTAAAGCATTTGAAACTACCTTATTTTATAATTAATTTTTTATTTTATGATATTAAATTCATACTAGAATATTTAGAATAAGCGTGCTATAATAATATATAATTATAATATTCTTTACATATAACTATACATAATAAAATTAAATAAAATGATGACAGTTGTTTTGATTTCTTTCAATTATATTAAGAAAATGTCAAATTATAATAAATAGGTAATATGTGTATAGTTATTGGTGACTAGCTACCTATCAACAAATAAAAAATGCATCGACCCTAAAAACACCGATAACACCGAAAGAAAGAAAAAGAAGTGCCATTTTGGGATAATGAGCTTTACAATTGGGGGAAAAGAAGAGTGTATACATAGTTACATACTTTATATGTGAGCTAACTTTATTACGGGAGAACAATGGGTGTTACTATAATGTTACACATTAATTTGATCATCAAGGTTAGCAAAATTATGTGAGCGATGAGATCGAAGCGATTATATTTTAGATACTCATGCACACAATACTCTATGTGACAATGACTGGTATGTCATTAGTATGACCTAAGAAATGGTTTTGGAGGAAACCAATAAATAGATTGCCCTATACATCCTTTAAGGAATCACATTGTATGGCTACTATATAATTTGAAGCACATCTATAGGAAGGTCTAAGAAAATCATCTTCATAATGGCTTATATAAACAATGCTAAGAAGAGATCGGTGAATACCAAATGAAAATATTTCTCTCTCTCTCTAAAGACTATTTCTCAAAACTTCTGCTATTGCATATCAACAATGAGTGACTTTCTTCCCATGAAGACTCATCTTTCCCATCTTGGTGAGGATCTTTTATGGAGAATATTTGTGAGGACAGACCCCAAGACAGTGGGTAAGTGCAGGAGCCTAAGCAAAGCTTGAAACTTTAGACTATGCACACCAACATTTGTGAAGGAAAACTACAAAGAAAATAAAGAACGAAATAGGAGTGTTATCATAGGGATAGGATACCCTTCCAGTGATCAAAACTCATTATGGTTCGTTAGAGCCTTTGTCAATGACGGAAGTCATGTGCAATTCAACGTACCCACAGAGAACCAACAATTTGGTTTTTATGCTGTCATCGGCTCTGACCATGGCAATATATGCTTGAGGATCTCAATGGGTGGCCTTAATTCCAGGTTACTCATATGGAATCCTCTCACGGGCAAGAAGCGATATGCATCCGATGAATCTATCAAGCACCTTGCGCATGCTGTTTCGGTCTATGCATTTGGTTTTCTTGAAGACACGATCGAGTATAGGATTCTCTACGCCTGGAAGAAGAATTTCTCACAGAGAACGCTATCATGGTCTTTGTACACATCTTTTGAAAGGGATTGGACACAATCCGGGACATTTGAAACAAACATGCAGAAAATTGGACCCAAGTATGTTGTCAATGATGGAATTTTTTATTGGATAGGGTGGGAAGGTGCTAACCTCACCGAGGCATCATCAATAATTACTTTCAATCTCCTCCAGAGGATGTTTCACGAGGCTATGATACCCATGAAAGTCAAATCTGATTACCACGCACTAACTCAGTTCAATGACGGAGTCGGTTTTGTTACATATCGCAATGTCGGCTTCACAAGACAGGTTGTAACACCCTACCATACAGAGCCTTATGCTTAAGTCATAATTCAGAGATGGCAAGGTATTACGACCTCTAAAAAATAAAAATTTAGTACGTATAGTAGTATGAATGATTAATTATAACTAGGAGCCTTTGTAGAAAAAGGGATAAACAAAAAAATCGCAACTCGAAAGCGCAACACTCCGATCGATAACGTAACGAACAAGGATAACCAACGCGAGATTATATATATACAAAGGAGTGTCAAAAACAGGAATATCAAGACTCAAGATCCGACTGCGAAGATAACCGGTCCGAGCATAGCAGTATATACATATGATGAAATAAGGAAAACCCCAAAGGAAACCCAAAGGGACACAAATACATAAAACCTATTCTCCAAAATCTCCCATAAGAAGAGTCATCACAGTTTGTATTATTTAATGGAGATAAGAGTATCTAAGCAAAACATATAAACCAAAACATAGTCCCCAAGAACAAGGAATCTTCGCAAATCTAGAAGTCTCCAGCATGCCTCAGCGGGAAACCTCACGTCCTGCATCTGAAAACCACAAAATCCGCATGGGTGAGAACCAGAGGTCCCCAGCATGGTAACAGCTTCCACATATATAATACATAATAATAGAGGAAAGCCAAAGGCAATCCTAGAACTTCCTCCAGATAATATCAAAGCTTATAAACAAGCTAAACCATATAAGGGCATCTGACTAAAGATTCTTCAGTCTAACTAATACTTCCCTTTCCAATTCCTTCTCACCTCCCAACCACCAGCAGGAGTATAATGTAACAAACACAGTTATATCAGACAAAGAATATACAAATAGGAGCAGTTAAGACATTTAGACAATTAGCAAGTAATATGCAGTCAAATAGGCAATCTCAAACAATTCACATAGTATGCATATGATGAATGCCTGTCCCTAGTGGCTGATGATATCATCTTGTCGGTTATAGAGCCAACCCGACAAGTCCTGGTCGCTAACCATTGGACTGTCCCTCTGTCGCGCATCCCCAACTCGAGTTATACTCGTTATAAACTTGATCATAAACATGATCCATATCCATCACCCTCACTGGTGAATATTTCGGGGGCGAGCTCATCCGGGTCTTTCACAGTGCCCGGCCACACTTACGACATAGGGTCAACAGAGTCTCGAGCCTCCACCTGGAGCACGTGGTGGCTAGCCAATGCTACTACCCAGGGAAACTCGTATCTCTGATAGTGGAAGTGCAATTCACAATTATCAATAATTCAGCATCAACATGCATGAATTCTCATCCATGGATCAACATCCATATCAGCCATCCGGCTCACGGTTCAGTCCAGAACCAGCCAATATTCATAGCATACACAGCTATTCCGGCTCACGGTTAAATCCATAACCAGCCATTTCATTAACAATTACAGCCTTTCGGCCCATGGCATAACAAGCACTTCCACCACCATCCTCCGCATCTCACATAATCATCTTGATCCTCATTGATCATTCATTTTTCCCTTGCTTCACTCGCAAGTTACTTCATTCACTAGCCCCTTTTTAATAGCTAGGCATGCCATAAAGATTTAAGACATAAATGGTGAGATCGGAGGCTTAGAAGTATGAGATTTGGCTTTTAAAACTCAAAAATCAACTTTGGGATGAAAACAGGGCCACGCGTACGCGCACTCCACGCGCACGCGTGGATGGCCTCAAAAACTCATCGACGCGCAAGCGTCATGCATGCTAACGCGTGGATTACAACTTTGCCAATCGACGCGCACGCGTCAACCACGCGTACGCGCGGGTGTTCTCGTGCCCCAGGCACAACACTGGCACAGTTCTGGCATAACTCTCTGGAAAATGGCTGGGCATTGGGTGCAGCACAATCGGCGCGCCCGCGCACATCACGCGTACGCGTGGATGGCACTTCTCGGAAGATCGGCGCATACGCGCCAGGTGCGCCCACGCGCAAGGGGTCATTCTGCTAAAAATTTTCTAAGTTAAAAGCTGCAGAATTTCACAGATTTACACCCCAATCTTCCAAAGGACATAACTTTCTCATTTTAAATCATTTTTTACCCGTTCTTTGAAAGGTATGGACATCCCGGATCCAATTTCATTTCTAAACAAATTTGGTACAAAACGGAGATCCGTAGTCCAAGTTATGTCCCGTCAAAGTATGCCCAAAAACCATATTTTCATACAAAACCATAATATGCCATTTTCAAAACAAACCATTTTCAACTCCTTTCAAAATCAATCAAAACATGCCAATTTCATCCCTTTTCTTTGGAATCAATCAAAATGTATCAAATTCAACATCAAGCCTCCTCAACTCACACATTGACACATTACCACAATTTACCAAAATCACTATCTCATCATTTTATCCCACTTCACCCAAGTGGCTCAAACTCAAACACATTGACATATCATATGCTATTCCTCATGCCAATTCTCAACAACACCAATTCCAATAAATCATTATTGTACACAATCAACATCATACTCACCATCAACATGGTTCAACCCACAATTCAACCATAACCAATCATCAAGCATATATCACAACATGCATATTTCTCATACATCATACCACCAAGGCATCAATAATCATCATCACATATATGACCACATCATATATCTCAATCATTCAACAACATCAACAATTCAATGCCTATCTTAGGGCCTCTAGCCTAAGTATTTCCTACCACATTACATATTAGATACGGAAAACCGAAACCAAACCTTAGCCGATTTTCCCAAGCTCCACCGGAGCACTTCCAAACCAAATATCCACAAGCTCTCAAGGCCTCAATACCTCCAAGAACAGATTTTTCACCACCAAACCCTTTCCAAGCTTTTCAAAATCACCAATCAAGCTCCAATATCCACACATACACAACCTAAGCCACAACCATCATACCCATACACAACATCTCAAAACCCAAGCATCATAAAACAACAAAATACACTAGGGTTGAGAATCTTACCACACCCAAGGTCCAAGGAGACAAGATTAACCTTCTCCTTCAAGAGAGTTTGGTCCTATAACATCAAAGAACCCAAAATCTCAACATTTCACCCATGAAACTCGAAAATAAGGGCTGAGATTTCGAACAGCAACACGTTGCTTACTGGTGCGCGAAATTGTGAACAATACTTTTTCACAACTCTCATAATCCCCGGTCATGAACTCCAAAAACTTGGTAGCTCAATTCCATGGCATTACACAATTTCGCACAACTAACCAGCAAGTGCACTGGGTCGTCCAAGTAATACCTTACGTGAGTAAGGGTCGATCCCACGGAGATTGTTAGTATGAAGCAAGCTATGGTCATCTTGTAAATTTTAGTCAGGCAGACTCAAATGGATATGGTGATGAACGAAAATAACATAAAAGATAAAGATAGAGATACTTATGTAATTCATTGGTAGGAACTTCAGATAAGCGCATGAAGATGCCTTCCCTTCCGTCTCTCTGCTTTCCTACTGTCTTCATCCAATCCTTCTTATTCCTTTCCATGGCAAGCCCGTGTAGGGTTTCACCGTTGTCAATGGCTACCTCCCATCCTCTCAGTGAAAACGTTTGCAAATGCTCTGTCACAGCACGCGGAATTCAGCTGTCGGTTCTCGGTCAGGCCGAAATAGAATCCATCGATTCTTTTGCGTCTGTCACTAACGCCCCGCCTGCTAGGAGTTTGAAGCACGTCACAGTCATTCAATCATTGAATCCTACTCATAATACCACACACAAGGTTAGACCTTCCGGATTCTCTTGAATGCTGCCATCAGTTCTCGCCTATACCACGAAGACTCTGATCTCACGGAATGGTTGGCTCGTTTGTCAGGCGAGCACTCGGTTGTCAGGCGATCAACCATGCATCGTGCAATCAGGAATCCAAGAGATATTCACTAGAGCCGTGGTTACTTGTAGAACAAAAGTGGTTGTCAGTCACCTTGTTCATAAGTGAGAATGATGATGAGTGTCACGGATCATCACATTCATCAAGTTGAAGAACAAGTGATATCTTAGAACAAGAACAAGCGGAATTAAATGGAAGAACAATAGTAATTGCATTAATACTCGAGGTACAGCAGAGCTCCACACCTTAATCTATGGTGTGTAGAAACTCCACCGTTGAAAATACATAAGCATAAGGTCTAGGCATGGCCGAATGGCCAGCCTCCCAATGATCTAAGATAGCATAAAACACGAAGATAGCTACCCCGATATCTCAATACAATAGTAAAAGGTCCTACTTATAGAAAACTAGTAGCCTAGGGTGTACAAAGATGAGTAAATGACATAAAAATCCACTTCTGGGCCCACTTGGTGTGTGCTTGGGCTGAGCAATGAAGCATTTTCGTGTAGAGACTCTTCTTGGAGTTAAACGCCAGCTTTTATGCCAGTTTGGGCGTTTAACTCCCATTTGGGTGCCAGTTCCAGCGTTTAACGCTGGGATTCCTGAGGGTAACTTTGAACGCCGGTTTGGGCCATCAAATCTTGAGCAAAGTATGGACTATCATATATTGCTGGAAAGCCCAGGATGTCTACTTTCCAACGCCATTGAGAGCGCGCCAATTGGGCTTCTGTAGCTCCAGAAAATCCACTTCGAGTGCAGGGAGGTCAGAATCCAACAGCATCTGCAGTCCTTTTCAGTCTCTGAATCAGATTTTTGCTCAGGTCCCTCAATTTCAGCCAGAAAATACCTGAAATCACAGAAAAACACACAAACTCATAGTAAAGTCCAGAAAAGTGATTTTTAACTAAAAACTAATAAAAATATACTAAAAACTAACTAGATCATACCAAAAATATACTAAAAACAATGCCAAAAAGTGTATAAATTATCCGCTCATCACAACACCAAACTTAAATTGTTGCTTGTCCTCAAGCAACTAAAAATCAAATAAGATAAAAAGAAGAGAATATGCAATGAATTCCAAAAACATCTATGAAGATCAGTATTAATTAGATGAGCGGGGCTTTGAGCTTTTTGCCTCTGAACAGTTTTGGCATCTCACTCTATCCTTTGCAACTCAGAATGATTGGCTTCTTTAGGAACTCAGAGTCCAGATAGTGTTATTGATTCTCCTAGTTAAGTATGATGATTCTTGAACACAGCTACTTTATGAGTCTTGGCCGTGGCCCAAAGCACTCTGTCTTCCAGTATTACCACCGGATACATACATGCCATAGACACATAATTGGGTGAACCTTTTCAGATTGTGACTCAGCTTTGCTAAAGTCCCCAATTAGAGGTGTCCAGGGTTCTTAAGCACACTCTTTTTGCCTTGGATCACAACTTTATTCTTTCTTTTTCTTTCTTTTTCTCTTTCCCCCTTTTTTTTTGTTTTTTTTTGTTGTATTCACTGCTTTTTCTTGCTTCAAGAATCATTTTTATGATTTTTCAGATCCTCAGTAACATGTCTCCTTTTTCATCATTCTTTCAAGAGCCAACATTCATGAACCACAAATTCAAGATACATATGCACTGTTTAAGCATACATTCAGAGAACAAGAGTATTGCCACCACATCAAAATAATTAAACTATTATAAAATTCAAAATTCATGCAATTCTTTCTTTGTTTTTCAATTAAGCACGTTTTTATTCAAGAAAGGTGATGGATTCATAGGACATTCATAACTTTAAGGCATAGACACTAAGGCACTAATGATCACAAGACACAAACATGGATAAACATAAGCATAAAATTCGAAAAATAGAAGAATAAAGAACAAGGAAATCAAAGAACGGGTCCACCTTAGTGATGGCGGCTCTTTCTTCCTCTTGAAGATCCTATGGAGTGCTTGAGCTCCTCAATATCTCTTCCTTGTCTTTGTTGCTCCTCCCTCATGATTCTTTGGTCTTCTCTAATTTCATGAAGGATGATTGGTGCGCGAAATTGTGAACAATACTTTTTCACAACTCTCATAATCCCCGGTCATGAACTCCAAAAACTTGGTAGCTCAATTCCATGGCATTACACAACTTCGCACAACTAACCAGCAAGTGCACTGGGTCGTCCAAGTAATAAACCTTACGCGAGTAAGGGTCGATCCCACGGAGATTGTTAGTATGAAGCAAGCTATGGTCATCTTGTAAATCTTAGTCAGGCAGACTCAAATGGATATGGTGATGAATGAAAATAACATAAAAGATAAAGATAGAGATACTTATGTAATTCATTGGTAGGAACTTCAGATAAGCGCATGAAGATGCCTTCCCTTCCGTCTCTCTGCTTTCCTACTGTCTTCATCCAATCCTTCTTATTCCTTTCCATGGCAAGCTTGTGTAGGGTTTCACCGTTGTCAATGGCTACCTCCCATCCTCTCAGTGAAAATGTTTGCAAATGCTCTGTCACAGCACACGAAATTCAGCTGTCGGTTCTCGGTCAGGCCGGAATAGAATCTATCGATTCTTTTGCGTCTGTCACTAACGCCCCGCATGCTAGGAGTTTGAAGCATGTCACTGTCATTCAATCATTGAATCCTACTCAGAATACCACAGACAAGGTTAGACCTTCCGGATTCTCTTGAATGCTGCCATCAATTCTCGCCTATACCACGAAGACTCTGATCTCACGGAATGGTTGGCTCGTTTGTCAGGCGAGCACTCGGTTGTCAGGCGATCAACCATGCATCGTGCAATCAGGAATCCAAGAGATATTCACTAGAGCCTTGGTTGCTTGTAGAACAAAAGTGGTTGTCAGTCACCTTGTTCATAAGTGAGAATGATGATGAGTGTCACGGATCATCACATTCATCAAGTTGAAGAACAAGTGATATCTTAGAACAAGAACAAGCGGAATTGAATGGAAGAACAATAGTAATTGCATTAATACTCGAGGTACAGCAGAGCTTCACACCTTAATCTATGGTGTGTAGAAACTCCACCGTTGAAAATACATAAGCATAAGGTCTAGGCATGGCCGAATGGCCAGCCTCCCAGTGATCTAAGATAGCATAAAACACGAAGATAGCTACCCCGATATCTCAATACAATAGTAAAAGGTCCTACTTATAGAAAACTAGTAGCCTAGGGTGTACAGAGATGAGTAAATGACATAAAAATCCACTTCCGGGCCCACTTGGTGTGTGCTTGGGCTGAGCAATGAAGCATTTTTGTGTAGAGACTCTTCTTGGAGTTAAACGCCAGTTTTTATGCCAGTTTGGGCGTTTAACTCCCATTTGGGTGCCAGTTCCAGCGTTTAACGCTGGGATTCCTGAGGGTGACTTTGAACGCCGGTTTGGGCCATCAAATCTTGGGCGAAGTATGGACTATCATATATTGCTGGAAAGCCCAGGATGTCTACTTTCCAACGCCGTTGAGAGCGCGCCAATTGGGCTTCTGTAGCTCCAGAAAATCCACTTCGAATGCAGGGAGGTCAGAATCCAACAGCATCTGCAGTCCTTTTCAGTCTCTGAATCAGATTTTTGCTCAGGTCCCTCAATTTCAGCCAGAAAATACCTGAAATCACAGAAAAACACACAAACTCATAGTAAAGTCCAGAAAAGTGATTTTTAACTAAAAACTAATAAAATATACTAAAAACTAACTAGATCATACCAAAAACATACTAAAAACAATGCCAAAAAGTGTATAAATTATCCGCTCATCACAACACCAAACTTAAATTGTTGCTTGTCCTCAAGCAACTAAAATCAAATAAGATAAAAGAAGAGAATGTGCAATGAATTCCAAAAACATCTATGAAGATCAGTATTAATTAGATGAGCGGGGCTTTTAGCTTTTTGCCTCTGAACAGTTTTGGCATCTCACTCTATCCTTTGCAACTCAGAATGATTGGCTTCTTTAGGAACTCAGAATCCAGATAGTGTTATTGATTCTCCTAGTTAAGTATGATGATTCTTGAACACAGCTACTTTATGAGTCTTGGCCGTGGCCCAAAGCACTCTGTCTTCCAGTATTACCACCGGATACATACATGCCACAGACACATAATTGGGTGAACCTTTTCAGATTGTGACTCAGCTTTGCTAAAGTCCCCAATTAGAGGTGTCCAGGGTTCTTAAGCACACTCTTTTTGCCTTGGATCACAACTTTATTCTTTCTTTTTCTTTCTTTTTCTCTTTCCCCCTTTTTTTTTGTTTTTTTTTTGTATTCACTGCTTTTTCTTGCTTCAAGAATCATTTTTATGATTTTTCAGATCCTCAGTAACATGTCTCCTTTTTCATCATTCTTTCAAGAGCCAACATTCATGAACCACAAATTCAAGATACATATGCACTGTTTAAGCATACATTCAGAGAACAAGAGTATTGCCACCACATCAAAATAATTAAACTATTATAAAATTCAAAATTCATGCAATTCTTTCTTTGTTTTTCAATTAAGCACATTTTTATTCAAGAAAGGTGATGGATTCATAGGACATTCATAACTTTAAGGCATAGACACTAAGACACTAATGATCACAAGACACAAACATGGATAAACATAAGCATAAAATTCGAAAAACAGAAGAATAAAGAACAAGGAAATCAAAGAACGGGTCCACCTTAGTGATGGCGGCTCTTTTTTCCTCTTGAAGATCCTATGGAGTGCTTGAGCTCCTCAATATCTCTTCCTTGTCTTTGTTGCTCCTCCCTCATGATTCTTTGGTCTTCTCTAATTTCATGAAGGATGATGGAGTGTTCTTGATGCTTCACCCTTAGTTGTCCCATGTTGGAACTCAACTCTCCTAGGGAGGTGTTTAGTTGCTCCCAATAGTTTTGTGGAGGAAAGTGCATCCCTTGAGGCATCTCAGGGATCTCATGATGAGTGGGGTCTCTTGTGTGCTCCATCCTTTTCTTAGTGATGGGCTTGTCTTCATCAATGGGGATGTCTCCCTCTATGTCAACTCCTACTGAATAACAGAGGTGACAAATGAGATGAGGAAAGGCTAACCTTGCCAAGGTAGAGGACTTGTCCGCCACCTTGTAGAGTTCTTGGGCTATAACCTCATGAACCTCTATTTCTTCTCCAATCATGATGCTATGGATCATGATAGCCCGGTCTATGGTAACTTCGGACCGGTTGCTAGTGGGAATGATTGAGCGTTGTATAAACTCTAACCATCCTCTAGCCACGGGCTTGAGGTCATGCCTTCTCAATTGAACCAGCTTTCCTCTTGAATCTCTCTTCCATTGGGCGCCCTCTTCACATATGACTGTGAGGACTTGGTCCAACCTTTGATCAAAGTTGACCCTTCTAGTGTAAGGATGTTCATCTCCTTGCGTCATAGGCAAGTTGAACGCCAACCTCACATTCTCCGGACTAAAATCCAAGTATTTCCCCCGAACCATAGTAAGATAATTCTTTGGATTTGGGTTCACACTTTGGTCATGGTTCTTGGTGATCCATGCATTGGCATAGAACTCTTGAACCATCAAGATTCCGACTTGTTGAATGGGGTTGGTAAGGACTTCCCAACCTCTTCTTCGGATCTCATGTCGGATCTCCGGATATTCACCCTTTTTGAGTGAAAAAGGGACCTCGGGGATCACCTTCTTCAAGGCCACAACTTCATAGAAGTGGTCTTGATGCACCCTTGAGATGAATCTCTCCATCTCCCATGACTCGGAGGTGGAAGCTTTTGCCTTCCCTTTCCTCTTTCTAGAGGTTTCTCCGGCCTTGGATGCCATAAATGGTTATGGAAAAACGAAAAAGCAACGCTTTTACCACACCAAACTTAAAATGTTTGCTCGTCCTCGAGCAAAAGAAGAAAGAAGAGAGTAGAAGAAGAAGAAATGAGGAGAAAGGGAATGGCTTTGTATTTGGCCAAGGGGAGAGATATGGTGTTTAAGGTGTGTGAAAATGAAGGAGTGAGGGAGGGTTTATATAGGAGAGAGGGAGAGGGATGTTCGGCCATTTGAGGGTGGGTTTGGGTGGGAAAGTGGTTTGAATTTGAATGGTGGGGTAGGTGGGGTTTTATGAAGGATGGATGTGAGTGGTGAAGAGAAAGAAGGGATTTGATAGGTGAGGGGTTTTTGGGGAAGAGGTGTTGAGGTGATTGGTGAAGAAGAGAGAGAGAGTGGTAGGGTATGTGGGGATCCTGTGGGGTCTACAGATCCTGAGGTGTCAAGGAAAAGTCATCCCTGCACCAAATGGCATGCAAAATCACGTTTTGTGCCTTTTCTGGCGTTAAACGCCGGGCTGGTGCCCATTCCTGGCGTTTAACGCCAGGTTCTTGCCCTTTTCTGGCGTTTAACGCCAGTCTGGTGCCCCTTTCTGGCGTTAAACGCCCAGAATGGTGCCAGACTGGGCGTTAAACACCCAACAGCTAACCTCACTGGCGTTTAAACGCCAGTAGGTGCGTCCTCCAGGGTGTGCTATTTTTCTTCCTGTTTTTCATTCTGTTTTTGCTTTTTTCATTAATTTTGTGACTTCTTATGATCATCAACCTACAAAAGACATCAAAAGAAAATAGTTAATTATAAAACATTGGGTTGCCTCCCAACAAGCGCTTCTTTAATGTCATTAGCTTGACAGAGGACTCTCATGGAGCCTCACAGATACTTAGAGCCATGTTGGGACCTCCCAACACCAAACTTAGAGTTTGAATGTGGGGGTTCAACACCAAACTTAGAGTTTGGTGTGGCCTCCCAACACCAAACTTAGAGTTTGACTGTGGGGGCTCTGTTTGGCTCTGCTTTGAAAGAAGCTCTTCATGCTTCTTCTCCATGGTGATAGAGGGATATCCTTGGGCCTTAAACACCAAGGATTCTTCATTCACTTGAATGCTCAACTCGCCTCTATCAACATCAATCACAGCCTTTGCTGTGGCTAGGAAGGGTCTGCCAAGGATGATGGTTTCATCCATGCACTTCCCAGTCTCTAGGACTATGAAATCAGTAGGGATGTAATGGTCTTCAACTTTAACCAGAACATCCTCTACAAGTCCATAGGCTTGTTTTCTTGAGTTGTCTGCCATCTCTAGTGAGATTTTTGCAGCTTGCACCTCAAAGATCCCTAGCTTCTCCATTACAGAGAGGGGCATGAGGTTTACACTTGACCCTAAGTCACACAAGGCCTTCTTGAAGGTCATGGTGCCTATAGTAGAAGGTATTGAAAACTTCCCAGGATCCTGCCTCTTTTGAGGCAGTTTCTGCCTAGACAAGTCATCCAGTTCTTTGGTGAGCAAAGGAGGTTCATTCTCCCAAGTCTCATTTCCAAATAACTTGTCATTTAGCTTCATGATTGCTCCAAGGTATTTAGCAACTTGCTCTTCAGTGACATACTCATCCTCTTCAGAGGAAGAATACTCATCAGAGCTCATGAATGGCAGAAGTAATTCCAATGGAACCTCTATGGTCTCATTTGAGCCTCAGATTCCCATGGTTCCTCATTGGGGAACTCATTGGAGGCCAGTGGACGTCCAGTGAGGCCTTCCTCAGTGGCGTTCACTGCCTCTTCTTCCTCCCAGAATTCGGCCATGTTAATGGCTTTGCACTCTCCTTTTAGATTTTCTTCAGTATTGCTTGGGAGAGTACTAGGAGGGAGTTCAGTGATTTTCTTGCTCAGCTGACCCACTTGTCCTTCCAAGTTTCTAATGGAGGACCTTGTTTCAGTCATGAAACTTTGAGTGGTTTTGATTAGATCAGAGACCATGGTTGCCAAGTCAGAGGTATTCTGCTTAGAACTCTCTGTCTGTTGCTGAGAAGATGATGGAAAAGGCTTGCCATTGGTAAACCTATTTCTTCCACCATTATTGTTGTTAAAACCTTGTTGAGGTCTTTCTTGATTCTTCCATGAGAAATTTGGGTGATTTCTCCATGAAGAATTATAAGTGTTTCCATAGGGTTCTCCTAGGTAATTCACCTCTTCCATTGAAGGGTTCTCAGGATCATAGGCTTCTTCTTTAGATGAAGCATCCTTAGTACTGCTTGGTGCACTTTGCATTCCAGACAGACTTTGAGAAATCAAATTGACTTGTTGAGTCAATATCTTGTTCTGAGCCAAAATGGCATTCAGAGTATCAATCTCAAGAACTCCTTTCTTCTGATTAGTCCCATTGTTCACAGGATTCCTTTCAAAAGTGTACATGAATTGGTTATTTGCAACCATTTCAATTAGCTCTTGAGCTTCTGTAGGCGTCTTCTTCAAATGAAGAGATCCTCCAGCAGAGCTATCCAAAGACATCTTGGATAGTTCAGAGAGACCATCATAGAAAATACCTATGATGCTCCATTCAGAAAGCATGTCAGAAGGACATTTTCTGATCAATTGTTTGTATCTTTCCCAAGCTTCATAGAGGGATTCTCCATCCTTATGTCTGAAGGTTTGGACTTCCACTCTAAGCTTACTCAATTTTTGAGGTGGAAAGAACTTTGCCAAGAAGGCATTGACTAGCTTTTCCCATGAGTCCAGGCTTTCTTTAGGTTGTGAGTCCAACCATGTCCTAGCTCTGTCTCTTACAGCAAAAGGGAATAGCATAAGTCTGTAGACCTCAGGGTCTACCCCATTAGTCTTGACAGTGTCACAGATTTGCAAGAATTCAGCTAAAAACTGATGAGGATCTTCCAATGGAAGTCCATGAAACTTGCAATTCTGTTGCATTAGAGAAACTAATTGAGGCTTAAGCTCAAAGTTGTTTGCTCCAATGGCAGGGATAGAGATGCTTCTCCCATAGAAGTCGGGAGTAGGTGCAGTAAAGTCACCCAGCACCTTCCTTGCATTGTTGGCATTGTTATTTTCGGCTGCCATGTGTTCTTCTTCTTTGAAGAATTCGGTCAGGTCCTCTACAGAGAGTTGTGCCTTAGCTTCTCTTAGCTTTCACTTCAAGGTCCTTTCAGGTTCAGGGTCAGCTTTAACAAGAATGCCTTTGTCTCTGCTCCTGCTCATATGAAAGAGAAGAGAACAAGAAAATGTAGAATCCTCTATGTCACAGTATAGAGATTCCTTTAGGTGTCAGAGGAAAAGAAAAGTAGAAGACAGAAGTAGAAAATTCGAACTTATCAAAGAAGATGGAGTTCGAATTTTGCATTAATAAATAGTGTTAGTCCATAAATAGAAGGATGTGAGAAGAGGGGAAGTAATTTTCGAAAATTAAGTAAAAGACTTTGAAAACATTTTGAAAAACACTAATTGATTTTCGAAAATAAGAGTGGGAAAGAAATCAAGTGATTTTTGAAAAAGATTTTGAAATTAGAAGTCAAAAAGATTTGATTGAAAACTATTTTGAAAAAGATGAGGTTAAGAAGATATGATTGGGTTTAAAAAAAATATGTGATTGAGAAGATATGATTTGAAAACAATTTTAAAAAGATTTGATTTTAAAAATTAATAACTTGGCTATCAAGAAAAGATATGATTCAAACATTAAACCTTTCTCAACAGAAAAGGCAACATACTTGAAATGTTCAATCAAATCATTAATTGTTAGCAAGTATCTTTGAAAAAGGAAAGAAATTGATTTTGAAAAAGATTTGATTGAAAAATTGATTTGAAAAAGATTTGATTTTGAAAAGATTCTGAAAACTTAAAAAAAATTTGAATTGAAAACAAAATCTTCCCCCTTTAGCCATCCTAGCGTTAAACGCCCAGAATGGTGCACATTCTGGCGTTTAACGCCCAAAACTATACCCTTTTGGGCGTTAAACGCCCAACCAGGCACCCTGGCTGGCGTTTAAATGCCAGTCTGTCCTTCTTCACTGGGCGTTTTGAACGCCCAGCTTTTTCTGTGCAATTCCTCTGCTGTATGTTCTGAATCTTCAATTCTCTGTATTATTGACTTGAAAAGACACAAATTAAAAATATTTTTGGATTTTTAATAATAAAGAATAATCAAAATGCAACTAAAATCAAATAACAATACATGCCAGACACCAAACTTAGTAGTTTGTATACTACTGACACTAATGAGAATGCATATGAGACACACAAAACACTTCAAGTCAATAGAATTCAAAGATCAGAGCACGGAAATCATCAAGAACATCTTGAAGATCACTAAGACACATGAATGAATGCATGCAATTGATACCAAACTTAAGATGAGACACTAGACTCAAACAAGAAATTTTTGGGTTTTATGATTTTTTTGATTTTTTTTTTGTGTTTTTCGAAAATTAAGTAGAAAAAGGTATCAAAATTCTTAATGAGAATTCCAGGAATCAGTGCAATGCTAGTCTAAGACTCCGGTCCAGGAATTAGACATGGCTTCACAGCCAGCCAAGCTTTCAAAGAAAGCTTCAGTTCAAAACACTAGACATGGCCAAAGGCCAGCCAAGCCTTAGCAGATCACTGCTCCAAAAGCAAGATTGATAAAAATCAACAAGCTCTTGTGATGATAAGTTGAAACCTCGGTCCAATGAGATTAGACATGGCTTCTCAGCCAGCCAGACTTCAACAAATCATCATGAAACTCTAGAATTCATCTTCAAGAATTTCGAAAAAAAAATACCTAATCTAAGCAACAAGATGAACCGTCAGTTGTCCAAACTGAACAATCCCTGGCAACGGCGCCAAAAACTTGGTGCTGTTGCCGGATTTTGGCACTGATGTTACCGGACAAAGAGCTTGCTCAAAACTTGAACAATCCCCGGCAACGGCGCCAAAAACTTGCTGCGCGAAATTGTGAACAATACTTTTTCACAACTCTCATAATCCCCGGTCATGAACTCCAAAAACTTGGTAGCTCAATTCCATGGCATTACACAACTTCGCACAACTAACCAGCAAGTGCACTGGGTCGTCCAAGTAATAAACCTTACGCGAGTAAGGGTCGATCCCACGGAGATTGTTAGTATGAAGCAAGCTATGGTCATCTTGTAAATCTTAGTCAGGCAGACTCAAATGGATATGGTGATGAACGAAAATAACATAAAAGATAAAGATAGAGATACTTATGTAATTCATTGGTAGGAACTTCAGATAAGCGCATGAAGATGCCTTCCCTTCCGTCTCTCTGCTTTCCTACTGTCTTCATCCAATCCTTCTTATTCCTTTCCATGGCAAGCTTGTGTAGGGTTTCACCGTTGTCAATGGCTACCTCCCATCCTCTCAGTGAAAACGTTTGCAAATGCTCTGTCACAGCACGCGGAATTCAGCTGTCGGTTCTCGGTCAGGCCGGAATAGAATCCATCGATTCTTTTGCGTCTGTCACTAACGCCCCGTCTGCTAGGAGTTTGAAGCACGTCACAGTCATTCAATCATTGAATCCTACTCAGAATACCACAGACAAGGTTAGACCTTCCGGATTCTCTTGAATGCTGCCATCAATTCTCGCCTATACCACGAAGACTCTGATCTCACGGAATGGTTGGCTCGTTTGTCAGGCGAGCACTCGGTTGTTAGGCGATCAACCATGCATCGTGCAATCAGGAATCCAAGAGAAATTCACTAGAGCCTTGGTTGCTTGTAGAACAAAAGTGGTTGTCAGTCACCTTGTTCATAAGTGAGAATGATGATGAGTGTCATGGATCATCACATTCATCAAGTTGAAGAACAAGTGATATCTTAGAACAAGAACAAGCGGAATTGAATGGAAGAACAATAGTAATTGCATTAATACTCGAGGTACAGCAGAGCTCCACACCTTAATCTATGGTGTGTAGAAACTCCACGTTGAAAATACATAAGCATAAGGTCTAGGCATGGCCGAATGGCCAGCCTCCCAGTGATCTAAGATAGCATAAAACACGAAGATAGCTACCCCGATATCTCAATACAATAGTAAAAGGTCCTACTTATAGAAAACTAGTAGCCTAGGGTGTACAGAGATGAGTAAATGACATAAAAATCCACTTCCGGGCCCACTTGGTATGTGCTTGGGCTGAGCAATGAAGCATTTTCGTGTAGAGACTCTTCTTGGAGTTAAATGCCAGCTTTTATGCCAGTTTGGGCGTTTAACTCCCATTTGGGTGCCAGTTCCAGCGTTTAACGCTGGGATTCCTGAGGGTGACTTTGAACGCCGGTTTGGGCCATCAAATCTTGGGCAAAGTATAGACTATCATATATTGCTGGAAAGCCCAAGATGTCTACTTTCCAAAGCCGTTGAGAGCGCGCCAATTGGGCTTCTGTAGCTCCAGAAAACCCACTTCGAGTGCAGGGAGGTCAGAATCCAACAGCATCTGCAGTCCTTTTCAGTCTCTGAATAAGATTTTTGCTCAGGTCCCTCAATTTCAGCCAGAAAATACCTGAAATCACAGAAAAACACACAAACTCATAGTAAAGTCCAGAAAAGTGATTTTTAACTAAAAACTAATAAAAATATACTAAAAACTAACTAGATCATACCAAAAACATACTAAAAACAATGCCAAAAAGTGTATAAAATATCCGCTCATCAATGATGGAGTGTTCTTGATGCTCCACCCTTAGTTGTCCCATGTTGGAACTCAACTCTCCTAGGGAGGTGTTTAGTTGCTCCCAATAGTTTTGTGGAGGAAAGTGCATCCCTTGAGGCATCTCAGGGATCTCATGATGAGTGGGGTCTCTTGTGTGCTCCATCCTTTTCTTAGTGATGAGCTTGTCTTCATCAATGGGGATGTCTCCCTCTATGTCAACTCCTACTGAATAACAGAGGTGACAAATGAGATGAGGAAAGGCTAACCTTGCCAAGGTAGAGGACTTGTCCGCCACCTTGTAGAGTTCTTGGGCTATAACCTCATGAACCTCTATTTCTTCTCCAATCATGATGCTATGGATCATGATAGCCCGGTCTATGGTAACTTCGGACCGGTTGCTAGTGGGAATGATTGAGCGTTGTATAAACTCTAACCATCCTCTAGCCACGGGCTTGAGGTCATGCCTTCTCAATTGAACCGGCTTTCCTCTTGAATCTCTCTTCCATTGGGGGCCCTCTTCACATATGACTGTGAGGACTTAGTCCAACCTTTGATCAAAGTTGACCCTTCTAGTGTAAGGATGTTCATCTCCTTGCGTCATAGGCAAGTTGAACGCCAACCTCACATTCTCCGGACTAAAATCCAAGTATTTCCCCCGAACCATAGTAAGATAATTCTTTGGATTTAGGTTCACACTTTGGTCATGGTTCTTGGTGATCCATGCATTGGCATAGAACTCTTGAACCATCAAGATTCCGACTTGTTGAATGGGGTTGGTAAGGACTTCCCAACCTCTTCTTCGGATCTCATGTCGGATCTCCGGATATTCACCCTTTTTGAGTGAAAAAGGGACCTCGGGGATCACCTTCTTCAAGGCCACAACTTCATAGAAGTGGTCTTGATGCACCCTTGAGATGAATCTCTCCATCTCCCATGACTCGGAGGTGGAAGATTTTGCCTTCCCTTTCCTCTTTCTAGAGGTTTCTCCGGCCTTGGATGCCATAAATGGTTATGGAAAAACGAAAAAGCAACGCTTTTACCACACCAAACTTAAAATGTTTGCTCGTCCTCGAGCAAAAGAAGAAAGAAGAGAGTAGAAGAAGAAGAAATGAGGAGAAAGGGAATGGCTTTGTATTTGGCCAAGGGGAGAGATATGGTGTTTAAGGTGTGTGAAAATGAAGGAGTGAAGGAGGGTTTATATAGGAGAGAGAGAGAGGGATGTTCGGCCATTTGAGGGTGGGTTTGGGTGGGAAAGTGGTTTGAATTTGAATGGTGGGGTAGGTGGGGTTTTATGAAGGATGGATGTGAGTGGTGAAGAGAAAGAAGGGATTTGATAGGTGAGGGGTTTTTGGGGAAGAGGTGTTGAGGTGATTGGTGAAGAAGAGAGAGAGAGTGGTAGGGTATGTGGGGATCCTGTGGGGTCCACAGATCCTGAGGTGTCAAGGAAAAGTCATCCCTGCACCAAATGACATGCAAAATCACGTTTTGTGCCTTTTCTGGCGTTAAACGCCGGGCTGGTGCCCATTCCTGGCGTTTAACGCCAGGTTCTTGCCCTTTTCTGGCGTTTAACGCCAGTCTGGTGCCCCTTTCTGGCGTTAAACGCCCAGAATGGTGCCAGACTGGGCGTTAAACGCCCAACAGCTAACCTCACTAGCGTTTAAACGCCAGTAGGTGCGTCCTCCAGGGTGTGCTGTTTTTCTTCCTGTTTTTCATTCTGTTTTTGCTTTTTTTTTTTCATTAATTTTGTGACTTCTTATGATCATCAACCTACAAAAGACATAAAATAACAAAAGAAAATAGTTAATTATAAAACATTGGGTTGCCTCCCAACAAGCGCTTCTTTAATGTCATTAGCTTGACAGAGGACTCTCATGGAGCCTCACAGATACTTAGAGCCATGTTGGGACCTCCCAACACCAAACTTAGAGTTTGAATGTGGGGGTTCAACACCAAACTTAGAGTTTGGTTGTGGCCTCCTAACACCAAACTTAGAGTTTGACTGTGGGGGCTCTGTTTGGCTCTGCTTTGAAAGAAGCTCTTCATGCTTCTTCTCCATGGTGATAGAGGGATATCCTTGGGCCTTAAACACCAAGGATTCTTCATTCACTTGAATGCTCAACTCGCCTCTATCAACATCAATCACAGCCTTTGCTGTGGCTAGGAAGGGTCTGCCAAGGATGATGGTTTCATCCATGCACTTCCCAGTCTCTAGGACTATGAAATCAGTAGGGATGTAATGGTCTTCAACTTTAACCAGAACATCCTCTACAAGTCCATAGGCTTGTTTTATTGAGTTGTTTGCCATCTCTAGTGAGATTTTTGCAGCTTGCACCTCAAAGATCCCTAGCTTCTCCATTACAGAGAGGGGCATGAGGTTTACACTTGACCCTAAGTCACACAAGGCCTTCTTGAAGGTCATGGTGCCTATAGTACAAGGTATTGAAAACTTCCCAGGATCCTGCCTCTTTTGAGGCAGTTTCTGCCTAGACAAGTCATCCAGTTCTTTGGTGAGCAAAGGAGGTTCATTCTCCCAAGTCTCATTTCCAAATAACTTGTCATTTAGCTTCATGATTGCTCCAAGGTATTTAGCAACTTGCTCTTCAGTGACATACTCATCCTCTTCAGAGGAAGAATACTCATCAGAGCTCATGAATGGCAGAAGTAATTCCAATGGAACCTCTATGGTCTCATTTTGAGCCTCAGATTCCCATGGTTCCTCATTGGGGAACTCATTGGAGGCCAGTGGACGTCCAGTGAGGCCTTCCTCAGTGGCGTTCACTGCCTCTTCTTCCTCCCAGAATTCGGCCATGTTAATGGCTTTGCACTCTCCTTTTGGATTTTCTTCAGTATTGCTTGGGAGAGTACTAGGAGGGAGTTCAGTGATTTTCTTGCTCAGCTGACCCACTTGTCCTTCCAAGTTTCTAATGGAGGACCTTGTTTCAGTCATGAAACTTTGAGTGGTTTTGATTAGATCAGAGACCATGGTTGCTAAGTCAGAGGTATTCTGCTTAGAACTCTCTGTCTGTTGTGGAGAAGATGATGGAAAAGGCTTGCTATTGCTAAACCTATTTCTTCCACCATTATTGTTGTTGAAACCTTGTTGAGGTCTCTGTTGATCCTTCCATGAGAAATTTGGGTAATTTCTCCATGAAGAATTATAGGTGTTTCCATAGGGTTCTCCTAGGTAATTCACCTCTTCCATTGAAGGGTTCTCAGGATCATAGGCTTCTTCCTCAGATGAAGCTTCCTTAGTACTGCTTGGTGCATTTTGCATTCCAGACAGGCTTTGAGAAATCAAATTGACTTGTTGAGTCAATATCTTGTTCTGAGCCAGAATGGCATTCAGAGCATCAATCTCAAGAACTCCTTTCTTCTGATTAGTCCCTTTGTTCACAGGATTCCTTTCAGAAGTGTACATGAATTGGTTATTTGCAACCATTTCAATTAGCTCTTGAGCTTCTGTAGGCGTCTTCTTCAAATGAAGAGATCCTCCAGCAGAGCTATCCAAAGACATCTTGGATAGTTCAGAGAGACCATCATAGAAAATACCTATGATGCTCCATTCAGAAAGCATGTCAGAAGGACATTTTCTGATCAATTGTTTGTATCTTTCCCAAGCTTCATAGAGGGATTCTCCATCCTTCTGTCTGAAGGTTTGGACTTCCACTCTAAGCTTACTCAATTTTTGAGGTGGAAAGAACTTTGCCAAGAAGGCATTGACTAGCTTTTCCCATGAGTCCAGGCTTTCTTTAGGTTGTGAGTCCAACCATGTCCTAGCTCTGTCTCTTACAGCAAAAGAGAATAGCATAAGTCTGTAGACCTCAGGGTCTACCCCATTAGTCTTGACAGTGTCACAGATTTGCAAGAATTCAGCTAAAAACTGACGGGGATCTTCCAATGGAAGTCCATGAAACTTGCAATTCTGTTGCATTAGAGAAACTAATTGAGGCTTAAGCTCAAAGTTGTTTGCTCCAATGGCAGGGATAGAGATGCTTCTCCCAGAGAAGTCGGGAGTAGGTGCAGTAAAGTCACCCACCACCTTCCTTGCATTGTTGGCATTGTTGTTTTCGGCTGCCATGTGTTCTTCTTCTTTGAAGAATTCGGTCAGGTCCTCTACAGAGAGTTGTGCCTTAGCTTCTCTTAGCTTTCGCTTCAAGGTCCTTTCAGGTTCAGGGTCAGCTTTAACAAGAATGCCTTTGTCTCTGCTCCTGCTCATATGAAAGAGAAGAGAACAAGAAAATGTAGAATCCTCTATGTCACAGTATAGAGATTCCTTTAGGTGTCAGAGGAAAAGAAAAGTAGAAGACAGAAGTAGAAAATTCGAACTTATCAAAGAAGATGGAGTTCGAATTTTGCATTAAGGAATAGTGTTAGTCCATAAATAGAAGGATGTGAGAAGAGGGGAAGTAATTTTCGAAAATTAAGTGAAAGATTTTGAAAACATTTTTGAAAAACATTACTTAATTTTCGAAAATGAAAGTGGGAGAGAAATAAAATGATTTTTGAAAAAGATTTTGAAATTAGAAATCAAAAAGATTTGATTGAAAACTATTTTGAAAAAGATGTGGTTAAGAAGATATGATTGGTTTTTTTTTTTTTTAAAAATGTGATTGAGAAAATATGATTTGAAAACAATTTTAAAAAGATTTGATTTTAAAAATTAATAACTTGGCTATCAAGAAAAGATATGATTCAAACATTAAACCTTTCTCAACAGAAAAGGCAACATACTTGAAATGTTCAATCAAATCATTAATTGTTACCAAGTATCTTTGAAAACAACAACAACAAACAACAACAAAGCCTTGTCCCACTAAGTGGGGTCGGCTACATGAATCAAACGACGCCATTGTGCTCTGTCATGTATCATGTCTACAGAGAGACCGTTTACATGTAGATCTCGTTTGACCACCTCACGGATGGTCTTCTTAGGTCTTCCTCTGCCTTTCGCTCTTTGTCCATCTTCCATCTCATCCACCCTCCTGACTGGATGTTCTATCGGTCTTCTTCCCACATGTCCAAACCACCTGAGACGCGATTCAACCATCTTTTCCACAATGGGTGCTACTCCAACTCTCTCCCTTATATCTTCATTCCTTATTTTATCCAATCGCGTATGACCACTCATCCATCTCAACATCTTCATCTCTGCCACACTCAGCTTATGTTCGTACTCCCCTTTAGCCGCCCAACACTCCGTACCATACAGCATAGCCGGTCTTATAGCGGTGCGATAGAATTTACCTTTAAGTTTTAAGGCACTTTTTTGTCGCATATAAACCAGATGCACTCTGCCATTTTGACCAACCTGCTTGGATCCTATGATTTACATCCTGTTCAATCTCTCCATTATCCTGTATGATGCACCCAAGATACTTAAAACTTTTAACTTTTCGTAGGATGTTTTCTCCAATCTTCACCTCTATATTGGAGTTTTCCCTTCTCAGACTGAATTTACATTCCATATATTCCGTCTTGTTACGACTTATGCGCAGACCATACACTTCTAGAGCTTCTCTCCATAACTCCAACTTCTTATTTAGGTCTTCCCTTGACTCTCCCATAAGGACGATATCATCGGCAAAAAGCATGCACCATGGCACAAGCTCTTGGATGTGCTCTGTGAGTACTTCCAAGACTAATGTGAAAAGGTATGGACTTAAGGATGATCCCTGGTGTAATCCTATACCAATAGGGAATTCCTCTGTCACACCACCTTGAGTCTTCACACTAGTTGTGGCCCCATCATACATGTCTTTGATTGCCCGAATATATGCGATCCTTACTCTCCTCTTTTCTAAAACCTTCCATAAGACCTCCCTTGGTACCCTATCATACGCTTTTTCCAAATCAATAAACACCATGTGCAGATCCCTTTTATTACTACGATACCTCTCCATCATCCTTCTTAATAGGTATATCGCTTCAGTGGTAGATCTGCCTGGCATAAATCCAAATTGGTTCTCTGTTACTTGTGTCTCTTTTCTCAACCTCCGTTCTATCACCCTTTCCCATAACTTCATAGTATGACTCATAAGCTTAATCCCTCTATAGTTTCCGCAACTTTGTATATCCCCCTTATTCTTGTAGATAGGTACCAAGGTGCTCTTTCTCCACTCATCAAGCATCTTCTTTGACCTTAAAATCTCATTAAAAAGCTTGGTTAACCAGTTGATGCCTTTTCCTCCAAGAAATTGATTTTGAAAAAGATTTTATTGAAAAATTGATTTGAAAAAGATTTGATTTTGAAAAGATTCTGAAAACTTAAAAAAAATTTGAATTGAAAACAAAATCTTCCCCCTTTAGCCATCCTGGCGTTAAACGCCCAGAATGGTGCACATTCTGGCGTTTAACGCCCAAAACTATACCCTTTTGGGCGTTAAACGCCCAACCAGGCACCCTGGCTGGCGTTTAAACGCCAGTCTGTCCTTCTTCACTGGACGTTTTGAACGCCTAGCTTTTTCTGTGCAATTCCTCTGCTGTATATTCTGAATCTTCAATTCTCTGTATTATTGACTTGAAAAGACACAAATTAAAAATATTTTTGGATTTTTAATAATAAAGAATAATCAAAATGCAACTAAAATCAAATAACAATACATGCCAGACACCAAACTTAGTAGTTTGTATACTACTGACACTAATGAGAATGCATATGAGACACACAAAACACTTCAAGTCAATAGAATTCAAAGATCAGAGCACGGAAATCATCAAGAACATCTTGAAGATCACTAAGACACATGAATGAATGCATGCAATTGACACCAAACTTAAGATGAGACACTAGACTCAAACAAGAAATTTTTGGGTTTTATGATTTTTTTTGATTTTTTTTTGTGTTTTTCGAAAATTAAGTGGAAAAAGGTATCAAAATTCTTAATGAGAATTCCAGGAATCAGTGCAATGCTAGTCTAAGACTCCGGTCCAGGAATTAGACATGGCTTCACAGCCAGCCAAGCTTTCAAAGAAAGCTTCGGTCCAAAACACTAGACATGGCCAAAGGCCAGCCAAGCTTTAGCAGATCACTGCTCCAAAAGCAAGATTGATAAAAATCAACAAGCTCTTGTGATGATAAGTTGAAACCTCGGTCCAATGAGATTAGACATGGCTTCTCAGCCAGCCAGACTTCAACAAATCATCATGAAACTCTAGAATTCATCTTCAAGAATTTTGAAAAAAAATACCTAATCTAAGCAACAAGATGAACCGTCAGTTGTCCAAACTGAACAATCCCCGGCAACGGCGCCAAAAACTTGGTGCTGTTGCCGGATTTTGGCACTGATGTTACCGGACAAAGAGCTTGCTCAAAACTTGAACAATCCCCGGCAACGGCGCCAAAAACTTGGTGCGCGAAATTGTGAACAATACTTTTTCACAACTCTCATAATCCCCGGTCATGAACTCCAAAAACTTGGTAGCTCAATTCCATGGCATTACACAACTTCGCACAACTAACCAGCAAGTGCACTGGGTTGTCCAAGTAATACCTTACGTGAGTAAGGGTCGATCCCACGGAGATTGTTAGTATGAAGCAAGCTATGGTCATCTTGTAAATCTTAGTCAGGCAGACTCAAATGGATATGGTGATGAACGAAAATAACATAAAAGATAAAGATAGAGATACTTATGTAATTCATTGGTAGGAACTTCAGATAAGCGCATGAAGATGCCTTTCCTTCCGTCTCTCTGCTTTCCTACTGTCTTCATCCAATCCTTCTTATTCCTTTCCATGGCAAGCTCGTGTAGGGTTTCACCGTTGTCAATGGCTACCTCCCATCCTCTCAGTGAAAACGTTTGCAAATGCTCTGTCACAGCACGCGGAATTCAGCTGTCAGTTCTCGGTCAGGCCGGAATAGAATCCATCGATTCTTTTGCGTCTGTCACTAACGCCCCGCCTGCTAGGAGTTTGAAGCACGTCACAGTCATTCAATCATTGAATCCTACTCAGAATACCACAGACAAGGTTAGACCTTCCGGATTCTCTTGAATGCTGCCATCAGTTCTCGCCTATACCACGAAGACTCTGATCTCACGGAATTGTTGGCTCGTTTGTCAGGCGAGCACTTGGTTGTCAGGCGATCAACCATGCATCGTGCAATCAGGAATCCAAGAGATATTCACTAGAGCCGTGGTTGCTTGTAGAACAAAAGTGGTTGTCAGTCACCTTGTTCATAAGTGAGAATGATGATGAGTGTCACGGATCATCACATTCATCAAGTTGAATAACAAGTGATATCTTAGAACAAGAACAAGCGGAATTGAATGGAAGAACAATAGTAATTGCATTAATACTCAAGGTACAGCAGAGCTCCACACCTTAATCTATGGTGTGTAGAAACTCCACCGTTGAAAATACATAAGCATAAGGTCTAGGCATGGCCGAATGGCCAGCCTCCCAATGATCTAAGATAGCATAAAACACGAAGATAGCTACCCCGATATCTCAATACAATAGTAAAAGATCCTACTTATAGAAAACTAGTAGCCTAGGGTGTACAGAGATGAGTAAATGACATAAAAATCCACTTCCGGGCCCACTTGGTGTGTGCTTGGGCTGAGCAATGAAGCATTTTCGTGTAGAGACTCTTCTTGGAGTTAAACGCCAGCTTTTATGCCAGTTTGGGCGTTTAACTCCCATTTGGGTGCCAGTTCCAGCGTTTAACGCTGGGATTCCTGAGGGTGACTTTGAACGCCGGTTTGGGCCATCAAATCTTGAGCAAAGTATGGACTATCATATATTGCTGGAAAGCCCAGGATGTCTACTTTCCAACGCCGTTGAGAACGCGCCAATTGGGCTTCTGTAGCTCCAGAAAATCCACTTCGAGTGCAGGGAGGTCAGAATCCAACAGCATCTGCAGTCCTTTTCAGTCTCTGAATCAGATTTTTGCTCAGGTCCCTCAATTTCAGCCAGAAAATACCTAAAATCATAGAAAAACACACAAACTCATAGTAAAGTCCAGAAAAGTGATTTTTAACTAAAAATTAATAAAAATATACTAAAAACTAACTAGATCATACCAAAAATATACTAAAACAATGCCAAAAAGTGTATAAATTATCCGCTCATCACTTACCTCAAGATTGATTATATGGGTTTTGTAGAGCTCTCCGCGGTGAACGCGTGGCCGCAAACGGGGCGGCAATCGGAGCTCTAGATCAAAAGTTATGATGGTTTGAAGATCAACCAAGGGAGAGAACTTGAGAGAGTGTTCTTCCTCCCTTTCTCTCTAATTTCAGCTTGTGTGTGTAACAAATGAGGAGAGAGAGTGCTGAAAACTAGGGTTTTGGTTAAGTTATGTTGGGCCAAGGGCCCACTTTGGGTCCGGTTGGCCCGGTTTGGCCCGTTCGGTCCAATCTTGGTCCGAATTCTATAAAATTGGTACCAAAATTCTCGTCTCAGTCTCCTCTATCACATTTAGCCATAAAAATCACATTTTAGGCTTTCTAGAATAAATTCTCATTTATGGGTTAATTAGCCGTTAATTAACCGGGTTTTACATTCTACCCACCTAATTGGGAATTTTGCCCACAAAATTCAAATGCAATTACCTGAGAATAAATGCGGATAATCCGTTCGCATCTCCGACTCAAGTTCCCAAGTGTGTTCCTCAACACCGCCTCGACTCCATGCCACTTTGACTAATGAAACATCTTTTCCACGCAACCGTTTAATACTAGTATCATCAATTCTGACTGGAGCCACTGGAAGCGTCAAATCTTCCCTTAATTGAACCGATTCGGGTTCCAACACGTGGCTAGCATCAGGGGTGTACTTCCGAAGCTGCGACACGTGAAACACGTCGTGCAGGTTCGAAAGATGAGGTGGTAGAGCCATCCGATACGCCACCGGTCCAATCCTCTCCAGGATTTGAAATGGACCAATGTATCGAGGATTCAACTTCTTTGCTTTAATCGCCCTACCTACTCCTGTAGTCGGAGTAACCTTAAGGAAACATGGTCTCCTTCCTCAAATTCTAAGGGCTTTCGCCTTTGATCGGCGTAACTCTTTTGACGACTCTGTGCCGTAAGCATCCTATCACGGATTTTCTTGACTTGTTCAGTAGTCTCCGCTATCATTTCCGGCCCCAACAAGCTTTTCTCTCCAGCTTCATACCAACATAGCGGAGATTGACATTTTCTCCCATACAAGGCCTCATACGGAGCCATTCCGATGCTCGCATGATAACTATTATTGTATGCAAACTCCACCAATGGCATATACCGATCCCAACTCGCCGGTTGGTCCAAAACACAAGCTCTCAACATATCCTCTAGTGTTTGGATTGTCCTCTCAGATTGACCATCTGTTTGAGGATGGTAAGCCGTGCTCAAGCTTAATCGGGTTCCAAAAGCTTTCTGAAATGCACCCCAAAACTTTGAAGTAAAACGAGGATCTCTATCAGAGATTATTGTAGCAGGTACACCATGAAGTCTCACAATCTCCTTTATGTATAACGGTGCTAGCTCCTCAAGGGTGTAAGTCATACGAATGGGCAAAAAGTGAGCTGACTTCGTCAATCGGTCCACAATCACCCAGATAGCATCAAAGCCAGCCCTAGTCCTTGGCAATCCTGACACAAAGTCCATTGCAATACTTTCCCACTTCCATTGTGGAATCTCTAAAGGTTGCAACATCCCGGAAGGTCTTTGATGTTCAATCTTTACCTTTTGACAAGTTAAGCACTTTGAAACATACTCCGCCACATCATTCTTCATACCCGGCCACCAAAACATCACCTTTAAATCATGGTACATCTTAGTACTGCCCGGGTGAATGGAGAATCCGCTTTTGTGTGCCTCCTTTAAGATATCTTGCCTCAAAGTGCCAACATCCGGCACAATGATCCTACCCTTGAATCTCCATAACCCATCTTTTTCTTCCGACACTCTCCACTGTTTTCCTTGCTCAATGGCCGGTAACACTTTCCATAACGCTTCATCATTTTGATGAGCCTTCAGGAGTTCGGACTTAAAGTCACTTGAGATTTCTAATCGGCTCAAACACAAGGTTCCGGATACTTCTTGAGTACCAATTTTCAGACTCTCGAATCCCTTGAGCAACTTCTTCTCTTGGAGCATCATCCAAGCTGCACATAACGACTTCCGACTTAATGCATCCGCCACTACATTCGCCTTTCCCGGATGGTAATGCAATTCAAAGTCGTAGTCCTTCAACAATTCCATCCACCTTCTCTGCCTCATATTAAGCTCTTTCTGATCAAAGATGTACTTCAAGCTCTTATGATTAGAGAAAACTTGGAACTTAACCCCATAGAGATAATGCCTCCACACCTTCAAGGCAAACACAACCGCAGCGAGTTCCAAATCGTGTGTAGGATAATTAACTTCATGAGGTCTCAACTGTCGTGAGGCATACGCCACCACATTATGATGCTGCATCAGCACGCACCCTAGACCCTTTAATGAGGCATCACAATACACCTCAAAAGGCTCGTTCGGCTCGGGTAACACTAACACAGGTGCAGTGGTCAACCTTTTCTTCAATGTCTGAAAGCTCTCCTCGCATTCAGGAGTCCAAACAAACGGAGTGTCTTTTCGGGTTAACTTCATCATTGGTAACGCTATCTGTGAAAAGCCCTTGATAAACCTTCTGTAATAGCCAGCTAAACCCAGAAAACTCCTTATCTCTGTTACGGTGGTTGGTTGCTTCCAATCCATCACAGCCTCCACCTTAGTTGGATCTACGGCTATTCCCTTCTTACTCACCACATGCCCCAAAAACTTCACCTCACTCTTCCAAAATTCACACTTAGACAGTTTTGCATAAAGTTTCTTCTCCTTTAGAATCTGCAACACGGTCCTCAAGTGTTCCGCATGCTCTTCTTCAGTCTTGGAATAAATCAGTATGTCATCAATGAAGACAACAACGAATTTATCCAGAAACGGACGGAAGACTCTATTCATGTAATCCATGAATACCGCAGGAGCGTTCGTCAACCCAAAGGACATCACAGTGTACTCGTAATGACCATAACGAGTTCTGAAAGCGGTCTTAGGGATATCCTCACCCCTCACCCTTATCTGGTGATAACCGGATCGCAAATCAATCTTAGAGAAAACTCCAGCTCCTTGTAACTGATCCATGAGATCATCAATTCTCGGCAATGGGTACTTATTCTTTATTGTAACCTTGTTCAACTGCCTGTAATCCACACAGAGCCGCATACTCCCATCTTTCTTCTTCACCAGTAACACTGGAGCACCCCATGGAGAGACACTTGGCCGTATAAAATTCTTTCCCAACAAATCCTCTAACTGAGACTTTAACTCGTTCATCTCTAACGGTGACATCCTATAAGGAGCACTTGAGATTGGTCCCGCCCCGGGCACCAACTCAATAGCAAACTCAACCTCTCGGTTAGGTGGAAACTCATCAATATCATCGGGAAACACTTCCGGAAACTCACACACAACCGGAATCTGCTCCAACCTTTGATCATCACCCGAAACGCCTGCGGTTAACAACATGATACCCTGACATTCGATGCCAGAACAGTTCACCATAATCGAGTTCAAGTAATAATTATTCACCACGACCGGCCCTTCTGTATCTTCCGGCATAAAGTACACCGACTTTGTAGAACAATCAAGCAGAACATGGTTCTTAGATAACCAGTCCAATCCCAAGATAAGATCAAGACCGACCATCGGCAAGCAGACTAAATTATGAACAAAATCACGCTGCTTGAACCTAAAGGAAACTTCCGGGCATCCTAGCCTAGTTACCGTGGCTTCATGGGTAGCATTGTACACCCTTAGATCATAACCTAAAGTTACAATCTTCAACCCTAACTCATGGGCTTTCTCAAATGCAATGAATGAATGTGATGCTCCCGAATCAAATAAAGCATTTAAAGTTTGACCAGCTAATTCACAGTTACCTCGAATGAGTGTCTCAGATCCCTCAGCTCCTACAGCTGAAGTGGTGAACACCCGTCCAGTCTGTTGTGCCTTCCCAGCACCTTGTTTCTGCTTTTCCGGGCAGCTTGCGATCTTATGCCCTGCTTTTCCACAATTGTAGCACAAGCCCCATCCGGCCTTGCATGGTGCTCCCGGATGGTGACTCCCACACCTAGAACAAGCTTGATCATTCTGAGGCTGCTTCCCAAACTTCTTTCCTTGGGAGTTGTTGTTGTTGGGCCTCCTGAAAGAGCCTCCCCGCTTGAAAGATGGACCTCTAGGTGCAAAGCTCTTCCCTCGGTTCTGTGGGAATGAACCTTTGTGACTCCCTTTCTCAGCGGTTGCCCTTTTCACACACTCCTCAGCAACCCTACACTTGTTCACTAATTCGGAGAAAGTCCTAATCTCCATTGGTCCCACTGAACTGAAGATATCACTCCGGAGTCCTCCTTCATACTTAACACACTTCCATTCCTCATATTCCACCGGAGTCCCTTGGCACATACGAGAGAACCTGAACAGCTCCTCAAACTTGTCAGTATACTCTGATATGGACATAGTACCCTGCTTCAGTTGTAACAATTCAAGTTCCTTAGCCGTCCTAGCAGAAGTCTGAAAGTACTTCTTATAGAACTCTTCTTGAAAGACATTCCAGGTGATATAGTCATCACCCTGCTGCAGAAGACGTCGGATACCTTGCCACCAATGCGACGCTTCACCGGTGAGCATATAAGTGGCAAACTCGACACACTGTCCTTCAGGTACCACTTGTGCTTGTAATGCTCGCTCTATAGCCTGAAACCATGTATCAGCCTCAGTCGGGCTAGTAGTTCCCTTGAACTTAGGCGGATTAACCTTCAAAAAGTTTGCCAAGGTCATCGGACCCTGAACTCCACCTCCATCATTACCATGGTTGTTCATCTGTTGACCAAGAGCCTCAGCAATGGCTTGCATAGCAGCAACCATGTTCTCCAACGCAGCCATAAAGTTCACCGGGTTATTAGGGTTATTCTCCGGTGCACGAGCATTCGTACGACCTCTCGCACTACCTCTACCGCGTCCACGAGGCGCCATCTGGTTCCTATACACACCCAACAATCGATATTAAGTTGATCAGTCTCAATATCGGAAGTCTAGTGCTTCAAAGTCCCAAATGCATGCTCATGAACGTTTATGCCAATTATATCAAGCAGATATACTAATATCACATAACACACACACAGAGAATGCACAGAAGCATAGTCAGTCCATCCCTCAGGCTCTACAGGAACGAACTGCTCTGATACCATAATGTAACACCCTACCATACAGAGCCTTATGCTTAAGTCATAATTCAGAGATGGCAAGGTATTACGACCTCTAAAAAATAAAAATTTAGTACGTATAGTAGTATGAATCATTAATTATAACTAGGAGCCTTTGTAGAAAAAGGGGTAAACAAAAAAATCGCAACTCGAAAGCGCAACACTCCGATCGATAACGTAACGAACAAGGATAACCAACGCGAGATTATATATATACAAAGGAGTGTCAAAAACAGGAATATCAAGACTCAAGATCCGACTGCGAAGATAACCGGTCCGAGCATAGCAGTATATACATATGATGAAATAAGGAAAACCCCAAAGGAAACCCAAAGGGACACAAATACATAAAACCTATTCTCCAAAATCTCCCATAAGAGGAGTCATCACAGTTTGTATTATTTAATGGAGATAAGAGTATCTAAGCAAAACATATAAACCAAAACATAGTCCCCAAGAACAAGGAATCTTCGCAAATCTAGAAGTCTCCAGCATGCCTCAGCGGGAAACCTCACGTCCTGCATCTGAAAACCACAAAATCCGCATGGGTGAGAACCAGAGGTCCCCAGCATGGTAACAGCTTCCACATATATAATACATAATAATAGAGGAAAGCCAAAGGCAATCCTAGAACTTCCTCCAGATAATATCAAAGCTTATAAACAAGCTAAACCATATAAGGGCATCTGACTAAAGATTCTTCAGTCTAGCTAATACTTCCCTTTCCAATTCCTTCTCACCTCCCAACCACCAGCATGAGTATAATGTAACAAACACAGTTATATCAGACAAAGAATATACAAATAGGAGCAGTTAAGACATTTAGACAATTAGCAAGTAATATGCAGTCAAATAGGCAATCTCAAACAATTCACATAGTATGCATATGATGAATGCCTGTCCCTAGTGGCTGATGATATCATCTTGTCGGTTATAGAGCCAACCCGACAAGTCCTGGTCGCTAACCATTGGACTGTCCCTCTGTCGCGCATCCCCAACTCGAGTTATACTCGTTATAAACTTGATCATAAACATGATCTATATCCATCACCCTCACTGGTGAATATTTCGGGGGCGAGCTCATCCGGGTCTTTCACAGTGCCCGGCCACACTTACGACATAGGGTCAACAGAGTCTCGAGCCTCCACCTGGAGCACGTGGTGGCTAGCCAATGCTACTACCCAGGGAAACTCGTATCTCTGATAGTGGAAGTGCAATTCACAATTATCAATAATTCAGCATCAACATGCATGAATTCTCATCCATGGATCAACATCCATATCAGCCATCCGGCTCACGGTTCAGTCCAGAACCAGCCAATATTCATAGCATACACAGCTATTCCGGCTCACGGTTAAATCCATAACCAGCCAATATTCATAGCATACACAGCTATTCCGGCTCACGGTTAAATCCATAACCAGCCATTTCATTAACAATTACAGCCTTTCGGCCCATGGCATAACAAGCACTTCCACCACCATCCTCCGCATCTCACATAATCATCTTGATCCTCATTGATCATTCATTTTTCCCTTGCTTCACTCGCAAGTTACTTCATTCACTAGCCCCTTTTTAATAGCTAGGCATGCCATAAAGATTTAAGACATAAATGGTGAGATCGGAGGCTTAGAAGTATGAGATTTGGCTTTTAAAACTCAAAAATCAACTTTGGGATGAAAACAGGGCCACGCGTACGCGCACTCCACGCGCACGCGTGGATGGCCTCAAAAACTCATCGACGCGCAAGCGTCATGCACGCTAACGTGTGGATTACAACTTTGCCAATCGACGCGCACGCGTCAACCACGCGTACGCGCGGGTGTTCTCGTGCCCCAGGCACAACACTGGCACAGTTCTGGCATAACTCTCTGGAAAATGGCTGGGCATTGGGTGCAGCACAATCGGCGCGCCCGCGCACATCACGCGTACGCGTGGATGGCACTTCTCAGAAGATCGGCGCGTACGCGCCAGGTGCGCCCACGCGCAAGGAGTCATTCTGCTAAAAATTTTCTAAGTTAAAAGCTGCAGAATTTCACAGATTTACACCCCAATCTTCCAACGGACATAACTTCCTCATTTTAAATCGTTTTTCACCCATTCTTCAAAAGGTATGGACATCCCGGATCCAATTTCATTTCTAAACAAATTTGGTACAAAACGGAGATCCGTAGTCCAAGTTATGTCCCATCAAAGTATGCCCAAAAACCATATTTTCATACAAAACCATAATATGCCATTTTCAAAACAAACCATTTTCAACTCCTTTCAAAATCAATCAAAACATGCCAATTTCATCCCTTTTCTTTGGAATCAATCAAAATGTATCAAATTCAACATCAAGCCTCCTCAACTCACACATTGACACATTACCACAATTTACCAAAATCACTATCTCATCATTTTATCCCACTTCACCCAAGTGGCTCAAACTCAAACACATTGACATATCATATGCTATTCCTCATGCCAATTCTCAACAACACCAATTCCAATAAATCATTATTGTACACAATCAACATCATACTCACCATCAACATGGTTCAACCCACAATTCAACCATAACCAATCATCAAGCATATATCACAACATGCATATTTCTCATACATCATACCACCAAGGCATCAATAATCATCATCACATATATGACCACATCATATATCTCAATCATTCAACAACATCAACAATTCAATGCCTATCTTAGGGCCTCTAGCCTAAGTATTTCCTACCACATTACATATTAGATACAGGAAACCGAAACCATACCTTAGCCGATTTTCCCAAGCTCCACCGGAGCACTTCCAAACCAAATATCCACAAGCTCTCAAGGCCTCAATACCTCCAAGAACAGATTTTTCACCACCAAACCCTTTCCAAGCTTTTCAAAATCACCAATCAAGCTCCAATATCCACACATACACAACCTAAGCCACAACCATCATACCCATACACAACATCTCAAAACCCAAGCATCATAAAACAACAAAATACACTAGGGTTGAGAATCTTACCACACCCAAGGTCCAAGGAGACAAGATTAACCTTCTCCTTCAAGAGAGTTTGGTCCTATAACATCAAAGAACCCAAAATCTCAACATTTCACCCATGAAACTCGAAAATAAGGGCTGAGATTTCGAACAGCAACACGTGGCTTACCTCAAGATTGATTATATGGGTTTTATAGAGCTCTCCGCGGTGAACGCGTGGCCGCAAACGGGGCGGCAATCGGAGCTCTAGATCAAAAGTTATGATGGTTTGAAGATCAACCAAGGGAGAGAACTTGAGAGAGTGTTCTTCCTCCCTTTCTCTCTAATTTCAGCTTGTGTGTGTAACAAATGAGGAGAGAGAGTGCTGAAAACTAGGGTTTTGGTTAAGTTATGTTGGGCCAAGGGCCCACTTTGGGTCCGGTTGGCCCGGTTTGGCCCGTTCGGTCCAATCTTGGTCCGAATTCTATAAAATTGGTACCAAAATTCTCGTCTCAGTCTCCTCTATCACATTTAGCCATAAAAATCACATTTTAGGCTTTCTAGAATAAATTCTCATTTATGGGTTAATTAGCCGTTAATTAACCGGGTTTTACACAGGTCATGGTTTGGCAGTTGAGGAGGAATTGGGACCATGATCTGGAGTGGGAGAAGATGTTGAAGGTGTCCGGATTTGGTCTTCCATACACTCCAACATTATTCGTTGGCAAGGACATTATATCAGTCATGGAGGCTAGAAGTGGTCATAAGGGTTTTAATGACACCGAAGGTACGGATGTTTTAATTTCAAGACTCAAGTATATGGAAGGAAGAAGGGAGAATTTGGTGCACCGCACTTGGCAGGAGCATGTGAATGTGAAAACAATCACATTGCACTCTGAAGGACTCTTCATGGTTTAGTTTATAGCTAAAATTATCACTTAATCCCTAAAATAGAAATGTATGCTATAGGATTTCACAGTTGTTGATGGTTCCCAGATTTAGTTTATGTACTTAGTATCTAAGTCTGTTAGGAGTTTATGTTTCTTTTGATACCATGAATATTTTAAGGTAAGTCCCATCCTTTTCGAATGAAAGTAGTTCATGTTGTTAGCGTCTAACTATGTAAACAAGTTATTTATCTTTATATTATGAAATATTGTAAGGTAAGCCCCATCCTTGTGAAATAGAAGTAGTAGGTTAAACCCTATTAGGAATTGAATAAATTATGAATATCACATTTATATAATGCAAATTTATTTGTTGTTCTCCATAATTACTATTTTTAAGGGGAAATTTGATAATTTTATTATATAGTCCTTTAAAAATATTTAAATTAGAAAATACACAATTTAATGCAACAAGAATAGGGTTTAACCTGGCTTTAGTTAAAGAAATCATTAAAAGAAGATAATTGGCATAAAGTAATTTTAAAATTCTTACCAATGCACCCACTAGCAATATAATCTGGAACCCATAAATCTATTGTGTTAACCATATTGCATAAGCTATGACGGTCACAAAACCTGCAGTGTGTGATGGAACGAAGAAATTTACAGGTGAGAAGCACATACACATTATCTTATCAAGCATCACAACCATGTTCATATAATATTTCGAGTTGTTTTTGTATGCCAGGACATATATTTTTGTGATTCGAAGACTGTCCTGTTTGGCAAAAGTGTTGAGATAGTTGTAGTATGGATATTTTTAAAATTTCAGTATTTAACAGGTTTTGTGCATATATAAATGTTTTCAGTGATATCATGAATAGTATATATACGTATTCCATGCATAATAAAGTGCTACAGAATTTTTGACACATAGTGGAATAGAATCAATGAGCATGAACCCGATACCCCTTTACCAGAGTAATATAATTGCAATTAGGATACATAACCAAGTAGGTGATACACAAACAGGATATGTGAACAAGAATTATTCTAACAAATCCTAGACAAGTCTAGGTATAAATGTCAACCACACTAAAAAGGTAGGCATGAATAAACGAGGGACAAACCCTTATTCATTGTTTGCTATTCTACAATTGTCACAAAAATCAATTACCAAAAAATAAAATAATCAACTTCAAACGTGAAGTAGAAAAGCTATTTACTAATGCATGCCAGGCTTTATATCTATTTCACGGCAGAAATGGTTAACTAAGCCTAAAATAAATCACAACACTATTGAATCAATCAAAATTCTCATCTTTTCAGTCCTTTTAGAGTTGGCTCTTATAGGTAGTACACATAGTTGATACAAAGACAATTAATTACCACAATGAAAACATTAAATCCATAGTTGAGATTCCTGGAAATTAATTGAGGCTAACTAAAATTAAAAGAAGCTTTGAACTGTTCTACCTAAGACTCTAATTGCTAAATTCAAAGGGATTGGTACAAAAATTAAGCTTGAAATAGTTACATCTTCAACTAAACACCATTTGAAAATATATGAAATTGGATATCCAGTTCAAGGAAACACGTTAGTTACCTACCAACGACCTAATCCAATTGGACCATTTGTTTGCATTGAATGCAAACATAGAAAGAGTTGGAATTTGAACCAAAATCCATCCATATAAATTAGGAAATTTCTATTCATATATAAGAATAAAAAACAAATGGCAGCTACAAAAGTTTAAATATTCCAGCCTGTTTATGTAAGAAACCAAGGAAATTTTACAGAAAACCCCGTAACATATGACTATTTTATAAAGCTCCAAAAAAAATTTAAAGAACAAGAATCCAGGTTTTACGGGATTGATGAAGCGTTTTGCACATGAAGCTGAAATTCAGCTACACCAAAAGACTTTTGAATTTTGAGCTGAAATTTAGCTACACCAAAATGCTCAACTTCTAAATTGATACAGTCTCTTTGCTTCCAGAAAATTCAACCGAGTTGAACTCGAAAAGAAGAAAGACAAAGAGGAACCCGCAACAAATACTGGATCTTGGCTACAAGACATAAGGAAAGTCATAAGCGAGGAGATCTCATGATAATTTCAGCCAAATCTCTTCTGTTCTCGTCTGCATTGCTTTTCCCTTAATCTCACCATCACCAGAATTATGAGCCATAGAAAGCTCTATTCAGGCATCGAAAGGTAACTTCATAGTTTGGAGAAACTTAAAATACAGCAGAAGATAATTTAGTTATAACTTTTCAATGTTGATAGGATGGATGGTGCAACAAAGCTGGACGAGAAGGAGAACCATGTCCTGTCCTCAAAAGAAAAGGCTCCAATTTCGAACTCACTAAGGTCCCCACTTTCAGAGGTCCATTCCAATACAAGAAGTAATATTTCAGGTAAATTTACAAACAACTTATTGAAACCAGATAGCTTGCTATTCAGTTTTCACACTTATTTTGATTGCTCCCTTAGCGAGTCTTCTGTAGATGTACGGGGTAATTACAATAAAAGGACAAAGATTTTATGGCTTTGGTTTACAATTGGAATGAAAAGGGATCTTCACGTTGTCAAAACGGTTTATACTATCCACTCTTAACTTCCACTTATTAATTACGCAGCTGATGAAAGGTGTTGTAGCTTCAACAATAAGAGGAAGGTGAATGAACTATGTAGCAATGAATGGTTAAGCTTCACGAACAGAACAGGTTGTAGTTTTTTAGCTAATGAAACAACTCAACAGAAAAAAGCAAGTGACATTCCAAGCTTAGGTAAGAACCTGTAAATTCATATAAGTGTAGAAATAACTTATATCAACCAAATAAATCTTTTCATCATAGAAGTTTTCAACAACATTTTTTATATTAGCAAGTTGTTGGGGTTGATGGTTTTTGGGTAATATAGGTCTAATTATAGCCATTTATTACAAAAAATACAGGATCGGTACTAGCTATTCAAAGAATTGCTGAAGAGCAACCACGTAGAATTTTTTATAACAGCTTCAGCATTGGTTTTAGAACAACTAATGTTGCAGAAACTATAGACGTAAATGAAAAATCCAGCATTCAGACAACAGAGGACTCGCCGTTCTTGGGGTTTAATGTGCTATCACAGGTGACTTTATCAAGAGGTAATTATCATAAACAAAGACTTTGAACCAGAAGAGTTATGTGATTATGTATGTTAGACTATGAAGTGTTATTTTGATATTAGATGACTCAAAGCATGCTAGGATGGAAAGAGCAACCAAGATAGCTAAGAAAAGGAAGTGTGTGGACATCCATTCCCAACAAGGTAAACATACCATACTCTATAGTACAATATCCAAAGAAATAGCCTTCTTTCCAAGTAGGAGCTTATTGCTATATTGAATTGAATAGTAAGATAACTTCGATTATAGGAGAGGTTAGTTAGCACATAGTAAAATTAGTGGAGAATACAAGTGATTATATCACATGGTGAAATTTTAAAAAATACACAAAAATTAGGTATATAATGAGGTGAGTTGTTATGCTATTTAGAAAAGCACAAATATAAAGTAAATACTCATACACTGGTAAACAATTGGTTTAAGAAAATGAAACTTCTCATCATTAAATATAATGGTATTTTTTTTAATCTTAGCTTGGAGCAATATTGTAATGTAAAGAAATAATGATAAAAATTTAGAAGGTGAAGCTAAGTTTTAAAAGAACAAAGATACAATGATGTGATAGATTGCATGCTGAATGATTGTTGATGCTATAAAAAATAGTAAAATTGTATAGTCAATACATGATGAAATTTTATATATATATAAAAAAATACGGTATAGAATTTCAAAAAACCAATTTTTAGAAACTAAGACTTATTAGATTTACAAAGTCATTAGTATCTTATGATTATATGAGTAATTAAATAAGGTGTTATCATGTGATCTAATTAATAATCACTCAACTTATTCTTATAGTTGTGGACATGTACCATCATGTTTAAAACCAAAATTAAACATGAATTGATACACTCGAGTGATTATGGATCCACACAATATGATGAAAATATCAGCAAAAGAACCTAGGCATACATAAATCCAAGAAGTAGTTTTTGTTTCCCTTTAATAAGTGCACATGTTTGGTTGTTGAAGCTAAGGTAAACACTTTAGGAGTTATATAAACAACTTTCAATATAGAGGACAAGGAAAATCTAATGGAGTTTGTAGTTGATGGATGTAATATAGATCAAGGTCAATGTGATGGAAGAAGTGAAAACCAGATTAAGAAAAATGTTTCTATACCGAATTCATCAGTAAGCCAATGGCCACTAAGTTCACCATCAAAAGGTAAACGAGCAAAAACAAAGCTAATGTAGATTGAGGTAAATAGCTAGACATATATTTTGATATTAAATACAAAATGATCTCTACAGGGGCAGCACATCACGCGAGGATTGAGAGAGCATTCATATTAGCTAAAAGAAAGCAAACCATAGTCTCACGCACCCAAGAAGGTAACAATCACGAATAATAAAACAACTACCACAAAGCCATGTTCATACAATACTTTAGATCATGTTGTCTACTATACGGGTGAAGTGAAACTGTCTAAACTTTTACATGGCCCTAATTTTTTGCTCGCAGGAACTAAGTCTGCAAGCACATTCACCACACAAACCATGCAAGTGACTTCGATGGAAGGTATCACAATCTTTTTGAATTTTTATATAATTAATTGAAAGATCTCAGTTATATGTTATATGTACAGTGATTGAAAAAAAATTGCATCATGATCCCTGCACTTAGGATTCACAATGAGACATATCCATATCACTAATTAATTCACAGGTGAAGCAATTAATGGAGTTGCTAATACTCTAGAATATTTAATTTTTTATTGAAAAAATATTTGATAGGAAATATATTATTAGTTTGCAGTAGTTTAAACTTATTTTAGTTTATATTAAACCTTTTTATTTTTACTTTCAAAATTCTTACTTCACTAATTAGATAATTTTAGCTATAACCATTATATAATATTCAAAGTTATACATAATACACATATAAATATTAAAGTAGAATAAAATAATGTTATTATCTTGCTTTCTTAGCATTACATTAGAAAAATGTCAAATTGTAATAGATAAAACCTATGTATACAGTCATTAGTCAGTAGTTATTTAGCAAAAAATTTAAAAATGCATCAACCTACCAACCATTATAACCCCAAACGGAAAGAAAAAAATATTAATTATATATAACGTGCTTCATAATTGGGGAAAATAGTGTATACATAGTTATCTACTTTAATCTTTTGGTGTATAAACTATTAAAATTTGTTGAATAGAGAATAAAAGTAAATCTTAGGGAAGTAATTTAAACTATTCATAAGAAAGTATAAAAAAACAAGTGTTGTTTTGTAGGATATATTAGTTAGTGATTTTGTGATAAAACCTAAACTCTTTTTCTCCTCCCCTCTCAATAATATAACTATAAAATCAACTCATTAATTTTAATAGATAAAACTCAGTCAATGTAATTAGATCATCAAAATATGAAATATGTCATATTCAATATTTTTTTTAAATAAGTAATAATATATTCTTTTTTAATTAAAAATAAAGAATTTCTTTTTATTTTATACCAATATTTTAAATTAAAAATAGGTTTAATTACTCTGTTGGTCCTATAGCTTCGCAAAATTTTCAATTAGGTCCTTATATTTTCTTTTAATTGGGTCTCTGCACGAAATTTTTTTTTCAATTAGGTCCCTTTTAATAGTAATTAGTTTAATTATATAGGGACTAGATTAAGAAAAAAAATTGGTGCAGGACCCAAATAAAAGGAAAAAAAAGTATAGGGACTCAATTAAAAATAAAATTTAGTGCAATGACTTAAAATTTGAGACTTATAGAAACTTATTACTTCCTTTTTTTGGCTATTTAAGTACGTTTATTTATTTATTTTGTATCTCTTAATTATTGATGAAATAAATCTACAATTTTGATCTACTTCAAGCGATTAATGTAGTTGCTAATACTATGACAACAACCATATTCAACTTGATACTTGTATTATATTGCACTTGATGATTCTTCCTAAATTCAAATGTAAAGATGGTTTCTTTTAATTTAAGTATGGTGTATGTGTACTTATCAATTACCGTTGGAATAGATCAAACAACATATGCTAGAAGGTATAGAAGGCAACTAATGGATGCAAAAAGGAGTCCTGATATCTCCAAACACATGCAAGGTGTGCTAAACTCTTTGTATGTAGTGTAGTATTTTTAGTTTAAGGCATTATTAAGAATTTATATTCACCCTCGCGTCCATTATATTAAGAATTTAAGATTATTCAGCTAAGATATCTGACAACTGAGTTAAGTTAGGAAGTAAAAAAATTGTTTAAGAAAAGTTTGGCCTACTTTATTGTTTACCACTAATTGTACAATGGGTGGAAAAAAAATAAAGTGGTTGCCAAAGGTGGAGCAACATGGGCTACAAAAAAAATTATAAGAGAGTTTAAATAATTTTTATTCTTAGGGATTACTACTTAAAGTGGGGTTCTTAATTACAGAATCAAATCAAAATATATGAATTTATTAAAAACTCACGTTGGGTACTTTGTATGTTAGGCTCGGTAAGGACTCCAAGATAAAGACCTATTGAAGCCGACAGAGACTATTGCAAGCAAAATAGTGGTATGCTATGAGTTGGTTGAGGGGAGCATTATTGGGAGTTACGGTTTTATAACTCTAACAGATCTGCTAAACAAACTGCATAATTTTTTATTTCCACTATTCGAACATTAGGTTCTTACCATTCAGTTTCTTAGTTTTAAGTCAATCAATTTACAACTAATTAGGTTACTTTTTGCACCGTTGATTATCAAGAGTTAACTTCACAACAGGCAATAAGGCGTCATACAGATCTAACACACACATTAAATCTACTGAACGGTCAAATAAGGGTATGAGCTTACTTAATTGAATTCGATATAGAGTCATATTAAATGAAACTTTTAGGTAGAAAAAAATATCTCAATCCTATTTTTTATTTTGTTGATCAATATGCAGAGTATGTCAATATCGGATATGCAATGTATGAATGTGAATATTGCAATGCTCTTTATTGGTATGCTGAGAGGTCAAACAAAAGTTACAACACAACAGATCCGAAATTCACATTATGCTGTAAAGGAGGAAAGGTTCAACTTCCACAATTACAACAAGCCCCAAGAGTGTTGTATGATTTGTTGTTCAACAATACCCCTAAGAGCAAGCATTTTCGGGATAACATCAGAGCTTATAATAGCATGTTTCAGTTCACATCAATGGGTGCAAAGATAGATCGTGGCATTAGTCAAGCAAGAGGGCCACCAACATTTATCCTTTGTGGAGAGAATTATCATCTAATGGGTAGTCTGATCCCTCCAGAGGGGAACATTGCAAAATTTTCTCAACTGTATGTATTTGATACTCAGAATGAGATTGAAAATCGCATGGCAGCTATTCGGTAAGTTTTAAGGTTATTTATGTATGTAATAGATTTAGGATTTAAAGTAACAGTTGGGAGTTTTTCAATAACAATGATCCCATTAAAAACTGGTTATACAAATTCTGTTGTTGTAAATAGGGGTGAACATCACAAAGAGATACATGAAGATATTGTTAGAGAATTGAAACAGATGCTTGATGATAACAATGTACTGGTGAAGGCATTTTGCATGGTTAGAGACTCACTTGCAAGAGAGCCTAATAATACAATAAAGCTCAGGCTTTTGGGTAAAAGGGGGAAGGATGGTAGGCGATACAACCTGCCCAACACGGATGAGGTAGCTGCATTGATTGTGGGTGACTTTGACATAGATAAAACTGATAGGGACATTGTGGTAGAGACACAAAGTGGAAGGTTACAAAGGATTAATCAACTCAATCCTGCTTATTTGGGATTACAATACCCATTGTTATGTCCATTTGGAGAGGATGGTTACAAGGAAGACATACCTTTCAACAAGGGTAGTCAAAGTGGTAGCAAAGGGCGACAAGAGGTTTCATTAAGAGAATTCTTTGCATTCAGGATACAAAAAAGGTTAGCTGATGGATCTCCTTTGTTATATTCTAGACGACTATTCCAGCAATTCTTGGTTGATGGGTTCTCCATGATCGAATCATCTCGCTTAAATTATATACGAGTTGATTAGGAAAAACTCAGGTGTGAGATGTACAAGGGTATAAAGGAAGCAGTTTTGTCCGGGGAAACAACACCGTCATCGCGTGGGAAACGTATTATATTACCATCATCATTCACAGGTGGCCCAAGATATAAGATTCAGAATTACCAGGATGCAATGGCAATATGTAAGGTTGTCGGTTATCCAGACCTATTCATTACATTCACATGCAATCCTAAGTGGCCCGAGGTAGAAGACTTTCTTAAGAACAGGAAATTAAATGCAGAAGATAGACCTGATATAATATGCAGGACATTCAAGGCAAAGCTGGATTTGATGATTAAAGATATTAGAGCAAACAAAATTTTTGGCAGGGTTTGTGCAGGTATGTCTAGAGATGAAATTAAATTACATTCGATTAATTATTATTTTAAATATTGTGTTTAAAAATCCAGTGTCCATGCGTTTAAATATTATCTCAGATTCAGCTTATCTATGTCTTTTTGTTGACACAGTTGTATACACAATCGAATTTCAAAAACGGAGACTACCACATGCACATATACTATTGTTCTTACATAAGGATGACAAGTTTTCGACAGCTGAAGACATTGACAAGATCATATCTGCTGAGATTCCGGATAAGGAACTAGACCCTGAATACTTTGAAGCAGTGGAAAAGCACATGATGCATGGTCCATGTGGTTTAGCGAGGAAAGATTCACCTTGTATGGAAAATGGAAAATGTGTACGTCATTTTCCTAAGCATTTTGTCGATTGCACAACTATTGATGATGATGGGTATCCAGTATATAGGCGTAGGGAAGATGGAAGAACTATCAACAAGTATGGGGTTGACCTTGATAGCCGTTATGTGGTTCCACACAACAGACTACTACTGTAACACCCTAATATTCAAATCCTTATGCTCGAGTCATAAGTCAATGATATTACGGTGGTACGACTCTCAGGTGGATTTTTAATATATAAATATAGGTAATTTCGAAAGGAGTATTAATCGAGAAGCCTGAAAAGAGTAGAAATAAAATCGCGAAGACGTATCACTCACGTTTCAACAACGAAAAGATAGAACGTGAAGCCGAAAGCGATATACGGACAAGGCATAAAGGAGATTAAGAGATAGATAACAGATAGATATATATAACATAAGTAATAGCCACTAGTCGCGACCCGCGAAGTTTAGGCCGGCTAGGGTATAGTATGAAAGTAGTTGACAACAGTACATCCTAATCTCTCCCAAAGGAAACATAAGAGCCTCTATAGGCAAGTTCCAAAAGAGTTCAACACATAATATAATCCTTTCAAAACAAAGGTGGAGAGATTCTAAGCAAAATACAAGTAGAGAAAATAAATATCTTCGCCGTCTCTCAGACGAACCGCTGCTCACTTCTGAGCACCTGAACCTGTATCTAAAAAACAAGAGATATATACGGAATGAGAACCCCGGGCCCATGGGTTCCCAGTACGGTAAAAGTGCCAAATAAATACAATGCACTGCAATAAAAACTCACTAAGCATCCTAAACTCCTTTTCACCAAGTATCCAGCCTAGATTCTCACTAATCCATAAATAGGCATCTGTCGTAAGGGGATACTAAATCTAGTTCATGTTACACATGTTTCCCAATTCGCTGATTCTTCCACGAATCAGACTCAAAATCATAAGCAAAACCATCATCAGTTGTTCTGCCTCAGCAACTTTATATCAATACATCATACCCTCGCCTGGAGCTAGTGAAATCACATCACTGCGTCTATCCAGGGGGCTCAAATGATCTCATTCAAAAATCATCATCATTATGCAATCGCATTATCAATTCATCTCATCAAGGACAGCCCCCAACATCCACCAACACCATCATGAGGGATCTCTCAGTTGTACAAACACAAGCAATACAGACAAGTAATACACAAATAAGGTACAAGTAGAACAAGTAGCATGTAATCAGGTAACATAGCATATATGATATAGAAATCCAAAACAAATAGGCAAACCCAAACAATTCAAACATATGCAAATGATGTATGCCTGCCCTATGGCTGATGATATCATCTGTCGGTTATATAGCCAACCCGACACGTCCTGGTAGCTAACCATAGACAGAAACACCCCTTGCGGAGCAAGTAGGTTTGAGCTACAACCCCCTTGCTACTACCCGCTCAGCCCAGAGCCAGTGGAACAACCACTACTGCGGCTACTACCCAGGCGGGTGTTTAACAGCTCAACCTGGAGCCAGTGGAACACCCACTACTGCGGCTACTACCCAGGCGTCACAATCTCTGACCTGGAGCAAGTGGGACGAACCACAACCCTTGCTACTGCCCAGGTATCTTAAGCATTAACCCGGAGCAAGCGGGACGAACCACAACCCTTGCTACTGCCCAGGTATCTCAAAAGCATTGACCCGGAGCAAGCGGGACGAGCCACAACCCTTGCTACTGCCCAGGTATCTCAAAAGCATTGACCCGGAGCAAGCGGGATGAACCACAACCCTTGCTATCTCAAAAGCATTGACCCGGAGCAAGCGGGACGAACCACAACCCTTGCTACTGCCCAGGTATCTTAAGCATATATTCATTCAATCTCAATTCATATTATCAATCCTCATTGTTATCAAATCTCAAACATTAACCTGGAGCAAGTGGGACGAACCACAACCCTTACTACTACCCAGGTATCACAAATACATTCATTCAAAACTACATGATTAAACTCATTTATCATAAACATCCTTTTCCGTCTCACACCCGGAGCAAGTGGACAACGCCACTGCCTACTACCCGGGGTTACACATCACATTTCAACATCTTCCATTATTATCCATTTAACACATTCATTCATTAATCATATATGCAATTATTCTCAGCCATAATCAATAATGGCTTTGCCGTGACCCGGCAATAACTCAGCCATCCGGCTCATGGTTCAATCAAGAACCAGCCATTTATCAATAAATACAGCCCTTCGGCTCATGGCATACACGGTACTCCCACCGTCATCCTCCATATCTCATATAATCATCGTTGATCATCATTGATCATAACTTTTTCCCTTGCTTCACTCGCAAGTTACCACATCCCCTAGCTCCTTTCTCATTGCTAGGCATATCATAATGATTTAATACATAAGGGGTGAGATCGGAGGCTTAGAAGTATGAGATTTGGCTTTTAAAACTCAAATATCAACTTTGGCATGAAAACAGGGCCACGCGTACGCGTACTCCACGCGCACGCGTGGATGCCCACAAAGCTTCTCGACGCGTATGCGTCATACACGCGAACGCGCGGATCGAAACACAGCCAGACGACGCGTAAGCGTCAGCCACGCGTACGCGTGGGTGCATTTGCGCCCCAGGCACAAAACTGGCACAACTCTGGCACAACTCTCAGGAAAATGGCTGGACATTGGGTGCAGCGCATCGACGCGCACGCACACACCACGCGCACGCGTGGATGGTGCCTTTTTGAAGAACGACGCGTACGCGCCAAGTGCGCCTACGCGTGGAGGGTCATTCTGCTAAAAATTTTCTAAGTTAAAAGCTGCAGAATTCACAGATTCAACCCCCAATCTTCTGACGGACATAACTTCTTCATTTTAAATCGTTTTTCACCCGTTCTTCGAACGGCAAGGACATCCCGGATCCAATTTCATTTCTAAACAGATTTGGTACAAAGCAGAGATCCGTAGTCCAAGTTATGTCCCGTCAAAGTATACCCAAAAAACCATGTTTTTCATATAAAACCACAAAGTGCCATTTTCAAACAAGCCATTTTCAACTCTTTTCAAAATCAACCAAAACATGCCAATTTCAACCCTTTTTGAAACCAATCAAAATATACCAAAATCAACATCAAGCCTCCTCAACTCATACATTAACACTTTACCACGATTCACAAAACCGCCATATAACCATTTTTACCCATTTCAAACAAATGGCTAAATTACAAACATATCAACATGTCATACATCCTTCCTCATTCCAATTTCCAACAATACTATTTCCAATCAACCATCATTATACATAACCAATATCATACTCACTATCACGTGGTTTCACCCCCAAATCAACCTTAATCATTCCACAAACATATATCACGACATACATATCTCTCATGCATTATCATACCATCAAGGCATCAATAATCATACTCACATATATGACCACATGATATATATCAACCAAAATCAAACATACTTCATCTATACAATTTCACCCAAAATTACCAAATTTCACACTTCAACTCCTCAAACCTCATTATTCAATAACCAACCCAATCATTCATATAATCATTATATGAAATTCATCCAATCACTTGTGTCATCATACAATGCACACATCAACTTACCTCCCTTACCTCTTTCCGGCCTCCGGCCCAAAATATACGGCCTCCGGCCCAATTTCACAATTTAAATGCATAAACCACAAATTAATACTCATTACCCAATACATCAAATTTCCAATACACCAAGCATACAAGGCCACACAATTCTCAACCCAATCATCAATTCACATTACATACCAACTATGCATATTAGCATCAACCATCTACACAATCCAAACTTAATCCTAGGGGCATCTAGCCTAGGAATTCTCATCACACCACACGGTACTTAAATAAAACTTAAACCGTACCTCTTGTAGCCAAATCAATTGAGCCTCTTCTTTGGAAGTCTCCACCAACCTTAGCCCCAAGCCTCACCAAAGCTCCTCAAGCAACACCAATCTCCCAATTGTGCACCAAAACCATCAAATGCACTAACATAACCAATATTACATACACACATCAACCTAGGGCTCATAAAAATGACAAATCACAAGGGTTGGAGGGTTTCTTACCTTAACCCACTGAAGTTTGTGATGAATATCACCCATGGCTCATACTAGAGCACTCCTAAACAATCAAAATCACAAGATTTCCTCAAAACCCAAACCAAATTCGAATTTGAAGAGAAAAATGAAAACTGGGAAGAGGACAGTGGATTACTCACCACAAAACTTAGATAGAATTGTAGAGGATGAGAAGAGCGACGCGTGGCCGCAAACGGCTCGTCAATCGGAGCTCCGTAGCTCAAGTTATGGTGATTTGAAGATCAAAGAGAGTTAGGTTTTCTCTCTTCTCTTCTCTCTCCCAATTTCAGCGCCCAACACCCCTTCTTTAGGGAAAAATGAGCTGAAATACTCATAACTAATGTTTATATATGTTGGGTCTTGGGCCCACTTAGGCCCAGTTCACTTATTTTTGTCCGTTGGCCCAATTTTGGACCAAAACTTTTAAGATTAGCGCTCTAAATCGCACTTCAAATATTTCTACCTCCCCTAATTATAATTCCTCATTTCGTAATCTTATTTACTCATAATCAACTTTCTCAGCTGCAGTACCAGACAGGTCTCAGCTGGTACTGCCGGTCAAAATTTTACTGCGCACTTTTACGCAGAAAACTCTGTCTTCCGACTCGGAAAAATTCACTGAATCCAAATATCATACTGAAATCATCAAATTCCAATTGCCAAATCTTCCAACCATATTCGCTCCTACTTACTCATTATTTAATTAATTTCGGTTAGACCGGGTATTACAACTACTTATGAGATATGGTGCACATATAAATGTGGAGTGGTGCAATCAATCAAGATCAATAAAGTATTTGTTTAAATATGTGAACAAAGGTCATGATCGTGTAACTGCTTCCTTCTATAGAAGTGTCACAGCGGATGCTGAGTTAGATGAATACGATGAGGTGAGTATGTATTACGATTGTAGATACATATCACCATGTGAAGCAGCATGGAGGATTTTTGGTTTTAACATCCATTACAGAGATCCATCTGTTGTGAGATTGGGTTTTCACTTATCCGATGAACAGAATGTTATATTCAAAGACCACGAAAATCTGGAGGATGTTGTTAGAAAAGCATCAGTAAAGGAATCTATGTTTTTAGGATGGTTTCAAGCAAACAAGGATTATGCAGAAGCAAGGGCACTGACATATGCTGAACTTCCAACTAAATTCGTATGGAAGCCACATGAGAGGGTTTGGTTGCCTAGAAAATCACACTCTGTTATCGGTAGGATTTTCTATGTACCTCAAGGATCTGGTGAAAGTTATTACATGCGGCTATTGCTCAATTTTGTAAGAGGCCCAACTTCTTATGAGGACATTCGTACTATAGATGGTGTTTTATATCCTACTTTTAAAGATGCATGTTACGCACATGGCCTCTTAGATGATGACAAAGAATATATAGATGCAATAGTGGAAGCAAGCCACTGGAGATCGGGTACATACTTGAGGAAGCTGTTTGCCACGCTGTTGTTTTCAAATTCAATGGATACACCAGAACACGTATGGCAGAAGACATGGCATCTATTATCTGATGACATACTTCATAGGTAGAGGAGGCTTCTTGATAATCCAGGTAATTTATTGTCGCAGTATAAGGTTTTGTATTTTTCAACTAAATGGAATGTCAATATCAGTAATATATTGATATTTATGTTAAATCGAAATTCATCGTTAACAATGCCATATGTGTTTGTAGGATTTTTCGAGAAATTTTGTTAGTCTATGTAAGAATATTGTGTATAATAAAAGATTTAAAAAACGAGAAGTTTTTAGTAGCAATGCTAATCATAATTGAACTTAGGTGTATTATAGGATATAATTAGCAGTTCAATGAATAGAACCAAGATTCCATAATGGACATGCAATCTTATCTTATAAGAGGGATATTTACTAGTGTATTCAATAAGTTGGCTTTATCTAAGCAAATAGGATAAAATAGAATATTATTTGTTCATATTTTTTTTTTCGGTTACGTAACTGAAGTTGTTCTTCAAGACTCATTCATACAAATTTGGTCTTTCTATTGACAGATTTATTCCTTTCCGATGATGAACTGAAGGAGTTGACGTTGATAGAAATTGAGAAAACACTTAACTCATATAATAAGAGTCTGCACGATTTCTCTCCGATGCCAGTCCCAGATATAAGCCAACTGAATAGTCAACTATATGCTGATGGAATGAACAGGTTAAAATACATAACTACAAAATTCTATTTAAATAATATTTAATTAATTTTATCTTTTTCTAAAAATATCATTCTACAAATGAAGATACAAAAGTAGTTACTTATTTGGATTATATAATAAATATATAAATATAAATTGCAAATCTCTAATATTATTTTTTTCTAATGAAGGACTTATTATCATGGTTTTCAAAACTAATTATATAAAATACATATACATTAACTTCATAAGTAAATTTGTCAATATAACTTCTATTATAACAAATTTACACGGTCATCTCATAATTTATGAACAATCCATTAATGATAATAACATTACCCTTCAAATAGTTAGTTTAGTCTAAATATTTTTTCTTCTTCATTTGCAATAGTTAGTAAATAGAGTATAATTTCTGATAGCAGATTTTTGCAAAACACATATTCGAATTGAAATATTTTATATAGTCAAATACATGCTGATGGAATGATAGGTTAATTTCCGATGAGCTCCGCTATGATAAAAGACAGCTAGCTCTAGACCATACCACCTATTTGCAACAACTAACCGACGAGCAATATTTTGTTTATAAGATAGTCATGGATGCTGCCGAAAATGGGAAGGGTGGAGTATTCTTTTTGTATGGGTATGGTGGGACTGGCAAAACATTTGTTTGGAAGACTTTAGCAGCTGCATTGAGATCTAAATCACAAGTTGTTCTTACTGTTGCATCGAGTGGTATTGCATCTCTTTTATTACCTGGGGGTAGGACAACACATTCACGTTTTTCAATCCCACTCAATCTAGATGAATTCTCAACATGCAATATAAGACAAGGAAGTGCATTAGCCGAGCTGTTGATAAAGACAAAGCTTATCATTTGGGATGAGGCTCCTATGGTAAATAGATTCTGTATTGAAGCTCTTGATAGGACAATGCGTGACATCTTAAGATTCAAGAATCCAAACAGTCTTCACCAGCCATTCGGTGGGAAGACAGTTGTTTTTGGGGGTGATTTTTGACAGATATTGCTGGTGATCCCTAAAGGGACTCGGCAAGAGATTGTTAATGCCACTATAAACTCATCTTACATCTGGAATGATTGCAAGCTCTTGAAATTGACAAAGAATATGAGATTGAGATCGGGTGATTCCAACACAAGGTCGTCTGAGTTAAAAGAATTTGCCGATTGGATTCTTGGTATTGGTGATGGTAGTCACGGAACTCCAACAGAACAATGTCAGAAGATTCTAATCCCAGATGACATACTGGTTAAAGATTGGGATGATCCAATTGAGGCAATTTGCAAGGTTACTTATCCAAAACTGTTTGATGGCACCATTACTGATGAACACATTGAAGACCGAGCAATACTTGCATTAACATTGCAAATAGTTGATGAGATAAACCAATTCATGATGAGCTTAAACCCTACTGAAGCACAGACATACTATAGCTCAGACAAGGCATGCCCAACCGAGTCTAACAACGACTTATTGGCGTCCATTCACACACCTGAATTCCTGAATACAATTAGATGCTCAGGAGTGCCCAATCATGAGCTGACATTAAAGGTTGGAACTCCTATCATGCTTTTAAGGAACATTGACCACTCAGCAGGATTGTGCAATGGAACACGTTTGGTTGTCACCAAGCATGGAAAACACATTATAGAAGCACGTGGTAATGCCGGAAAGAACAAAGGTCAGAAAGTATTTATTCCTAGGATGACTCTAAGTCCTTCCGATCATCGAATACCATTTAAGTTCCAACGAAGACAATTTCCTATAATGGTATCATACGCGATGACTATAAACAAGAGCCAAGGGCAATCATTAGCAAATGTTGGATTAATTCTGAAAAAACCTATTTTCACCCACAGTCAGCTATATGTTGCAGCATCTAGGGTGACACACAGGGGAGGTCTTAAGATACTTTTATGTCATGATGAGGATAACTGTGCAGAGACCGATAATATTGTTTTTAAAGAAGTTTTTAGAAATGTGGCTTAAACAGGTGTACTTCAGCCTAATAGAAGTCTAACATGCAGCATATATATGAGACCTTGGATGCAAAAAGATTAGCTTCATTCAGGTATGGCTATTGGCATAAATTTGACAATTTCATTATATAGTCCTTTATGCATATTTAAATTTGAAAATACACAATTTAATGCAACAAGAATTGGTCATTCAAGCACCTTTAGTTAAGGAAAGCAGTCAAAGCATTTAATTGGCAAAAAGTAATTTATAAATTCTTACCAATGCACCCACTAGAAATATAATCTGGAACCCATAAATCTACTGCCATAACCATATTGCGTAAGCTATGATGGTCACGAAACCTGCAGTGCGTGATGGAACAAAGAAATTATAAGGTGAGAAGCACATACATATTATCTTTTCAAGCATCACAACCATGTTCATATAATATTTCGAGTTGTTAGTGTATGCCAGGAAATATATTTTTGCGATTAGAAGACTGTCCTGTTTGACAAAAGTGTTGAGAGAGTTGTAGTGTAGATTTTTTTAAAACATTTGTATTTAGTAGGTTGCATACATATATAAATTTATTTAGTGATATCATTAATAGTATATATACATATTTTATGCATAATGAAGTGATACAAAATTTTTGAGACATAGTGGATCAGTATCCATGAGCGTGAACCCGATATCCCTTTACCAGAGTAATATAATTAAAAAATAGGATAAATAACTAAGTACGTGATACACACACAGGATATGTGAACATGAATTATTCTAACAATACCAGCCAAGTCTTGGTTTATAAAAATCTTTACAAACGAAAAAGGTAGGCATGAATATGCGTGGGACTAACCCTTATTCATTGTTTGATGTACTACAATTGTCACAAATCGATTACCAAAAAAACCAAATTAGAATTACTATTTACTAATTCATACCAGGCTCCATATACTTCACAGAAGAAATGGTTAACTAATCCTAATATAAATCACAGCACTGTTGAATCAATCAAAATTCTCATTTTTTCAGTCCTTTTGAGAATTGTTTATCTGGTTCTTTGACATTAAAGTGTACAAGTGAAATTTGAAAAATTTGTTAGAGTTGGCTCTTATAGGTAGTACACATAGTTGATACCAAGATCATCAGTTACCACAATAAAAACATCAATAAATCCATAGTTGAGATGCTTGGAAAACAATTGAGGCTTACTAGAATACACACAAGCGTTGAACTGTTCTACCTAAGACTCTAATTGCTAAAATCAAAAGGAATGGTACAAAAATTAAGCTAGAAATAGTTACATCTTCAATTAAACACCACTTGAAAATAGATGAAATTAGATAAAAGAAAAAAACCCATTACTAACCTACCAACGACCTAATCCAATAGAACCATTCATTTGCACTGATTCAAAAATAAAAAGAGTTGGAAATTGAACCAAAAACCATCCATATAAATTAGAAAATTCCTATTCATATGAGAATAAAAAACAACTGGCAGCTTCCAAAGTTTAAATATTCCAGCCTGTCTATGTAAGAAACCAAGGGAATTGTACAGGAATTCCCGTTACATATGGATAGATTAAACTCCCAAAAAGAATTTAAAAAAAAAACAATAATCCAGGTTTTGCGAGATTGATGAAGTGTTTTGCACATTAAGCTGAAATTCAGCTACACCAAAAGACTTCTGAATTCTGAGTTGAATTCAGGAAGATAATACGCTAATTAAACCCAAAAATACTGGCATAACATTAACATGAGATATAAAATGCTCACCTTCTAAATTCAAACAGTCTCTTTTCTTTCAGACAATTCAACCAAGGTTAACTCGAAACTAAGAAATCCAAAGAGGAACTCGCAACGAAAATTGATAATCTATGAAAACTTCATGAAATTATTCTAATGCATGTAACTGACCACTAGCAGCTCAGCATCCATAAGAAGAAATCTGAAAACTCACCTTGTGACGATTGAAGAACCAAAACAACCTGCATCATCCCATTGTTTAGAGGAAGCTGCAATGGAACAGAACAAAGCTTCCCATTCAAAGGACTCCAACTGCAAACAATAACTTCGACTGCACACAATTTCATAAGACCCAAACCTGAGTGGAAGTCCGATGCGGAGTATCATGTGTATCGGAGTTCCTACATGGCGGCAAGGCACCCTTGGCCCCCAAGAAGTCAACAAATCAATAACACCATTAGTTGTGGTTTATAAAACCTAACACCACATCTCAAATTCATATCAAAATCATAACCATTTTCCTTTTCTATAAACCAGCCCATGACATCTATATCAAGAGTGAAAAAGTAACACTTCAATGATTTCGAAATAAACCTTTATCCCAACTTTAAATAGAAAAGAAGGATCATCAAGCATTTGGTTTCTCAGAATAGAACTGTGCTTCATCATAAACGATAGTGGCTGACCGGGACCCTGCAACACAACACCAACATCGAACTTAGCAACTGAAACAGCTATTTCATTTCCCTAACTAAAAATTCAAACTTTGAAAGAAACCGACCGGTAAATCCAAGCAACTTTGGAGGGACATTTCTCGAACGCTGTTTTTCTTTGCTGCATCTACCATATCCGACGGGAGCTTCAAAACCACGACCTTGCGCTTCCTTCATAACCGATTCGAAATTCCACAAATCCATCACAACTCATATGCAAAGTCGGGCATAAGCAGATTAGTTGATTACCCGTTATTAGTTGTACGTAGAGAGGCACATTGCTGATTCTCATATAGCAGCTTCCATACCAAATAGATTCTTCTACCCAGTCCCTTAACGAGTACACATTGCAGGTTTTATCATGGAAAACTTAACTCCAAAGGTTGAACATGTCCCTATTGTCAGATCCAAGTCGATGCACATATTAACAAAATGAGATAATTAGATTATAACAAAAGGCAGAATATCAATAGATGAATTCATATATTTTGATTCACCTGTTTTGATTTGATCTTGCTTTGTGGATTTGTAACGGCAACAATAACCTGTGCTTACTACCCAGGAAACTGTTTTTGCTATTGTGGGAGAAGAGTATACCAGAGAAAAACTTGTGTTTATGCTGAGTTTGTCTCCTAATGCCATTTTTCAAAGTTGAAGTTGGCTTCACCTTATATGTTTGGGGATCTATTTGTGTAGCAGATGCAAGGCGTGCTGAGAAGCTAGATAGCCCAACAAATCTGTTGATTGTGAACTCAATCCGATTTAATGAAAAATATAGTAGTTGGTGATGTATTAATATGAAGTAGTAACTGCCCGGATGGAAATACCAATGATTCTTGCCTTCATTATTACAGTTGGTAATATATTAATGATACCAACGGTTCAAGGTTTGAAATTTGAATGAGACATCAAATCTAAAATAAAGAGCCAAACTCATCTCAATTTATGAAGCACAATTGGCACAATTTGAATAGACTGAAGGCTCAATTTTTTTTGTGGAATCCTTTATAACAGGATTAGTCAGATTGAGTTTGAAATATAAAATGATGGTTAGTAATTAGTTTTCGGTTTGGATTTATTTCTTTTGGAAAAAAATTATTATTAATTTAGAGTTAAATAATTTGACTTTTGCTTAATAGTAGGTAACGCAAGTTTGAGAATTTTAAGTGAGACTAAACAACCCGCATGAAATTTTATACTTTTTCCTGTTAAAACAAAAAATTGTGATGTGATAGAAAATGATTATTTTCGGTGACTGATATTAAACGATTTCATAAAATTTTTACATGTATTTATTATTATTTTTACCAAATCAGGAATTTATAACGGTGGTAAAATCCATCAGTAGCCAAATATTGATATTTTTGTTATATGAAATTATATCTTCTTTTTTTAAGTGCACAGTTTTTATTTTAATTTCTTATATTTATATTTATTCAAATTCCAAAATATAGATAAACAAATTGTTTTCCAGTTACATGAATATTATATGTCAATATAATGGAACCGTTAGATTAATAAACTATAAAACTTATAAAAAGTATATATAAAACTACTATAATTTAAACAAATAGATACAACTAACAACTAAAAATAATCACCTTTTTTATAATAGATAGATAGCAGGAAATTCTAACAATAAAAAAGATATTAATAATATACACTTTAATTACTTAATGTTACTATACAGAAAACAGTCTGTCTTTTCAATTTAGATCTAAATTTGTATAGTCATTTAAAAATATGATTTTTGGAATGAGCCAAGAATTTCTTTTTCTTTTGTTTTATTTTTATTTTTTTTTGCTCTCTATTCTTTATAATCTATTTTTGCTTTTTATTATATTTCTTTGCTTATGTTTTGAGGTGATCACTTAATTTTTTTCAAACCAAATTGAACATCAACATAACTAAATTGACTGATCACTTAATTCATTTTTATACTATATTAATATTTTTTTAAACAAACTATATCTAAATATAATGAAGTGGTTTAAGTATAGGACTTGCACATAACGTGATTACAATTTAAACAACTTTTTTAGTAGTTTTTATTTTATTAATAATATAATTAAATACCATTTTTTTTTGCTATTCGTACATTGTAAGATTACAATATAAACTATTTCTCTTACCATTTGAATATTGTTTTTGTTATCTGACAATAACAGAAAATAATACCATTTATTTAAATATATAAACATAATAACTGCTACACTTAAATATAATCTACTAATATAAAAAAATACAATAAAATTATTTTAATCTCTAAAAACTAGAAAAACATAATAAAATTTTTTTTTCCTTTAAAAGTATTTGATATAATAGTCTTATGGACGGTAAATATAAGTTTTATACACAAAAATTTTTGAGAATAAAAATAATTTAATATTAATTGATAATCACCAACATCTTATTACAACGTAATAATATTTGTCCCGGGCTAGTATACAAAATAACTATCATCATAAATCGATACAAGGTGTAACAGTTTACATGTTTCTTTTTGTTTTTTCTTTCTCTATCATCTTATATTATCTTATATTATACACAAAAAATTTTAAATTTTGACATCAAAATTTTTTAATCGTGTCACAAATTTTTGTTAAGAATGTAAAATAAAAAAAATTTATGAGAATGTGAAACATCATGATGATGATGATAAAAAGGAGGGTGCAATAGAGTTTTGAATTTGTAGAAATTATTAGAATGAAATAGCACTGAAACTTTTTAATTGTGATACAGAAGATTTTTTAAATTTGACATCGAAATTTTTTAACTGACATAGATTTTTATTAAGAAGGTGAAATAAGAAAAATTATGAGAATATAAAATAAGAAAAAAAAGAAAAAGATGATGATGAAGAAGAAGTGAAAGAGGAAAGAGAATTTTAAATTGTATAGAATTTATTAAAAAAATAACACTGAAATTTTTTAACTATGACACAAGAAATTCTTTAATTTTGATACTGAAATTTTTTAACGGTAACATAGAATACTTTTTAACCAATTTTTCTTATCAATGAACAAATTGAAGTTGTATTAAACTCGTATATAAGAGGTCTAACCATTCCTGTGTCTTTGTGGTTGAGTAGTGAGTTAAAATTTTGGAAGGATGATTCTTTAAAAATTGTGTCATTTATTAAAAATTTTGGTGTTATTTCTAATAAATTTTTTGTGTCATTGCATAGAAAATTCAACCTGTTTTTCTATTAGTCATGAACACACACACACATATATATATATATATATCTTAAAAAGCATAATTTACGATCCTAACCGATTATAATGCATAATTTTTTATTCTAGTAAAAATATATATGAGAGTACTCTTGGAGTACCGTATTTATACTTAAATTATAAAAATAGTATTAATATATTTCTATGTATATCTAAATTATCTATTAATACTCCCTCAAGTTGGAGCATGCAAGTTTTGAATGCCCAACTTGACCAATAATCCAATATGTGTGTAAATACTCTTTGAAACTTTGAATTGCAACACCATCATTTCCTGCCATTACAAGGTTATCAACATATACCAAAACTACCAATTGCACGCTATTGTGGCGAAGGCTAAACAAGGAATGGTCTTTTGGGGATCGCTTGAAACCATATCGAAGGAGAGCAGAAGAAAGTTTTGCAAACCAGCATCGTGGAGCTTGTCGCAGTCCGTAGAGAGATTTCTGAAGTTTACAAACCAGTCCTTGTTGAGACACTTGAAAACCAGCAGGAAGCTTCATGTAAACATCCTCATCAAATTCTCCAGGAAGAAATGCATTGTGGACATCCATTTGGTGGAGTTCCCAATTTTAGGTTGCGAGTGTTGTGTGAATTGTTACCATATTTATCACTGAGAAAATGTTTCATTGTAGTCCAAACCTTTCACTTGATTATTTTCCAAAATTACTAGTTGTATTTAATTTTATAAACCCACTTACACCCATGTGCTTTCTTTCCTGGGGAAGGGTTGTGAGCTTCCAAGTGTCATTGAGTTAAAGTGCACAAATTTCTTGGGACATCGATTTCGCGCCAACACTCATCTCTAACTGCTTGAGAGAAAAATAAAGGCTCCTTTTTTCTATTTGGAGAGAGACAAGAAAACTGCGGTATTGTTTGAAAAAGGAATTATAATTCACAAAATTTTGTATAGCATAGGACACACCTGAGGATTTTGATGGAGATGGAGGTTGGTCGGTAGGGCCTATTGGTATCGTAGCAGCAGAGACAAAATCGCGCAACCTGACTTAGGGTGTCTTCATGCGGTGACCCCGACCAAGTGGAACATCCGTCATGACTAGTGGTAGATCAAAAATCGATGTTGTTTCTACTACACTTGGTTCTGATGCATCGTCAGTGATGTACTCTTCAATCTCTTCATTGAGCTCATGTCCCCCTTGTTGGTCAATAGGTTCTTCAATAAGGGTGTCCCCAGCACAGTCATTCAAGTGTGGAGTACTAGTCTCGTTGTGTATGTCTTCTTCAATAATTGTTTCTGTCACAGGAGGTCCAATATCTTCAATTCTTGGTTCCAAAACCTGATTCGCTTTAAAGGGAAACACATCTTCGACAAAATGAACGTCACGAGAAACAAAGAAAACTTCTTTTTCCAAGTCAAATAGTTCCATCTTTTTCGCCCAAAAAGATACCCGACAAACACACAATTTTTACTACGGCTGGCAAATTTGTCCCGTTGCCTATTCTGATTTTGAGCATAACACAAAGAGCCAAAAATCTGCAAGTGCTCATAACTTGGAATTGTCCCATAGAAAACCTCGCACGGAGTCTTGCCCTTCAATACTGAGGATGGCGTACGATTAATTAAATAGTCAGTAGTTAAGACATATTCTCCCCAAAACTGGATAGGAAAATTGCCTTGAAAATGTAATGATCTAGCAATATTGAGAATATGTCGATGTTTGCGCTCCACTCGTCCATTTTGTTGTGGTGTATTAACACATGACGATTGGTGAACAATGCCTTGTTATAGAAAGTATTGTTTTAAACACAAGAATTTCGTTCCATTATCAGATCGCACCATTTTAACATATTTGTTATGTTGGCGTTCAACAAAAGTGAAAATTTTTTTTCAATGTGATTGATACCTCAGGCTTTTCTTTCAACAAATATATCCAAACCGCTCGTGAATAAGCATCCACAATAGTTATGAAATACGAAGCACCACACGAGGAGGGAGTTCTATAGGGTCGCCAAGTCACAATGGATTAAATAAAAAATATTGAAAGCTTGATCGTCAATCAAAGAAAACTTATCTCTTGTTTGCTTAGATTTTTCACAAATTTTACAAATCTTATTGGTTGTATATTTTTCACTTACATTACGGAGCATTTGCACAATTTAAAATGATGGATGCCCTAGTCTCTTATGCCAAAGTGCTAGTTGATTCTCTGTTTTGGTACGACAAACTTGAATCTTGTGTGCCCCACGATACCAATAGAGCCCATCATTCCGCTCACCCGCTCCAATCAGCGTCCTCGAAGTGCGGTCCTGTATGACACAAAATTTATCAGTGAATTGTACTAGACAGTGTTCTTCATTTGTTAATTGAGAAACTGAGAGTAAGTTGCATTTTAATTGAGGTACATAGAGAATAATTTTTAATTCAAGTCCTCCTTCAAGTATCACTGTTCCTTGCTTGCAGCTTGCACGCTATCACCTGCTCTTCATCCGGTAAACCTACTGGACACCCGCGTATAGTTTTCTTTTCACATAAATTTTTTAGGGTTCCAATCATGTGGTTGGAAGCTCCACTATCAATGATCCATAAATAAAAATTCTCTTACCAGTCATTTTCTTAGAGTCATTTGGTTTTTGCTTGTTTATCATATCTACCAATACTTGTCATTGTTCATTGGTCAATCTTGACATCTCACGTTTTGTGTCTTCCATGTTTGTAGCATGCCTACCACTTCCATCAGTGTGTGCCACATGTGCACGCGCTGAAATTCCTCGAGTACGTGCGCCCTGTTGTCCGTAACCTTTGCCACCGTCTCTTCCTTCATTCCTTGGTCGATCGCCCCACCATTCTGGATATCCTACAATCTGAAAGCATCCTTTAACATCATATCCACTTTTGCCACAGTGAGAGCATATAGTTGATTTTTTGCTAGGATCTCCTCGTCCTTTCGTCCTATTCCCTGCCTGCATTGCGAGTCCCACAACCAACCCTCTCTCTTCTGATACCTCAGCCATCGTCTTCACTCTCTCCTCTTGGACAAGTATTGCATACACACGATTCAGCAATGGCAAAGAATCGGTTGCCAGAATATTTGACCGCACTATTCCGTAACTCACATCATCTATGCCCATCAAAAATTGATAGACCTTCTCTTCTTCCCTTCGCTTCTCAAGTTGATATCCAATCCCGTACTTACATCCACCATACGTGTATTTGGGAATTTGCCCGCACTGTGCTAATTCATCCCACAGTATTTTCAATTTCTCATAATACGCTGTCATGGCCATTCCTTCCTACTTACATCTCGTCAAATCTGACTTCAGTTATTATATTCATGGTCCATTCACAGCAAAAAACCGCTCTTTGATATCTTCCACAGTGTCTGTGCATTCTCTACATACGCAACAGTCGATCGTAGGCTTGGTTCGATCGTGTTAAAGATCCATGATACAATCATGGATTGGACTGTCCACCAATCCTCAAGATCAGATGCACCTTATTCTGGTTCTGTGAGAGTTCCATCGATAAATCCTCATTTTCTCTGAGCCCGAAGTGATATTTTCACAACTCTAGTCCATTCCTCATAATTTTCTCCATGTAGCTACACTTGTGTGATTACATTTTCTGGGTTGTCATATGGCGAGTAAGTTGTTTTAGTTCCTTTTTCTGAAGTCTCTGATATATTTACAGAGTTCTTTCCTAACTCTGCTGCCATGGTTATGCAGCCTAGGCTCCTTTTGTGTTTGTCGATATTAGAGTATGCTCTGATACTATATAAAAAATTTAACCTGTTTTTCTATTAGTCATGAACACATATATATACAACTTTTGATATGAAACTATATCAAATATTTCCTATCTTAAAAAACATAATTTACAATCCTAACAGATTAGAATGCATAATTTTCTATCCTAGTAAAGATACACATGAGAGTACTCTTGGAGTACCATATTTATACTTAAATTATAAAAATATTATTAATATAATATTTCTATATATATCTAAATTATCCATTAATACATTGATTTAAAATTCTTGTGTCACTTCTGTTATTGTGAAACTAATTATGTAATACTGAACTAAAACAAAAAAAAAGAAAAAGAAGATGAGAATGATGATGATATTGATGATGATAATAATGAAGGAGGAGGAGAAAAAGAATGAGATGAAATCAAAGAGAAAAACAAGAGGTGGTGGAAGAGGAGATGATAATAATGATGATGAAAGAGGAAGAAAAAGAAGAATAAAAACATAAATATGCATATATAAATTTGACTTATTTAAACTTAGTTAAAAAATAAAAGTTTAGTTATTTAGCATTTTTATTATTCTTTTATTGCTTTATTAAATGGTAGATTAGTACATAATAATGTTTTATAATCATTTTCATAATTTAAGTCTTTTATATTTTGTAATTAAAATAAATTAAAATTTTGATAAACATTTTTAATTTTATAAAAATTTTATTGCATAATATTAATCTTACAAAATAGAAAACATTTTGTATGTATTATATATTTTTTATTGAAAAACAAAAGACTACACTCGTTATTTTATAAGATTGATTATATGCAATAAAATTTTTATATGTCAACTCAGGTAAGTAGTTATTATTATTATTATTATTGTTGTTGTTGTTGTTGTTGTTGTTGTTGTTGTTGTTACGGACGTTGAATTCGTTGTTGGCATGGAATTCAGTTCTAGAAAGACTTTTATTGCGGGAATTATAGATTATACCATTTGTACGGGAGTGGATTGTTAATGTTGCAAATGTGAGGAGTGCATGAAGTTAGTCTCACATCAAAGAAAGTAAGGAAGACCGATGAGTTTATAAGATGAGAGACCCATTAACGGGAGTGGATCCTCTCCAGTGGAGAAAAACTGGATAGTGTCAATTGCTTAATCTCACCCTTTATTGCTTTCTTTCATATTTATTTTTGGTCCCACTTATAAAATTAACGGTAGGAGATCACACTTTATTCTCTCAAGTGTTAAAAAAACTAGAGAGGATCCATTTCCCCATTAACTTACTGCCTTAAGGTTTTGAGTTGGATATGGTGTCTTCTCATCTTATGTTCTCTCACTTGATTCGTTCCCGAAGTCTCCCTAGTAGTCGAGAACTCCCCACAGTTGCCCAACAAGTGGTATCAGAGCCGATGGTTAATCGATCTGGTGGTTTTAAAGGGTATTCAAGGTGAAGCATCGAAAGTCTTCCTGGCAAAAGTGGTCCGAGCAGCGCGTGTCCCGAATACTCATGATGGAGGAGCTAGAAAGATGAGGAGTGCATGAAATTAGTCCCACATCAAAGAAAGAAAGGAAGAGTGAGAAGTTTATAAGATGAGAGACCCATTAACTTATTGCCTTAAGGTTTTGAGTTGGATGTGGTGTCTTCTCATCTTAAATAAAATGAAATCGTATTATTCTAAACCGATATATTTAAAAAATATATTTGAACAATACATATTAAATAATTTATAGTAACATGTTATATTAAGATAAGTAATTTTACCTGCACGCAAGTGGAAAGCTTGGCTGCGATTGCACAGGTGCTAGGAACGGTAACTGTTCCCAAACCCATACACAAAGTAACGCCAATAGACCATCTGCATTTTTACAATTATAATGTGATGCCTGACATAAAGTCCTATACAAATGTACCAGGCAAGCGAAACCCAATTAAAGTCCCTAATCTCAGCAAAATGTCGGAGTAAAGGCAAGAACTTTTAGTGAAATGCCATTCCAGATTTATCACAAAATAAATTTGTGCCGAACAACAATAATATATGAATATTTATGTACATTTGTCTGCCAAGGATGATATCCAACTGCATGCGCTGCTTTAGGGTGCGGAGCCATGCAAGTTTGACACCATTTCCTTTGTGATCAGCTGCAGTAGGTACTGTCGCAAATTGTTTCATGAATTCATTTTCAAGGCTACTACTACTGCTATCTGTAAATCCTGATATTAGTAAACCATATGTGGGATTCCAAAAAATATTGCAATATTTTTAAAGTTAATCATGCATTTACCGTGTGTGAAAAGTGGAATGTATGAGTTTTTGGGCGCCATCGCTCGATCAAGGCATTGATAAGTGCATTGTGTAAAGTTTTTCAAGTATCTGAGATATGTGATAAAATTCACTATTCCATAACTCGATTTCAATTTGGATATCATACATATCTTGGTGGAGATATCTTGATTCCAAATTTCTTGAATTCTGAAACAAATTGACAACAACAACAACAACAATAATAATAAATGAACAAAGATAAAAAATAATTACTTAGGGTGAACGATCAAAGTATTCAACAATGAAATCTTCAAGACACGTAATGTCACGAACCATATTCTGCGTTTATTATTTTTTTTGAAAAAAAACATAATATAATCTTTAATAAATCTAAATTTAAATATTGATATTTAAATTAAATTCGAATTTAGATATTTATATTTTATTTAAATTTATTATATTTAGATATGTATAAAAATATATAATATATTTAATATGTTTAAAATATATTTAAATTCAAAAATGTTTGAAATCAAACTTAAATATATATATTTAAATTCATATTTTAAATATATATTAAATTAACAATTAAAAATATTTTCAGTTTGAAATATATATTCAAATTAAAAATATATTTAAATTCAAACTTAGATATATAGTTTAATTTATATCTAAATTCAAATTATAAATATATATTTAAATATATTTACATTCAAGTTTAAATACATACCTAAAACCAAAATATAATTAAAGACAGATTTAAATATGTATTTAAATCTAAAAAATATTTAATTTTAAATTATAAATATATATATTTTTGTATATTTAAATTTTATTCAAATTTAAGTTTAAATATTTAATTAAAACCAAAATATATTTAAATTCAAATTTAAGTTTATAATTAAAACCAAAGTAAATTTAAAGTCAAATTTAAATATATATTTAAATTTAAAATATATTTAAATTCAAATTATAAATATATATTTAAAAATATTTAAATTTAAATTTATAAATAAACCTAAAATATATTTAACGTCAAATTTACATATATATCTAAACTTGAAATATATTTAAATTTGAATTTTTTAAAATATAAATTAAATTTACAATTATATTTATTTTCGGATTTAAATAACTTAAATTAAAAAATATATTTAAATTTAAAATATATTTAATATTAATTAACATCATCCTCATTCATCTAAATATATAATAAAAGTATCATTTTTAATTATATATTTTTTCTTATTACTAATAAATCCTATTTAATTTAAATAATAACTATAAATATTATTATTATATTATTTTTACTTCAGATTAAAAAGACACATAATTAATCTACTAATTACATTGCTATTATTAAAATAACTTGTTAATTTTTGAAAAAAAAGACTTGGCAAATGGACATGGAAGCCTCGTGCAAAAGGAATTATAGAACTATGGAAGCATTGGAGAATAGAAGGAAAGGAAATTGAAAGTGTAGAACGGTGAGTGAAAAAAGTATATGCGAATTAAAGAGAGAGAGTAATAATTCACCGTATTCACGGGCTTATTGAGATTCCATGCATGTCGACCATGCAAACAATACGCGTTTTACGTATTGTCAGAGAAATACACTTTGCGTATTGTGCATCCTCAAAATTAAAAAACATGCTCCCAGATCCCAGTAAAATACAATTTCTTTTAATAACCAGTTAAATTTCACCTTCTTTTTCAATAATAAAATAAATTCACTTTTTTATCCACATAATATCTAAACTTGTATCTGCCAAGCACCTATATTCTACCTCCATAAAAGACCTGCTAATTGTGTGTTATTTGCGGCTGGACCATGAGATAAGATTTGAGCCATCATAAATGCAGAATTCACTGATTTATAGTCATCCAAGTCATTTGTTCAATTATTGTCAGAAAAAAGCAAGAATTCAAAATTCATTAATATTTGAAAAAAGAAGACCATGAGAGGAACAACTCAAAAAATATCTAAAAATTCGTTTAACTGCTATCTAATATTGTTAAAGGGATTTTTGTATAAATTGACTCACACGATTAACTGAATATGCTATTTCAGAATGTGTGAATGTTGCATATTGCAAACTTTCTACAACAGATTTATACATGATAAATTTGTCAAAGATATCAGTATTTTTTGTACTAAGTTTCTCAGTTATCAGCATAAATATAAGAGCACTTTTTGACTTGTCCATGTCTGTTTTTCTAAACAAATCAGTAATGTATTTCGTTTGAGATATATGAAGTTTAGAATTAGATGGATATGTCACTTCAAGGCCTAAAAAATAATGAAGAGTTCTAAGGTCTTTAAAAAATTGATTTTAGTTCGACAACCAAAGACGAGATATCATCAACATATACCAAAATATAAACACAAGAATGAGAAAAAAAATGAACAAAAGGAGAAGAGTCAAATTTAGCGTTAGTAAATCCATATTTAAAAAGAGTAGCACTAAGGGTAATGAACCAAGCTCAAGGAACTTATTTCAAACCATAGAGTGCTTTGTGCAAGTGACAAACAACATTAGTGCTAATAAAGCTAATAAATTCAAGTGGTTAAATCATATAGACTTATTCATGAAGTTAACCCACTTGACGGAAAATAATTTCTCTTGATTTGCCAAACTGCTTGAAATATTACTTTTTAATGTTATCTAGTAGCATGTTGTCATGTTTCACAATTCATTTAAAACTATATATATATATAACATCATTTATAATGGTATAAAGATATCTATTTAACAAAATTATTTATTTAATGTTGTATTTAAAGACATTGTAGAACTATTATAGGAAATACTTCTTTGGGCATTTCATCTTTAAGCAATTCTCACAGCATAAATGTCTTGAAAAAATACATGTCATTGGTGAAAAATTTTTTATCTTTATTTTTCGAATTTTTTTTGAAAGTTGGAGCAAGTTCGTCCAATACATTAGCAAATTTAGCTAATTTGATGAAGTTCATCTACTGCATCAATAAATTTCATAAAAAGTAAAGAGTTTGTCTACTGATACAGATAAGTTCATATTAAGTATAAAAATAAGATGGTCCTCCTCATTTTTTCACTTTTCACATGCGACGAACTCTTTCACTCTTCCTTTTATTTTCATCTTTACTCTCTCCTCTTCTCAAGTAAAATTTCAATTAAGTTATATATAAATTACTTTTTTGTTTTTAAATGATTTTGTTTTGATATTATTTTATTAAGTTTATAATAAAATTTTTGGTATAATTAGTTAGCATTAGATATTATTAAATTACTAATTATATAGAATTAATTAATTAAAAATATAAAAATAACCATTTAAAATGAATTATTTAGAAATATAAAAATAATCATTTAGAATTAATTATTCAACAAAATATAGGAATAATTATTTTTAGTTAATTACTTAGAAGTATAGGAATAAAAAATTAGAGTTAATGCTTTAAAAATCATTATAAAAGTTATTTAGAGATATTTTTGTTAACTGTTTAGCATGGTTTTGAAAATTGCACTGGACCAGCTGGTAAAACCAGTCCAACCAAAAATCGACGATAAAATCGGTCTGATTCTATGAGTAAAACCATTAATTAGAAAAATTTTCAAAAACTGTTGAATTGGCCAGTTGGACTGAACCGAAAATCAACCGGTTCTTTCTAAACGATGTCATTTTGTATATTAAAAAAAAAACAACACCCCCTTTTCCTCGACCCTCCCTTCTTCGTGCGTTTGTCACTCTCACTCAACAAAAAACCCTCCTTCTTCAAAATTCCAAAAGACAAAAATCCAAAACCAAAACCATAGCTTCTTTAACGGTTCCACCGCCGCTATCTGTGGTTGTCGGCACTTCCACGGCTTCCCTCTTCGCCAAGGTTCTGAGACCAAACCCTCGGTTCTAGCTTTGCTCGGTGTCCATCCTCCCGCGGCTTCTCTATTCAAGTTGCTCGCTGTCTCGTCGTCGTCCTGCTCTTCATCGTGCTCCACCGCTGTCGAGCTCCATCATTGTCAAAGGTTAGTGACAGTGCTTATAGGATTTTTCCTTTTATACTTTGTTATGATTACATAAATTTTGTGTTATTGAAATTATTGATGAAAATGACTTTGTTATGATTTCTGATTTCTAATTCCTAATTTTAATATTATTGTTGACGAAAATGACTTTGTTATGATTTCTGATTTCAATATCATTGTTGAAATTATTGATGAAAATGGCTTTGTTATGCTGCTACTCTTTCTAAATTTTGATTCCCCAAACGCATGTCGTTTATATCCCTTTCTTTTGTTCAAAGCCCCTTTGAAGTTCATCGTTTTATGGCATTAGGGTTTTTGAAGTTTTTAATTTGGGTAATTTTCTTTTGGACCATTAGGAAACTGAGGAGCTTAAAAGTGTTTTGGAAAGGAAACTCTTGAAGGTTAAGGTACGATCTCCCTTTTAAGTGTTTCACAAGAGAAAGCTTGAGTGTTCAGAAAAAATATTTTAGATTTCTTGCTATAGTGGCACTTATATTCAATACTAAAAAATATCTTAGATTTCTTGACTTGAGAAATAGCTAAAGTTGTTTGAACTACCAGTGATTAAGGAATAACATCTGTTGAAATTAGTTATTTTGCGCACTCATGCAGTTTGCATATTAGTATTCATTTTTGTATTAAAACTATTGATATAATTACATTGACTTTCATATTATTAAAATTTATGTTATCTATCTACTCTAAAGTAACAATATGTGCCAAAACAGGGCATACTTTCTGGTGCCAGTGAACATTATCAGGCAAGGATGGTCCGTTGATTTTAATATGAACATGCTGCTGTTGTTTATGGTAATGCTGTTGATACATTATAATACTTTTATCTTAACCCACAAATGCTAATGAACTTACCTATATATTTCTTGTATGGATTTTTTCCTGAATTATTTTATCGGGGTTGATCCCTTTTATGAGTATCTACTTAAAGCTTATATTCTTTTTGGGAAGGAGGACTTTTTGGAGAATTTTTCATTCTGCTTATGTTGCTGTGCAGAAATATTTTAGACATGGTCCTTAAGTTGTTTGGCTGGGACATGATAATTAATTATTATTTTTTATTTTTATTTTTTTCTGAGTGGTTAATTGTACTAAAAATCTTTAAGATTTGAGACTATGATGATTATTAATTTGGAAGATAACATTTTCTGTAGTGTTTTAAATTTAGAAGATATTTTAAAATTTATATTAGACTACTATAATTATATTTTAGAATGTTTATTTATATTTTTTATTATTTTATTCTAAGACGATTTTTTTGGTTGAACCACAGTTAGACCGATTGGACCAGTAAACTAGTTACTAGAGCAATTCAATAATTGGTCTGGTTCTCAGAACCTTGCTGTTTAGCAAGGTTCTAAAAATTGGACTAAACTATTTGGTTCAACCAGGTTAACCAGAATCGGTAATCTAGTCAGTCTGGTTGACTCTTAAAATCATTCTGCAAAAAATTGGTAAAAAAAAACTTGTCAAAACCGGTAGTTAATTGGCAAATCGGATGAACTGGCCCGGTTTTTCAAAGTGCCAATTTGCTATCCATAATTAAAACTGCGTCGTTTTGATTTCCCAAAAAAAGGCAACCGGCACGGAGAACCTCCCTCTCCCTTCTCTCTCCCAAAATCTCAATCCTAATTTGTGTAACCCACTAACCCCAACCATTAGCAAAATGCCAAAACCACGCCTCCAATCCTCTACCATCGCTGTCGCTCGCATCCCACCTCATTGTTGCACGTTGCTCACATCGCCCACCTCACCGTTGCACGTTGCTCACGTCGCCCACCTCACCGTCGCGCGTTGCTCATCTTGTGGCTCTCCTCTTCAATGATCTCGCTGTTGCTCACCTCAACGGTAAGTACTCCTCGACTCCTTCCTTACTAGCCACTGCTTGTCGCTTGCTTGCTTAAGTGCTTCATTAGTTTTATTTTTAAAAATTTTATTGATTTATTCTTCAATCTTCAATGCTTATTCAGTGCTTTTTCTCTAGGTAGTTGTTGCCGTCATTGAGGTGGAACATGTTTATCTAGAAGGTAATATTAGTTGCCTTTGGTTTATTCTTTGTGGTTGTGGAGTTTATTTTTCTTAATTGTTCAAAATCATATCTTTTGAATGAAACCTTTTTCAAATTTTGAATTCTTAGTGAAATCATTGTAAACGCTGTTGAAAGCACAAGACAGAGGTGGAACATGATGTGTTATTTGTTGTTGCAGCTATTTTATGCAGAGTACTCACTCTTAGTTAGATGAATATAGGGATTCACTCAATCATAACTATGAAAATAGTTTTACAATTACATAGTGCTCATAGGTCATTATCATATGAGAGATGAGCCTATAATTTTATTAAGTTTTAATGGGAATTGTAAATGAAGTATGATTTGTTAACATTGATTTCTATTTGGTAATCTCATATTTCTAAATATATTTTATGGACCTGTTGCTTTTTATTGGAATGTCTTATTATAATATTATATTCAATTAAACCGGTTCAACCACAATTTGACTCTGTTTAGACTATTAAACCATTGAATTAGTCAGTTGACCGTTTATTGATCAGTCCGGTTCTCACAACCTTACTGTTTAGAATAATGTATTAAATTAGTATTTTTTTAATTTTGTGGATTTAAAAATTATTTATATTAATTTTGTAAATATTTTACTTTAGATACTTTGATGGACCGATCGTCAGTAGATTACGAGGATAGGCTATATAGATTAGACCAGGCAGAGTACATTGCTGGCAGAGTTGGCCAACTGTGTTTAAATTATGAGTTTAATAAGTATAAAATATGTACATTAGTTTAAGCATGTATTTGACATAAATTTTAAATATTTTTTTAGCCTAATAGGGTCTTGCGAACACATCAAAATTTACCAGCGAGACTCGACGAGCATATCGGGGTGTACCTCCGATGGATTGTTTCAAGCATGTGACCTACATGGTTGAGTGGGACCATGACTGACCTTTGGTATCCGCGTTGGTGGAGAGATGGCGGCCAGAGTCTCATACTTTTCATATTCCATGTGGAGAGATGACGATTACATTATAGGACGTATCATATTAGATGGGTCTGAATATTGATGGAGACCCTGTTATTGGCTGCGTTAGTAGTTGGAAGCATTACTATGACGGGCGTTTTATAAAGGACTTGTGTCAGCAGTTACTAGGACATGTACCATGTTCAAATTACAGACAGGGGTAGAATAAATGGACCGTCAACTTATCGTTGTTCAAAGACACTATTTATAGTGAGTTGGCTAAGGATGCGGCCCATTTTTAGGGTTTATCTTGTGCTTAATTTAGTAGATTTTATCCATTATTCTCATACTTATTCATATAATTCGCATGTTTTACATTTTCCTTCCTAATTTTGTACTATGATTGAAAACATGCTTCTTTGCCCTTAATTTTGCTAATTTTAATTCTTCCTTATTACCATTCGATGTCGTGATATGTTTGCTGAGTGCTTTCAGGGTTTAAAGGGCTGGAATGGCTTAGAGGATGGAAAGAAAACATGCAAAAGTGGAAGGAACACAAGAAAATAAAGTTTTGAGAAGTTGGCAGCGACGCGCACGCGTGATATGACGCGTACGCATGACTGGTGCAGAAGACGAGCGATGCGTACGCGTGACAAAGTGTCACGTGCTGCAGATATCAGAACTCGCTGGGGGCGATTTCTGGGCTCTTTTTGGCCTAGTTTCAAGCCCAAAAACACAGATTAGAGGCTGTAGAGTGGGAGAATCAAGGAGTCACTTATCATTATTCATACATTAGGTTTTAGATGTAGTTTTCTGGAGAGAGAGGCTCTCTCCTCTCTTTAGGTTTTAGGTTTTTAGTTTTATTTCTTTCCCAATTCAGATTTCTATATTGCTTCAATTTAGTTTCTCTTCTACATTCTATTATTCTAGTACTTCAGTTATCTATTTTCCTTTACGATTTTCTTATTTTGCTAATTTAGTTTATGAATTCTTCATGTTAGATTCAATTTCTTATTAATGCAATTGAGGTATTTTATGTTTATTGCTTCTCTCTTCATTTGTTATTGTTGTCTTGCAATTGGGTATCTTAGATTTTATTATCTCTTATTATTTTTCTATGTTTTTATTTTGTGCCTTCCAAGTGTTTGATAAAATGCTTGGAAGGATTTTAATTTAGGTTTTTATGTTCTTAACTTGGATTGATTACTTAGAGACTCTTGAGTTATCAAAAGTCTTTTGCTGATTGGTAATTGAGACTTGCTAGTTGGCTTAGACTTCACTAAATCTAGTCTTAGATTAGGACTTGTGAACCTAAGTTGATTTCACTCACTTGACTTACCTTCATTGTTAGAGGTTAACTAAGTGAAAGCAAAAGGCAATTACCATCACAATTGATAACGATAATAAGGATAGGATTTCTAACTCTCAATCCTTACTAAGAGTTTTATTATTTATTAGTTTATTTATTGCCATTTTTACTTTCTTGTTTCTCATTTTAAAAACACAAAAATATACTTTTTCATAACCAATTATAAATACACTTCTCTGCAATTCCTTGAGAGACGACCCGAGATTTAATACTTCGGTTAATTTTACTGGGTTTGCTTAAGTGACAAACATATTAAATTTTATTGAGGTTGAATTATCGGTTTAGAACTATACTTGTAAAGCTACTATTTTAGTGAAAATCTTTACCGATAATTTTTTCTCCATCAGTGACAGATAAGCGACTACTTCAGTACTCCCGAGGGTACATTATGCATATCCTATGAGGCATTCTAATTCCAGATACATCTGACGTGTGCACATGAGGTGGTTACCTCTGTTGGAGGACTTGGACCGCATATTTCTTGACACTCAGGCTACCCCACCAAACATAGACATCAGGGGCTGGGCCTATCTATCAGGGACATGACTCATAGGCAGATCCTAGGTATCAATGAGATATTTCCTTTGATCCTTTATTTAGTCAGACAGATATTCTTGCCTCACAGTCTTACCAGCCAGTGCTTCAAGCACAGGATTTTGAGTCATAGACTGGGTTTATATTGGATTGGATTCAGACTTTGTTCGACCCAACCTCCGATGTCTTGGGAGCCATGATTAGTGTTACACAGACACAATCGTTTGCACAAATACATACCTCTCTATCTCTCTCAGCATATGTCCCACGTCACATGGATGATCTATCATCTTCATCATCAGAGGCTCGGGGGATCTCAAAGGCCACATGAGCTATCACATCGATGGGGCATCCGATCCACCCCCACCATGAGATACACCCGTAAATTAGACCGCATATCCACCAACATACCCTCCACTTGTTTGAGAATACAGAGATGTCCATCCTCCGCTATGTGGTATGGGTGGTTGTCTAGAGGCACCTCATCCTACCTGTGCCGCACAAGGTGGTCAACATGACCGTGAAGATCGAGAGTAGTACATGTATTTGATATTGCTTATGGTCGAGAGTAGTAATGTACTTTTTTTTGCCAATTATGATGATATTGTTTATGGTTACTAGGTATAGTTATGGTTATTTTAGTGGTTATTATTGTTATTATCGATATCATGATGATTATTATGACTTCTATGATCATTGTTGTTGTTGTTAAATACTAAATTATAACATAAGAACTATCATTAAAGCACAATAAATAGCAAATGATAATCATAAAATTTGCATTTGAATAACCATTAACAATAACAAAAATTACAAAACTAGCATCGAAATCACAACCAAAAAGTAACATCTAACGTCCACCTGAAGTGGAGGCTTCCTTATTAATGCGGTGCATCTCCTCTGTGTGTTGCCCACCTAACGATAGAGTTCACGTCTGGTGCACGAAATTGTGATCATCAATGGCGCCATCAACATGGTACGCTCAATTGAAATCTCAACTCTTTATCACAACTTCGCACAACTAACCAGCAAGTGCACTGGGTCGTCCAAGTAATAAACCTTACGCGAGTAAGGGTCGATCCCACGGAGATTGTTGGTATGAAGCAAGCTATGGTCACCTTGTAAATCTCAGTCAGGCAGATTCAAATGGTTATGGATGATTTATGAATAAAACATAAAATAAAGATAGAGATACTTATGTAATTCATTGGTGAGAATTTCAGATAAGCGTATGGAGATGCTTTGTCCCTTCCGTCTCTCTGCTTTCCTACTGTCTTCATCCAATCCTTCTTACTCCTTTCCATGGCAAGCTGTATGTTGGGCATCACCGTTGTCAGTGGCTACAGTCCCGTCCTCTCAGTAAAAATGTTCAATGCACCCTGTCACGGCACGGCTAATCATCTGTCGGTTCTCAATCAGGTTCGAATAGAATCCATTGATTCTTTTGCGTCTGTCACTAACGCCCAGCCTTCAAGAGTTTGAAGCTCGTCACAGTCATTCAATCATTGAATCCTACTCAGAATACCACAGACAAGGTTTAGACCTTTCGGATTCTCTTGAATGCCGCCATCAATTCTAGCTTATACCACGAAGATTCTGATTAAAGAATCCAAGAGATAAACATTCAAGCCTTGTTTGCTTGTAGAACGGGGGTGGTTGTCAGGCACGCGTTCATGAGTGAGAATGATGATGAGCGTCACATAATCATCACATTCATCATGTTCTTGGGTACGAATGAATATCTTAGAATAAGAACAAGCTGAATTGAATAGAAGAACAATAGTAATTGCATTAATACTCGAGGTACAGCAGAGCTCCACACCTTAATCTATGGTTTGTAGAAACTCCACCGTTGAAAATACATAAGAACAAAAGTGATCATTGGCTTCGGCCCCAGAGAGGGAACCTAAAGAACCAAGATGATCAAGGATCCAAAGATTCAAAGATCTAAAGATGATCTAGAGATCTAAAGTGATTAAAAGATGAAAATACAATAGTAAAAGGTCCTATTTGTAGAGAACTAGTAGCTTAGGGTTTACAGAAATGAGTAAATGACATAAAAATCCACTTCCGGGCCCACTTGGTGTGTGCTTGGGCTGAGCATTGAAGCTTTCATGTGTAGAAACTTTTCTTGGAGTTAAACGCCAGCTTTTGTGCCAGTTTGGGCGTTTAACTCCCATTCTTGTGCCAGTTCCGGCGTTTAACGCCGGGCAGTTTTGAGCTGATTTGGAACGCCGGTTTGGGCCATCAAATCTTGGGCAAAGTATGGACTATTATACATTGCTGAAAAGCCCAAAATGTCTACTTTTCAACGCATTTGAGAGCGCGCCAATTGGGTTTCTGTAGCTCTAGAAAATCCACTTCGAGTGCAGGGAGGTCAGAATCCAACAGCATCTGCAGTCCTTTTCAGTCTCTGAATCAGATTTTTGCTCAGGTCCCTCAATTTCAGCCAGAAAATACCTGAAATCGCAGAAAAACACACAAACTCATAGTAAAGTCCAGAAAAGTGAATTTTAACTAAAAACTAATAAAAATATACTAAAAACTAACTAAATCCTACTAGAAACATACTAAAAACAATGCCAAAAAGCGTACAAATTATCCGCTCATCACAATACCAAACTTAAATTGTTGCTTGTCCTCAAGCAACTGAAAATCAAATAAGATAAAAAGAAGAGAATATACAATGAATTCCAAAAACATCTATGAAGATCAGTATTAATTAGATGAGCGGGGCTTTTAGCTTTTTGCCTCTGAACAGTTTTGGCATCTCACTTTATCCTTTCAAATTCAGAATGATTGACTTCTATAGGAACTCAGAATCCAGATAGTGTTATTGATTCTCCTAGTTATGTATGATGATTCTTGAACACAGCTACTTTATGAGTCTTGGCCGTGGCCCAAAGCACTCTGTCTTCCAGTATTACCACCGGATACATACATGCCACAGACACATAATTGGGTGAACCTTTTCAGAGTGTGACTCAGCTTTGCTAGAGTCCCCAATTAGAGGTGTCCAGGGTTCTTAAGCACACTCTTTTTGCCTTGGATCACAACTTCATTATTTTTTTCTTTTCTCTTCCCCTTTTTTTCTTCGTTTTTCTCCTTCTTCTTTTTTTCTCTTTTTTTCGCATAAACTTCTTCTCTTTTTTTTTGAATTCACTGCTTTTTCTTGCTTCAAGAATCATTTTTATGATTTTTTAGATCCTTAGTAACATGTCTCCTTTTTCATCATTCTTTCAAGAGCCAACATTCATGAACAACAAATTCAAAAGACATATGCACTGTTTAAGCATACATTCAGAAAACAAAAGTATTGCCACCACATCAAAATAATTAATCTGTTATAAAATTCAAAATTCATGCAATTCTTCTCTTTTTCAATTAAGAACATTTTTCATTCAAGAAAGGTGATGGATTCATAGGACATTCATAACTTTAAGGCATAGACACTAAGACACTAATGATCACGAGACACAAACATAGATAAACATAAGCATGAAAATTCGAAAAACAGAAAAATAAAGAACAAAGAAATTAAAGAACGGGTCCACCTTAGTGATGGCGGCTTGTTCTTCCTCTTGAAGATCTTATGGAGTGCTTGAGCTCCTCAATGTCTCTTCCTTGCCTTTGTTGCTCCTCTCTCATGATTCTTTGATCTTCTCTAATTTCATGGAGGAGGATGGAATGTTCTTGGTGCTCCACCCTTAGTTGTCCCATGTTGGAACTCAATTCTCCTAGGGAGGTGTTGATTTGCTCCTAATAGTTTTGTGGAGGAAAGTGCATCCCTTGAGGTATCTCAGGGATTTCATGATGAGTGGGATCTCTTGTTTGCTCCATCCTTTTCTTAGTGATGGGCTTGTCTTCATCAATGAGGGTGTCTCCCTCTATGTCAATTCCAACTGAATAACAGAGGTGACAAATGAGATGAGGAAAGGCTAACCTTGCCAAGGTAGAGGACTTGTCCGCCACCTTATAAAGTTCTTGGGCTATAACCTCATGAACTTCTACTTCCTCTCCAATCATGATGCTATGAATCATGATGGCCCGGTCTATAGTAACTTTAGACCGGTTGCTAGTGGGAATGATTGAGCATTGGATAAACTCCAACCATCCCCTAGCCACAGACTTGAGGTCATGCCTTCTCAGTTAAACCGGCTTCCCTCTTGAATCTCTCTTCCATTGAGCGCCCTCTTCACAAATGTCTATGAGGACTTGGTCCAACCTTTGATCAAAGTTGACCCTTCTAGTGTAAGGGTGTTCATCTCCTTGCATCATGGGCAAGTTGAATGCCAACCTTACATTTTCCGGACTAAAATCTAAGTATTTCCCCCGAACCATTGTAAGCCAATTCTTTGGGTTCGGGTTCACACTTTGATCATGGCTCTTGGTGATTCATGCATTGGCATAGAACTCTTGAACCATTAAGATTCCGACTTGTTGAATGGGGTTGGTAAGAACTTCCCAACCTCTTCTTCAAATCTCATGTCGGATCTCCGGATATTCACTCTTTTTGAGTTTGAAAGGAACCTCGGGGATCACCTTCTTCAAGGCCACAACTTCATAGAAGTGGTCTTGATGCACCCTTGAAATGAATCTCTCCATCTCCCATGACTCGGAGGTGGAAGCTTTTGCCTTCCCTTTCCTCTTTCTAGAGGTTTCTCCGGCCTTGGATGCCATAAATGGTTATGGAAAAACAAAAAGCAATACTTTTACCACACCAAACTTAAAAGGTTTGTTCATCCTCGAGCAAAAGAAGAAAGAAGAGAGTAGAAGAAGAAGAAATAGAGGAGATGGAGATGTCTTTGTGGTTCGGCCAAAGGGAAAGAAGTAGTGTTTAGGTTGTGTGAAAATGAAGGAGTGAAGATGGGTTTATATAGGGGTGGAGAGAGGGGTAGGGTTCGGTTATGAATGGGTAGGTTTGGGAGGGAAAGTGGTTTGAATTTGAATGGTGAGGTAGGTGAGGTTTTATGAAGAATGGATGTGAGTGATGAAGAGAAAGATGGGATTTGATAGGTGAGGGGTTTTTGGGAAAGAGTGGTTGAGGTGGTTGGTGAATGGGTGAAGAAGAAGAGAGAGGGTGGTGGGGTAGGTGGGGATCCTGTGGGGTCCACAGATCCTGAGGTGTCAAGAAAATTTTATCCCTACACCAAATGGCGAGCAAAAATGCTCTCTGTGCCAATTCTGGCGTTAAACGCCAGGCTGGTGCCCATTTTTGGCGTTTAACGCCAACTTCTTGCCCTTTCCTGGCGTTTAACGCCAGTCTGGTGCCCCTTTCTGGCGTTAAACGCCCAGAATGGTGCCAGACTGGGCGTTAAACGCCCATTTGCTGCCCTTACTGGCGTTTAAATGCCAACAAGGTCTTCTTCCAGGGTGTGCTATTTTTCTTTCTATTTTTCATTCTGTTTTTGCTTTTTCAATTGATTTTGTGACTTCCCATGATCATCATCCTACAGAAAACATAAAATAACAAAGGGAAATAGATTAAATATAACATTGGGTTGCCTCCCAACAAGCGCTTCTTTAATGTCAGTAGCTTGACAGTGGGCTCTCATGGAGCCTCACAGATACTCAGAGCAATGTTGGAACCTCCCAACACCAAACTTAGAGTTTGAATGTGGGGGTTCAACACCAAACTTAGAATTTGGTTGTGGCCTCCCAACACCAAACTTAGAGTTTGACTGTGGGGGCTCTGTCTGACTCTGTTTTGAGAGAAGCTTTTCATGCTTCCTCTCCATGGTGACAGAGGGGTATCCTTGAGCCTTAACCCCAAAGGATTCTTCATTCACTTGAATGATCAATTCTCCTCTGTCCACATCAATCACAGCCTTTGCTGTGGCTAGGAAGGGTCTGCCAAGGATGATGGATTCATCCATGCACTTTCCAGTCTCTAGGACTATGAAATCAGCAGGGATGCAATGGTCTTCAATCTTTACCAGAACATTCTCTACAAGTCCATAAGCTTGTTTTCTTGAATTGTCTGCCATCTCTAGTGAGATTCTTGCAGCTTGTACCTCAAAGATCCCTAGCTTCTCCATTACAGAGAGAGGCATGAGGTTTATGCTTGATCCTAGGTCACACAGAGCCTTCTTAAAGGTCATGGTGCCTATGGTACAAGGTATTGAAAACTTCCCAGGATCCTGTCTCTTTTGAGGTAATCTCTGCCTAGTCAAGTCATCCAGTTCTTTGGTGAGCAAAGGGGGTTCATCCTCCCAAGTCTCATTACCAAATAACTTGTCATTTAGCTTCATGATTGCTCCAAGGTATTTAGCAACTTGCTATTCAGTGACATACTCATCCTCTTCAGAGGAAGAATACTCATCAGAGCTCATGAATGGCAGAAGTAAATCTAATGGAATCTCTATGGTCTCAATGTGAGCCTCAGATTCCCATGGTTCCTCATTGGGGAACTCATTGGAGGCCAGTGGACGTCCATTGAGGTCTTCCTCAGTGGCATTCACTGCCTCTTCTTCCTCTCCTAGTTCGGCCATGTTGATCATGTTAATGGTCTTGCATTCTTCTTTTGGATTCTCTTCTGTATTGCTTGGAAGAGTACTAGGAGGAAGTTCAGTAATTTTCTTGCTCAGCTGTCCCACTTGTGCCTCCAAGTTTCTAATGGAAGACCTTGTTTCAGTCATGAAACTTTGAGTGGTTTTGATTAGATCAGAGACCATGGTTGCTAAGTCAGAGTGGTTCTGCTTAGAATTCTTTGTCTGTTACTGAGAAGATGATGGAAAAGGCTTGCCATTGCTAAACCTGTTTCTTCCTCCATTATTATTGTTGAAACCTTGTTAAGGTCTCTGTTGATCCTTCCATGAGAGATTTGGATAATTTCTCCATGAAGAATTATAGGTGTTTCCATAGGGTTCTCCCATGTAATTCACCTCTTCCATTGAAGGGTTCTCAGGATCATAAGCTTCTTCTTCAGATGAAGCGTCCTTAGTACTGCCTGGTGCAGCTTGCATTCCAGACAGACTTTGAGAAATCAAATTGACTTGCTGAGTCAATATTTTGTTCTGAGCCAATATGGCATTTAGAGTATCAATCTCAAGAACTCCTTTCTTCTGATTCGTCCCATTGCTCACAGGATTCCTTTCAGAAGTGTACATGAATTGGTTATTTGCAACCATTTCAATTAGCTCTTGAGCTTCTGTAGGCGTCTTCTTCAGATGAAGAGATCCTCCAGCAGAACTATCCAATGACATCTTGGACAGTTCAGACAAACCATCATAGAAGATACCTATGATGCTCCATTCAGAAAGCATGTCAGAGGGACACTTTCTGATCAATTGTTTGTATCTTTCCCAAGCTTCATAGAGGGATTCTCCTTCCTTCTGTCTGAAGGTTTGGACTTCCACTCTAAGCTTACTCAATTTTTGAGATGGAAAGAACTTCGCCAAGAAGACATTGACTAGCTTTTCCCAAGAGTTCAGGCTTTCTTTAGGTTGTGAGTCCAACCATATCCTAACTCTGTCTCTTACAGCAAAAGGGAATAGCATAAGTCTGTAGATTGATGAACGAAATTTATCATGCCGATATAGAAGTCAATGATGAATATGATCGTGAGTATAGTCTAATCGACACTTAAACTTCGCATCAAATAATCCTACAATCTATAACCGAGAGTACTAGTCTCCCGAGTCGTCCTCCCTTGGAATTGCTAAAGCATGCATCTTATTGATTAGGAAGCCTTGTTATGATTCTTTGAAGGTTTAGCAAAATAGATGACAAACAATCAATCTTTAAAAGACTTGGCCTAGGGTTGGCATTAGAAATCCTATCCTTATAGTTCCTTCAATGATGACAACAATTAGACCTTGCTTCATTTAGTTAACCCCTAGGTATAGAGGAAAGTCAAATGAGAGTAATTAACTTGAGTCACAAGTTCTAGCTTTACCTTAGGGAAATCTAGCTTTAGTGCACTCCAAGTCAACTAGCAATTTCTAATTCCAAATCAACAATTGACATAAACTATTCAACTCTTTCTAATGATCCAAACCCTATGCCAAGTAAGAAACTTTTACTCCATAACTAGTGTTGGCATTTTATCAAACAATTGATGAGCAAGAATGAAAGACATAGTAAGAATGAGAAGAAAGTAGAATTAAAAGTGTTTCAACACAAGAAATTAACAACAATTAACAAAGAACAACAATGGAAATGAAATTCTCAAGAGCTTGATAGAATTCAAGACTACAAAGTTGAATCTAGGATCTATGAAAATTGAGCAATTACAAACACTAATTGAGATTGGAGAAGAAGATCTATGACATGAACAAAGTAAATTGAGAATTACAATGGATCTCACCAAAGAGTGATTGAAAATTCAGAAAATGGATGAAGATGAACCCTAATGAGAGCATGCAATCTCCCTCTCCTTCTCTAAGAGTGTAACTAACTATATCCAAAAATATTTAGAACAATCTAAAATGAGCAAAAAGTCCCTTAACCCTTCAATCTTTGGTCTTCTTAAGCTCTTCCCGCCAAGGCACTTCCCCAAGATGAGATCCCCAACTGTCTCCACGCCCATGTCACGTGACTCTTTAAAAAATCATATTCGAGCATCGGCGTGCACGCGCAAAGCACGCGTGCGCGCCACTGGGGCATCTTGTAATGTGCGCGGAGGCGTAATGTACGCGTACGCGCCCATGGAGATCATGGCTTAGCCGCTACACAAGCCGGCTCGTGGCTTGGCTCTTGGCTTTGACTTCTAGCTGCTCAATCCACGCGGGCACGCCAAGTGCGCGCACGCGCCCTTGCTGAAGTTTCCAAAGCTCAATTTCTCATGCTCCCTTCCTTTGCGCCCGTTCTCCTTCTCTCTTCCGGTTCATCCCTGCCCTTTATTCTGAAACCACTTAGCACACAGGTCACGGCATCGAATGGCACCAAGAGAGGATTAGAAATGTATCTAATTTAGTGCAAAATAAGCATGTTTTCATTCATGAGGCAAAGATTAGGAAAGGAACACAAAGTCTTGTATTTTCATATGAAAAGCGTGTGGAATTATTGATAAAACCCCTGAAATCGATACAAGATAAACCCTCAAAATGGGGTTTATCAACCTCCCCACACTTAGATTCTAGCATGTCCTCATGCTTAAAGAAATGCAAAAGAAACGCAAAAGACCGAAGGATCATAAAGATATAAGACTCATAAAGGGCAACCTACTTACATGAATGCAACTACGACTAGTGCTACTATCTACTTGGTTGGGAACAAATCAACCTTCCTAAGATATATGCAAGCATATAGGGTACGATGGTGGTCAATATATAGGACTTACCAATTTTCAAGCATCAAGTGCAATATATGCAACCTTGCATGAAGAATGCTCGTGAGAGCTGGGAATCATGAATTAGAGCCTTCGAACCCTCACCGGAAGTGTTTACACTCCATTCGCTCAAGTGTCTAGGGTTGATTCTCTCAATTTTCTCCTAATCATGCTCTCCAAGATTTGTTCTCCATCTAACAATCAACATTTATTCCATGCATGTGTACAAATATCATGAGGTCTTGTCTTTAGGTTGTAATGGGGTTAGGGTCAAGGTGGGATGCATATTTGGTTAAGTGAGTTGAAATTTGAATCTTTGATAAGCTTAAACTTCCCACCTAACCTATGACATCCTATACAATTAAATTCCACCCTAACTACCCATTTTTTCTCACATACTCATGTATTCCTTTTTAATTTCACAACACCTATGCCTTGATTTTATTGGACTATACTTTGATTAAGGGCGTTTTGTCCCCTTTTTATTCCTTTCTTTTCTTTTTTTTTCTTTTTCTTTTCCATATAATTTTCTTTTTCTTTTGTTTTTCTCATCATTTTTTTTTCTATACAAGGATCTCAATGCATAAGGTTTTACATTTGACCAATACATGAGTATGCACTCATTTCCCAATATTTTCAATAATGATACAAAAACTACCCCTTTTATTCACCCAATGTCCCAAGGTTCCCACACTTGAATGATACTCACACACACTAGCCTAAGCTAATCAAAGATCCAAATAAGGAATTTTTTTATTGTTTTCCGCTTTAAGGCTTATAATGTGCTAAATTGAGAACAAGCGGGTTAAGCGTAGGCTCAAAGTTGGCTAACAATGGAAGATAAAAGGTAAGGCTATTTGGGTAAGTGGGCTAATGAAGTGATGGCCTCAATCATATAAATGCATGAGTACAAGGAATAATGGACATATAGACTCAAACAAAGCAAGGATCACACTCATAGAGAGAAAAACAATTGCACACAAGAAGGAGAGTAAGTGACTATAAGATGTAGCCACAAAACAAGGCTCAAAGCTCACTAGCTTGTATTCTTAACTCAAAATCCATGTTCCAAAATACAATTCTTCAAGCAAGTTTGACATCAAAATATTCAAAATTGGCAATGCTACGGTTGCCCCAAGGTATTAGTTTCCTAAGAAAGAGTTTCATTGTTCCAACCAAGTAAACTTATCATGCAAATGATGTCAAAGAAGACCTAATCATGCAACCTATCTTAACTATAAAGGAGTTCAAAGAAGAAAAATTTATTCGGGTGTTACCTACGGAGATCGGTCAGCCGACCTCCCCACACTTAAAACTTAGCACGGTCCTCCGTGCTATAGGTTAGGCGCAATGGGTGGCCGAGTCCCGAGTGTCCCTCATCTCCAATGTCATCGCTATTCCCGCTTGAAGTTGCGGTAGATGTGGAGATATCTGGTTCCTCCATAGGTGGGGTGACAATGCTTAGAAGTTTCTTCACGTGAGTATATCGGCGTTGATTACGCCTCTCATAACGGTCCAACTTCTTGTGAAGGTCTTCAAGGCGTTGGGTGGCTGATTTTTACGGTGTGGATGATGTGGTGGTGTTGCGAGTGGGTGTGGGTAGTCCAATGTCCTTGGTGAATTCCGGAGGCTTGAGGCACCTCTTGGTCGGAATAACATCGCCCTCGACCGGAATTGAGGTTCTCCTATCTTTAGCCTCTCGGTGGATGCCGGCCGTTGCTACTGATTCGGTCACCATAGCGGGGAATGGTAGATTTCCCTTGGCATGAATGCGCCCCATGGATTGGCGAATGGCATGCGAAATGTCGACCGGTTTCTCGGTTAAGATGCACCATATCAATAAGGCAAGCTCGGCGGTAATGGAAGACCCATGGGTGCTCGGGAGCACGTAGTGAGCTAGAATTTGGGCCCATGCCATGGCTTCTTGAGTGAGGTAACGTGCATCCAAACCTTTTGGTCTTTGCTTTATGGTCCCCCGAATCCAACATGCGTCGGGTAAAGCAATTACGCGGAGGACCGCGCTCCAATCGAACTCACGGTCATCGCATGCAGTCAAGACTTCTTGATAGGCATCATATCCATCCGCTAACGGCCCAATCCCAAGGACCTCTCGGATGGTTTCCACTGTGACTGACACTTGCTTCCGACGCACAAATATTGATGTGAGAAGGGGTGAGTGGTAGTTGCAGTAGAATTCCACCACCCATGATAAATTGGACTCCTTTGGTTGCCTCAAGAGGAACCTCCATTGCCTCCGGTCGATGTGCGGCATCACTATCGGAGTGAGATGGGCCGGTAGGACTAGAAGAGGCTTTGGGTGATAATTCCTTTCAATCATCCTCGAGTAAACAAGTTCGTAGTAGCGGGTAGGGAACTTGTTTGAATCCTTTGGAGGGTTGTCTTTCTCTAGAATATCAACGGGGCCCTTAGCCTTCTTTAGGAGTGGCTTGGCCGTTAGTTCTTGGCGCGCTCTATTGGAAGCTGGCTTCTTCGGGGCTTTCCCTTTGTTCTTTTTGATGACCATCCTGTGATAGCAAAGAAAGGAGATAACATCAAACCCAAAGAAGCGTAATTGAATGTGATTATGCCAAGAAAAAAAATTGTGCCGTAAGAATATGGGTATCCTTATTACATGACAGCTGCAACATGTAACTAAGATAACATGTGAAGAGCAAGGCAAATCATTGGCATGTGGTATAGGGGTAGTTTAAGCATCCAAGGAAAAAGCATGAGAAGCATATACCCTCAAATACCAAAGTGGAAATCAATTTATGAAATAGTGAGTGGGTGGATTGTAGAATGTGAAGGTGCACCCAAAAGTGACTAGTTAAGAAGCAATGAGTCAAAATGAGCTCAAAACTCATGTATGCCTTTCCTCAAACACTTGGCGTGCATCCTTTTTGTAGTATGTAAAGAGATGAAGGAGAAAGCAATGTAACATTCCACAATCCAACATTAGTCACTACAATGCACAGTGGTTGTAAGAAAATCATGCAACACATCTCATCTACCAATGCAAGAGAAGTTAGGACCCAAATGCCTATGAAGAGTTAATTGGAAAAATAGCAAAAATACCCCAAAGAAGTGACTAAAAAAGAGGGAGGAGAAAAGGAAAGAGACTACCTAAAAGAAAATGAAATTGACTGACTAAGAGGTAAAAGAGAGAAGTAGAGCAAGAGGGAAGCCTAGTATAGTACCTTGAGAGAGATGGAAAAGGGTATGGGAGAAGAAGTTGTAAAGTGGAATGAAGGAGAATGAAGGGGCAATGTAGGGGCCACCGGAGGTGGGTGGTAGGAGGTGGTTGTTTAGGGGAAGAAATGGTAGTAGGTAAATGGGTAGTAGAGGAGGTGAGAAGAGAAAGGGGGAAGAAGAATGAAGGGGGCAAGTGTGCTCCCTATTATGTTGACGTCGGTCACCCACGCGTGCGCGCACGGCGCGCGCTCGTGCAAGGAAGTGGAGTGGTGTGATGGCGCGCGCGCGCACATTGCGCGCACGCCCCCATGTGCTTGTGCTGGTAGCACAAGGGTGGCTTAGAGGTGGCACAACTTTCTGGAAGAAGTACCAGAAGTTGGCTGCAGGACCGTTGGCGCGCGCGCGCACGGTGCGCGCACGCGGCAGTGCGGTTATGCCCCAGGCATGAGATGGGCCTGGGGTTGGCCTAACTCTCTGTGGAGTGGCCTAGAGATTGGTGCAGGACGAGGGACGCGTGCGCGGCATGGGCGCGGGCGCGCACCTCGCGTTATGAGCATAAGGACGCGTTGGCACTTAGTGCGCGTACGCGGCAGAGGTGGTGGGCTGGTGGCTTAGTGCAGGCCCGAGAGTGGCCCAACTCTCTGGAATATGTACCAGGAGTGCACAAGGGCGATCGACGCGCGCGCGCCAGGTGCGCTAGCGCGTCGATCTGCGGACTTGTCAAAGGGCGCGTACGCGCCTTGTGCGCGCACACGTGAATGGCCTGCGCCTCAGGCATGGTGCTGGCGTAGTATGGGCGCAACTCTCTGGAAAATTTATGGAGGGGTACTTTTTGCAATCCACGCGTCCGCGCACGCCGCGCGTCCGCGTGGATGGCCGAAAAATGTGTTATGGACGCGTACGCGCCAGATGCGCGCACGCGCGGAAGGGTGCCTTTTTCAAAGTTTGCATGTTTTCGCATCACTTTCAGTATTCTAACCCTCCAACAGCCACTTTAAGCACTATAGAAGCATGTTTAGACATGATAGGGTATCAAATGAACTCAACAAATGAAACAAAATTTGAAATGGAATCTAGCTACAACTACATCAATTACCTAGCTACCAAACATGAAGTCAAGTGTTAAGCAAGTATCAATCAAAGAAGAATTCAATGGCTATGTACAAATGGTAGATCTTACCATGGTAGGGTGTCTCCCACCTAGCACTTTTGTTTACTGTCCTTAAGTTGGACTTCCACTAGCTCAAAGTTCTTGTTTAAGAGATGCATCCCTTAAGAGGAACACTTCAAATTCCTTGGAGTTCTTTCTTTGCTCACCATGGTACAATTTGAGACGGTGCCCATTTACCTTGAAAATGTCCGGACTTGATGGGTGGCACAAGTGGTAGACCCCATAAGGTTCTACTTTCTCTACTTGGTAGGGTCCATCCCATCTTGATCTAAGCTTTCCAGGTAATAATCTCAACCTTGAGTTGTAAAGGAGGACTAGTTCACCGGGTCTAAATTCCCTTCTCCTAATGTTCTTGTCATGAATGGCTTTCATCTTTTCCTTGTAGAGTCTAGAATTGTCATAGGCTTCTAATCTTAAGCATTCCAATTCCGCCAATTGAAGCTTTCTCTCTACTCCGGCTCCACCCAAACTCATAGTGCACTCCTTTATGGCCCAATAAGCTTTGTGTTCGATTTCTACCGGTAGATGGCATGCTTTACCATATACAAGTCTAAAAGGGCTCATGCCAATGGGTGTTTTGTAAGCCGTGTGATATGCCCAAAGGGTGTCGGAGAGTTTAGCACTCCAATCCTTCCGATTCGGCTTCACAATCATTTCCAACACATGTTTGATTTCCCGGTTAGAAACCTCAGCTTGGCCGTTTGTCTGAGGGTGGTAGGCCGTGGCGACTTTGTGTATGATGCCATACTTTCTCATGAGGCCGTCCATTTTTTTGTTGCAAAAGTGGGATCCTTGGTCACTTATGATTGCTCTTGGGGAGCCAAAGCGACAAATGATATTGTTTCTCACAAAAGAATAAACAACATGAGCATCATCTGTTCGGGTGGGGATTGCCTCCACCCATTTTGACACATAATCGACGGCTAACAAGATGTAGAGAAAGCCATTGGAATTTGGAAATGGTCCCATGAAGTCGATTCCCCATACATCAAAGATTTCACAAAAAAGCATCTTTGAGAACAAGATTTGCAAACCGAATGCATTGGGAACAAGATTTGCAATAGAGGGAAGAATCTTTGAGAAGGGTTGGCCATCAAAATCCGCAATCAATGACCTTTCTTGCCGTTCTTTGGGGGCCGTAGTGGCCACCCCCTTCGGAAGAATGGCAAGCGTCCAAGATTGCTTGGAATTCGGTTTGAGGTATGCACCGTCGCACTATTTGATCCGCTCCACACCTCCACAAATAGGGATCGTCCCAAACATAGTATTTGGATTCGCTTTTCAGCTTATCCTTTTGATGTTTGTTGAGATTGGGAGGGAAGGTGTGTGAAACCAAGTAGTTTGCTATTGGGGCATACTAAGGAACTACTTCCGAGATTGCGTGCAAACCATCTAGAGGAAAGGAGTCATTGATAGGAGTGGTGTCGCCTTTTGTGTGTTCAAGGCGACTTAGATGGTCCGCTACTAAGTTTTGGGAACCACTCCTATCCTTGATCTCCAAGTCAAATTCTTGTAATAAAAGCACCCAACGAATTAATCTCAGTTTTGATTCCTTTTTGGCCAACAAATACTTTAGTGCCGCTGATGAGCGGATAATTTGTACGCTTTTTGGCATTGTTTTTAGTATGTTTTTAGTATGATTTAGTTAGTTTTTAGTATATTTTTATTAGTTTTTAGTTAAAATTCACTTTTCTGGACTTTACTATGAGTTTTTGTGTTTTTCTGTGATTTCAGGTATTTTCTGGCTGAAATTGAGGGACCTGAGCAAAAATCTGATTCAGAGACTGAAAAGGACTGCAGATGCTGTTGGATTCTGACCTCCCTGCCCTCGAAGTGAATTTTCTGGAGCTACAGAAGCCCAATTGGCGCGCTCTCAACGGCGTTGGAAAGTAGACATCCTGGGCTTTCCAGCAATATATGATAGTCCATACTTTGCTCAAGATTTGATGGCCCAAACCGGCGTTCAAAGTCACCTTCAGAAATTCCAGCGTTAAACGCCGGAACTGGCACCAAAGTGGGAGTTAAACGCCCAAACTGGCACAAAAGCTGGCGTTTAACTCCAAGAAGAGTCTCTACACGAAAATGCTTCATTGCTCAGCCCAAACACACACCAAGTGGGCCCGGAAGTGGATTTTTATGTCATTTACTCATCTTAGGCTACTAGTTTTCTATAAGTAGGACCTTTTACTATTGTGTTATCATCTTTTGATCATGTTTTTATGATTGAACCCTCTTTGGGAGGCTGGCCATTCGGCCATGCCTAGACCTTGTTCTTATGTATTTTCAACGGTGGAGTTTCTACACACCATAGATTAAGGTGTGGAGCTCTCCTGTACCTCGAAGTATTAATGCAATTACTATTGTTCTTCTATTCAATTCCGCTTGTTCTTGTTCTAAGATATCACTTGTTCTTCAACTTGATGAATGTGATGATCCGTGACACTCATCATCATTCTCACCTATGAACGTGTGCCTGACAACCACCTCCGTTCTACCTTAGATTGGGTGAATATCTCTTGGATTCCTGATACACGATGCATGGTTGATCGCCTGACAACCGAGCCAGCCATTCCGTGAGATCAGAGTCTTCGTGGTATAGGCAAGAACTGATGGCGGCATTCAAGAGAATCCGGAAGGTCTAACCTTGTCTGTGGTATTCTGAGTAGGATTCAATGATTGGATGACTGTGACGTGCTTCAAACTCCTGAGGGCGGGGCGTTAGTGACAGACGCAAAAGAATCACTGGATTCTATTCCGGCCTGATCGAGAACCGACAGATGGATAGCCGTACCGTGACAGGGTGCGTTGAACATTTCCACTGAGAGGATGGGAGGTAGCCACTGACAACGGTGAAACCCTTGCATAAGCTTGCCATGGAAATGAGTAAGAAGGATTGGATGAAGACAGTAGGAAAGCAGAGAGACGGAAGGGACACAGCATCTTCATGCGCTTATCTGAAATTCCCACCAATGAATTACATAAGTATCTCTATCTTTATCTTTATGTTTTATTCATCATCTATACCCATTTGAGTCTGCCTGACTAAGATTTACAAGATGACCATAGCTTGCTTCATACCAACAATCTCCGTGGGATCGACCCTTACTCGCGTAAGGTTTATTACTTGGACGACCCAGTGTACTTGCTGGTTAGTTGTGCTGAGTTGTGATAAAGAGTTGAGATTGCAATGAGCGTACCATGTTGATGGCGCCATTGATGATCACAATTTCGTGCACCAAGTTTTTGGCGCCGTTGCCGGGGATTGTTTCGTGTATGGACAACCGACGGTTCATCTTGTTGCTTAGATTAGGTATTTTTCAGAATTCTTAAGAATGAGTTCTAGAGTTTCATGATGATCTGTTAAAATCTGGCTGGCTGAGAAGCCATGTCTAATCTTATTGGACCGAGGTTTCAACTGATCATCACAAGAGCTTGTTGATCTCTATCAATCTTGCTATTGGAGCAATGATCTGCTAAGGCTTGGCTGGCCATTGGCCATGTCTAGTGTTTTGGACCGAAGCTTTCATTGAAAGCTTGGCTGGCTGTGAAGCCATGTCTAATTCCTGGACCGGAGTCTTAGACTAGCATTGCAATGATTCCTGGAATCCAAATTAAGAATTCTGAAACCTTTATTTTCTATTTCCATATAATTTTCGAAAAATCAAAAAAAAAATTTTCAAAATCAAAAAAACCAAAAATATTTTATGTTTCTTGTTTGAGTCTAGTGTCTAATTTTAAGTTTGGTGTCTTGCATGCATTGTTTATTTGATCTTGGTTCTATTTTCAAGTCAATAGTATAGAGAACTGAAGATTCAGAACATGCAGCAGAGGAATTACACAGAAAAAGCTGGGCGTTCAAAACGCCCAGTGAAGAAGGACAGACTGGCGTTTAAACGCCAGCCAGGGTGCCTGGTTGGGCGTTTAACGCCCAAAAAGGTAGTGCATTGGGCGTTAAACGCCAGAATGTGCACCATTCTGGGCGTTTAACGCCAGGATGGCACAAGGGGGAGGATTTTGTTTTCAAATCAATTTTTTTTCAAGTTTTCAAAGTTTTTCAAAATCAAATCTTTTTCAAATCATATCTTTTCAATCAAATGTTTTCAAAATCAATTTCTTTCCTTTTTCAAAGATACTTGCTAACAATTAATGATTTGATTGAACATTTCAAGTATGTTGCCTTTTCTGTTGAGAAAGGTTTAATGTTTGAATCATATCTTTTCTTGTTAGGCAAGTCATTAATTTTTAAAATCAAATCTTTTTAAAATTGTTTTCAAATCATATCTTCTCAATCATATCTTTTTAATCACATCTTTTTCAAAACAATTTTCAATCATATCTTTTTGATTTCTAATTTCAAAATCTTTTTCAAAAATTACTTGATCCCTTTCTCACTCTTGATTTTCGAAAATCAAATTAAAGTTTTTCAAAATGCTTTTAAAATCTTTTTAATTAATTTTCGAAAAAGCTCTTCCCCTCTTCTCACATCCTTCTATTTATGGAGCACCACCCCTCCTCAATGCACAATTCGAACTCTATCTGACTAAGTTCGAATTATTCTCCTTCCTCCTTCTATTTTTCTTCTTCTCTGACACCTCAAGGAATCTCTATACTGTGACATAGAGAATTCCACATTTTCTTGTTCTCTTCTCTTTCATATGAGCAGGAACAAAGACAAAAGTATTCTTGTTGAAGCTGACCCTGAACCTGAAAGGACCTTGAAGCGAAAGCTAAGAGAAGCTAAGGCACAACTCTCTGTAGAGGACCTAACAGAAATCTTCAAAGAAGAAGACATGGCAGCCGAAAACAACAACAATGACAACAATGCAAGGAAGGTGCTGGGTGACTTTACTGCACCTACTCCCGACTTCTATGGGAGAAGCATCTCTATCCCTGCCATTGGAGCAAACAACTTTGAGCTTAAGCCTCAATTAGTTTCTCTAATGCAACAGAATTGCAAGTTTCATGGACTTCCATTGGAAGATCCTCATCAGTTTTTGGCTGAGTTCTTGTAAATCTGTGACACTGTCAAGACTAATGGGGTTGACCCTGAGGTCTACAGACTTATGCTATTCCCTTTTGCTGTAAGAGACAGAGCTAGGACATGGTTGGACTCACAACCTAAAGAAAGCCTGGACTCATGGGAAAAGCTAGTCAATGCCTTCTTGGCAAAGTTCTTTCCACCTCAAAAATTGAGTAAGCTTAGAGTGGAAGTCCAAACCTTCAGACAGAAGGATGGAGAATCCCTCTATGAAGCTTGGGAAAGATACAAACAATTAATCAGAAAGTGCCCCTCTGATATGCTTTCTGAATGGAGCATCATAGGTATTTTCTATGATGGTCTCTCTGAACTGTCCAAGATGTCTTTGGATAGCTCTGTTGGAGGATCTCTTCATTTGAAGAAGACGCCTACAGAAGCTCAAGAGCTGATTGAAATGGTTGCAAATAACCAATTCATGTACACTTCTGAAAGGAATCCTGTGAACAATGGGACTAATCAGAAGAAAGGAGTTCTTGAGATTGATACTCTGAATGCCATTCTGGCTCAGAACAAGATATTGACTCAACAAGTCAATTTGATTTCTCAAAGTCTGTCTGGAATGCAAAATGCACCAAGCAGTACTAAGGATGCTTCATCTGAAGAAGAAGCCTATGATCCTGAGAACCCTTCAATGGAAGAGGTGAATTACCTAGGAGAACCCTATGGAAACACCTATAATTCTTCATGGAGAAATCATCCAAATTTCTCATGGAAGGATCAACAGAGACCTCAACAAGGTTTCAACAACAATAATGGTGGAAGAAAAGGGTTTAGCAATGGCAAGCCTTTTCCATCATCTTCTCAGCAACAGACAGAGAATTCTAAGCAGAACCACTCTGACTTAGCAACCATGGTCTCTGATCTAATCAAAACCACTCAAAGTTTCATGACTGAAACAAGGTCCTCCATTAGGAATTTGGAGGCACAAGTGGGACAGCTGAGCAAGAAAATTACTGAACTCCCTCCTAGTACTCTTCCAAGCAATACAGAAGAAAATCCAAAAGGAGAGTGCAAGGCCATCAACATGGCCGAATTTGGAGAGGAAGGAGAGGAAGTGAAAACCACTGAGGAAGACCTCAATGGGCGTACACTAGCCTCCAATGAGTTCCCTAATGAGGAACCATGGGAATCTGAGGCTCAAAATGAGACCATAGAGATTCCATTGGACTTACTTCTGCCTTTCATGAGCTCTGATGAGTATTCCTCCTCTAAAGAGGATGAGTATGTCACTGAAGAGCAAGTTGCTAAATACCTTGGAGCAATCATGAAGCTAAATGACAAGTTATTTGGAAATGAGACTTGGGAGAACAAACCTCCTTTGCTCACCAAAGAACTGGATGACTTGTCTAGGCAGAAATTACCTCAAAAGAGACAAGACCCTGGGAAGTTTTCACTACCTTGTACCATAGGCACCATCACCTTCAAGAAGGCTCTGTGTGACTTAGGGTCAAGTGTAAACCTCATGCCTCTCTCTGTAATGGAGAAGCTAGGGATCTTTGAGGTACAAGCTGCAAGAATCTCACTAGAGATGGCAGAAAATTCAAGAAAACAAGCTTATGGACTTGTAGAGGATGTTCTGGTAAAGATTGAAGACCATTACATCCCTGCTGATTTCATAGTCCTGCAGACTGGGAAGTGCATAGATGAATCCATCATCCTTGGCAGACCCTTCCTAGCCACAGCAAAGGCTGTGATTGATGTTGATGGAGGTGAACTGATCATTCAAATGAATGAAGAATCCTTTGTATTTAAGGCTCAAGGATATCCCTCTGTCACCATGGAAAGGAAGCATGAAGAGCTTCTCTCAAATCAGAGTCAAACAGAGCCCCCACAGTCAAACTCTAAGTTTGGTGTTGGGAGGCCACAACCAAACTCTAAGTTTGGTGTTGAACCCCCACATTCAAACTCTAAGTTTGGTGTTGGGAGGTTCCAACATTGCTCTGAGAAAATGTGAGGCTCCATGAGAGCCCTCTGTCAAGCTACTGACATTAAAGAAGCGCTTGTTGGGAGGCAACCCAATGTTATATTTTACATATTTTCCTTTGTTATTTTATTTTATTTTGTAGGTTGATGATCATGAGAAGTCACAAAATCAATTGAAAAAGCAAAAATAGAATGAAAAACAGGAAGAAAAATAGCACACCCTGGAGGAAGAACCTACTGGCGTTTAAACGCCAGTAAGGCTAGCAGGTGGGCGTTTAACGCCCAGTCTGGCACCATTCTGGGCGTTTAACGCCAGAAAGGGGCACCAGACTGGCGTTAAACGCCAGGAAAGGGCAAGAACCTGGCGTTAAACACCAGAAATGGGCACCAGCCCGGCGTTTAACGCCAGAATTGGCTCAAAACGCATTTTTGCATGCCATTTGGTGTAGGGATGACTTTTCCTTGACACCTCAGGATCTGTGGACCCCACAGAATCCCCACCAACCCCACCACCCTCTCTCTTCTTCACCCATTCACCAATCACCTCAACACCTCTTCCCCAAAAACCCTTCACCTATCAAATCCCATCTTTCTCTTCACCACTCACATCCATCCTTCATAAAACCCCACCTACCTCACCTTCAAATTCAAACCACTTTCCCTCCCAAACTCACCCTCCCAATGCCGAACCATAACCCTTCCCCCACTCCTATATATACCCATCTTCACTCCTTCATTTTCACACAACCTAAACACCACTTCTCCCCCTCTTTGGCCGAACACAAATCCATTCCCTTCTTCCTCATTTCTTCTTCTTCTACTCTCTTCTTTCTTCTTTTGCTCGAGGACGAGCAAACCTTTTAAGTTTGGTGTGGTAAAAGCATTGCTTTTTGTTTTTCCATAACCATTTATGGCATCCAAGGCCGGAGAAACCTCTAGAAAGAGGAAAGGGAAGGCAAAAGCTTCTACCTCCGAGTCATGGGAGATGGAGAGATTCATCTCAAGGGTGCATCAAGACCACTTCTATGAAGTTGTGGCCTTGAAGAAGGTGATCTTCGAGGTCCCTTTCTCACTCAAAAAGAGTGAATATCCGGAGATCCGACATGAGATCCGAAGAAGAGGTTGGGAAGTTCTTACCAACCCCATTCAACAAGTCGGAATCTTAATGGTTCAAGAGTTCTATGCCAATGCATGGATCACCAAGAACCATGATCAAAGTGTGAACCCGGATCCAAAGAATTGGCTTACTATGGTTCGGGGAAAATACTTGGATTTTAGTCCGGAAAATGTAAGGTTGGCATTCAACTTGCCTATGATGCAAGGAGATGAACATCCTTACACTAGAAGGGTCAACTTTGATCAAAGGTTGGACCAAGTCCTCACTGACATTTGTGAAGAGGGCGCCCAATGGAAAAGAGATTCAAGAGGGAAGCAATTCAACTAAGAAGGCATGACCTCAAGCCCGTGGCTAGAGGATGGTTGGAGTTTATCCAACGCTCAATCATTCCCACTAGCAACCAGTCCGAAGTTACTCTAGACCGGGCCATCATGATTCATAGCATCATGATTAGAGAAGAAGTGAAAGTTCATGAGGTTATAGCCCAAGAACTCTATAAGGTGGCGGACAAGTCCTCCACCTTGGCAAGGTTAGCCTTTCCTCACTTCATTTGTCACCTCTGTTATTCAGTTGGAGTTGATATAGAAGGAGACATCTTCATTGATGAGGACAAGCCCATCACTAAGAAAAGGATGGAGCAAACAAGAGACCCCTCTCATCATGAGATCCCTGAGATGCCTCAAGAGATGCACTTTCCTCCACAAGACTATTGGGAGCAACTGAACACCTCCCTAGGAGAATTGAGTTCCAACATGGGACAACTAAGGGTGGAGCACCAAGAACATTCCATCCTCCTCCATGAAATTAGAGAAGATCAAAGAATCATGAGAGAGGAGCAACAAAGACAAGGAAGAGACATTGAGGAGCTCAAGCACTCCATAAGATCTTCAAGAGGAAGAACAAGCCGCCATCACTAAGGTGGACCCGTTCTTTAATCTCCTTGTTCTTTATTTTCTTGTTTTTCGAATTTTCATGCTTATGTTTATCCATGTTTGTGTCTTATGATCATTAGTGTCTTAGTGTCTATGCCTTAAAGTTATGAATGTCCTATGAATCCATCACCTTTCTTAAATGAAAACTGTTTTTAATCACAAAAGAACAAGAAGTACAGGATTTCGAATTCATCTTTAAAACTAGCTTAATTAGTTTGATGTGGTGGCAATACTTTTTGTTTTCTGAATGTATGCTTGAACAGTGCATATGTCTTTTGAATTTGTGGTTCATGAATGTTGGCTCTTGAAAGAATGATGAAAAAGGAGACATGTTACTGAGGATCTGAAAAATCATAAAAATGATTCTTGAAGCAAGAAAAAGCAGTGAATACAAAAAAAAAAAGAAGGAGAAAAACGAAAAAGAAAAAAAAAGGGGAGAAAGAAAAAGAAAAGAAAAAAGAAAGAAATAAAGTTGTGATCCAAGGCAAAAAGAGTGTGCTTAAGAACCCTGGACACCTCTAATTGGGGACTTTAGCAAAGCTGAGTCACAATCTGAAAAGGTTCACCCAATTATGTGTCTGTGGCATGTATGTATCCGGTGGTAATACTGGAAGACAGAGTGCTTTGGGCCACGGCCAAGACTCAATAAGTAGCTGTGTTCAAGAATCATCATACTTAACTAGGAGAATCAATAACACTATCTGGATTCTGAGTTCCTAAAGAAGCCAATCATTCTGAATTTCAAAGGATAAAGTGAGATGCCAAAACTGTTCGGAGGCAAAAAGCTACTAGTCCCGCTCATCTAATTCGGAGCTAAGTTTCATTGATAATTTGGAGTCTATAGTATATTCTCTTCTTTTTATCTTATTTGATTTTCAGTTGCTTGAGGACAAGCAACAATTTAAGTTTGGTGTTGTGATGAGCGGATAATTTGTACGCTTTTTGGCATTGTTTTTAGTATGTTTTTAGTATGATTTAGTTAGTTTTTAGTATATTTTTATTAGTTTTTAGTTAAAATTCACTTTTCTGGACTTTACTATGAGTTTTTGTGTTTTTCTGTGATTTCAGGTATTTTCTGGCTGAAATTGAGGGACCTGAGCAAAAATCTGATTCAGAGACTGAAAAGGACTGCAGATGCTGTTGGATTCTGACCTCCCTGCCCTCGAAGTGAATTTTCTGGAGCTACAGAAGCCCAATTGGCGCGCTCTCAACGGCGTTGGAAAGTAGACATCCTGGGCTTTCCAGCAATATATGATAGTCCATACTTTGCTCAAGATTTGATGGCCCAAACCGGCGTTCAAAGTCACCTTCAGAAATTCCAGCGTTAAACGCCGGAACTGGCACCAAAGTGGGAGTTAAACGCCCAAACTGGCACAAAAGCTGGCGTTTAACTCCAAGAAGAGTCTCTACACGAAAATGCTTCATTGCTCAGCCCAAACACACACCAAGTGGGCCTGGAAGTGGATTTTTATGTCATTTACTCATCTTAGGCTACTAGTTTTCTATAAGTAGGACCTTTTACTATTGTGTTATCATCTTTTGATCATGTTTTTATGATTGAACCCTCTTTGGGAGGCTGGCCATTCGGCCATGCCTAGACCTTGTTCTTATGTATTTTCAACGGTGGAGTTTCTACACACCATAGATTAAGGTGTGGAGCTCTGCTGTACCTCGAAGTATTAATGCAATTACTATTGTTCTTCTATTCAATTCCGCTTGTTCTTGTTCTAAGATATCACTTGTTCTTCAACTTGATGAATGTGATGATCCGTGACACTCATCATCATTCTCACCTACGAACGTGTGCCTGACAACCACCTCCGTTCTACCTTAGATTGGGTGAATATCTCTTGGATTCCTGATACACGATGCATGGTTGATCGCCTGACAACCGAGTGCTCGCCTGACAACCGAGCCAGCCATTCCGTGAGATCAGAGTCTTCGTGGTATAGGCAAGAACTGATGGCGGCATTCAAGAGAATCCGGAAGGTCTAACCTTGTCTGTGGTATTCTGAGTAGGATTCAATGATTGGATGACTGTGACGTGCTTCAAACTCCTGAGGGCGGGGCGTTAGTGACAGACGCAAAAGAATCACTGGATTCTATTCCGGCCTGATCGAGAACCGACAGATGGATAGCCGTGCCGTGACAGGGTGCGTTGAACATTTCCACTGAGAGGATGGGAGGTAGCCACTGACAACGGTGAAACCCTTGCATAAGCTTGCCATGGAAAGGAGTAAGAAGGATTGGATGAAGACAGTAGGAAAGCAGAGAGACGGAAGGGACACAGCATCTTCATGCGCTTATCTGAAATTCCCACCAATGAATTACATAAGTATCTCTATCTTTATCTTTATGTTTTATTCATCATCTATACCCATTTGAGTCTTCCTGACTAAGATTTACAAGATGACCATAGCTTGCTTCATACCAACAATCTCCGTGGGATCGACCCTTACTCGCGTAAGGTTTATTACTTGGACGACCCAGTGCACTTGCTGGTTAGTTGTGCGGAGTTGTGATAAAGAGTTGAGATTGCAATGAGCGTACCATGTTGATGGCGCCATTGATGATCACAATTTCGTGCACCAGCCGCGTGATCCGAGTACACTACTACCTTGGAACCAAGAAGATAGGCTCGGAACTTGTCCAAAGCAAAAACAATAGCTAGGAGTTCCTTTTCGGTAGTAATGTAGTTGAATTGGGCTTCGTCTAATGTTTTGGAAGCATAAGCTATGACATAGGGAATCTTACCCTCGCGTTGTGCTAACGCGGCTCCTATCGCATAATTCGAAGCATCACACATGATTTCAAATGGTTGAGTCCAATTCGGTCCTCGCACAATAGGAGCTTGTGTCAATGCCACTTTAAGTTTGTCATATGCTTCCATACATTCCTTGCTCAGCTCAAATTCAGTGTCCTTTTGTAGTGGTCGAGAGAGAGGTAAGGCCACCTTGCTAAAGTCTTTGATGAATCTCCTATAGAATCCTGCATGTCCAAGAAAAGAGCGGACTTCCCTCTCGGAGGAGGGGTAAGGTAAACTAGATATGACATTTATTTTTGCTGGATCTACGGAGATGCCTTCTTTTGAGACTATGTGTCCCAAAACAATGCCTTGTTTGACCATGAAATGGCATTTTTCAAAATTTAAGACAAGGTTTGTTTTGGTGCATCTCTCTAAGACTTTTTCAATGTTACCTAAGCAATGATCAAATGAATCACCGTACACACTAAAGTCGTCCATGAAAACTTCCATACATTGTTCTAGAAAGTCCGCAAATAAGCTCATCATGCATCTTTGAAACGTTGCCGGTGCATTGCATAGGCCGAATGGCATACGCTTGTAAGCATACGTTCCAAAGGGGCAAGTAAATGTGGTTTTTTCTTGGTCCTCTAGAGCAATGTGAATTTGGAAGTATCCAGAGTAACCATCAAGAAAGCAATAATATGATTTACCGGCTAGTCGATCAAGCATTTGATCAATGAACGGTAGTGGGAAGTGATCTTTTCTTGTGGCCGCATTCAACCTTCGGTAGTCTATGCATACTCTCCAAGAATTTTGCACTCTTGTTGCTATAAGTTCACCACTTTCATTTTTGATTGTGGTCACCCCAGATTTCTTTGGCACCACTTGGACTGGGCTTACCCACTCGCTATCCGAGATAGGATAGATGATGTCCCTTTGATGAGCGGATAATTTATACACTTTTTGGCATTGTTTTTAGTATGTTTTTGGTATAATCTAGTTAGTTTTTAGTATATTTTTATTAGTTTTTAGTTAAAAATCACTTTTCTGGACTTTACTATGATTTTGTGTGTTTTTCTGTGATTTCAGGTATTTTCTGGCTGAAATTGAGGGACCTGAGCAAAAATCTGATTCAGAGACTAAAAAGGACTGCAGATGCTGTTGGATTCTGACCTCCCTGCACTCAAAGTGGATTTTCTGGAGCTACAGAAGCCCAATTGGCGCGCTCTCAACAGCGTTGGAAAGTAGACATCCTGGGCTTTCCAGCAATATATGATAGTCCATACTTTACCCAAGATTTGATGGCCCAAACCGGCGTTCAAAGTCACCCTCAGAAATTCCAGCGTTAAACGCCGGAACTGGCACCTAAATGGGAGTTAAACGCCCAAACTGGCATAAAAGCTGGCGTTTAACTCCAAGAAGAGTCTCTACACGAAAATGCTTCATTGCTCAGCCCAAGCACACACCAAGTGGGCCCGGAAGTGGATTTTTATGTCATTTACTCATCTCTGTACACCCTAGGCTACTAGTTTTCTATAAGTAGGACCTTTTACTATTGTATTTTCATCTTTGGACATCTAGTTCTTAGATCAGATCTTGGTTCTTCTGGTTCCCTCTCTGGGGCCGAAACCAATGATCACTTTTGTTCTTATGTATTTTCAACGGTGGAGTTTCTACACACCATAGATTAAGGTGTGGAGCTCTGCTGTACCTCGAGTATTAATGCAATTACTATTGTTCTTCTATTCAATTCCGCTTGTTCTTTGTCCAAGATATTCATTTGCACCCAAGAACATGATGAATGTGATGATTATGTGACGCTCATCATCATTCTCACTTATGAACAAAGTGACTGACAACCACTCTTGTTCTACAAGCAGACGAGGCTTTAATGTTTATCTCTTGGATTCTTTAACCGGAATCTTCGTGGTATAGGCAAGAACTGATGGCGGCATTCAAGAGAATCCGGAAGGTCTAAACCTTGTCTGTGGTATTCTGAGTAGGATTCAATGATTGAATGACTGTGACGTGCTTCAAACTCCTAGCAGGCGGGGCGTTAGTGACAGACGCAAAAGAATCAATGGATTCTATTCCGGCCTGACCGAGAACCGACAGCTGAATTCCGTGTGCCGTGACAGGGCATATGCAATCGCTTTCACTGAGAGGATGGGAGGTAGCCATTGACAACGGTGAAACCCTACATAAGCTTGCCATGGAAAGGAGTAAGAAGGATTGGATGAAGACAGTAGGAAAGCAGAGAGACGGAAGGGAAGGCATCTTCATACGCTTATCTGAAGTTCCTACCAATGAATTACATAAATACCTCTATCTTTATCTTTATGTTTATTTCATTCATCACCATATCCATTTGAGTTTGCCTGACTAAGATTTACAAGGTGACCATAGCTTGCTTCATACCAACAATCTCCGTGGGATCGACCCTTACTCGCATAAGGTATTACTTGGACGACCCAGTGCACTTGCTGGTTAGTTGTGTGAAGTTGTAGTGATCACAATTTCGCGCACCAAGTTTTTGGCGCCGTTGCCGGGGATTGTTCGTGTATGGACAACTGACGGTTCATCTTGTTGCTTAGATTAGGTATTTTTCTTCAGAGTTCTTAAGAATGAATTCTAGTGTTTCAAGGTGATGTTCTTATCATCACCAAAGCTGATTGATCCTCATCAATTTAGCTCTCGAATGCAATGTCTTGCTGAAGCTTGGCTAGCCATGTCTAATTCCTTTAGACTAAAGCTTTAGACTAACATTGCATGATTCCTGGAATTCTCATTAGGAACTTTGATATCTTTATTTTCTTCTTCCACTTAATTTTCGAAAAATCCAAAAAAAAATTACAAAATCATAAAAACCAAAAATATTTCTTGTTTAAGTCTAGTGTCTCATTTTAAGTTTGGTGTCCATTGCATGTTTCTGTTCTTCTTGCATTTTTCAAATTTATGCATGTGTCTTCATTAATCTTCAAGTTGTTCTTGATGATTTCCTTGTTTTGATCTTTGAATTTTATTGACTTGAGTGTTTTGTTGTTTCTCATATGCATTTTCATTTTGTTAGTGTCAATAGTATACAAACTGCTAAGTTTGGTGTCTTGCATGCATTGTTATTTGATTTTAGTTGCATTTTGATTATTCCTCATTATTAAAAATCCAAAAATATTTTTAATTTGTGTCTTTTCAAGTCAATAATACAGAGAAGTGAAGATTCAGAACATACTGCAGAGGAATTATACTGGGCATTCAAAAATGCCCAGTGAAGAAGAGAGACTGGCGTTTAAACGCCAGCCAGGGTGCCTGGCTGGGCGTTTAACGCCCAAAAGGGTAGTAGTTTGGGCGTTAAACGCCAGAATGTGCACCATTCTGGGCGTTTAACGCCAGGATGGCAAAAGGGGGAAGATTTTGTTTTCAAAATCAATTTTTTTTCAAGTTTTCAAAGTTTTTCAAAATCAATCTTTTTCAAATCATATCTTTTCAATCAAATGTTTTCAAAATCAATTTCTTTCCTTTTTCAAAGATACTTACTAACAATTAATGATTTGATTGAACATTTCAAGTATATTGCCTTTTCTGTTGAGAAAGGTTTAATGTTTGAATCATATCTTTTCTTGTTAGGCAAGTCATTAATTTTTTTTAAAATCAAATCTTTTTAAAATGTTTTTCAAATCATATCTTCTCAATATCATCTTTTTAAAACCAATCATATCTTTTTTTTATCACATCTTTTTCAAAATAGTTTTCAATCAAATCTTTTTTATTTCTAATTTCAAAATCCTTTTCAAAAATTACTTGATTTCTTCCCCACTTTTATTTTCGAAAATCAATTAGTGTTTTTCAAAATATTTTCAAAATCTTTTACTTAATTTTCGAAAATTACTTTCCTTCTTCTCACATCCTTCTATTTATGGACTAACACTATCCCTTAATGCAAAATTCGAACTCCATCTTCTGTGATAAGTTCGAATTTTCTACCTCTGTCCTCCATTTTTCTTTTCCTCTGACACCTCAAGGAATCTCTATACTGTGACATAGAGGATTCCATATTTTCTTGTTCTCTTCTCCTTCATATGAGCAGGAACAAAGACAAAGGCATTCTTGTTGAAGCTGACCCTGAACCTGAAAGGACCTTGAAGCGAAAGCTAAGAGAAGCTAAGGCACAACTCTCTGTTGAGGACCTGACCGAATTCTTCAAAGAAGAAAAACCCATGGCAGCCGAAAATAACAACAATGCCAACAATGCAAGGAAGGTGCTGGGTGACTTTACTGCACCTACTCCCGACTTCTATGGGAGAAGCATCTCTATCCCTGCCATTGGAGCAAACAACTTTGAGCTTAAGCCTCAATTAGTTTCTCTAATGCAACAGAATTGCAAGTTCCATGAACTTCCATTGGAAGATCCTCATTAGTTCTTAGCTGAATTCTTGCAAATCTGTGACACAGTCAAGACTAATGGGGTTGACCCTGAGGTCTACAGACTGATGCTATTCCCTTTTGCTGTAAGAGACAAAGCTAGAATATGGTTGGACTCTCAACCTAAAGAAAGCCTGGACTCTTGGGAAAAGCTAGTCAATGCCTTCTTGGCAAAGTTCTTTCCACCTCAAAAATTGAGTAAGCTTAGAGTGGAAGTCCAAACCTTCAGACAGAAGGATGGTGAATCCCTCTATGAAGCTTAGGAAAGATACAAACAATTGATCAGAAAATGTCCTTCTGACATGCTTTCTGAATGGAGCATCATAGGCATTTTCTATGATGGTCTCTCTGAACTATCCAAGATGTCTTTGGATAGCTCTGCTGGAGGATCTCTTCATTTGAAGAAGACGCCTACAGAAGCTCAAGAGCTAATTGAAATGGTTGCAAATAACCAATTCATGTACACTTCTGAAAGGAATCCTGTGAACAATGGGACCAATCAGAAGAAAGGAGTTCTTGAGATTGATACTCTGAATGCCATATTGGCTCAGAATAAAATATTGACTCAACAAGTCAATTTGATTTCTCAAAGTCTGTCTGGAATGCAAAATGCACCAAGCAGTACTAAGGATGCTTCATCTGAAGAAGAAGCTTATGATCCTGAGAACCCTTCAATGGAAGAGGTGAATTACCTAGGAGAACCCTATGGAAACACCTATAATTCTTCATGGAGAAATCACCCAAATTTCTCATGGAAGAATCAAGAGAGACCTCAACAAGGTTTCAATAATAATGGGGAAGAAACAGGTTTAGCAATGGCAAGCCTTTTCCATCATCTTCTCAGCAACAGACAGAGAATTCTAAGCAGAACCCCTCTGACTTAGCAACCATGGTCTCTAATCTAATCAAAACCACTCAAAGTTTCATGACTGAAACAAGGTCTTCCATTAGGAATTTGGAAGCACAAGTGGGACAGCTGAGCAAGAAAATTACTGAACTCCCTCCAAGTACTCTTCCAAGCAACACAGAAGAAAATCCAAAAGGAGAGTGCAAGGCCATCAACATGGCCGAATTTGGAGAGGAAGGAGGAAGTGAACGCCACTGAGGAAGACCTCAATGGGCGTGCACTAGCCTCCAATGAGTTCCCCAATGAGGAACCATGGGAATCTGAGGCTCAAAATGAGACCATAGAGATTCCATTGGACTTACTTCTGCCTTTCATGAGCTCTGATGAGTATTCTTCCTCTGAAGAGGATGAGTATGTCACTGAAGAGCAAGTTGCTAAATACCTTGGAGCAATCATGAAGCTAAATGACAAGTTATTTGGAAATGAGACTTGGGAGAATGAACCTCCTTTGCTCACCAAAGAACTGGATGACTTGTCTAGGCAGAAACTGCCTCAAAAGAGGCAGGATCCTGGGAAGTTTTCAATACCTTGTACTATAGGCACCATGACCTTCAAGAAGGCCTTGTGTGACTTAGGGTCAAGTGTAAACCTCATGTCCCTCTCTGTAATGGAGAAGCTAGGGATCTTTGAGGTGCAAGCTGCAAAAATCTCACTAGAGATGGCAGACAACTCAAGAAAACAAGCCTATGGACTTGTAGAGGACGTTCTGGTTAAAGTTGAAGACCATTACATCCCTGCTGATTTCATAATCCTAGAGACTGGGAAGTGCATGGATGAAACCATCATCCTTGGCAGACCCTTCCTAGCCACAGCAAAGGCTGTGATTGATGTTGATAGAGGCGAACTGATCATTCAAGTGAATGAAGAATCCTTTGTGTTTAAGGCTCAAGGATATCCCTCTGTCATCATGGAGAGGAAGCATGAAGAGCTTCTCTCAAAACAGAGCCAAACAGAGCCCCCACAGTCACACTCTAAGTTTGGTGTTGGGAGGCCACAACCAAACTCTAAGTTTGGTGTTGAACCCCCACATTCAAACTCTAAGTTTGGTGTTGGGAGGTTCCCACATTGCTCTGATCATTTGTGAGGCTCCATGAGAGCCATCTGTCAAGCTACTGACATTAAAGAAGCGCTTGTTGGGAGGCAACCCAATGTTATATTTTGACTATTTTCTTTTGTTATTTTATGTTTTTTGTAGGTTGATGATCATAAGAAGACACAAAATCAATTGAAAAAGCAAAAACAGAATGAAAAACAGGAAGAAAAATAGCACACCCTGGAGGAAGAACCCACTGGCGTTTAAACGCCAGTGAGGCTAGCAGTTGGGCGTTTAACGCCCAGTCTAGCACCATTCTGGGCGTTTAACGCCAGAAAGGGGCACCAGACTGGCGTTAAACGCCAGAAAGGGGCAAGAAGCTGGCGTTAAACGCCAGAAATGGGCACCAGCCCGGCGTTTAACGCCAGAATTGGCTCAAAACGTGTTTTTGAATGCCATTTGGTGCAGGGATGACTTTTCCTTGACACCTCAGGATCTGTGGACCCCACAGGATCCCCACCAACCCCACCACTCTCTCTTCTTCTTCACCCATTCATCAATTACCTCAATACCTCTTCTCCAAAAACCCTTCACCTATCAAATCCATTCTTTCTCTTTACCACTCACATCCATCCTTCATAAAACCCCACCTACCTCACCATTCAAATTCAAACCACTTTCCCACCCAAACCCACCCTCACTTGACCGAACTCTACCCTTCCCCCTCTCCTATATATACCCTTCTTCACCCCTTCATTTTCACACAACCTAAACACCACTTCTCCCCCATAATGGCCGAAACACAAAGCCATTCCCTTCTTCCTCATTCCTTCTTCTTCTACTCTCTTCTTTCTTCTTTTGCTCGAGGACGAGCAAACCTTTTAAGTTTGGTGTGGTAAAAGCATTGCTTTTTGTTTTTCCATAACCATTTATGGCATCCAAGGCCGGAGAAACCTCTAGAAAGAGGAAAGGGAAGGCAAAAGCTTTCACCTCCGAGTCATGGGAGATGGAGAGATTCATCAAGGGTGCATTAAGACCACTTCTATGAAGTTGTGGCCATGAAGAAGGGTCAACTTTGATCAAAGGTTGGACCAAGTCCTCATAAACATTTGTGAAGAGGGCGCTCAATGGAAGAGAAACTCAAGAGGGAAGCCGGTTCAACTGAGAAGGCATGACCACAAGTCCATCACTAAGAAAAAGATGGAATAAACAAGAGACCCCTCTCATCATGAGATCCCTGAGATGCCTCAAGGGATGCACTTTCCTCCACAAGACTATTGGGAGCAAATTAACACCTCCCTAGGAGAATTGAGTTCCAACATGGGACAACTAAGGGTGGAGCACCAAGAACACTCCATTCTCCTCCATGAAATTAGAGAAGATCAAAGAATCATGAGAGAGGAGCAACAAAGACAAGGAAGAAACATTGAGGAGCTCAAGCACTCCATAAGACCTTCAAGAGGAAGAACAAGCCGCCATCACTAAGGTGGACCCGTTCTTTAATCTCCTTGTTCTTTATTCTTCTGTTTTTCGAATTTTTTATGCTTATGTTTGTCCATGTTTGTGTCTTATGATCATTAGTGTCTTAGTGTCTATGCCTTAAAGTTATGAATGTCCTATGAATCCATCACCTTTCTTAAATGAAAAATGTTTTAATCACAAAAGAACAATAAGTACAGGATTTCGAATTCATCTTTAAAACTAGCTTAATTAGTTTGATGTGGTGGCAATACTTTTGTTTCTGAATGTATGCTTAAACAGTGCATATGTCTTTTGAATTTGTGGTTCATGAATGTTAAAATTGTTGGCTCTTGAAAGAATGATGAAAAAGGAGACATGTTACTGAGGATCTGAAAAATCATAAAAATGATTCTTGAAGCAAGAAAAAGCAGTGAATACAAAAAAAAAAAGAAGGAGAAAAACGAAAAAAAAAAGGGGAGAAAGAAAAAGAAAAGAAAAAGAAAGAAATAAAGTTGTGATCCAAGGCAAAAAGAGTGTGCTTAAGAACCCTGGACACCTCTAATTGGGGACTTTAGCAAAGCTGAGTCACAATCTGAAAAAGGTTCACCCAATTATGTGTCTGTGGCATGTATGTATCCGGTGGTAATACTGGAAGACAGAGTGCTTTGGGCCACGGCCAAGACTCAATAAGTAGCTGTGTTCAAGAATCATCATACTTAACTAGGAGAATCAATAACACTATCTGGATTCTGAGTTCCTAAAGAAGCCAATCATTCTGAATTTCAAAGGATAAAGTGAGATGCCAAAACTGTTCGGAGGCAAAAAGCTACTAGTCCCGCTCATCTAATTTGGAGCTAAGTTTTCATTGATAATTTGGAGTCTATAGTATATTCTCTTCTTTTTATCTTATTTGATTTTCAGTTGCTTGAGGACAAGCAACAATTTAAGTTTGGTGTTGTGATGAGCGGATAATTTATACACTTTTTGGCATTATTTTTAGTATGTTTTTGGTATAATCTAGTTAGTTTTTAGTATATTTTTATTAGTTTTTAGTTAAAAATCACTTTTCTGGACTTTACTATGAGTTTGTGTGTTTTTCTGTGATTTCAGGTATTTTCTGGCTGAAATTGAGGGACCTGAGCAAAAATCTGATTCAGAGACTAAAAAGGACTGCAGATGCTGTTGGATTCTGACCTCCCTGCACTCAAAGTGGATTTTCTGGAGCTACAGAAGCCCAATTGGCGCGCTCTCAACGGCGTTGGAAAGTAGACATCCTGGGCTTTCCAGCAATATATGATAGTCCATACTTTGCCCAAAATTTGATGGCCCAAACCGGCGTTCAAAGTCACCCTCAGAAATTCCAGCGTTAAACGCCGGAACTGGCACCTAAATGGGAGTTAAACGCCCAAACTGGCATAAAAGCTGGCGTTTAACTCCAAGAAGAGTCTCTACACGAAAATGCTTCATTGCTCAGCCCAAGCACACACCAAGTGGGCCCGGAAGTGGATTTTTATGTCATTTACTCATCTCTGTACACCCTAGGCTACTAGTTTTCTATAAGTAGGACCTTTTACTATTGTATTTTCATCTTTGGACATCTAGTTCTTAGATCAGATCTTGGTTCTTCTGGTTCCCTCTCTGGGGCCGAAACCAATGATCACTTTTGTTCTTATGTATTTTCAACGGTGGAGTTTCTACACACCATAGATTAAGGTGTGGAGCTCTGCTGTACCTCGAGTATTAATGCAATTACTATTGTTCTTCTATTCAATTCCGCTTGTTCTTTGTCCAAGATATTCATTTGCACCCAAGAACATGATGAATGTGATGATTATGTGACGCTCATCATCATTCTCACTTATGAACAAAGTGACTGACAACCACTCTTGTTCTACAAGCAGACGAGGCTTTAATGTTTATCTCTTGGATTCTTTAACCGGAATCTTCGTGGTATAGGCAAGAACTGATGGCGGCATTCAAGAGAATCCGGAAGGTCTAAACCTTGTATGTGGTATTCTGAGTAGGATTCAATGATTGAATGACTGTGACGTGCTTCAAACTCCTAGCAGGCGGGGCGTTAGTGACAGACGCAAAAGAATCAATGGATTCTATTCCAGCCTGACCGAGAACCGACAGCTGAATTCCGCGTGCCGTGACAGGGCATATGCAATCGCTTTCACTGAGAGGATGGGAGGTAGCCATTGACAACGGTGAAACCCTACATAAGCTTGCCATGGAAAGGAGTAAGAAGGATTGGATGAAGACAGTAGGAAAGCAGAGAGACGGAAGGGAAGGCATCTTCATACGCTTATCTGAAGTTCCTACCAATGAATTACATAAGTACCTCTATCTTTATCTTTATGTTTATTTCATTCATCACCATATCCATTTGAGTTTGCCTGACTAAGATTTACAAGGTGACCATAGCTTGCTTCATACCAACAATCTCCGTGGGATCGACCCTTACTCGCGTAAGGTATTACTTGGACGACCCAGTGCACTTGCTGGTTAGTTGTGTGAAGTTGTAGTGATCACAATTTCGCGCACCACCCTTCAAGTAGCCTAGTAACTTCTTTTTTCACAACCTCAAGAATGGTTGGATTAAGTCTCCTTTGAGGTTGTCAGATCGATCTTGCTCCTTCTTCGAGAAATATGCGGTGCTCGCATACTTGGGGGCTTATTCCCACTAGATCCGCCAAACTCCACCCGATTGCCCTTTTATTTTTCCTCAATACATCTAGCAACTTTTCTTCTTGTTGAGGAGTTAGCTCTTTTGCAATTATCACGGGGAGCTTTTGGGCTTCATCAAGATATAAGTATCTTAGGTGGGGTGGTATTGGCTTCAATTCCATCTTTTTGTCATTCTTTGAAGTTTGAGTTTCCGGATGGTTTGTATGGTGTGTGGTGTTTAGTTTGCTTGGTCCTTCATTTGCTTCTTCAATCATGTATTTCTCGTCTAACTTTGCATGGTGCACTTCGGAAACCATGTTGCCAATTGGGTCACACCGGAATAGAGAGTGATTCTCCGGTGGATGCTTCATTGCTTCTTCTAGGCTAAAACTTACGACTCTCCCATCTATTTCAAATGAGTAGGTTCTCGAGTAGGCATCTAGCTTAAATCTAGAAGTTCTCAAAAATGGTCTTCCAAGTAGGATGGATGATGCTCTCTCGGTTTCGCTTGATGGCATTTCAAGGACATAGAAGTCAATCGGAAATACCAACACTTTGATATTCACCAATACATCTTTCGCAACACCCGTCACGGTTATTATGCTTTTATCCGCTAGGACAAATCTTGCCGTCGACCTTTTTAGTGGTGGCAACTTCAATACCCGGTAGACGGAGAGCGGCATGATGCTAACGCATGCTCCGAGGTCACACATACAATCTATAAATTGAACTCCATTGACGGTGCAAGTGACCATACAAGGGCCCGGATCATCACACTTCTCGGGCAATGCTCCCATTAAGGCGGAAATAGAACTCCCCAATGGGATGGTTTCCAATTCAAGAATTATATCCTTGTTCATGCATAGATCTTTAAGGAATTTTGCATATCTAGGAACTTGATGGATAACATCAAAGAGGGGGATGGTTACCTCAACTTTCTTAAACATTTCTACCATTTTGGGGTCGAGTTCTATGCGCTTCCTAGCTTTCTTTGAAAGTGTTGGAAATGGGAGTGGTTGAGCAATTTCTTCTTCCCCAGCAACGGCGCCATTTTGATGAACAAAATTTATCATGCCGATATAGAAGTCAATGATGAATATGATCGTGAGTATAGTCTAACCGACACTTAAACTTCGCATCAAACAATCCTACAATCTATAACCGAGAGTACTAGTCTCCCGAGTCGTCCTCCCTTGGAATTGCTAAAGCATGCATCTTATTGATTAGGAAGCCTTGTTATGATTCTTTGAAGGTTTAGCAAAATAGATGACAAACAATCAATCTTTAAAAGACTTGGCCTAGGGTTGGCATTAGAAATCCTATCCTTATAGTTCCTTCAATGATGACAACAATTAGACCTTGCTTCATTTAGTTAACCCCTAGGTATAGAGGAAAGTCAAATGAGAGTAATTAACTTGAGTCACAAGTTCTAGCTTTACCTTAGGGAAATCTAGCTTTAGTGCACTCCAAGTCAACTATTCAACTCTTTCTAATGATCCAAACCCTATGCCAAGTAAGAAACTTTTACTCCATAACTAGTGTTGGCATTTTATCAAACAATTGATGAGCAAGAATGAAAGACATAGTAAGAATGAGAAGAAAGTAGAATTAAAAGTGCTTCAACACAAGAAATTAACAACAATTAACAAAGAACAACAATGGAAATGAAATTCTCAAGAGCTTGATAGAATTCAAGACTACAAAGTTGAATCTAGGATCTATGAAAATTGAGCAATTACAAACACTAATTGAGATTGGAGAAGAAGATCTATGACATGAACAAAGTAAATTGAGAATTGCAATGGATCTCACCAAAGAGTGATTGAAAATTCAAAAAATGGATGAAGATGAACCCTAATGAGAGCATGCAATCTCCCTCTCCCTCTCCAAGAGTGTAACTAACTATATCCAAAAATATCTCGAACAATCTAAAATGAGCGAAAAGTCCCTTAACCCTTCAATCTTTGGTCTTCTTAAGCTCTTCCCGCCAAGGCACTTCCCAAAGATGAGATCCCCAACTGTCTCCACGCCCATGTCACGTGACTCTTTAAAAAATCATATTCGAGCATCGGCGCACACGCGCAAAGCACGCGTGCGCGCCACTGGGGAATCTTGTAATGTGCGCGGAGGTGTAATGTACGCGTATGCGCCCATGGAGATCATGGCTTAGCCGCTACACAAGCCGGCTCGTGGCTTGGCTCTTGGCTTTGACTTCTAGCTGCTCAATCCACGCGGGCACGCCAAGTGCGCGCACGCGCCCTTGCTGAAGTTTCCAAAGCTCAATTTCTCATGCTCCCTTCCTTTGCGCCCGTTCTCCTTCTCTCTTCCGGTTCATCCCTGCCCTTTATTCTGAAACCACTTAGCACACAGGTCACGGCATCGAATGGCACCAAGAGAGGATTAGAAATGTATCTAATTTAGTGCAAAATAAGCATGTTTTCATTCATGAGGCAAAGATTAGGAAAGGAACACAAAGTCTTGTATTTTCATATGAAAAGCATGTGGAATCATTGATAAAACCCCTGAAATCGATACAAGATAAACTCTCAAAATGGGGTTTATCATAGATCTCAGGGTCAACCCCATTAGTCTTGACAGTGTCACAGATTTGCAAGAATTCAGCTAAAAACTGATGAGGATCTTCCAATGGAAGTCCATGGAACTTGCAATTCTATTGCATTAGAGAAACTAATTGAGGCTTAAGCTCAAAGTTGTTTGCTCCAATGGCAGGGATAGAGATGCTTCTCCCATAGAAGTCGGGAGTAGGTGCAGTAAAGTCACCCAGCACCTTCCTTGCATTGTTGGCATTGTTGTGTTTTCGGCTGCCATGGGTTCTTCTTCTTTGAAGATTTCTGTTAGGTCCTCTACAGAGAGTTGCGTCTTAGCTTCTCTTAGCTTTCGCTTCAAGGTCCTTTCAGGTTCAAGGTCAGCCTCAACAAGAATGCTTTTGTCTTTGCTCCTTCTCATATGAAAGAGAAGAGAACAAGAAAATATGGAATCCTCTATGTCACAGTATAGAGATTCCTTGAGGTGTCAGAGGAAAAGAAAAATAGAAGGAAGAAGTGGAAGAATTCGAACTTATCAAGAGAGATGGAGTTCGAATTGTGCATTAAGGAGAAGTGTTAGTCCATAAATAGAAGGATGTGAGAAGAGGGGAAGAAATTTTTGAAAATAAATTAAAAAGATTTTAAAAACATTTTGAAAAACTTTAATTGATTTTCGAAAACTAAGAGTGGAAAAGAAATCAAGTGATTTTTGAAAAAGATTTTGAAATTAGAAATCAAAAAGATATGATTGAAAACTATTTTGAAAAGATGTGATTAAAAGATATGATTGAAAAGATATAGTTTTTTTTAAAAAGATGTGATTGAGAAGATATGATTTGAAAAACACTTAAAAAAAGATTTGATTTTAAAAATTAATGACTTGCCTAACAAGAAAGATATGATTCAGACATTAAACCTTTCTCAACAGAAAAGGCAACATACTTGAAATGTTGAATCAAATCATTAATTGTTAGAAAGTATCTTTGAAAATGGAAAGACATTGATTTTGAAAACATATGATTGAAAAGATATGATTTGAAAAAGATTTGATTTTGAAAAATTTTGAAAACTTGAAAAACAAAATTGAATTAAAAACAAAATCTTCACCGTTGTCAGTGGCTACAGTCCTGTCCTCTCAGTGAAAATGTTCAATGCACCCTGTCACGGCACGGCTAATCATTTGTCGGTTCTCAATCAGGTTGGAATAGAATCCATTGATTCTTTTGCGTCTGTCACTAACGCCCAGCCTTCAGGAGTTTGAAGCTCGTCACAGTCATTCAATCATTGAATCCTACTCAGAATACCACAGACAAGGTTTAGACCTTCCGGATTCTCTTGAATGCCGCCATCAATTCTAGCTTATACCACGAAGATTCTGATTAAAGAATCCAAGAGATAAACATTCAAGCCTTGTTTGCTTGTAGAACGGGGGTGGTTGTCAGGCACGCGTTCATGAGTGAGAATGATGATGAGCGTCACATAATCATCACATTCATCATGTTCTTGGGTACGAATGAATATCTTAGAATAAGAACAAGCTGAATTGAATAGAAGAACAATAGTAATTGCATTAATACTCGAGGTACAGCAGAGCTCTACACCTTAATCTATGGTGTGTAGAAACTCCACCGTTGAAAATACATAAGAACAAAAGTGATCATTGGCTTCGGCCTCAGAGAGGGAACCTGAAGAACCAAGATGATCAAGGATCCAAAGATTCAAAGATCTAAAGATGATCTAGAGATCTAAAGTGATCAAAAGATGAAAATACAATAGTAAAAGGTCCTATTTGTAGAGAACTAGTAGCCTAGGGTTTACAGAAATGAGTAAATGACATAAAAATCCACTTCCGGGGCCCACTTGGTGTGTGCTTGGGCTGAGCATTGAAGCTTTCATGTGTAGAGACTTTTCTTGGAGTTAAACGCCAGCTTTTGTGCCAGTTTGGGCATTTAACTCCCATTCTTGTGCCAGTTCCGGCGTTTAACGCCGGGCAGTTTTGAGCTGATTTGGAACGCCAGTTTGGGCCATCAAATCTTCGGCAAAGTATGGACTATTATACATTGCTGGAAAGCCCAGGATGTCTAATTTCCAACGCAGTTAAGAGCGCGCCAATTGGGCTTCTGTAGCTCCAGAAAATCCACTTCGAGTGCAGGGAGGTCAGAATCCAACAGCATCTGCAGTCCTTTTCAGTCTCTGAATCAGATTTTTGCTCAGGTCCCTCAATTTCAGCCAGAAAATACCTGAAATCACAGAAAAATATACAAACTCTCATAGTAAAGTCCAGAAAAGTGAATTTTAACTAAAAACTAATAAAAATATACTAAAAACTAACTAAATCCTACTAGAAACATACTAAAAACAATGCCAAAAAGCATACAAATTATCCGCTCATCAACGCCTCTTCTCCTTTGTCCTCTCCACGTCATCCATGTTGTTGCGAATCCTAGTGCAAATGGGACGACTTCTCCTAATTCTCATTAGCCATGGGGCTAGTCATCCTCGTGGCCAATAGATATGAACTCCGTCCTATAAACCTTAAATACGGTTTGCATCCGATACACGAGATGCACGTGAGCCTTCCATTCAAGTATAGCATGTGAGCATGCCGCCAGAACATGATGACAGGGAAGGTAGTAAAAAGTTTGGAAGTATCCTCAGTCGAATTTACTCTCGTCGAGCAACACTTGGTAATTCTGTTGCATAGATCCTGGTACTACTGCTAACTTCTCCATTGTAAATTTTGTTTTCAAACGATTAAACTGGTAAACATTCATTGTCTTTACATGCTTGGAGTTAAACTCAATAGGCTTCACAAGTATTTACAAGAATTCAACCCCCACTTAAAGTTGTGCTTGAACTTCTGTGTCCTTCCTTGCGAAAAGTTTACCCAATCGAAAGTAGGTCAACTTCACAAGAATAATTATCGACAAATTGTGTGTGGCCTTCACAACAACATTCATGTACTCAAAAATATTTGTGATTTAGTTTGATCCTTTATTCAATTTTCAAGTAATTCATTTCGGTCTTTCAAATAATTTGAGGTCATAACTCAAATTAATATCATGGTGATCAAACTCTGTAAAATGTAAAATTTTACACTATAAAAAACTTGGTTATTACCACAATTTTATTGATGGTCAAACTATTAATTAATATATGTGGTAAAATATTCGTTGTTGATAATTTTGATAAATATTACCGACAACATATTATTAGTGATATTTTTACTGATGATAATAAATTGTCAAAATAAAAATTTTAAGGAAATATATTAAAATTTATTAACACTTAAGCTGTCAATAAATTTTTATAATTTTTATAATATATTCTTATTGACAGCCAGGTGTTGGTAATACCGTTTTTAATTTACGTTAATAATATATATTTATTATATTTTCTAGTACTTGTTCACTGAATTATAAAATAAATGATCCCATTATAAAAAAATATTTAGATAAATTATTAAAAAGCCAAATAATAATATCAAACTTTATTTGAAGCTAAATAACTGTTAAACATACAACTTTTTTCAAAATAAAAAATAATATAAACAATTATCATACAATTTATAATTACTTTTGTTAATTTTAATTGCTCTAATATATAACTTTATTTCTCACATCAAATACAGAAAAAAAAAAAACAAATTCTACAAAAAACAAAAAAAAGGGAAGGATCCTATGCTCTTACACATAGTCATTTTGCTTCTTTCACTATCGATGGATTTAAGTCTCCATCCTAAACATAAATCATTCACAAATTAAACCTTTTTAATTTATAAAATATTTTCAGTAATATTAATTTATTATTTTTAATTTAAATTAATATTTAACAATAAAAACCCAATAAATTTCAATAAAACCCAACCTATAGACAAATTAATCTAATGACTCTGTCAAAAACAACACAGCCGGGCACAAACAATCAACTCCTCCAAAAGTCATTAAAAATATGCAATGAACCAAAAAATAAATTCTACAATTGTATGTACATGTTGCATCGTGTGTTTATTACATTGGCTCAAGCTCAAATAATATGAACTGCCATAGCATAATTGAGTGGCGACAAAAGAATGAAAAGATGGTACCAATAATAATAACAGAGATAACCAATGAAATGGGGTTACATAGAAATGCCATCCACACCCTTTGTTTATTCCTTGGTTTAATATTATTTATTGGTTTTCACAGTTTCGCATGCTTTCTTTGAGTCATCTTTCAATCACATTGAAACCATTCATTTTTGGGTGTTAATTAATCATCATTTAATTGAAGGCATTTAATGATTTTTTTTTCAAGTAAAAATCTCAAAAACAAATGGTGAAAAAAAACTTAAAAAAGACATAATTTGATTTCTAATCAATCATATTAATATATATTAAATTAACTGCTAAAATTAATGCAAATATAAAATATATTTTAAAATATAAAATATATATTAAAAATAAATTAAATTATATTTATATATACATATAAATATATAATAACTAATTTAATAATTAGTTTTTTATATATACATATTATTTTTATTTAATTTTTATGTATACGAAAAATATATAACACATCAAAATGACAAAATTACATATTGAGATAATATTTAATTTGATCTCTCAACTTATATGCGAACCTCAATTTAGTCCTTAGAGTTTCAATTATCTCTATTTAGTTCCCAAACTTTGTGAATATAATTCATGTTAGTTCCTAAGATAATTTTCAATACAGGGAAGGGATATAGACAACTAGATGTCACGTTAGACTTGTAAAACGATGTCATTTTTGTTTTGGCACTCAAATAGTCTAAAAAATATCGTAAGTGATATTTGTTAAAACTTTTTCTCCTACAACAAGTGATCCAATATCCTTTTTTGGTTATTTGAACACTAAAATCAAAATGACATCATTTTACAAGTTTTAGCATGACATTTAGTTGTCTATGTCAGCGCTTCATTAATGTTTTTGTGCCTGGAAATTGTCTTAAGGACTAAGGTTCTAAAAACCAGATCAGTCATCGAATCACTCTAGTCACTGGTTCACTGATTCAATCGGTTCAATTATGGTCTAACTAAAAAATTGTTTTATAATAAAATAATAAATAAATTATAAATAAATACCCTAAAACATAATTATAGTCTAATATAAATTTTAGAATGTTCCAAATATAAACTACTACATCTAGGGGTGTGCATGGGTCGGATGAAACCGGGTTTGATGTGACCCAAATCCGATCCGAAATATATACCGGGCCTATTTATTAGACCCGAACCCAACCCTAGACCCGATAAAACCTATACAGTTTCGGGCCACGATTATATCGGGTAAAAACTGGGTGAAAACCGGGCCGTTAACATTACATTACCTTGATGCCTTCTTATAAGCTAGTATGTGAAAATATCCAAATTTTCAAGACTCCAACCGTTATTTGACATGGTAAAATTCTCTTAGAAAAATATAACAAGAATCAACTCTTCTCTAAAATTAAAGCATAACCATAATTAATACTAATATTGTCTAATAACACTAAATATTTAAATCAATACAAATAACACAATATTATGCATTAATTAGTCTAAAATCTTATGCATTTTAAACATAAAACATTAACTTATAGTCTTATAATAACTAATAACACGAAATATTAAGGTTTACAATACTTAAATTCCACATAAAAATAGCCATCATCCATCACTAATAACACAAAATATTAATTGTGTATGATGACCGGACCACCGGGCCGATTCCGGATGACCCGAGTCATGGCGCGGACCCGACCCGAAATAATGACCGGGTCTATTTTTGAGACCCTTACCCGACCCTAAACCCAGTGAAATCACACCAAATTAGACCCTCAAGTGTTCGAGACCGGGCCGAGTTTTCGGGCCGGGTCGGGCCATGCATACCCCTAACTACATCAACCAAGATATAATATAACCTTTGATTTCATCAATTATTAACAATTTATTACTCATTAGTCATTATATCACTATTGAACTCATTAAGATAATCACAAGAAACAAAAAAAAAAAATCATTGAATTAACCAAACCAATAACAAATATTCGATCATCTACTTATCTAGTAGTTAATTGAGTTAATTCAATTCTTCTATTTCTTCATTAAAAACAAAGATGACAATTTTATTTCTTCTTTAACAAAAGACTAATGATAATGAACAAATAGAAGCTCTGACAAACTTTTAACAAAATTTTCAGTTGACCACAATTTTTACAAAGATTAACAATTTTTTTCAAAAATTAACCAAAAATAAAAGAAAAACAGCAGTGAATTAATCATTTAATGATTCAATCAACACCAAGAATATAGAGTTTAAAGTACAGAATAGCACTGGAGCATAGCTAATCATTCAATGATTTAAGTTATGGAAGGGAAAATTCTAAGATGGTTCAATCATCGCTAACAACCAGCTATGCATTCAATCTTGCCAGAATCAAACAACAATTTAGCAATCATCAACCACAATTTCATATCTAAAAATCAGCAACAACAGAAATTATATGATTATAAATGAGTAATTACAGTGAAGTAGCAACACAAATTCGACAACAATAGAACCAACTGCAACAACTAAAAAAAATCATGCCAAAATTCAAAAATCAGAGATGCAGTAAAAGAAGTAATAGAAATGCACATTGAGAGTTTAGATCTAAGAAATTTAATTGAGCAAAACGTGACCTCACTCACTGTGGAGCTGTTGTTGCATGGCAGAGCGAAGTAATGGCACCAAGGTCGGTGCCTCGGTGAATGAGGAAGGAAAAGATATCGCGATTGAAGGTAGCGACAAGGTGTTGAATGGCAACAATGACGGAGGTGCGATGAACGGTGGTGGCACGATAAACGAGAGTGGCGCTAGTGGTTCTGCATGTGTGCTTCACTGCGACTCCGCAAGCACTGCGGTGCTGTCGCGACGCAAAAAAGAGACAACAGGAGCAGTGAGCACTGACCTTCGGCGAGCAGACGAAGACGTCGACGACTAGAGGGCAGACGAAGACGACGGCTATCACGAAAAAACTGTTCAACGAAGACGACGATAGTAGAGTTTGGAGGCTAGGGTTGCTTTTTGATTCAGCATGGGCCTGGAGTCACGTGATCGCACGAAGTTAAAAAGTGAAGGATGCTTTCTTTTTTTTTTGGAACGCTATGAAACGACGTCATTTTTTCGAACCAGTCAGTTCAATGACTCATTTTCGATTTTTGTCTGAACAATTTCTGCCTATAAGTTAAATTGCTATTGCTACCAGCTCACAGTCGAATTGGTTCGATCGAATAGTTTGGTCTGATTTTTAAAACTATGTCAAAAACTAATGTAAATCACACTTGTAAATTTTAAAAACTAACAAAAGACGATTAAAACTTTTAAAATTAAATTAAAATTTACATACAAATTCAAAACCTAAATTAAATATTAATTCATTACAGATCACTGAAAACTCAAAGTGTGCCAATATAATTTTCTTCGGACGAAATTTTACATTTGCATTTGTAAACTGTATAAATTTGGATAAATCATACAAAAAGAAGCAAAATTATTTAATAGTAATTATTATATATTTTGTCCTGAACTAAGTCACTCATGAGAAAACCACATGGTGAGTCCCAAAATTATACTTCTAATTTTTGAAAATATATATATTTCTTAATTTAAAAGTTTTAAAAACACGTGCTCTTGTTGCTTAAATTATAGCGGTTGACATCCTTTCATTGTCACCTGTCAGTTGTCCATTGAAGAACGCTAATCTCGTTCTGTATTTGTCAATTTTCCTCATCACACTCGATGCACAATAACAAAAGAAAGAGTAATAAATTAATAATATATAGTGTGTTTAAATATTTTTTAACATGAAAAAGTAAAATTAAATAAAATATTAATAAATAACCATCAATTATTTAATAATTACACGATATAAAATGCAACATTTTCTCAAGAAACAAATTATTATTTCCTTTCCCTTCAATAATTAGGCACAATTATTTGGCTGTCCTACTCATACCTACCTCGTGGGTAGTGTTTATTTATTTTTTTATTTGCATATCCTGATAAGATTTTAAATGCAAAAGATAATAAAACTTTCGAGATCAAACTACCATATCGAATATCGATCGCAAGTTGCAACACGTAATGATAGAGAAAAACAAAATTGATAAATGTTCTTCCCATCCGATTAGAAACAAGAAACATATATTAAAATGTTCTCTTTGTTTCTTATTAGTGATAATGGAGTACTGAAAGTATTATAATATTAACTTACTGTAATTACAAGAACAATGTTAGACAGATTAGATCACCATTTATAAAAGAAAAGAGAAAGGTGGTATATATTTATATAATAATAATATAGATCAACGAAATGACACACATTCAATGTCGCATTCGGAAAGTCACATCTATACGAGTCACATTTTTTTTTTATTCATGGCAAAATATATTATTTAATTCAACCATGCCCGGCACGTTATCACATTATTTTAATATATTTTATTTCAATTGAAAGATATTTTCACGTTCGTGAATTTTTCTTTTACATAACAAATAAAAAATATTTTAAATTTAGGATAGCATATAAGTTCTTTTAAAAGTTTTATTTTAGAAGTTGGATAAGAGAATTTGTTCTTCGTTCATTATTATTTACAAATGGAAGTAGCAGTTGACTACGACATTAGTAAAAAAACAAAAAAAATTACATAACTCTCTTACGACTTGTTTGAACGAATTTTAAAAAAAATCATGTTATTTTTTTTAAAAGATTTTATAAAAAAATAAAAAAAATTTTATGTTTGAATATTTTATACAAATTATTTATTTATTTATTATGTAAAAAATATATTTTTAAATTTTTTTAAAAAAAATATAAATTATAATTTTTTAAAAAATATTTTTTTTAGTTTTTTTAATATTTTTATTTTTACTACTAAAAATTTATTAAATACATTAAAAAATAAAAAAAATATTTTTTATTAAAAAAAATTATTAACTTAATGACACCTAAATAAACAGATAACTTATATATTTATAGTGAAAACTGAAAAGGCATCTATTGACACCAATTATCAATCTCACAAAAAGATAAATATATGAAAGTTTTCATCAAATATTTATACAAAGTATTCGGAAAATAAACACGTCAATAAATATGTCTAATTTGTTATATATATATATTGTACAAAATAATATCATATTATTGGGAGTAAATTGAGTTCGTTCATATTAACTTGGATGTATTCAAGTAAATTCATGAGTCAGTTAGCTATTATAAAAATAATAATAAAAAAATTGATAGAAATTTATGTGTAAAATTATCTTTATATAAAATTAATAATTAAAAATTATTAAATAATTTAATATATTTAATTAAATTAAAATCTAATAACTTTAATTAGGTAAAAATTTAGATGAAGTCAATTTTATGTAAAGTTTGTGAAGTTGATATTTAAGAATAGTTGTTGATATTTTAAAATTATTAGATAATTTGACTAATTTGATTAAATTTTTATTCAACAACTTTTAGATATTAACTTTACGTAAATTTTTAATTATCAATTTCGTATAAAAATAATTTTCAGTGCTATGAAAGGCCAACTTAGAGAACCTCGTTAACGGCTGTTTGACACGTAAGTGTGTGTTGGCTTGTCGTTTCTCCCATGAAGAATTTTGGTGTTTGGATGCAAACATGCACCGTTGAAGCCAAATAAAGCAACAATCATTTACTTTTACTTTTTCAGTACGTTCAGACATTAATTTAGAGAAAAATGTTACGTGATTTATTTTTTTATTTTTACTTTATATTTGAATTAATATTAATTGTTTTTTTTTTTGCATTGAAAGTATTGGTTCTTTTTAATGTTTTTCAAAATTAAATATTAATGAACATATATCAGTTTCCCATTTTAATTTTCAAATTGTTGTTTTGCATACTTCAAAATTATTTATTTTTAATTTAAACAAGCATCTTATATTCTATGTAAAAAAAAAGTCAGATTTGTGGTTTTTACTTTTTTTTGTTTATATGCTTTTAATCCTCAAACTTGGTAAATGCCTAAACAGATATTAATTTTTTGTTTTCAAATAAAATTAGTATTTAACCTTTTTATTAAAACATACATTTTAAATTAATTTTAAACAAATTGATTCTACAGCTTATTATAATGATTTTATAATACTAACGCGCTAAGACTTAAATACTCTCTCTAGTTGAGACATTTTTTCTCGTAGAAACTGGTAAGTCACACTTCCTTAATAAGTTTATGTTTGTATTGTGGTTGTTTTTCTTGTCGTTTTGACAACTCTATTTTTTGAGCATTTTAGTATGATCAAGTAATAATGTAGCTCTTTTGATGCGGGTTCATGTACTGCATTGCTTATTCATGCTCTTCGACTTCGAGAAAGACATAGTGAATTTTTAAAATAATAAATATATATAAAAAATTAACATAATATTTAAAATATATTTTTTAAAAAGCGGCGATTTAGAAGCAGCTGCAAATGGTGCCACCTATTGTTATCAATTTGTGGCAGTTATAAAAGCACGCAAAATAAGCCCCTAGATGCGGTTAAAAACCGCCACAAAAAACAGTGACAATTTCTTAATTGCCGCAAAAAGTGAAATTTTCCATGTTAACAATGGGTGGCGGTTAGAACTGTTGCAATATTTGGTTTAGCGGTAATTATAGCAGCCCTTGTTAAAAACTGTTGCAAAACCGTTGGTTGCCACCTTAAAGGACAATGGTCCACCAAATCCTACTAATATGTTTAGCGGCAGTTCTGAAACCACCACAAAACCTTATAAAAACCATCGTCATCCGCCAGTTGTAGTGAGTGCTGATGAAATGAAATAATAATAAAATAAAGAACTAATATTTTGATGTTTTATAGGTACCCGTTAGCCAATAATAAATAATATGATATAATCTAATTAAGCATTCTTGCATATTTAGTATTGAAATTTAACTGGTTATTTCATAAAAAATTTAATTAACATGTGTTTTAAAAGTACATAATAAATTTATTATTAATAAAAAGATTTAAATATTTTTATTTAGTAAATATAAAACAAATATATTATAAATTTAAATTTTTTATATTTTTAATAAAAAAAATTTAATTTATAAATTTGTCATATACTTTTAAGATGTAAATTTGATAAATCCTTTCATAAAATTATATGCATAAATTTAACTCCTGCAATTATACTTTCTTGATTTTTGTCAACCTTAAAATTAGCAATTAATAGGTAGGAACCAAAATCCGATTCCCTAGGAACTAATAACCAATCTTACATGACAAATCCATTTGCATTAGATAATTCTTAGCTTTATCAAGAATTACTACCCTTCACAATTTACTAAGAAAATTATGATCAATCTACCAACATACCCTCAAAATATAAATCGAATAAATAACTATTTTTGATCATAAAAAATTTAATTATTAATAAAATTAACAAAAAAAATTAAATTGAGCTTGTACCCATAGAAAATTAGTATTATTTGATAAAATATCTAATTCTTAAATTTAAAATTAATTCTGTTATAAATTTTATAAAATTCTCAAAATATCCTTTTATCACATTTTTAATTTCTACTATTCTTCAACAACTTTAACATGAAATCAGTATAAAATACTAAATTCAAAATGAAAAAACACACAACAGTCATGCGTTGGTAGTGAGAAGGAGTAGATCTGGCAGGGACGATACTAGCAGCGATAATTTAGGAACTGTTGAGTTTGAAAAACTAATCCATGTAATAAACAAAAATTATAATTGTTGGTTTAACTTATTTGGTTTAGTATGTAGGAAAAACAAATCAAATATTTTGGCCTAAGAAACAAATAATTAAGCCCACACACTATGGTCCATCATAACTAAGTCAAGCCTTATCACAAGTCCATGAACCAAATACGAGGAAATAAAAAAATGAGCCCAAAATTCTTCAAATCTCATATGGTTACCTACTCTCATATCTCAAGAGACTTGAATTCCAAGTTCAATTCACTTTAAACCTACTTAGCTTCCACCGAAAGTCAAAAGTCCTCTCTTCTCTCTCCTCTCTCTTTTCACTTTGGTTATGTCATTCAACAAGAAAGAAAGAAAAAAAAGGAAAGTGCAAAAGCTATGGTGGGTTGAAGGACGAAAGGGTTGTTTTCAATTTCAAACAAGAAGAAAGGGCTATAACCAAGAAGCTAGTCACTCTTTAGTCAAAACACATCAAAAAATTTCTTTCTCCTTTTGTGCTTCACCAAGGAACCAAGGAGAAATCTGCCAAGCACCAACAACAGAACAAGCAACAATGAAGAAAACGAAGTCAACTATGGTCAGAAGTCCATCAACGCTCAGAAATAAAACTTGGAGCCAAAGAAAGGCTCCACGGTCAAGATTGATGGAACTTGAAGAAAAAGGGTGAGAGAGAATGAGTGAATTGCATGCAACAAATTTGGATTTCTCTCTCCTCACTGACGAAGCCGCTGCAAGCTCTGTGAAGGAGAAGAAGATAGTAAGGATCTTGAACTAGATTCAACGTTGGAAGCTTCACTCTTCTATAATAAGGGTGAACGGCCAAGGGTTGAAGGCAAGAGAGTAAGAACAAAGCACAGAGTTCAGTTCTCATAACTTTATAAGCTTGTTGAGTTCTTCTCTTTCATGTTGTTCATTTAGTTTTCTTTTTATCAGTTTAGTCTGTCTGAGTCTCATTGAAAAAGATAAACATGGTGAGGTTTGTAAGGAAAAGCCAATAAGAGATAAAAGGCAGTAAGTTAAACTTGGAGAAAAAGCCATAAGATGTTTCAGAATTTTTTTGTACATCTTTTTGTTTTGTTTCATGATCTTGTGAAAATTTCTTTGCAAGTTGGGTTAGCACTTGCCTGTTGAAAGCTAGGTTGAGTCCGAGTCAAATTCAGATTGGGTTAGAATTTGGATTTGTCCCAAATAGGATTGGGTAGATCCTAGGAAAAATATTGGTGTATGTAATGTGTTGAAAAGGTTAGTGAAACTCTATCATAATTGTGATGGAGACTGGACGTAGGCTACATTGTACCAAGTAACTGAACCAGGATACATCTGGGTGTTACTCTTTCTTTTCTACTTCGCTTATGTTTCTGTTATTCAGGAGTCAAAATGAAAATGTCTCTCAACTCATACGAGACAAAAATAAAAATATCTCCTAAGTTTCTTTGAAAAAGAACCTATTCCGACCGCGGAGAACAGGCCATTCGACAGGGAGATTCCGAAATTGCTGAGGCTTGGTTTGATCAAGCCGCTGAATATTAGAAACAAGCTATAGCCCTTACCCCCAGTAATTATATTGAAGCACAGAATTGGTTGAAGATCACAAGGCGTTCTTAATTTAATAAAAAAGGAGGCTAAGGTTCAACCTCCCTTCTCTCAGTCACTGATAACCATCAATTGGTATCAAAGTTTGGTCTCAAAGTGATCAAGCTTTGTATTTTGGAGGAAAGATCCTGATGGCAAACAACAATAGTTTCAATGTGGTGGCCTACACTCTGATAGGAGTACAATCCAACAATAGACCTCCATTTTTCAATGGAAAAAATTACAGCTATCGAAAGGAAGGAATGAAGATCTTTGTTAAATCAATAGATTATAGCATTTGGAAGATCATCCTGAATGGTCCCCAAGTCTCAACCAAAACAGGAGCAGATGGGGTAGTCATTCCTAAAACTGAGGCCAAATGGAATGTTGAAGATAAAAAGAAAATAGAGCTCAACGCCAAAACTATCAACATGCTTAACTGTGCTATCAGTTTCGAGGAATACCGAAAGGTATCAAGATAAAAAATAGCAAAGAAAATCTGGGAAAAACTCCAAAGCACCCATGAAGGGACTACGCAAGTTAAGAGAACCAGAATAGACATGGTGAGCAAAGGCTCCGTTTGGTTGATGTATTTGATGAGACATAGACACAGAGACACAGACATTAAAGACATGGACATAAAATATTTGTGTCTATGTATTGTGTTTGGCAAAAATAAGAAATAAGACACATATATTTAAAAAAGACTAAATTACCCTTCATTCAACCACAAGTTTTACCACTATTACAATACACCTATTATCCCAAACAATGCATGCCATCACCATTAAATTTTTATTTCTTCTAATACCATCTTAAATTATCATTCAAATATTAAATATATAATTGTTCTTGAAAAAAAATAGAAAATTAAAGTTTAGAATTTATCAAAGATTAATCAAAATTTAAATAAATAAAAAAAATTAAATGTACAAATTTTTTTATAAAAAAAAAGAAAAGTAAATTTAGTTGTAGAATCTAAAAGAGAAAGAGAAAAAAAAAGATTTGGGAAGATAAGAAGACAAATTTTAAAAACTCAATAAGGGTAAAAGAGTAAAAAATTAGTGTCTCACAAGTTGTGTCTCAGTGTCTCACCAAATTGGAGGTACACAAATTTAGTGTCTCCGTGTCCATCCGTGTCCTCCCGTGTCCTTCGAAAATCTGTGTCTCACCAAACCAAACAGCAGACATGTGTCACCGTGTACCACTGTGTCTATGTCTCAGTGTCTGTGTCTCAGTAACCAAACGCTACCAAAGAGTACGAAATATTCTCTATGAAGGAAGGAGAATTTATTGACGAAATATTTGAAAGATTCAACGTCATTACCAACGGCTTAGATGCTATGGGGATTACTCACCCTGAACTTATGTTAGTGAGGAAAGTTTTGAGAAGTCTCACTAAAGAGTGGGAAACTAAGGCTATAGTTATAGCTGAGAGCAATGGCATTGATCAAACGACATATGATGATCTGAGAGAAAATTTATTTGCTTTTGAAACCACTCACTTGAAAAATGACACAAAAAAAAAAAGAAATTGCTCTCAAATCATTCATTGAGTCCCTGGATGATGAATTCAGTGATAATTTATCTGATTCCGAGTTTGTTATGTTTGCTAAAAAATTCAGAAAAATGATGGAGCTCAAAGAAAGACGCAAGAGAGGCAGTTCAGGAAGACTAAAAAGGGACTTCAGTAAGATCATCTATCACAACTGCAAAGAGGCTGGACACTACAAGTTTGACTGTCCAAAGTTAAAGAAAGAAGAAAAGACCAAAAAAGAAAAGAAGAAGGGGCTAATGGCCTCTTGGAAAGATCTAAAAAACGATTCAGATGAAGAGGAAGAATCTGAGAATAAAACTCAAACCTGTTTCATGGCCGATCAAACTGATGAGGTAATTTTCATTGAACCTTCCACTGAAGATCTTCATCTTATGATTGATCATCTCACTGAGAAACTAAGATGATTTTTAAATAAAAATCGTGAACTTGAATCTCAAAATGACATCCTAAAGGCAGAAAACGCTTTTCTCAAAGATAAATTAAGGGAAGGAGAAACCGCTGTTGATCTTGTTGAAGAAAACAAGCGGCTAAAGGTTGAACTTAAGGGCTATGAGAAACAACATTCTATGGTTGCATACTTGAACTGTTTTGAAGAAAATGAAAGGTTGCACAAAGAGGTAAAAAGTTTAAAAGAAGATCTGGCCAGCTTTGCACAAAGTTTCGAAAATCTAAATAAACTTCTGGCTAGTCAAAAATCTTTTTATGAAAAGGCTGGATTGGATTTTCATCAAAAATCTAAAAACACTTTTAAAAGATCATCTTTTTCAAATATGGCTTCTACTTCAGATGACATAAAATTTCAAAACCCAACTAATCTAAAAAAATAGCAACCAAAAAAGTTTTGCCATTTATGCAATCGGGATGGGAATTTTCCTATTCAATGTTTCATATGTGAAAAAATGATTGGAGATAAAGTGTACAAAATAGTTGACAACTACAATGGTCTTGACCAAAGGAGATAGTTTAACATTCAAGGATCTAAAAAAATTTGGATACCTAAGGTCACTTAAGATATTTTGTAGGTATGTCTAGCATCCAAAAGAAAGGACAATATGTGATAATTGAATAGTGGATGCTCTAGGCATATGACTGGAAAGTCCACATTCTTTATCAAGCTTGATGAGTATGATGGAGGGTTTGTAACCTTCGGTAATAATAGTAAAGGAAAGATAGTGACCATAGGTAAAGTAGGTAAAAATTTCTCATCTTTAATAAATGATATTTTTCTTGTTGACGGATTGAAACACAACTTACTAAGCATTAGTCAATTATGTTATCTTAGATATTTAGTTATATTTAGAAAATTAGACTGCTTAGTTATTTGTGAAAAATTTGGTGTAGTTTTGTTTAAGGCAAAAAGATGTAACAATATATATGGACTCACTCTAGAGGACTTAAAATATCAAAATGTGACATGTTTTACCTCAACGGAATCTAAAAAATGGGTTTGGCACAAGAAATTGGGTCATGCTAACATGTACCAAATTTTTAAGCTTGTTAAGAAAGATTTGGTTAGAGGTATTCCTAACATAAAGTTTGACAAGGATATTACTTGTGATGCTTGTCAATTGGGCAAATAAACAAAATCTTTCTTTAAGCCCAAAGATAGAATCTCTACCAAAAAGCCATTCGAAATATTATACATTAATCTTTTTGGTTCCACTAGAACTCAAAGTTTGGGAGAAAAGCATTATGGCTTGGTGGTGGTTGATGACTACTCTAAATACGAATGAGTTCTTTTCTTAGCTCACAAAAATGATGAGTTATATGCCTTTTCTTCTCTTTGTACAAATATTCAAAATGAAAAAGATTTGAAAATTACCCATATAAGAAGTGATCATGGAAAGGAATTTGAAAATCAAAATTTTGAAAATTTCTATGATGAATTTGGAATTTCTCACAATTTTTCATGTCTTAGAACACCTCAACAAAATCGAGTTGTTGAAATAAGAAATATAAGTCTTCTAGAAATGACTAGGGCAATGCTTTGTGAGAATGAAGTTTCAAAATTCTTATGGGCTGAGGCTGTAAACACAGCTTGCTATATCCTAAATAGAACTACCATTAGAAAAGGGTTGAAGAAAACCCCTTATGAGCTATAGAAAGGAACCCCTCCAAACCTCAAATACTTTCATATATTTGGTTGCAAATATTTTGTGTTAAATAATAAAGATAATCTTGAAAATTTTGATCCAAAATCTGATGAAGATTTATTTGTTGGATACTCAACCACTAGTAAAGCTTATAGAGTTTACCTTAAAGAACATTGAACTATTGAGGAATCCATACATGTATCTTTTTGTGATACTAACTTCATACCAAGTGCTGTCTTAGATAATGATGCAGGAATTGAAGTTGAGGAGAGTCCACAAGTAAATCAAGAAAATGTCAAATAAGGTCCTTCTATGGAGAATACCAGTTCTGAACCTGCTCCTCAAAATGAAGGAGACATTTTTGTTTTGTCTCTTGATGAAACTAGAGAATTTGGAACGATGAATGAAGCTGAACCAAGTCATAGCCAAGCCAAAACCTCATCTCAAAAGCCTAGAGAGTGGAAGTTCTTGAAGAATTACCCACACGAGTTCATTATTAGAGATCCATCTCATGGAGTCACTACTAGATCCTCAAGCAAGAAGAAAGCCGAAACCAATAATGTTGCTTTCTTATCATAATTAGAATCTCAAAATATGAAACAAGCTCTTGAAGATTCCTCTTGGGTGAAGGCCATGGAATAAGAGTTAAGTCAATTTAAAAAGAATGAGGTTTGGACTCTTGTACCTTACCCAAATGGTAAGAAGGTAACCAGTACCAAGTAGATTTTCATAAATAAATTGGGTGAGGATGGTAGTGTGGTTCGTAATAAGACTAGATTAGTGGCCAAAGATTATGATCAAGAAGAGGACATTGACTTTGATGATTCATTTGCTCCGATGGCAAGAACGGAAGCAATTCGGTTGCTACTTGCTTATGCTGCCTACAAGGATTTTAAAATATTTCAAATGGATGTCAAATGTATCTTTTTGAATAGATTTATTGATAGAGAAGTATTTGAAGTTCAACACCCCGGTCTTGAAAATAAATATTTTTCCAATCATGTTTTTAAACTATCCAAGGCTCTTTATGGCCTTAGGCAAGCTCCAAGAGCTTGGTATGAAAGGTTTAGTGCCTTCTTGTTGTAAAATAATTTTCTAAGGGGTACAACTGATACTATTTTATTCATTAAAGAATCTAATGATGATTTCTGGCTTGCCAAGTGTATGTGGATGATATTGTGTTTGGATTGACAAATGAATTCTTGTGTAAAGAGTTTAGAAATCTAATAACTAGTGAGTTTGAAATGAGTTTGATGGGAGCACTAACATTCTTTCTTGGACTTCAAATCAAGCAAACTTATAGTGGTATTTTTGTTCTCCAAGAAAAATATGCCAAAGAGTTAATAAAGAAATTTGGTTTAGAAAACTCCAAACCAATCGGTACTCCTATGCATCCAAATACAAAACTTGAGAAAGATAAAATGAAAAAGATGTTGATGAAATCCGGTATAGAAGTATGATTGGATCACTAATGTATCTAACATCTTCTAGGTTGGACATACTTCAAACTGTGGGTGTATGTTCTCGTTTTCAATTTCACCCTAAAGAATCACATCTTTCAGCTGTAAAACAAATCATTAGATACATAAAAGGAACTTCTGACCTTGGTTTATGGTATTCTAAAACTAATAAATTTTGTGTAGTTGGTTATTGTGATGCAGATTATGCGAGTGATCATGTGGATAAAAGAAGTACTTCAGAAATATGTTGCTTTCTTGGAAAATCCCTAAATGCTTGGTCAAGCAAAAAAGCAAGCCACTGTTGCTTTATCCACAGCTGAAGCCAAATACATTTCAGCTTCCGCTTGTTGTTCATAAATGATTTGGCTTAAAACTCAACTTGCGGATTACAAACTAAAAATTGATAGTATTTTCTTACTTTGTAATAACACGAGTGCAATAAATATTTCAAAAAAAACATGTGTTGCACTCAAGAACCAAGCACATTGAAGTGAGATATCGCTTCATTAGAGAACATGTGCAAAAGAAAACTATTGAGATTCAATTTGTAAAATCTGAAGATCAATTAGCTGATATCTTCACTAAGCCACTATGTGAAGAAAGATTTTGCAAGCTGAGAAATGCCCTGGAAATAATTGACATTAATTCAGTGGATTAATTTTGCTTTTCTTCTCTTTGTGTTGTTTTGTCTCGCAGGTAGTAGGGAGACAAAATTGGGCATGTGATGAACTCTTCAAAAGAACTTAAACATGGCCTAGAAAATTTCTGAATTGGAAATTCGGTTCCAATAGCTCATATGCTTCCTCTACTTTTGGGCCTATGTAAGACAAAACATGTTTAAATGATATGGGCTCATTACTAGTATCATAATATTTTTTCAAGTCTTTCTCTTTCCATTCCATTTTAAGTCATGTCAATTAGAAACTTTTATCTTCCCTCAAGACTTGTCACTTCATATTTTATTGTTTTAAAATTCAAAAATTAAGTTTTTTTTTGAAAAACGTTCCAATAAAGTCTTTTGCTTTAAAAGAGAAGTTTTTCATTAAGCATTAATGACGGTTTCTCCTTCAAGATAACCGCTTTCTTATCCACTAACCCTTTTCCATGCTACCTCCTCAATTTAATCTTCCTTTCATCATTCAATATGAGAAAGAAAATAGCCACAAGAAGAAGCACTGGTACACTCATCCCTCCTCGAAATCCTCCTCACTCCAAACAACCCCAATCTCACACACTCATTCATATACATTCACATTCATCTTCATTTCATTCCTCTTAACATAACGAATCTATGGCCAGAAAAATAGTTCATCCCAAGGGTCCCTCTACTAACAAGGGAGCCGATCATCTCGTGGAAAAGGCGGAAAGGGAAAAGGCACCATGCAGAAAGAAGAAGACTGTTCACCATCACCTCCTCGTCGCACTACTCCTCATCCTTCCAGACATTCTGCCTGTTCCTCTAAAATTCTAAGAAGTCCCATACTTCACAATACTAGAGAGGCTCCACACCTTGACTCTCTTGAGTTCAAACAAAATTATGGTATATCATCACACTCACATTATGACCCCTCATCGTTTTGCCAGTTGCATTGACTATGAGTTTCATAAGCAAGTTATTTCAAACCGAACTCTCTGTTCCTCTTATGTGGTTAATCTTGATGCTCTATCTGAAAAAGAGGTTGATTTTAAAAACAGTTTTCATAATCTGAAATGGACTAACATTTTCAAAATTAGAAAGCCTGTCTATCCAAACCTGGTGCAAGAGTTTTACACAAATATACTTTTTTCATGAAGGGAAACTTCATTCTTTTGTTAAAAATACTCAAGTTTATTTTAAATTCGAGCACCATTAGTGAGGCACTTGGCTATCAAGACACAAGGGCGAATGTTTATATGTCTGACAAATGGGATGACCATGTTGGCATCTCTCACCAAGAAGTCCTGGCTAGAATCTGCAAAAATTTTTCCTCCATGGATGGCACAACTCTCACACAAGGCCCTAGGTCCTACTAGGGCTCTGTTGCATCACATCATAACTCACATAATCATGCCTCAAAGCAGATCATATCAAAGGGAAATAATTTGTGACACTCTTGTGCTTTACGTCATTCTAAACTCTATCCCTATCTCATTTGCATATCTCATGATTCGCCACATGCAGCATTGTGTCAAAAGTGAGAAAAATAGCTCTCTTCCTTATGGAATGTTTTTAACTTGTCTATTTGAATATTTTTCTATTGATTTAAGCAATGAGCATGTTGAGAACAAGGTGTCTACTATCAAAGGTGGTGGTGTACCAAACAGGCTAAAGGCAAAGGTCTCAGGGGTACTAAGACTTTGGCAATGTATGAAAGTGAGGATGAAAGCCTTTCCTCTCCCTATGTTGCTGGTACCTCAGATTGACATAAATACTTGATCACTGGGATAGTTAAAGACATTCTTCAAGAATTTATCTTTATGACCAAACAAATGGTCAGGTCAAGTAAGGAACAGTGAAAGATTGCATTATAAAATGAAAAATCCTTAATGAAGTCTCATGATAGGATTGATGTGTTTTTGAAACATCTTGATTCGCTTGATGAGGACCAGGTTATGTCGGACAAAGATGAGGATGACTTGGACACTGAGGACGAAGATTTTGATGCCTAGTCTTGCTCTCTGCTACCTCTGAATGACTTATATTTTGCTGCCTCTGATATCGGAACTTTGATACATTTTTAGCTTCTCTTGAACTTTATTTTAACTTGGATGACTGTAATAACTTTAACTATATTACACTCTATTTGGTATGCATGATTTGCTATTTTGGTTGTGTTAATTGCTGTTTATGCTTGCAGGTTTTTCCCCTTGATAACAAAAGGGGGAGAAAAGATGAAAAGAAATTGAAACAAAAACAGAATAGCATGCTCTGTTTCATGCTCTGTTTTGGTTCTGATTTGGTTTTGAGATCTGTTTCGGTTATATTTTTATTTTTTTTTGGAATATACTACCCTATTTTGTTTGATCATGTCTCTACAGGGATAACATGTTTCCCATCATGATTAGTTTTATGAGCTTATAAGTGTTGAAATCTTGCTCTATTAAAGGAACTAATATTTTGGAATACTTTGCCTTGATCCTTTTAAATCGGGTTTCTAATAGCTTGATCAAAGGAGCTAATAACTGCTAGAATATATGTTAAATATAGGCATGATTTCTATGAATAAATTGTTCAAATCAAGTTGATCAAAGTACATATTAAGGGGGAGCATGGTAATCAAAAGAAAGGAGGAGTATTACGTGAATCATTAATCAAAGGGAAGTGTCATCTCCTAATCTTTTTCAATTCATTTTAATAATGTTCATCATCAAGAAGGAGATTGTTGAATTTAGAAAACTAATCCATGTGATGAACAAATATTATAACTGTTGGTTTAACTTATTTGGTTTAGTATGCCAGAAAAATAAATCAAACATCTTGGCCCAAGAAACAAATAATTAAGCCAACACACTGTGATCCATCATAATTAAAGCCAATCCCTATCACAAGTCCATGAAACAAATATGAGGAAATAAAAAAATGAGCCCAAAATCCTTCAAGCCTCATACGGTTACCTACTCTCATACCTCAAGAGACTTGAATCCCAAGTTCAATTCACTTTAATCTTACTTAGCTTCCACCGAAAGCCAAAAGTCATCTTTTCTCTCTCCTCTCTCTTTTCACTTTGGTCACGTCATTCAGTAAGGAAGAAAGAAAAAAAAGGAAAGTGCAGAAGCTATAGTGGGTTGAAGGACAAAAGGCTTGTTTCCGATTCCAAGCAAGAAGAAAGGGCTATAACCAAGTTAGTCACTCTTCGGTCAGAACACATCAAAAAGCTTCTTTCTCCTTTTGCGCTTCACCACGGAACCAAGGAGAAATCTACCAAGCACCAAGAACAGAACACGCTACAATGAAGAAAACAAAGTCAACTATGGTCAGAAGGTCATCAACGCTCAGAAATAAAACTTGGAGCCAAAGAAAGGCTCCACGGTCAAGATTGACGGAATTTGAGGAAAAAGGATGAGAGAGAATAGGTGAGTTGCATGCAACAGATTCAGATTTCTCTCTCCTCACTAACGAAGCCGCTGCAAGCTCTGTGAAGGAGAAGAAGATAGTAAGGATCTTGGACTACATTCAATGTTGGAAGCTTCACTCTTCTATAATAAAGGTGAACGGCCAAGTGTTGAAGGCAAAAGAGTAAGAACAAAGCACAGAGTTCAGTTCTCATAGCTTTCTAAGCTTGTTGAGTTCTTCTCCTTCATATTGTTCATTTAGCATTTTTTTTTCCAGTTTAGTCTGTCTAAGTCTCATTGAAAAAGACAAACATAGTGAGGTTTGTAAGAAAAATCCAATGAGGTAAAAGGCAGTGAGTTAAACTTGGAGAAAAAGCCATAAGATGTTTCAGAATTTCTTTGTACAGTTTTCTGTTTTGTTTCATGATCTTGTGAGAATTTTCTTACAAGTTGGGTTAGCACTTGGCTGTTAAAAGTTAGATTGAGTCCTAGTCAAATTCAGATTGGGTTAGAATCTAGATTTGTCCCAAATAGGATTAGGTAGATCCTAGAGAAAACATTGGTATATGTAATGTGTTGAAAAGGTTAGTGAAATTCCATCATAATTGTGATGGAGGCTGGACGTAGGCAATATTGCACCAAGTAGCTGAACTAGAATACATCTGGTGTTACTCTTTCTTTTCTACTTTGCTTCTGTTTTTGTTACTCAGGAGACAAAATGAAAATATTTCTCAACTCGATACGAGACAAAAATAAAAATATCTCCTAAGTTTCTTTGAAAAAGAAAAAGTAATATTCAGCAAAAAAGGAGGCTAAGATTCAACCCCCTTTCTTTCAACCACTGATAACCATCAGGAACGTTGGAGGTGATTGGAGGTGGCCAAGCCAGTTGAGAGTGGCGTGGGGTTACGATTGTGGAGGAAGGGAGAGTTTTCGAAGGTCCACCTTCAGCTACCAAACTTGTCAAAGATCCATCAGTGATCGGCGCTGCCACTGGTACTGCTGGCAAGGCATCAGCTTTGCCATCGTTACCAACGATCTAAGTGTCGTTAGCAATGTTTTATTCTCCAGGATTGGCAATGGCCTTTGGAGCATGCAATTCTTTGGAATCTTCCGCCGCCATCATCGGTTTCTCTGACACACCGCCACCACTACCACTGCCACTCTAAAATTAAGAAAATTATTCAAATTAAAAGTTTCAAAAACTCTAAGCTCACAAAACAATAAATTTTAAGGGGACTTTTAACAAAAGAAATAGATATGAACAACATACATTTGGGAAATTAGAATTGAGAAGAAAAAGTGAGGGAAATTAGATGAACTTTTGTGGGTTTAAAAGGAGAAGGAAGTTTGTCGTCAAAAGAAGAAAAAGATCGTTTTGCGGAGAAAAATTCACTGTTGCGTCTCAATAAAATCATGCTTCTTATTCCCTTTTGTTTATCCTTTATTCCTTGTTTCTTTCTCTTTTCTTAAGAGGTTAAGTGATTGAGAGTGGTGAGTGCAGAAGAACCAAAGAGATAAAGTAAGGGGTTAGGATTGTTATTAGGGTAATACATAAATGAAGTTAGCTTAAAAAATTAAGATGAAGAAAATGATAAAAAAAAATATTGTGAAATTTTTATAAAATTTTTATGAAATCTACTTTTAATTTAATAATTAGATATTTTTGTCAAAAATATCAATTTTTTATGAGTATAATATTAATTTAATTTTTTTGTTGTTAGTTTTATCAGCGATAAAATATTTTATAATTAAAAATAATTATTTACTTATATAAATTAATTCATCATCTCTTGAGCCCTCTTGAATCCCTCAGTTAGCAAGTGCTTATCCATCTGTGTTCATCAAATTACAAAAGCTTCACAAAATTAAAATCCTAACTAGAAAGATATAAAAACTAGATAAAGAAATACACTTACAAAATCCGCACAAAATTATACATTTATAATAAGACGTTTAATTTATTCCAATCTTAACCATTATTTGTATTTGAACATTTTTTTGAAAAAAAAAAGAAAGATACACCGTTTGTATTTAAAAAAAATTAAAAAATTAAACAATACACTTTTTATTCATTTTTTTTGAATTAAAATTTTATAAAGTAAAAAAAATTAGTGAAGTAATAAAGAATTAATCATTCTTAAATTTAAATAGTAAATACACATTTCATAAAAAATTATAAATTTGATAATAATTAACCTCTAATTTTATTATTTTATTATTTTTTTATTTTAGGGAATATAAATTCTTTGTTATAAATTAAACTTGTCACCAAAAAAATAATAAAAATAAAATAACACTCAAGTCAAGACAGGAAGACCACCAATGAAAGGATGAACCGTGTTCAGGCGCGTTTCTCACGTGGAGAATTAATTAATTATCAATTATTATCTAGTATGCAAGAAAGAAAATTAACAATTAATCTTTGAGTTGCCCTCACACATGGCAAAGATGGCATAGCCTCTGTCCCTTCTTCATTATAAATACCCAATTCTGCGGCTTGAGTTCTCCACAAGCCACAAAACATTTCATTATCGAATTTTCCAAAGCAAGAAAGCAAAGATGTTTTCCGGGGTAACAGGACTGATTAACAGGGGGCAGAAGCTGAAGGGGACGGTGGTGTTGATGAGAAAGAATGTGTTGGACATCAATGAACTCACTTCTGCACAGAGTGCTAGTGGCATCATTGGTGGTGCTATAGGCGTGATTGGTGGTGCTATAGGCACCACAGTTGATACCCTCACTGCTTTCTTGGGTCGATCTGTGGCACTTAAGTTGATCAGTGCCACCAGTGCTGATGGTAATTAACTTCTTTCTCTCACCACAGCAATTTCTTTAAATAGATAAAAATTTAAGTGCAGTTAATTTCACTCAAGTAAAATTAATTTTTTGTGAAATTAATAGTTAAAAATCGTTAAATAATTTAAATTGATAGTTGATAATACTAAAAGAATATTATGTCATATATAATTCATATTTATTTAGAATATTATGCGTTTTTTTTTTGTCCTTTTTTGAGCTCAATGGTCAACACTATATATTAATACTTCATAAAACGAATTCATAAAATTGGTTTCTAATTTTTTTTAAAATATTATTCTATTTAATCTCTAAATTACTAATCCCTAATATTTTATAAACTTAGACAAATCTATCCTTTATTTTTCTAGAAAGTAATATGGCAGAGGGATTGGATTATCTGAATTTTAAAAGATAAAAAGACTAATGTGTTTTCTCATTATTTTTTTTAGATGATCTTTTGGAATATATAAGGTGGATTTTTGTTAATTTATTAATACTTTTGTTTCTAAAATAATATTTTTAAAGACAATTTTGTCATTTCATTCTCTTTTAAAAATTGATAACTGAAATCATCATCAACAAAAATAATTGGTTACTCTTCCATGCATTGTACTTAAAATACTGATCTTTCTTGACAAATAATGCACAAAAAGAAAAAATTGAAGTAAACTGCTATGAGTTAACTAATAGTATATATCCCTAGAACAAAGTAATTTTCAAGGCCAACCATAGTATCTATATAAAAAAAAAAAAATCAGTTACTAAATCAATTATTAGTATAGTATATATTTTTAAATAAAAAATACACATTAAAAATAAATGAAATAATATATAGTTTTATAAATTCTAATAAAAATAACAAAAATATTTTTTTATAGAAATATTTGTTTATCCTTATTTTAAAAACATGACTTACAAAAAAAAATAATGATTTAAAGAAAATAGTAACGCTTTTAAATAAAAATAACACTTTTATAATATATTAAAATCAATCTCTACAATTTATCATTGAATTGTTTAAAAAAAAAACTCTTTACGTCAAGATTTTTATATAGAATCGTCTTCACTCTTCACTAGAATATCTATAATATTCAAATACATGACTACCAATTTGATGACTAAATTTGATCGTGCAGATAATATTTCAGTTTAAAGGTTATTTTCTTATTAATTATTTCCATGGTAGAACATTTATACTAATTAATAAATATGAATTATGCAGCAAGTGGAAAAGGGAAAGTGGGAAAGCAAACGTTCCTAGAAGGTGTTATTACTTCACTGCCAACGTTGGGAGCAGGGCAATCTGCATTCGATATCCATTTCGAATGGGACACTGACATGGGAGTACCAGGAGCATTCTATATTGAGAACTTCATGCAAGTTGAGTTCTACCTTGTCAGTTTGACTCTTGAAGATGTTCCCAACCAGGGCACCATCCATTTCCCTTGCAATTCCTGGGTCTATAACTCTAAACTCTACAAATCTGATCGCATTTTCTTTTCTAACAAGGTACTACAACATAAACTTTTCTCTATATTATATATCAAAGAAATGAAGTTCTGCCTCCTAAATTTAATATGTTCATTTTTCTTAGTTTTCTATCATTTATAAATGGTTGAATTTATGGTGTCTTCAGTTACGGTGACTACAATAGATATATAAGTTTAGCAATACTTTTTAAATATTGCTAAAAACGTTATTAATTAATAAAAAAAGATTATTTTAATTTTAGTAATAATTTTTATAAGTGTTGTTAAAATTGATCATCAAATCCATAAACACCGTAGTGTGCATTTTTTTAAATTATTTTACATCTCATTATTTTATTTTTCATAGTGATACAAAAAAAATTTTATTCAATATAATTTGGGAAAAATAAATAACAAAAGAGTCGCATTATCAATTTAAAAATGACAATATTTATTATAGTTTAACACTATTTTTTATCTCAAAATAAAATAGTTTTGGACTAAAAAAACTGGTGTACGGAAAGATAATGCATGTCTTTCTTTTATTTTGGGTATATGTAAATGAATTATTTCTATTTTTGTGTAATGCAATCTTAGTTTCACTATACTAAAATCATTTTATCTTTCATATGCTGAAAAATTAAGCTTTGTTGTAATTCCTTTTTTGGTTAATTCCAAAGTTATTGATTAACTTGAAATATATTAAAAAAATCAAAATAATTTTTTTAGCCAATAATTAATCAATCAATATTCATTTTCCTTTTAAATTTATATTTGTCTCTCTACAATAACAACAAGCTTATTTACTAATTTATTTTCTTGAGAAGATTAATGATAAAGTTTGTTGAACATTTAAATGTAGACATATCTTCCGGGTGATATGCCAGCTCCACTAAAGAAGTACAGAGAAGAGGAATTGGTGGTTTTAAGAGGAGATGGCACAGGAGAGCGCAAAGAACATGAAAGAATCTATGACTATGATGTCTACAATGATTTGGGTAATCCGGACAGTAATGCCAGATTGGCTCGTCCAGTTCTTGGAGGAAACACCACCTTTCCTTACCCACGAAGGGGAAGAACTGGCAGAAAACCAACCAAGACAGGTATTTAAGCTTTCATTTTTGCTCTATCTCAATCTCTGTTTTATCATTTTTTTTGGGTATGTGATTGTCATGTAGAAATTAGTGGCAACTCCATCAGATATTTTTCAGTATTTTGTTTACAAAATTATTTCTTTTGCATACTGATTTTTCATGTGTATTATATCTAATAATTTGTGTCTTCATATTCTTATTATACAAAACTTTTTAATATTTACATTAATCAAATAAACATTTCATCTTTTAGTTATTTCTAGTGACACTCGATTAATAGTTAAGCTAATTCTCTTCTACAAGAGTTATAGAAGAAATGAGTATTTTTATCCGCATCAATACTAATAGATTTGTCATAAAAATGACAAAAATCATGTTTGCATACAGATCCCAAGAGTGAGAGTCGGAGCGACAGTGTTTACCTTCCAAGAGATGAAGCATTTGGTCACTTGAAATCTTCAGATTTTCTTGTTTACATACTGAAATCTGCATCTCAAAATGTGATACCTCAATTGCAATCTGCACTTCCATTAGTTGGAAAGACTGAATTTGACAGTTTTGAAGATGTGCGTGACCTTTATGAAGGTGGAATTAAGTTGCCTACTAATATTCTCAGTGATCTTAGCCCCATCCCATTGTTCAAGGAGCTCTTTAGAACTGATGGGGAACAGGCCCTTAAATTTCCAGTACCTAAAATTATTCAAGGTATATATATATTATGGTAAATAATATATAGTAGCTCTAATTTACATGGAAGGCATATATAAATTACTCATTTTTTTAAAATGATTTTATTTGGAATATCCAGTTGATAAATCTGCATGGATGACCGATGAAGAATTTGCTAGAGAGATGATTGCCGGACTCAATCCACACGTTATTAAAGTTCTTAAGGTAAATTCAATAGAGGAATGCCACAAGCTCAATACCATTTATTGTTTTTGATCGGCAATTAACCGGTAATATTTAAAAGTGTTGGATTATTTGACTAATATATTAATTTAAAAAAACTTTCAAATTAAATTTGGTATTAATTAATATTTCATACAAAATTTAATGTAGGAATTTCCCCCGCAAAGCAAGCTAGATAAGCAACTCTATGGTGATAATACCAGTACAATCACCAAACAACACGTGGAGTCAAGCTTGGGTGGGGTGACCGTAGAGCAGGTAATAACACAATGGTAGAAACTCAGGTACAGTCGACTTCACGTGAAGTTAATACTTGAGAGCTGTTAAATGATTTGACTGATTTGACTAAATTTTCATTTAATGACTCTCAAATATAACTTCACGTAAAGTCGACTTCACCTAACACAACTTCCTTTGTTGTTTTGATATGATTCATATAACTAACATGACTCCTTGAATAATAGGCGATCAGCAACAAGAAATTGTTCATATTGGACCACCATGACCCACTCTTCCCCTATTTGAGTAAAATTAACAAAACCACCACAAAGGCCTATGCTACAAGAACCGTTCTTTTCTTGCAAAACGATGGAACACTAAAGCCTGTGGCCATTGAGCTAAGTAAGCCAAATCCTCAAGGAGACAACTATGGTCCTATTAGCACTGTTTACACTCCAACAAAACAAGGCGTTGACGGTTCTATTTGGCAACTCGCCAAGGCTTATGTTGTTGTAAACGATTCCTGCTTTCACCAACTTGTCAGCCATTGGTATATACCATTTTCGTTAACATTGTTTCTTCAAACAAAAATAAATCTAATTTTATTAATATATGTTTATGTTTATATGTATGGCAGGCTGAACACTCATGCTGTGGTTGAGCCATTCATTATTGCAACAAACAGACACCTCAGTGTGGTTCACCCAATTCATAAACTACTTCTCCCACATTATAGAGACACAATGAACATAAATGCACTGGCACGTAATGTCCTTGTTAATGCAGAGGGTATCATTGAATCAACATTCTTGTGGGGTGGGTATTCTTTGGAAATGTCTGCTGTTGTATATAAGGATTGGGTTCTCACTGAGCAAGCACTACCTAATGACCTTCTCAAGAGGTAATTATTAGTTTCGGTTTTGAATTTAGATTAAGACAAAAAATAATCTATTTTTTTTGTCTAAAAATAAATAAATAAAAGAGAGAGACAAACTAACAAGGATTAGGGGAGTGTTTGTGGATAACTATTAATCATTTTAGATGTACACCAAAATCAATCACAAAAATTAATTATTTAATGTAGAATATAAATTAAAATTAAAAAATACTAAAAATTTATCAGAATTTATTATTTTTAGTCATCAATTTGTTAATAATATTTAATAGTGTGGAATAAAATATATTATTAGATTAGTAAATTAAAAAAATTGGATTGATAAAATAAAAAGTGATAATAAAAAATAATAGATTCTGATAATTTTAGTAATTAATTTTAAGGTGCAAATATTATTTTTGAAAAACTAAAGAGTAAAAATAATCTTTAACATAGAAAGATGCTGCTTGTTATGATATTAACATTAAATTATATCCTACACTACAGAGGAGTGGCAGTTGAAGATTCATCTTCCCCACACGGCGTTCGTCTTTTGATTGAGGACTATCCTTATGCCGCTGATGGACTAGAGATATGGGGTGCAATCAAGTCATGGGTTGAAGAATACGTAGCTTTCTACTACAAGTCAGATGCTGCATTAGTTCAAGATTCTGAACTCCAAGCATTCTGGAAGGAACTCGTTGAGGTGGGTCACGGCGACAAGAAGAACGAATCATGGTGGCCAAAGATGCAAACTCGTGCCGAGTTGGTTCAAACTTGCAGTACTCTCATATGGATCGCCTCAGCTCTCCACGCAGCAGTTAATTTCGGACAGTACCCCTATGGCGGTTACATTCTGAACCGTCCAACTCTTAGCAGGCAATTCATGCCGGAGAAAGGGTCGAAGGAGTACGACGATCTGGCCAAGAACCCTGAGAAGGTTTTCTTGAACACAATTACTGGGAAGAAAGAGACCCTGACTGACCTCACAATCATTGAGGTGCTGTCAAGGCATGCTTCTGATGAGCAGTACCTTGGACAGAGAGGAGATGGCGACAACTGGACCGCAGACACGGCGCCCATTGAGGCCTTCAAGAGGTTTGGAAAGAAGTTGGTTGAGATTGAGCAGAAACTGATACAGAGGAACAACGATGAGAGGTTGAGGAATCGTTATGGGCCAGCACAGATGCCGTACACTCTGCTTTATCCTTCAAGTGAGGAAGGGTTGACCTTCAGAGGCATTCCAAACAGTATATCCATTTAAGGGAGTTATGGTTCTTGAGTATTGTGGCTTAAATAAGAAGAAAATTTATTTCTTCATTGAGTATTATTGTTATCCTGTGTGTTTCAGAGATATCATGTCAGTGTATTGATAAGATAAGAACTATACTATGCTTGTAACATGGTTGGTATATTCATATATGAACTACTATCTTCTTCGATCATATTAATTGTTCTCATGTTTTGCTCTTAATTTTTGTTCTTTTTGATGTTCAACTCAGCGGAGTTATCACCATGTTTTTAGAACTGGAACGAACCTGTCGGTTTAATAAGATTAATCGAAAACATATGTCTAATTTTTTTATCAGTTAATAAAAAATTTATCAACCATTATTTTTTTTTTCCAAAGGTAGAATATAATATTTAAATGGATACAAACGAAAAAAAAAACCCCTAAAAAGTAAATGGTGCTTCTATTTTTCATTTTATATTCATTTATGCTTTTTTTTTCCTTTTCACTTTGTTGTCTGTAGTCTAATTTTAAAATTATGCGAAGTTAAATTTATCTAATTATATTTTAATTTCTTTCAAATATTATTTCCTTTTTTTTATTATTCTTGAATTTTTATTGATATACTCTTTAGTTTGCCAACCCCTAACATTTGATAGTTGATCATTATCATCGATAAATTACCACAAAAACGTCAGTAAAACAATTAGCCCTTTTAACAAAATTGGTTTAACTAGTAGCAATGTATAATAGCGCCATCATTGGACTCTAAGCTCCCATAACATACATCATGAAGGGTATCTTGGAGGGTGATTCTTAAAAAAACCAATAAAGGGTATGCATCTAGGCAGGTTTTCTATAATTCCAGGATGATCCTTGCCATTGTGGATTGGCTTAGAAGTAAGGTCTACAAGATCAATAATGAAGAACACATTTGCTCTTATAAGGTTACGTTCAATGTTGGTAGGGCTCCATACATGACATTGTGTTTCAATTTGTTTGGAGTTCTTTTGCCTGTTTTTTTTTTCCCCAAAAATAGATGAATTGTATTTTTTTAGAAAGTAAAGAAACACATTGTCTAAAGAGAGACAAAAGAAAGAAGCCCAACTAGTAATATACACATCACTAAAAGACAAATATATTAAACTTAAAGAAAAGAGAAGATAAAATTAAAACAAGCATTCTAAGAAGGTAAAGTTGAAACGAGCATTCTTTGAAGTTGACGCTTCATCTTTTCTGGTGAATTTCTCGTTGCAATCTGGAGACCATTTCCATTATACTTGACGCTAATGTTCTCATGGTTTCAAAAATTTTTAGGTTCCGAACTTTCCATAAGAACCAGCATATACATGAAAGAGTGTGAGGGAGGCTTCACTTCCTTGGCTGCATCTCATCGCTGTAAAAATCGCAATTAGTTGAACCGGTTAATTAAGTGGTTATATTGCTCAATTTTGATTCTAAAAAGTTAGAGTGAGAATTTGAGGTTTTAAACATCATTTTTGGACTCAGTGGGTCTTTCCGAGTCAGAAAATGTGTTCTCTGTGAAAAACCGTGAGAAACTGCGAACCGGCAGTTGAACCGGTTGAACCGGTTCAAGTCTGCCCGGTGCTGCACGAGAAAAAGTAAAAACAGTCAAAAACTTTAGAAAAATAGTAGAAATGGAAAAAACAAGGCGTTAATTTTACCGAAATTGGGCCAAACGGGCTAAAAACGCTAACGGGTTGAATCGGGCCCAAGTCCAACATATATAAAGGTTCATTTAATGAACTCTAGCCTCATAAACATACACACACTACAGAAATTGAGAAAGGGAGGAGAGGAAGAAGAAAACCCTTTCCACCTCAATCTTCCCAAGCTCATATCTTGAGCTATAGAGCTCCGATTTGCGTGCCGTCAGCGGCTACGCGTTCCTAGTGAAGAGCTCTACAAAACCCATCCAAGAAACTCTAGAGGTAAACTCGAAATCCTCCTAGTTCTTCTCTCCAAAATTTCGGGTACCTAGGGTTTTTGATTGAGTGAGCTTTTGTGATTCTTGATATTTAGGTTCACTCTAATTCTTGCTTAGCTTTGAGTTTTGCCATCCAGATCTGTTGGGAATGGTAAGAGGCTTTGATCTCTTGTGAACTTTTGATTTATGTTGAGCCTTAGATTGATTTTGTGGTAATTTATATGTATATAACTTGATTATTGTGAGTTTGGGGCTTGTTGGTGCTTGTTGGAGCTACATTGGTGGTTGGATTTTAGTTGAAAGCTCATTTGGTTCATATTGGGAATCGGCCAAGGTATGGTTTCGGTTTCCTCTATGTAGTATATAATATTCATGGACACTTAGGCTAGTGACCCATAAGATAGGATTAGATTTAAATAGTTGATGAGTGGTTGAATGATATTGTATGATGATGTTTGATGAAATGATGATTTTGAGTTTGATATTGATGATTAATAGTGGTATGATGAGGATAAATGATTTGGGAAGTTGTGGAGTAATTTATGTTGATAAGTGTGATATTGGTGTTGATTGATTGGTAATGTAGTTGAAAAATTGTTAATGAAGTTTGATATATGAGATATATTGATATTGATCTTGTGGATAAGGAAAAGTAAAGAAAAAATGTGGTAAGTTTGGCGAAATATGATATAGAGGGTTGATTTTGATGAAAAGTGGAGTTTGGGATGGTTTGGTTTGGTTTTTGGTTGTGTTTTGCAAAGCAATTGTGAAAATTGTGATTTTGGGTAAAAGTGGAATTTTGATTAACTTTGTCTTATCATAACTTTTGCCTCGATTTTCAAAAAATGGGTGAAATTTATTTAGAATTAAAGATCTTTAAAAACCCTTTAAATCGGTATAAAGTTTGTGAAATTTGGAATTTTGTAGAGGAAGTTATGATCATTCAAAGTTGGTGTTGAAAATTTGGAAATTTTGCAAAGTTACAGAATTCTGAATTTTCTGGTATGTGCGAACGCACAGCCTTGTGCGCATGCACACTCTGCGAAAATTGTGACATGTGCGTACGCACAGACCTGTGCGTCTGCACACACAGCGGCAGGCAATCTGCCTGCAGCGCTAGCACAGCTTGTGCGCACGTACACCAAAGGGAAAATTGCAACCTGTGCGTGCGCACAGACCTGTGCACACGCACACGTTGGGGAGGCCAATCTGTTGGGGGCACTGGCATAGGTTGTGTGAGTGAACAGACCCTTTTATGTTTTGACACCTGTGCGTACGCACACTTTTAAAAAATTTCTTGGGCGTGCGCACGCACACCCTTGTGCGGACGCACACGCCCTGTTTCTCAAATTTTGTTTTGTTTTCAACTATTTCACTTTCCCGACGAGGTTGTAACACCTGTTTAATACTTTTGGGACATATTTTTGGGTGCTCAAACATGGGAAATGGTTTAAGGGTTTTAGACACTATTATTTGGAAAAAGTTAAGAAACAGAGTACTAGGTTTCTGTTGTATTGGGGAAAGATTGATGATGTGTAATGGATGGTTGACGAATGTAATGCGAAATTCTAGAACTGAGATATGAATGAACAGTGGTTGAAAATGAGTCTAGGACTCCGAATGAATTGATGGATCCATCTCGTACTAAAAATGTTTTGAAAACCACTGTACCACTTTTTCATTAAGATTATGAGATGCCATGCGCCCGGCAGGGGCCGAGGTTGGATCCCGCCTGTCGAGGTAGCGGCGGCGATGTAAGGTCGGTGGTTCGTCTCGCTTGCGCTTAGATGTGAGGTCGGAGGCAATAGATCCCACTCGTATCCCTTCGGATCATCAGAGCGTGCAGGCACAAAATCCTGGACAGTGATCCGAGCACTATATCTCGGGGGTTCCCACACCATGAATCCGAAATGCAACATCTCCATGGAGATGTGTCGGGTTGGCAGTTGAACCGACAATGTGATATCACAGCCAATAGGGCAGGCATTCATCATGTGCATTTTCTACCTGTTTGTATGCTTTGCCGACTTGATATTGTTTTCCCTATCTGTTTAACATGTCTAATTGCTACTTGTATTAGTTGCTGTATATGCCTCTATTTGTGTTTTACTTGTGTGATATATACTTGTGCTTTTAGTGGGGTTGAGGAGTTTCAGAAGACGGTGGCGATGGGATTGCATGGCGGATCGATTGGTGAAGGTTGTGGGACAGCGGTGTTTGATTAGAGTAGAAATTCCCTAAGATAGAATACCCTTATATGGTACTACGACTTAAGTTGAGTTAAGGAATTACTTTTATGCTGATTTGGTTTAGAATGCTTTAAGTTTGAATTCTTGTGATGGATATAGAGTCTAGGATTGCCTTTGGCGTCTTGGGGTCTTATATCCTACGTCATTGGGCACTGTTACCATACTGAGAACCTTCGGTTCTCATACCATATTTTCTGTTGTGTTTTTCAGATGCAGGTCGCAACCCACCTTGGTGAGTTGTCTGGTTGGTGACTGAAGCAGAGAATCCGGATACTTTTTTTAGTCTTTGATGTATTTTGAATATGTCTCTCACTTTTGTATTTTGTTTCGCCTAGAGGCTTGTGTTTGAGAGTACAAAAACTTGTATAAGTTGTTTTACTGTCTAGTTTCATATATGGTCTGTACATGGCTAGCTGGCTTAAACTCTGCGAGTCGTGGCTAGCGTCTTATGATATTATACTATTATACTATGATGTTTTGTTATTCTATATCTGTTCTTATGCGTTAAGTTAGTAGCTACGTTAGTACGTTTTGTGCTTTTGAAATCCTATTTTTGAGCTATATTATTCATCGAGCTTCTAGATATTATTAATTCCTTTTATATAATATATGTAAAAGCTTAGAACTGTCGTAACCTTTGATTAACCTTTACTTTACGACGCGAGGTAAGGTTTAGGCTAATTAGGGTGTTACAATCGCCGTGAGCCACCAAGCTGCGAAATCGACAGAATCCTATTGGGTAATTGCCGGTACAATGAAAAAGAAATGCCAGACTTCCTTTGCTGGACCACAGTGTCGCAAGCAGTGCACAATTGATTCATGCCCCGTTTCACATCTTGAACATAGTGGGGAAGTTGTTTGAAATAGCTAGTGAATAAGTTTCAATACAGGTAATTTTTCATGGAAAGCTTTCCATAAAAATATCTGTATTTTTGATGAAATTTTTAACCTCCAAATGACTTTTCAGATTACAGGGTTCCTCATTACAGCTGGGGTTTTCTCCACTGGGTCGTGAAAAAAATTGTAAGCAACAAGATATCCAGATGTTGAATCGTACTACTTTCACTTATTCCTAATCCACTGAATTTTGTCTCTACCATCCACATTAATGCTGAGGGTGAGAATACAGTTTCTGGCCTCTGAAGGGAACAACTCAGTGATCAAATCCTGGTTCCATCTTCGATTCTAGGTAAGTGAATCCTTTACCATATTGATTCCTATAATTGGACTGCTGTTAATGTTTAATTGAAAAGGATAAGAGGGTAACCAAGGGTCGTGTCATATGCGAATATTCTCTCCTGAGCCAATGTTCCAACACAACCTTTTTCCACCACCTTTCTCCCCTCTAATAAGCTTTGCCATCCCAAAGACGGCTAGTAACTTTTTGCAGCTTGTAATGTGTTTGAATATCTATAGTATCTCCCTTTTAGTATGCGAGTTAGCAATGAGTTAGGCTTAGTAGTAATACGCCAGAATTGTTTGCCTAACAGTGCCATATTTTGAGTCTTTAAGTCCTTAAATCCCAAATCTCCTTGCTTTTTTGGTCTCGTCATATGGTCCCAGCTGATCCAGGCTATTTTTCTCTCTGAACCATGTTGATCCCACCAAAATTGTGATAATATCATGTGGATATCTTCTATAAGTGAGTCTGGTATTCAAAAGCAGGAAAGGGTGTACATAGGAATAACTTTTCCAACTACCTTGATTAAAATATGTCTTTTCCCAGCTGATAATAGTTGCCTCTTCCATGTCTGGGCTCTTTGATGGACATTGTCTATAATTGCACCAAAGATGACTTTCTTGGAGCTCTGTACCACTGATGGTAGGCCAAGGTACTTATCCTGAGCTTCTACATGTTCAATGTTAATCACCTCTATCAAGTGTTGTCTAAGAATATTGAGAATGTTCTGGCTAAAGAAAATTATGGATATATTTAAATTAACCTTCTGCTCACTGATTGTTTCGTAATCATAGAGTAGAGCTAGAATATTAGTGCATACCTTCTCTGTTTCTTTACAAAATAGTATTGAGTCATCTGCAAAAAGAAGGTGGTTAACTACTGGACTTTTTCTATGAATCTGAATGTCTTGTATGAGCCTGTTTTATTTCTTTTGCATGTTTATCTTCTAAGAGTTTTTAAGTTGTATTATTGTGGAGTGGCTCCTTTGTAGTCATGTTTCAAGCATTGAATTAGTTCATGTAAATGTTATTTTATTTTATGAGAAATACTCAGATATCATCAAATTTTTTTATTTTTAACCATCATTTTTAATCATTAATTTAATTTCTTTAATTTAGTAATTCAAGAATATATTTTTAGTCCATATTTTAAAATATTGATGGTTAATTTATGGTTAAAAATAATAAGTTTTGATAGTCTTTTAATATTTTTTTATTTTATTTGGATGTATTAGGTCTTGAACCGTATTTTATTTGTTATTTTTTAATAAGAATAGCAATAGAATAGATAAGAGCGAATTTTGGCACTAAGACTACTTAAAAGTTTTGATGGACTTTTCCAATGAACTGGCAATTCTAATAGAAAAAAGCCTCAAGTTGAAGAAGACGAGGGAGGAAGAAGATGGTGTCTTCTTTATTTGGATTTCTTCTTAAGCCCATACTTAAAGTGTTTTACCAATTTTTGTTTTGGTTTTTGTTTTCTATTTTTAGGGCTAGTATGAGCCCAAAATTGCTAATTTATTTTTTCGATATTACGTTGTAACTTGTAAGTGTCGCACTTATCCCTTTCTTAATGGAGCCATGGAGGTCACATTGTTGTCAAAACCAATCAAATTGGATTTAAGATTAACAATAAAATCATCTTACATACTATGTATTAGTATTTGGCGAGTTCTCCTGAATAGAAGGCCTATTAGCTTCCATCAGTATAGATTTGCGGTAACAGCCAATGGTAGCTAGTGTTTAAAACAAGTGTTTTAGGAGGAGATATTTTTGTGTATTTTAAAGTGTTGCTACAAAGAAATATACTATTTTATAATGTTTATGCACGTGATGAAAGATTGTTGTGTTGGTAATTAATTTTAATACTAGCGTGATAACCCGTGCAATGCACGGGATTCACAAAATCTAAACCTTTTTAAAAGGAAAATACTAAGAATATAACTAAAATATATTCTATAAAAATAAATCTGTTGTATTAACTTTGAATAATTACAAAATTATTATTAGACTAAAATAAAAAAATAGATTACAACAATTATTCAATATGTCAATAAATATATGACAGATTTTGTAAGATAATAAAAGTTAATAAAATATTCAAACAATTGCTAAATACTAAAAAAAACAGAAAAAAAAAGTACAATAGAGATGTAGTTTACTATTACATAATATCTTAAGAACACATAACGTCAGGATACTTACTGTTAGCAAAACAAAATATACACAACATATATAAATTTGTTCATTAAACAAAAAATAAAAGATGTCCAAGACAACTTAACATATAATTCAAAATATCCATCAAATACAGTTATACATAGGAGGGCTAACAACGCTGAATCGATAACTCTATATGACGGTTACTTATCGAGCTTAGTTTCAAAGTGATGGTATCACCCTCCTTTAAATTGTATCTTCTACAACATTCACTCCACCCGACTCCAAATTTCCATTCTGTACGTCTTCCTCCACTATTCACTAACTGAAAAAAGAACACATTCTTCTCAAGATTGGAATCTGGACCAGTGATCGTCCAAATGGAACCATCTCCAGATGGTTTAAGATACACTTCAAATTTTGAAGCCAAATACTGCAACGAATAATTCATAGTTAACATAAACATAATATTTTCATACACAATGAATAACAGATTTAGAAAGAACATCCAATAAGTTTGCAGGAAAAAAAAAGAAAACACTCTTTAAGATCAAGTTACCAATCTAGATTGTCCAACATCCGAAGTTGTGAGCTTCTTTTCATAAGAAACCTCTGGAGCATATCTAATTCAAGATAATATGAACCTTAGTCACGACAATAAAAAATAGAAACCTATCAAATGATATTAAAGTACAAAAGAAAGGAAAATAGTTACATGTAGCATTACCTAGGTTCAGCCAATTCATTTGACGTAATATGTTCATCAACTTCCAATGATAAACTGCTGCCACTAGACAAATCTATCAGATCATCTGGATTATCCCCCACCAATGGCCTATGTTGATCATTGTCTTCATCACCATCCGATGAAAACTGTTCATCTGATGGTTCAGACCCAAATAGAACAATCACATCAGCTGATGAGTCTTCTTCCATCCTGGTATACTTTATGTGGAAGACTCTTGACACATTATCAAGTGTCTCTGGGTTCATTAGCTCAGGAACATAGCAATCAGGATCAAGGTGAACTTGGATGGGTTGGTTGTCCTTATCGAACAATGAAATAAAAAAATTCCAAAACAAACATACCTAAATTGAACACATGCCGGTCTATCAATAAGATAGAAAGTTCTAATCAGTTCAAATGAGTTCTCAGTTATCAGCAACTGATCATTCTTTCTGATCACCTCCAGCGATAAATAATTATCTAACTCGTCAATGACATAGAATATTGGACCGAATCCTTCCCCATGAGTTGAAACAAAATTTGAGGGAAGAGCTCTATCACCCTATAATCAAATTTCTTTCCAAAGTTAACTCGTGTAACAAAACATGCTAAAAAAGCTTCATATAATTTTACCTAATTAGTTAGCAAATAGAGGTATTTTAAATCTACTATTATTACCAACTGAGCAACACAAGAGAACAATAATCACGGAAATGAAGTAACATTATAATGAGAAGGAAACTTTAGAATAAATAATTGAGAAAATTCTAGTTCAGTAAATAGCTCAATGAATTTAAAAAAAAATATCCATAGAAAAGTAACAAAGGGGCAAAGCAATCAGTCTCACACATGCAGAAAATAGTAGAAAATAACAAATTAAAGAACATCAAGCCAAATCAGTAATCTAATTAATTCAGATTGATACTACTGCACAAAACTGCACACTGACCATTATATTTCGTTACCTGCTGACTGAAATCACAAAATATGAAAACCAGTTCTTTTTCGCTGGGCCAATATACCTGGGTTGCTAAAAACCTCCTATTAGCATATAAAGGCACGATTAGAATTTAAGACCGACACTTTTAACCAAGAAAACAAATGACTAAGTATACGAAAAAAATTAGTAACAAACTAAAAGCACATTAATGAAAAATACCCAAGAGACCACGTTAGAAAACTAATATACAACATATTGTATAAATTACAACTCACTAAGTATACAACATATCTATTCTTAATATATAAAAGTAGGTACATAGGTTTACCCACATTGCTTCTAAATTATTTCTCTTCTTCTACTAACGCCATGTCAGCACCAACGCTTACTTGGCAAAATTTTAGAATCCACCACTCAAATCTTGCCAAATCAAATTTTATTTTCACATAAAAAAAACACAAAAAATAACTAAAAAACACAATAAAAACCAACCAATTAACTTTTTTCAAATCAATCCTTATTTCTAAAACAACAAAAACACAAATTAACATTTAACCCCACAAAAAGCTCTCAAAACCAAAGAGCTTATTACCTTTCTCAAATCCTCACCCTCTTAGCACCTCTCTGTACCAAGATCCTATTTCCTCCATCTTCTTCCGATCCCATGAGCCATTGTTTTTTCCTCAAAACAAATTGTACATCGCGATGTCTATCTCCGGCGGAGCCGCATTGCATAAATTGCAGAACAAACTCCATTCCTCCTCTTGCAGTTTTCCTACCAGAACTCGATTCTGGATCTCAGATCAACGTCACCATTCGGCGCCGCCAACATAGGAAATTTGTCCCAGGTATATTCCTAAAGATTTTCAACTTTGCCGTTTACTCTTTTCACTGTTCAATATCATTTTCAATAGCCATATTTATTTGTTATAAATAATAACATTTTAATTGTGAACTCATTGAAAGTAGCACAAGTTTATGTATTCCTCTTTTGTAAACGGTTCTGTCCAACAGTCACAACCAAAATTAATGTGCATTTAAAATTATTGCTCCCTATATACTACCGATTGCAATATTTTATCATCAAATTATAAATTGTTATTTTACATGTGGAGTACTTCTTCCACAATTTATATTTACGTGTTCCTCTTTTTCAAATTGTTATTCCACATGTATATTGCTTCCACAATTTACTTGGAATGGATTATCATTCTTTGACCATGTCTTATTCTCTTTTTTGTAGAAGGATTTGCAGTGGTAATGACAGACCGGAAGAGTTAATACCCAAAATTGCTAAATGAAAATCAAGGAATCACTATTTAGTAAAATATTTTAAAAAAATTAAAACAAAAACTCTTATCTATTATTATTCAATTGAAACATCAAGTACTAATTAAATGCAATAAACATACATTAAAAGTGTCATAATAATAATAATTATAAAAAATTTCAGTTACAAATATTCAAATTCTACAACTTATACATATTAAGACTCTTACTACTCTTCATTTCTTAATCTCTTATACTAATTGTAAAAAATTTCTTAAATTTAATATAACATTTTTATATGTTTTTCATTCTCATTCATTTATTTTTTTCATTATTTACAAACAAAAAAACCGCAAAAAAAAAAAACAAAGTGTAGCCATTAATGCAAATCGAAAAATAAAAAAATGCAGTTTTATATAACTCTAATATAAATAACCTGTCTTTTTTAAAATAAATAAATTCAAAATCAATTTATAATATGTTCTCTAAAATATTTCTAATATAACATTTTTTAAAATATACTATATAGTATAAATAATCTACCTCTCCGCGCATTGCGCGGGTCTCACTCTAGTTGAATGGAAAAGTAAATGAGATTTCAATCGAATTGAAAATCCATCAAGGAAAACATCTTCTCTAATGCTCAGCACCATACCTGTTTGGATCTTCTCTATTAGCATCCATGACCATTCAGACTTATCAAATAGAGAGGCTTCATATAAAGATTCAAGAAGAAATAAAGGATGTTGTCTCCTACTGCAAAAGAGAACATTATAATAAAGTAAACCCTAACAGCATATTTCAACAAATTCAAGAAAAACAGGTGATAAAATTGAATAAAGAAACTTAAAGAACAAACATAAAGAAAGAACAGCAACCATTCACAAACAAAAGAAGAGAGACAGCAACAAAAATATCATTATTTATTCTAGTAAATTAAATTTCTACTAAATTCTAATTATAATGTTGAGAAGTTTAAGAAGGCTAACAACTACTACTAATAGTAATCTAAAGAAACAATCATGAATTATGAATTTGTTAATTAGAATATGCATTACAAATACAAACAACCAAAAAAGAAAAAAAGGGAATATACAAAAATTAGGTGAATAATAAAGTATAAAAGACCAGAATGAATATCAAAAAATTATAGTTACAGTTTTATTTTTCTTTACTCTTAGAAATGTTTAGGATTATCTGCATAATATTTTTTCTTACTCGATAAAACATAGTAACACCAAAATTATGGAACTTCACACAGACAATACAACCTCACTGAAACTGAATTAATTAACTTGCTAAAAAGAGATTAACAAAAACAAAAAACAAAAAAGAGAAAGTGACTAATCAAAGCCACAAATTTTATGTTAAACTGATCTGAACTCACAAATACTACACTTTGTGTTATTGTAACTATTGCAGCATTTTCAGCTCGAGATAAAATCTACATACAACAAAAGAGAAAGTGTATTGTAATTATTGCAGCATTTTCAGCTCAGAATAAAATCTAGAAACAACAAAACAAAGGCGAGAACACAGAGTCAAACACAATTTTTTAATTTTCACACCCGGGAGAAAGGATCCAAAATCGTTAACCAAAAGTAAGAATAAATTATACAGAAATTTGGGACCTTCTTATGAGTAGAAATTTATTTGAGAAATTTTAAAGCATGTAATTTCTAGCACCTTAAATCAGTTAGGAAATTGAAGATATTTTAGAAATTTCACATACAAACAAAAGCCCCAAAGAAAACATTAAAACTGATAACAAATAAGATAAGAAAATATCAACACTAACACTCCAGACATCTGAATTAGTAAAATCAAAAAGTAAAACAAATTGATAGTATTGCACAACAAACACAACAGGACCTGAAACAAAAACACAACAGATGAAACAAAAAAAATCCAGCACAGAGGAGGGGGAGCAAGTCAGCAGAGATCGAGAGCAGGGACAGTGCAACCAAACAATAAACAAAACTCAAAAAACTTTGAATCAGTTACACACTGCAAATTCAAGAAACTTTAATAAAATTTAACTATACAAACAGATAATAAAGCAGTAATAGAGTTATAAATCTAAAATTTATCATCAAATATAATCAGTGAGCAAAGCCAATCAATCAAGAATTGACTGCGCATTCGAGAAAAAGAAAGAATCAAAAAGAACATTTAAATCACAGCAACAACACAATAACACCAATTCAAAAACTTAAAAAGAAAGCAACTAAAAAGAATATCTAAAAATCACCAAGGTTGAAAACAATAATTTGATCTCAACAAATTAAAAGCTAACCTTCCAGGAAAGTGAAGAATACCCAAACCAAAGAACCTTCAATCACAGTTTAACCCAAAATTCAGAATCCCCTCAAATTAAAGCAGCAAGCAACTTGAAAATCAAAGAACCAAAAAATAATTTTCAAATAAAAGATTCAGATCACCAATCCTAACCAGAAATAAAATCAAATTCCAATAACAAAGAAATCTAGAAGCCTAGAACAGAGCAGCAGAGCAGATCCTGAGGAAGAGGGGGAACAGCACTGACCGGTGAAACATAGCTGGTTTATTGTTGACTAAACAATATTAATCCCAAAACTATATCACTATATCACTATATCAATTTCCCCAAAATTAATCCCAAACTACATCAGTATATCAGTTCACACTTCACAGTTGAGAAAAAAAATATTCAATCACTATATCACCATATCAGTTCACAGTTGAATCACTTGAATCAGAGTTCACAGAGCTTCACTATTTCAGTAAATCATAGATTCAGAGTTGACAGAGCTTCACGATATAAGAGTTCACAGAGCTTCACTATATCAGAGTTCAATCATAAATTGATAGTTAACAAAAAAAATTACCTAGAGAACATGCAAGAGACTGGGGTTGCAGAGAGGGACAGAGACACCGAGAGACAGAGACAGAGACACCGAGTGACCAAGGGAGACAGAAACACCGAGTGAGACAGAGCATGCAAGAGTCCTGGAGTAGACGCTGGCTTCGAAGATTGCGATGGCTGCCGCGCGATGGAGGCTTCCAAGATTGCGATGGCTGCTGCGCGATCCAGGGGAAGTGAGCGCGCAGACAGTAGCTGTTCGAACGAACAATGGCGGCGGCACGAGGCGGTGGCTGCACGGAGGTGAGGGGCGCTCTGGAGCTCGATGAGATTGAAACGGCGCTCTGGACTCTGCAATGCTAGCTCTGGCACGGGAGGATGCACTTAGGGCTTGCTAATTGCCTCAGTGAGTGGAACGGCAGCGTTTTGCTGCCTAGAATTTTTGAACCTTTTTTTTATCAAAAAAATATCTAACTATATACTATTAAAATACTAAGATAGATAACTTGATTAGATATATCAATAAATAAATTAATAAAAGCAACTAAGTATTTGAGAATTGGATGACTACTAAATCGAAAAAATAAAAAAGGATGAATAATATATTTTTATTTACTTTTTAGTGGAGTTGATATATTTTTAATAATAAAAGTAAAATTACTAAAAAATTCATTCAATTTTTTTTCTTAGTAATTCAAATTTATGTTTTAAAATTTTGTTTGAAATATATATTTTCACATGATAAATAAATAAGAAATACATTTAACCAATTTGACTAAAAAACATCTTTTTACATGAGATATCTAAATCTAAATATAAAATTATAACACAATTTAAAAAAATATATTTTTTAAATCATTTTGGAATTCATTATTTAAATTATTGCATACATTTTAATAAGTTGTAACAAAACAAATATATATATATATATATATATATATATATATATATATATATATACACCAAAAAAAGGCCACATTAGATTTTTTTTTTAGTAATTCAAATTTATGTTTTAAAATTTTGTTTGAAATATATATTTTCACATGATAAATAAATAAGAAATACATTTAACCAATTTGAATAAAAAATATCTTTTTACATGAGATATCTAAATCTAAATATAAAATTATAACACAATTTAAAAAAATACATTTTTTAAATGATTTTGGAATTCATTATTTAAATTATTGCATACATTTTAATAAGTTGTAACAAAACACACACACACACACACACATATATATATATATATACACACCAAACAAAGCCCACATCTATATATAATAACCATACATACAAATTTAAGCACAAGAAAGAGAACAATACGTTTTATAGATATCACAACTCCAAAGAATGAGTTGATAATTACATTCCAAAATAGATCCATTGATAATATACTTTACCAATTTCCCAAGTACTTAACACAACTAAGCAAAATTTTAACAATATTTCAGAGTCTTGCAATGATATTATATATATCTATATAAATATATATTGTAATGTAACAAACAATTAGCCACTACACTCATCCATCCTTTCCACAGCATCGCTAGTATTTTCACAATGTCCAAAGGCCCTCCGAAGCTCCTCCCTAATAGTGAGAGGCTGATGATTGCCAACTAAATTGGAACCTTGTGAGGAGCAGATTCTTGCATGAAAATCATGGTTAACAGTCTACAGAGAACACAGCAAAATATAAGAACAAGGAACACAAAAGAAAAAAATAAATAAATAAATAAATAAATAAAACAAATTGAGATGATAAAGAAATCAGGTATGATAAAAATTTGGAAAGTAATAACAGAAATATTAAACAAATAAAGAAACCAAAGCTAACAGACATACATGTATGCATATATGTATTAGTGTAAACATAGTTTACTAATAGATAAAGAATCAAAGCCCATTAGATAAAGAAATACCCAACAATTCCAGTTCAGAACGGAAATCGGTGAAGCATCATGCACTGGAGCACCTGAGCTCGACGAACATTGAACGGTTGCATTGGAGTGAAACTCAACTGGATTCTTAAATTCGAAAGGAAAATGAGGAACAAAGGGATCCAGAGGAAATTTCTAAATGGAACAAGAGAGGAATAACATCAGTAACACTTAATACATTGTCCATGAAAAAACACATAACAATATAGGCAATTGAGGTTAACTTGATAAAAAAAAACAAAGTGGAGTAACGCAACATCAGATTTACATAATAATGGTACCACCTGCTGTTGATTATCATGGATGGAGTCCTCTAAAAAGCTCACAATATCAATATCATCACATATTGCACGAACAACATGAAAATATTTATTCAAATCATATCCAATGGGTCTAGGATCCACTATGAAGACAATTTTCTTGTTCATCAACTGAGAAATCATGCTATTCGGAACAGTGTAATCATCCGTTGACTAACAAAAAGAAAAAAAAAGAATAGGTACATTAGCAAAATTCACATACCTGAACCATAAACACTAAATTGAAAACAAGGACAATTAAATTAAATTAAAAACAAAATGATTACTTGGGACGAATTTCCTTCGTCCATCGAAAAATCTGAGCAACTCTTTTTCAGTATTTGCATCACCTCATCATCCTCAAGTATGAAAATATTGCTCCCATTTGAATGGGAAACAATAATTTTGATGCGATACCTAAATAATGTAAACAAAAGCAAAAATATACACTGAGAGACAGCTGTAGAAGATGCAATTAAGCAAAAAGAAAAACTGGTACCAAGAACTCCAAGAGATAAAATAGATACCTTCTTATGACATTAAAACACTCAACTTTACACAGATAACAATAAAATAAATTCCCAACATGAGAAACAGGTGCATTACACAAACAGCAATAGTACCACCACTTCTGATGTTTCAGCACATCAATAATTTCACCGATCAAAATACAAATCTGATCCTGTAGAGAAACAGTAATTGGTATATTATGATACATGTTTTATCATACATATGCTGAGACACAGTTCAGACAGTTGAGAACATAAACATAAATACTAACATTTTTTGATGCAGAATAATATATTTTAGCACAAAGAATGTCAGCAAGCATCTCTTTAATGCAGTTGTATTGGAACACCAGATATGAGTTGGTTGTCATAACTTCTAAGATGTCCACACTGAGAGAAGTCTTCAACTATTGGGCTAAAGGCCGAATCAGAACTAACATCCTTAAAATTTGGAAGCAAAGCATGAATTACAAAAGGTAGCAAACTTGTAAAGTAAGAGAAAAATCATATTGGCATGTAAAGGAAACCATTCAAACAACAGCCAAAGAATTAGAAAGTGGGATCAACAACTATATCCAAAAATGATTCCTCCAACTAATCAATTAATTAATATAAACATAAAGAAGAGTACTACATTGATGCACTGATCAGCCTCAAGTTTGTTGAAAAACATGCATCACTAATCACATTGATGATTTTAAAGGTACCGCAATAACCGCGAGTATTATCCTCTTTGATTGAACTTGAAAACAATCTATTTCCCAATGAGTTGATGAAAAACTGTGGACAGTATTGGTGCTCAATTTTTGTGATAGAAATGAAAAGTCATCACTAATTAATGGACGAAATTGAGGAAAAAAAATAGTTATTGATAGAGTATACAGAAATAAAATTAAAGAGAAATAATCATACCTCATGTTCATCTTCTAACAACAAAAACACATCAGAACAGGTTCTCCCTAATAACTTAGTGGCTACACTGTCTAACAAGACAAACATTCCACAGAAGTCCCATCTCAAACAAGTATCTTAATCCTATAAACTATAACCAAGAAAATAAATATCAGATTAATCTTTCTGTGAGTCTCACAAGAAGCTGATATCTGAAGCTTATTTATATTATTGAATCAGAACAAATGAAAGAAAATTTTTAAATCAAAGCATGGATTTACTTGATCATAAAATGCTGGACCTCTCTGCCGCAGAGCTGACAATGAAACACATTATCATCACTAATAAAAAAAATTTATGAATTGAATAGACAAAGCATGTTCACAATATGAAAAAATCAATTAACATGAGTACTTCTTACATAGACCTAAAACATGTTAAAAACCTAACAGTACACACCTCATTGTTTCCCTTGAGATTAGCAATAGTCTGTATTAGTTTCCAGTCAAAAGATTCATCATCAATTACAGATACCAAATCCCCAATCTGATTACTACGTAGTCTACTAAAATGGTGACTTGCGATATGGTATCTATAAAAAAACATTAATATTAGAGTAAAAGAATTTCAGAAAAAGAGATAAAGAGAGAGACAGAGTGAAAGAGTAAGAGTGTAAGTGAGTGAGCATTAGAGACAGAGACAGAATCAGCAAGTGAGGAATAGAGAGAGAGAATGAGCAAGTGAGGGATGAAGAGAAAGGCAGAATTTTTCAGTTCATTGTGACAAAACTTGAGTAAAAATTGAATGGAACTAACTGATTGAGAAAATTCACAGTTTCCTGCATATCAGGGTTGATTGAAACCCGAGAAACATTGATCACATTTTGGAGGCTAACTTTATCTACAAATCACAAAACACAATAAGAAAGAATTAATTCGTAAAGAAACAATTAATTCATAAACAAAAATATATAAACAAATCCAGCTCAGACATGTGTCCAACAAGTGGAATAGAGAGAGAATGAGCAAGTGAGGATGAAGAGAAAGGCAGAATTTTTCAGTTCAATTGTGACAAAACTTGAGTAACAATTGAATGAACTGATGGAGAAAATTCACAGTTTCCTGCATATCAGGGTTGATTGAAACCCGAGAAACATTGATCACATTTTGGAGGCTAACTTTATCTACAAATCACAAACACAATAAGAAAGAATTAATTCGTAAAGAACATTAATTCATAAACAAATATATAAACAACCAGCTCAGACATGTGTCCAACATGGACAACTTTTCACCTCCATGATTTTGATCTTGAAAGATTGCAAATAAGAACTGCGTCTCTGATACTTTTGCAAACTACTGAGTCTATAATAGCATAACAGTCACCAACAAGACTGCAGGGTATTTCTTCCTGGGTAATCATTCTAATAAATGGAATACAACAATAGAACAATTCAGGAGCAATAAAAAGAAATGAAAAGTGGCATAACATAATTTAAAATAGATGAAAAACAGAAAGGCAAGGATACCCAGCAAAAACCTCAAGCACAATAACTTTCAATATCTTTCCATTACACTCACATCCACTTCCTTTTCAATCCGCACAGCACCCAACAAAATCTTTTTATTCAAATTATACCAGAAAGATTAAACTGCCGAATACATACCACAGACATTTCATTGAGGTGTTAATAATCTTACTTTAAAAGACCTTTTTTTGGGTGAATTTTGAAAAAACGAAACTTACCTATTAAGTACTCATACCATGCGCTTTTGAAGAATCTCGTCCATAGAGGTTAACTAAACCATGATTAGGTATGACTTTATTCGGAGCTGCAACAACAAAGTACTACACTTGAAAAGGATCCGGAATCGATGTCTTGTAACCCTAACCATCCACCATTAGGTATCACTTGAAGTCAGAAATAATGCATACATGTCCTTCTTTTAACTGATGAACAAAGTTTTTGATCAAATCATCCTCAATAGTTGCTTGGACCTTATTGTGCTGGAAATTAAAAAGAGGGAAAAATAATCTGACCATTTCTAAATATCATACCATGAAATACTACATGCTAACTGCACAATCAAAATTTTAAAATACAATTTAGTTAAGTAAAAACTGAGCTTTTATAACACACACACAGTCACACACACCACACACACACCACACACCACACAACCACCACACAGTCACACACACATACTCTGACACACACACACAACACCCACACAGTCACACACACACACACACCAACAACACACACATACTCACCTACTTATCTATCAGATCACATGTAACATTTCTGCATATTTTCATTACAATGAAAGCATCTTTCCAATGGTCAAGATCTTAGCCTCAATACTCCAAGTTTCCTTCCATGGAGAGATTTTGTGAAGAGGATCAATACTAACACTCATCTTATCGCTAAAAATATAAAGATGAAAGAATATGCAAAAAAAATTAAAGAACAAAATGGGCAGAAGAAAACAGCGTGGTATGAGATTTATCTCAACAGAAGGAATGCAGGGAAAAAACACAGTAAGGAACACTGATAGCTCTTGAAAATCTCCACAATACTGCATTACCTCAGTACTACTTATACCAAGGAATGAGCAAGTTTCTAAAGCAAAGCTTGTAGAATACGTTTCTCTTATACCTCTATATTATATAGATATGTCATATCAACCCATCTATGAATCTACTACACCAAACAATGATTCTACTCATCACAATGAGATTAGTAAATGTTTAGGTAAGGATACATTCAAAACAGCAGATTGGGAAAAAAGTTTTAGATAAAATTAAAAAATCTCAAACTGAAACCAACATTCATGAAATAGATGAGATTCAAACTTCATACCTTGTTAAGATGCCCAAATTTCGAATTCCCAATAAAGAATATACACAACACGTTATTATGTATCCAACCACATTTCATGTGAACATTACATCAAACATAGATAACAGAACATGTTTTCAAAACAAAAAATAGTTTAAAAACTCAAGGGATTTGTCGAATGTAAACAAAGTAATAATCATAAATATATTCATGAAAAGCACAAGGACATGCACAAACAATTCACATGTACCAAAGGAGATCTGATAATAAGTTCAAACTGAAGGTTAAGAGCAACACCCAAAAAAATCGAACCAACACATGAACCCAAAAAAACCAAGTGACATACAGAATTTGCAAATTAGTAATTTCACAAACCTAAACAATAACATGTGGTTAAACATCGAACAGATACCAAACGATGACAATTTGCAAGATTAGGAATTTCACAAACCCTAGAAAAAATCTCGATTAACCATAGAAGAGATACAAAAATGAACAAATTTGCACAATCAGGGATTTGAGCAACCATACACAATAAACCCAGATAATCGTCGAACCGATGACAAAATTCATTAGAAAAAATCGACAGAATCAGGAAAAAAGAACCAAGAGGATAATAGTTTTCGATGACCCGATTCATTGATCTGATATCTGTTTTTGGGAGAATTTGAAGAGAAAGAAGCCCCTAACTAAAGAACAGCATGCACCGCGACTCTGATTGAATCACACACCCAGCAAACAAAATCAACGATATCAAGAGAACGATTCAAAGCTCTGGGTTCGATGAACCCAATTCATTGATCTGATATCTGTTTTTGGGAGAATTTGAAGAGAAAGAAGCCCCTGACTAAAGAACAGCATGCATCGCGACTCTGATTGAATCACACACCCAGCAAACAAAATCAACGATATCAAGAGAACGATTCGAAGCTCTGGGTACTTGGCTTTCTGCTTCTGGAGAGGGCGAGTCGGAGGGAATCATCGTTGAGCTCATAGAAACCAAATCGGGTTTCAAAGTGAAAAACAAACACACGAAAAGACCCGAAAATGAAAAAATGAACAAAAGCAACATGACTTATGTTTAATGGCAGTATGGCTACCTTGAGTTCACATTTTTCGGACAAAAAAAGGAAATTAAAAAACTTATATCCTATATATTTTTCAATAACAATTAATTTAATCTCAACTTGAATACATTTAAAAATAGTAATGAAACCAGTTTATTAACCATTATCTTTCTTTTTTTTTTTAATTATCAATTTCTTTTTTAGTTCTGATTATAATTAATTAATTATTGCATGAATTATTTGAAATTGGAAACACAACACATAATTTTTCTTGTAATTAAAAAGGATTTGATTAAATAAATAAAAAAAACTAAAGACATATATTTTTTAATAACAATTAATCTAATCTTAGGTTGAATACATACATTTAAAAATGGCAATGAAAACAATTTTATTAACCAGTATATATATTTATTTTCCGCAATTATCATATTTTCAATACTGATTAATAGTTGATTAATTATTGCATGAGTTTATTTGAAAATGGTAAAACAAACACATATTTTTTTTGTTGTAATTAAAATAGAAATTTGATTAAATATATAAATATCATAATTATATCCACATTACAATTCAAAGACTAACATTGTATTACAAACCAAACAACAATTTAAATTACTATCTGAACATATTAATTAATAAGCATGAAGATCCTGCACAACAACAACTTATAGTAGTATCCTAACATATTAAACTAAAAAGCATCTAGATCCTCCACACGTCATGATCACTTCCACATTGGCTAAAAGCGTCTTCAACTTCAGGCAAAGATCAACCAAACATGAATATGAAAAAAAAGTTTAAATCCTCTCAGTTATTGATATTTTTAAATACTAATAATCGAACAACTTATAAAAACCATAAAACCAAACCTTATGATCATTCATCTCAGAAGCAGATTCAAAACATTAATAATAGAGGCATCATCCCAAATTTGTTGAATAATATACACAGATCGATTCATCTCATAACCCACAGGCCTAGCATCAACCATGAATCACTTTTTTGTGCAAAAGATTTGAAATGAGTTTCAATGGAACAACTTTGGAATAAGATCCCTAAAAACAAAAATAAAAAAAAAACAAATAGTTAAAATATAGCATAATAATAGTTACGTATTTCTTAGGAATGTCAAAACATACAAACTAACTATATTTATCTATATATCTATATAACTATATACTAATTAAACCACAGCAGGATGAGAACCTGATCAACTCTGGGTGATTATCCAAGAACCTGGAACATTTAATCTTTATTAGTTGCACAACCTCACGATCTTTAAGAACAAATATATTGTTCCCATTGGCATGAGACACTACAATCTTCAAGAAGAATCTTAAAAACCAGTAGAAAACAGGAAATTTGAGTTAAGTTTGGAATAATAATTAGTTACGAAACAGAGGAAAACAGAATAAAACTAAAGAAGAAAACACCTTGGGACAGCATCAATGCATTGAAGCTGACATAGATCACATGATAAATTTTTTATTAGCTGACACAAGAGAACCACACAACACAGTTGAGAACCACCACTTATGTTTCTTGAAAATAGATGATATAGTTCCCAAAATAAAAGCGAAACCACCCTGCCAGCACACAAAAAATTAATATAGCATTTCAAACTTCAAATAATTTACAAAACTATCAATTACTAAGTTTTCAGCATATGATATACAGAATAACAAAAAAGAAAGGACAAAGAGATTTTATCACAAATGAGAATAAATAATATACGTTCTCAACATCAGAATAGCAGCGATTGGGTGAAATCAGATCAGTAATAATATCTTCAGTAGTTTCTGATTGAATAGAATTATCACACACTACTTGAGTCTTGTAATCTTCCGCAGTTGCATACTGCAAATAGGCATCATAGATTGGTGCAAAAATCGGATCGTGAAGCCTTGCCTGGGATAATTTGCTTAGAATAAGTATCGAATGCATTGATCAAAAAAAGAGAAATGCATCAACATGTTGTAACATAGGGTCAAAATCATACATTCACATATCATCGATTGCAGGTGCTTCCAGATTATTACTAAACACATTTACAACTTTAAAGGACCCGGAGTATCTGGATCAACTGCAGAAAGAATTTCAACTTTGAAACTTTCTCCTCTCCAACAGCATCACCAAACATTTGTGGAGAATGACCGACAGACCTTGGGAGTTTAATATAAATCAATACATTGAACACAAAAAATAAAATTAACAAACACTAAATGAGGTTCAATATGAAAAGTTCATACTGCAAGCACCTAGGATCAACAGGCAATTCTTCGTCTACCCCGAGAATGCTTCAAAACACGTTTTTCCAAGTAGTTTTGTTGCCGCATTATCAAGCAAAAAACAAACAGCACACCCACCATGATGAATCTTTACACGAATCCTATATCTAAGACAATTAACAAACAAGAATGATAACTAAAATCAAGAAATTAAATCTGCTTAAAACACATAGAGTGAAGCATAACAAAGACTAACCAAAAATCTAAAATATAATTAATCTATTAATAGTAGATTTATATATGAACCTTACTTGACCAACACATGTTCAACACATGACCACAAGCATCACAAAGGTATCCTCATGGTCACAACGGCATGACCACACACACATGATGGTACCACCAATCTGGTTCATTCATAACTTCATTAATTGTCCCAATACAAGTAATGAGCATCCTGTAAAATTTTAAAGACAATGATATAAACCCAACATACTGTTTAAGAAGTTGAAGTTTAAGTATTAAATGGAGACTTTGCTAATCTAAAATAGTACCGTTATCTAAATGAATATCTTGAATATTACAGATATCTTTGGGATTGAAATCACCATCAACTTTAGAAACTAAGTATCCAAGATCATTGCTCACAAGTCTTGAGAATCCATAACTGGATACCTAAATCTACAAAAAATATACAGTAACTGATCTTCATGAGACAAAATACATGAATACCAACAAAATAAGCACAGCAGCTTGCACCTTTACAATAATTATTTCACAACTAACCTGTTTAGGAACTCAACAGACTCAGGAATGTCGGGATTAATAAATAACCTAGAGACATTGATCACATTCTGTAGAACTACTCCACCTGCATCAAAGAATCTTACTCTATTAACCTCAAACCATATTTAACTTAAAAGGTCAAAATCAGAAAATATATTAGATAAAAAATTCGCTGAATATGCCTGAAACTAACCTTCAATTGCTTTGATTTTAAAAGACTCGAGCAAAATCAACGGAGATCTTGGATATTTTTGTAATTTATCATACTCCAAAAGATCACAAGCATCTTCAAAGACATTGCATTGGACCTTTTTGCTGGAGAAATAAATTTCAAAAGATCAAAGAATCTAAGTATATATTTTTGTTATAAACATAAAGGCTCAAACAAAATAAATTGAATGAATAGAGCATAACTACTGATATAGAAAAAAGTAAGAGACATATTACCCATGAGTGAAAACTTCTAGCACAACTACTTTGATCAGCTTCCCATATGATGCTACATCTCTTTCTTTTCGAACACCAGTAATGATCCCAACAAAGTCTAATAATTACATTGAAACATTTACAAATTTGAATTACAAACCAGACTTGTTAAAACATAATACTATGACCATAAAAAGGTAGAGCAAGAAACTTGTACAAACCAATAAGGAAATTGTGCTCGGTTGTCATTTGATCAATTTCATCTATTGATCTCAAACACAAACTGGAATGCGAGATCCTTGGAGATACCACAGAAACAACAGAGGTCTTGTATTGGAACAAAAGTCTGAACCGATAAGTGGTCACTTTGTTCATACCAGTGTTTGGTACAACTGTAAAATGGTTCATCAAATACAGATCCCCTTCGTGTAGAGAGGAAGCAAACTTTGATATAAGCTGATCTCTAATCGTTGCTTGGATCTTGTGTAATTAGATTTGAAAAAAAATGGTTCATATTTTGAATTTATTAACATATTTAGCTATCCAAACAGCATAAAAACAATTGATTAAAAAACTAAAACAACAAAAACAAATCACTTTGCAACCAACAATAAAAATTTCGTTCTGCATATTAAAAAAAAAAGTTTCCAACAACTTAAGGAAATACAAACATAAAATAAGACTTACCTTCTCATCCATTAAGACCATATGCAACAGATTTTGAGAAGCATCCAACCAGGATTCTTGTGGTATCACAACTTCACAACTTTAACATGCACTTTCCATGATTCTCTCCAGGGAGTGATTTTCTCCACCAGATCAACACGGTTATTCATTCCCAACATATATAGGATAAGAACACCAAAAAGAAGATATACAGAGAAAATTTCAGCACTAAGATGAGAAGATAACAGATATGTTGGAGTTATAACTCCCAAAGTTAAGAAACACTAAAGCTTACAATGAAGCTTCACATATAGGGCAGAGATAGACTAATAGACATATATATTGATATCCCTACACATCATTTAGGAGAGATATCACAAGTAACAAATACACATCGGAAAAGAGCAAAAAAAATATGGGAAGAAGCTTGTTACAAATTACCAAATACCTACCACATATAGTTGATTTGACAATTCACAATAAAGCAGAGAATACACCCAACTTCACCCAATAGCAAAACAAATATAAAATAATCAGCAAAACCCCCAAGAACAAAAAATTCCACAAAAACACCAAAACCACAACATAGGAGAGAACCATTGATTTAGGAAAAAAATCACCATGATTAATCAGAACCAAAAAAAAATGATGGATAAAGAAACAGTAACAATTAACAGAAAAAATTTGAAACTGGAGAAGGAAACCAGAAAGATTGAAAGGAGAAATCGAGCCATAGAACACAAATACCTCTTGAGCCTAGTGGCGACATCTACTATCCAAACAGAGAATGGAGATGGAGCATGATGTATGATCGGCAGAGAGAGACAGAGGAACCCTCGTGGGTGGAGAAAGAACACACGCAACGAAGAGAAGAACACCCTAGCAGTGGAATCCAATGGAATCGCAGAGATACAAATACCTTCTCTGCATGTGAGCAAAACCCAGTAGAGAAGCAGAAGCTTCAGCCCAGGGAGGCGCTACGAAGATGGTGCGATGGATGGAGTGAGCTTCGCGATGAGAAGAGAACTGTCGAGCTGAAGTGGAAGCGTGTTTTAGGACTTTAATTAGGTTATGGTTAAATTGAGAGGATTATATTAATAAAATAAAATTCTGGAACCAAATATTTTAGATTGATAGTACAAAAAATATTGATCATTTTAGATATTTTTTTGAATTTTAATAAAAGTCAATATAAAAAAATAATTTGAATTGATTTCTTTTAGAAAAAATCTGGTTTATCTATTAAAAAGATACATTTTAACTAACACAAGAAAAAACAAAATTAATTGAAATTTGGATAAATTAACTAAATGATGTTAAGAAATGCCAAGAAAACTTAGATATAACATTATAAAAATTATTATTAATAATATATTTATTATCTAATATATATGTTAAAAATAGTTAAAATAAATTAAAATTGTATGAATAGAATATAATTTAGATTTTTATCAAATTTTTTATGATAAATTAAAATCATTTTTGCACTGGTATCATGTGACTATTCTTTGTATAAAACATAAATAATTAGTTTTCATTAATAAAATTATGATATTTTATTTTCATTAATATATTAACAATACAGTTTTTTCCAACTTATTTGAAAAAAATATCAAATTTACAGAAGTAAAAATTTTAATACCATGAAAACCACATAATAATTAAGAACAAGTATTTTTAAATGAGCATAACAATTATCTGCTTATGTACCATATTTATACAATATTGATTATATTATATATAAATCAAAGGTTATATAAAAAAAAACATTCATAGACTATAATAAATGCATAACACTTTAGTCCATAATTAAGTACTTTAAATCTCAATAGTCTAACAAAATTTTATAATAGAAAGAATTTTTACTAAAATTTAAACTGAAATAATATTAAACTGCTCCAAAATTATTTTACACTCAAATAAAATACTTAAAATATTAGACAAAAAAAGAATTAGACATAAATATTAGAACCAAATTAATAATAAAAAATAGAACACAGAAGGCACCAAGAATTTTTTTACTAACAAAATATATAATATGGATTAAAATCAAATTTTTTTGACAGATTAAAATCAAATTTACATTGATATCATCTAACTTTTCTTTTTAAGAGAAGATAAATAATTGTTTTTTATTAATAAGAAAATCATATATTTTTTGTTATTAATATATTAATATATTAAGAATATAATTTCTTTCTATTTTGTTTCGAAAAAATAATATTACATTTTAAAAAGTAAATAATCAAATTTTCGAATAAAATTTTGTATTTTCAAAAAGATACATAATATATGGAAAACATCATTATCTGTAGAAGTGATTTTTAGGAAAAAATAAAGGAGGACCATAATTATTGCATACTTGGTGTGACAACACCCAATCCTTTCTTAATGAATATGTTAAATTCAGCGGAAACAACTTTATGTCTACGAAATGCAACAAATGAAAAATAGAATAGTTTTTATTAAAAAATAAAAAAATGAATTTAAACAATTTAACAAACAATTTAAATGGATTATTGAATGACAAGGAAAATCGAAATACAAAACTCCAATAGGAGCTTGGTTTCAATTTCATGATTCCCTGATCAACTAAATCCGCAGAAAAAACAGCTTACGTGAAGGAATCGCAAAAAAAAAAAAAAAAACCGCTGACGCCGAAAGCAAAGAGGAGCACATGCACCCTTGGTGAGGATAAGCCACACTGGAGAAGAACGTACAACTTTGATGTATATGGCCCTGAAACGCGGATACCTATCCGATTGGAGATGAAACCACACGTATGATAAAAAAATTGGCCTTTTCATATCAAACAAGATAACTATATTTAAAAAATGGCTTAAAAAAAAGAAAGCAAAATAAAATACAAAAATACAAACCATCAAATTCATAAACTAAAGAAGAAAGCATCTTTTAAATAAGAACTACAATAAGCTAGTCATAGAGAATCCCATATTTATATATACCATTTGATTATATTATATAGAAATCAAAGGTTAATATAAAAGAAGAACACTGATAGACTCTAATAAATGCATAACAATTTAATGCATAATTAAGTACTTTAAATCTCAATAGTTTAATACAAAATATTTCCTGATACAAAGAATTTGCATCAATTTAAGACTGAAAAATATTAAAATCATGCAAAATTATTCTACACTAAAATAAAATTTTAAAATATGAGAAATCAAATTAGAATTTGACCTAAATATTAGAACCAAAATAATAATAAAAAATAGAAGACAGAAAAAACCAAGTAATTTCTTTTCTAACAAAAGATATAATGGATTAAAATCAATATTCTTGTCAAATTAAATCAAATTTGCATTGATATCATTTGACTTTTCTTTCTAAGAAAAGATAAATAATTATTTTTTAGTAATAACACAGTCATATATTTTTTTTATTAATATATTAACAATATAATTTCTTTCTAATTTTTTTTGAACAAAAAATATTACAATTAAAAAACTTAATAATCAAATTATTGAATAAAATTTAATATTTTCAAAAAGTCACATAATATATGGAAAAACATCATTATATATGCAGAAGTCATTTTTAGGAAAAGATAACAGAGGACCACGATAACAACTTGGTGTCACAACACCCGTTCCTTTGTTAATGAAGTTGTTAAATTCAGCACAAACAACGTTATGTCTACGGAATGCAAAAAATGAAAAATAAAATAGTTTATATTAAAAAAATAAAAAAAATTAAATTAAACAATTTAACAAACAATTTAAATGGATTATTGAATGACAAGGAAAATCGAAACGCAAAACTCCAATAGGAGCTTCGGATCAATATCATGATTACCTGACCAAGTAAATCCGCAAAAAAAAAACGGGGCTTGCGCGAAGGGATCACAAGAAAAGACAGCTGGCGGCGAAAGTAAAGAAGAGCACATACACTTCCTGAGGAGAAGCCAAACTGGAGAAGAACATCCAGCTTGGATGTATGCGGGCCTAAAACGCAAATAGCTCTCTACATCATAGAGGAAACCACGGGTATGCTAAAAAAATGGCTTTTCCACAGCAAACAACATAACTGTATTTAAAATATAGTTTTTTATAAAAAAAGGAAAAAAATACGAAAATACGAATCATCAAATTTATCAACTAAAGAAGAGAGTATCTTTTAAATAAGAACTACAATTATCTGCTTATAGAACATCCCATCCCATATTTATATAGAACATTTGATTATATTATATAGAAATCAAAGGTTAATATAAAAGAAGAACACTGATAGAGTATAATAAATGCTTAACATTTTACCACATAATTAAGTACTTTAAATCTCAATATTTTAATAAAAAATATTTCCTGATACAAAGAATTTGTATCAAATTTAAGAGTGAAAAAATATTAAGATCATGCAAAATTATTCTACACTGAAACAAAATATTTAAAATATCAGACATCAAATTAGACTTTGGCATAAATATTAGAACCAAAATAACAATAAAAAATAATAAATAGAACACACAAAAAATAAAAAATTCTAACAAAAGATATAATATGGATAAAAATCAAGAAACTATAAATTACAGAGACAAGATTAAAAGATATAACAACAAACAACATTATATCTTATCAAAAACTTCCTTAAAGACAACGTTTTCAGTCCTACCAGCATCATCTAATCCTTCATCACAAAGTAAAATCTTAAGACCATTTCTATTCCGAACCCGGGAAAGAGCTACATAAAGTTGACCATGAGAAAACACAGGACGACGCAAGAACAAACCGACCGTTGATAATGTCTGACCCTGGCTTTTGTTGATTGTCATCGCAAAGGACAGAGAAACCGGAAATTGACGGCGTTGGAATTTAAACGGTATAACCATATCACTAGGAATCATACTCATTTTGGTGATAAAAACTTTGTCCCCAACATTGCTACCAGAAACAATATCTGCACCAATGACATTTGTCCCTAGATCTCGCACGACAAGTCGAGTCCCATTACACAAACCACCGGCCGGATCAATATTCCTCAACAAAATAATAGGAACGCCTCTTTTCAACTTTAACGAATGATTAGGTAGACCAGAACACCTAATCTGATTCAAGAATTCAACAGTTATCCAATCAACATCAACATCAGAATAGGCATCACTACCACATATCGAATCAGCACTGAGATAATTTTTCTCCTCACCGGGCAACAAATCAACTATATAATTATTTATCTCTTCAACATTGTCGACAGTTGGAGCGAGTATTGCCCTATCTTGGAAGAAACTTGGATCACGAAAATTCTGAACCAAATTCGGGTATATTGTATTTACAATATCTTCCACTGGATTTTCCAAGACAGGAATGATTAGATCAGAAGGAATATCAACAAAAAGTTTATCGTTAACCACTGTTCCACATCGACCTTCACCGATTTGAAGTATCCAATCTAAAAACAACCTTAACTCCTGAGCAGTTGATTGTTCAGACCCGATTCCTAACCTCATATTTTTTGTCAATCGCAAAACTTCACAATATTTTCAAAGAACAAAAGAATTTATGGAAGCCATAACAATCTCAGCACGCGAACCTTTTGGAATAACTGGCAAGACCTGCCTAAAATCACCACCAAGAACAACCACCTTCCCACCAAAAGGTAAATTTTTATTCCTATCAGAGACCGAAACCATTATATCACGCAACGTCCTATCGAGCGCTTCAAATGCTAATTTGTTAGTCATGGGTGCCTCATCCCAAATAATCAAATCAGCAATTTGAAATACCTCAGCCTTTGAGCTATCCTTCTTAATCCGGCAAACAGTGTCTTCAGTAAGCTCAACAGGAATATTGAACATAGAATGTGCCGTCTTACCACCCGGTAACAACAGAGAAGCAATACCACTAGAAGCAACATTAATAACAATCTTTTTCTCAGATCGCAATCTAGCTGACAAAACTCTGTATAAAAAAGTTTTTCCAGTGCCACCAAACCCATACACAAAAAAGAATCCATGTCTCTTATTCAAAACACAATCAATAACTTTATCGTAGACCACCCTCTGTTCTTCATTTAACTTTAATATATTTGCATCATGCTCCCGAGACAAAGAAACAGTATCATACTGTAACTCACGTAGTAGCATCAAATTGCTAAATTGAGAGACTAAAGAGTTATCAGGAACTGGCATACCAGCATAATTTCTCAATGATTTTCCATTACTCTGCAATAGTTTCTCAATCTCCAACAAACCAAACATTTGTAACTCATCCTGACTCATAGTTAGATCTACGTTTAACAATAATTAATAAATATTAACACCATAATATAACTTATCTACTGTGTGCATGCGTGTGGGCCCACTTGTCATGTAATAAATTCACGATGATCAAAAAATCGTACTAGGGTATTGCAGCTCATGTCTTCTGCGATAAAGAATATCATCAGACAAATAAGCCCAAGTTTGCTCCCAAACTGATAGATGTCTTCCCATGGAACCAGATAGCAGCAAGATCACAAAAGCCTCCTTAACTGTGCAGCTGACGCTAACTCGGCGACTTCCTTGATAGCAGAAACATACTCGTTATCATCTATCAAGAAACCCATGGCAGAACATGCCTCTTGAAATGTATCATAAGTAACACCATTCACAGTTCTTATACTTCGAAAACTGGTACAACCTCTCTGCACATTCAAAGGCATCCGCATGTAGAAAATTTCATCGGATGAGGGATGAGCGAAACTCAGTCTTCCAATAGAGAATCCCCTCTGTCTTGGTTTCCACTCCCTGCTCTTCAAACAGTATACAAATTTACCTGGATATTCAACATATGTTAGAGACCGCCCCTCCGTGAACCGCCTGTTGGCCATCATCCAACCCGTAAACATCGTAAGCAAATCTTTGTTGCGCAAATAAACATGAGTAGTGCTATCAGCATCATCGAATACAACATGTTGCTGGTTTGGCAAGTGAAAAGTCAACCTCTGTACCGACGGCCATCTTTGATGAATATCGTAAGCAAAAATTCTCCACATGGATTCAGAAGGTGAAAAATAACGACAATCATAATACTGTTTGATCTCATCAACCACCAGAGAAGATTCACCAACATCATATCTTTCTCCAACAGTTGCAGTCACCCGATCCGGACCCTTATTAACATACTTAAAAAGATACTTAATGACATTTGACTTGTTACAAAACTCAAGATTTATGTGAGCTTGATATTTCATTAACAACAGTGGATTATATGGCACAACAAATCTGTTGTCAATATCGACATCGTTGATTTTCACCGTCACACCCATATTACGACGTCTATATATTGGATACCCATCTTCATCAAAACTCGTTTGGTCAACGAATCTTTTTGGATAAAATTTTGGGCACTTACCATCTTTCATGCAAGGAGAACTCGGTCTAAGTGCACCACAAGGACCATGGATCATGTACTTGGTGACGACATTATAAAGAGATGGAAATTTCTGTGCATTGGGTTGCTCGGCACAAATGAATTCATCAACAATTTTGACACTTTGTAAGTTGCTTTCTCCATTAAGCCAGAGTAACATGTGTGCATGAGGTAGACCTCTTTTTTGGAACTCAATAGTATACATACCTAAAAAATACAAAAAACATACTAAAGAACCAAACAACTGCATGTCCGACAACAACAAACAAAAATTGAAATGCTTAGTGAGAAAAGAACATACCTGTTTTAAGTGGACCAAAAAACACACCTTCCTTGAGATCGCTAAGGAGGTACTTCAACTTGGCATGAAAAATACGACAAGAGATATCAGGACGATCAGCGATGGGAATTCGCTCTCGCTCTGTGAACCGCTGGAATTCAGGCCAATTTGGATTACATGTAATAGTGAGGAATAAATCTGGATAGCCAAAATGTTTACAAATTGCCATGGCATCCTGACAACGGTTAAACATATAACGTCTACCACCAGTGAAGGAGGAAGGCAAAATAATTCGTGTCCCAATTGAAGAAGCCTCATCATCACCACGACACATAGCCTCCTCTATTCCTTGAAGAACTTCTCCTCTAATTGTACTTTGCTTCATTCTAATGTCATACAACCTCTGGGACTCAATCATCGTGAAACAATCAACAACAAATTGTTGAAACAACCACCTACACTTGTGAATAATTCCATCTTCATGCTCCCTAATCTGTAGACGAAAACATATGAATTCCCTGAGAGGAACTATTGTTCTCCTTCCAGGAACATATCCAGACTATTGACCTGATAACCAATATTCAACTGATAACCATCCTCACCATATGGAAACAACAGAGGATACTGTAAGGGCCAATATAGAGCATGAGTTTCATATATACGTTGCAACTGACCAGCAGTAGATCGAACAATAATGTCACGATCATGGTCCGACGAATCAAAATCGCCAACAATTAAAGCAGCAACTTCATCGCAAGAGGGAGCACTGTACATTCTTCGATCAACGTTCCGTTGCAAATACAACTTCAATGAGAAAATCTCAGATGGATGACACTGATAGAATTCTCTAACTCTTCGAAATGACTGTGCTATGACATTATGAGTATCGATCATTTGCAACAACTCAGTTATCAATTCTTTATCTATCTCAGATGTTTGCCTAAAAGAAATATATATTAACCACAAAAAATATATTTAAAAACCACATAAAATACAATTGTAAGATATTTTGATATATAATTATTAGAAAAAAATGACTAATAGCACATTATAAACAAAACACAGTATAACTATGAAGTCACATCTATAAACCTGTTTTCCAATACAAATAACAGTAAAACATCAGGAAAATACAACAGAAAGACTAAACAACAATGTTTCAAACACACATACCCAAAGATTTGCTGCCTATGCATTATCTCATGCTGAGTGTCGTATATGTATAATTGCGCAAATTTAGGCTTCTCACCAGCATTTGGGAGCAAACTTCCAATCCGATGATAATTTTGACCACTTATTATAAACTGCGGTGGACCCCTCCCATCATTCACTGAATCCAATACCTTACCGCCAAGAGACGTGAAGGCAAACATACTATTATAAGATTGAATATTTTTTTGGAAATACAAACTCTTGCTATCATCTCCATTGATCAAATTATACAACAGATCTGGGGGCCTTTGGAGATAAGGTAACTGAATTTTTCCCTTTGAGTAACAAACAGTAAAAATAGGATGATTAACTGTAGAATCTCTTTCAACACGTTCTAATAACCAGAAACACGCGCCACAAATTGAACATTCATAGTTAGGGTCACCAACATCAAGGCAGCCTGGTAAACATAAAATCGAGAAAAATATACCCAACAATAATAAAATTTCATCTGAATTACATGACACGAAATAGACTCAACACAAAATGAATAAACTATTAGTATAAAGATATAATATAAAATAAATACTTTACTCATTTGAGTTTTGTGAGAAAAATACGTCAGAAAATATTATTTACATTTTACACTAATTGAATAATATCTCATGACATAATCACAATCGAATGTTTTAGAACTAAATAAATAAAGTTTCTATTTTACTATTCTTGATTAATATATGATTTAAGAAAGAGAATGTACCTTGTATCTCACTTTGCAAGAACAAAGGATGATCAATAACAGAACCAACTTGACTGAATGAATTTACGAAAGGATCATATATTTCTGATTGGTCTATATCATCCATTTTGATTTAGAATAAGACAAACTTACGTAAAGATAAATTCGACAACCAAATATAAACAAAAATAAATCATTCAAAAAGAAATCAATTAATTATCTAATAATGAACATGGAATGTGAACAGTACAAATATAATAAAATACGAAAATCAATAAAAATAAAACATTCATTTATGAACTAAGTAAATATAAATAAAACTAAATGCACATTCAAAATGAGTTTCACTTTTAACAACATTAGAATACACTTTGTTTTATTATTTTAATCACTGATACTAACTACGAACGTTAAAATTAAATAATCTAAATTACTGATTATGACGTAAAAAGATAGCAGCAAGAACCGGACCAGAGCTGCCGATTCATTCGGAAAATCGATGAATAAATCGAACCGACAGTTCGGCCAGTCCGACTTTAAATTTCGACCCGTTCGTCACAAATCACACGAAACCAACCAAAAGTGGCGCCGGTTCGATGCAATACATGAACAGGCTGTGCTCACAACAAATGCAAATCTTGGATCCTTCAACATCATTTAAATATCAAAATCCAATATTCATGAACAGACTGTGCTCACAACAAATGCAAGTCTTGGATCCTTCAACAGCATTTAAATATCAAATCCAATATTCAAAAATCCTTCCAATGGGTATTGAACCCATGTCTCATTGCTAGGCAAGCATAAGGAACACCACGAAACTGTTGTGTTTAGTTATAAATCTACATCCTGATTATTCTATATATTATATACATACACAAGTAAATGATTTTATTTTTATTTTACTTAATTTTAGTTTTATACTCAACTTTCTTAATTCTTTAGAATTTATAGAATTATTAAAATAAGTATCAAATATTTTAATATTTACATTTACATATTAAAATTTAGTAAACATATCAACACGAATTTTTTTTAGAATATTGGGTTAATAAGTCTTCGAAGATTTTGCCGTATGAAAAATTAGTAAGAACATTGGTGCACGAAATTGCAATCACACTTTTGCAATCCCGCACAACTAACCAGCAAGTGCACTGGGTCGTCCAAGTAATACCTTGCGTGAGCAAGGGTCGATCCCACGGAGATTGTCGGCTTGAAGCAAGCTATGGTTATCTTGTAAATCTTAGTCAGGATATCAGAAATTATCAGGATTGATTGCGAAAAGCAAAAGAACATGAAATTGTTACTTGTTTTGCAGTAATGGAGAATAGGCTGGGGTTTTGGAGATGCTCCATCTTCTGAATCTCTGCTTTCCTACTGTCTTCTTCATCAAACACGCAAGGCTCCTTCCATGGCAAGCTATATGTAGGGTTTCACCGTTGTCAGTGGCTACCTCCCATCCTCTCATTGGAAATGTTCAACGCACCCTGTCACGGCACGGCTATCCATCTGTCGGTTCTCAATCAGGCCAGAATAGAATCCAGTGATTCTTTTGCGTCTATCACTAACGCCCCGCCTTCAGGAGTTTGAAGCACGTCACAGTCATCCAGTCATTGAATCCTACTCAGAATACCACAGACAAGGTTTAGACCTTCCGGATTCTCTTGAATGCCGCCATCAGTTCTAGCTTATACCACGAAGATTCCGATTAAAGAATCCAAGAGATAACTACTCAATCTAAGGTAGAACGGAGGTGGTTGTCAAGCACACGTTCATAGTTGAGAATGATGATGATTGTCACGGATCATCACATTCATCCGGATTAAGAACAAGTGTTATCTTAGAATGGAAGCAAGCATGATTGAATAAGAAACAGTAGTAATTGCATTAATCCATCAAGACACAGCAGAGCTCCTCACCCCCAACCATGGGTTTAGAGACTCATGCTGTGGAAAGTACACAAAGAAACGTGTAAAAATGTCATGAGGTCATAAGGTACGGATACAATGTCAAAAGATCCTATTAATAGTAAAACTAGTCACCTAAGGTTTTACAGAAATGAGTAAATGACAAAAAAATCCACTTCCGGGCCCACTTGGTGTGTGCTTGGGCTGAGCAATGAAGCAATTTCGTGTAGAGACCTTTTCTGGAGTTAAACGCCAGCTTTCATGCCAGTTTGGGCGTTTAACTCCAAATTTTATGCCAGTTCCGGCGTTTAACGCTGGAATTTCTGAGGCCGAATTGCTACGCCGGTTTGGGCCATCAAATCTTGGGCAAAGTATGGACTATCATATATTGCTGGAAAGCCCAGGATGTCTACTTTCCAATACCGTTGAGAGCGCGCCAATTAGGCTTCTGTAGCTCCAGAAAATCCACTTCGAGTGCAGGGAGGTCAGAATCCAACAGCATCTGCAGTCCTTTTCAGTCTCTGAATCAGATTTTTGCTCAGAACCTTCAATTTCAGTCAGAAAATACCTGAAATCACAGAAAAACACACAAACTCATAGTAAAGTCCAGAAAAGTGAATTTTAATTAAAAACTAATAAAAATATACTAAAAACTAACTAAATCATACTAAAAACATACTAAAAACAATGCCAAAAAGCGTATAAATTATCCGCTCATCACAACACCAAACTTAAATTGTTGCTTGTCCCCAAGCAACTGAAAATCAAAATAGGATAAAAAGAAGAGAATATACTATAGACTCCAAAATATCAAAGAAACATAGTTCCAATTAGATGAGCGGGACTAGTAGCTTTTTGCCTCCGAACAGTTTTGGCATCTCACTCTATCCTTTGAAGCTCAGAATGATTGGCATCTATAAGAACTCAGAACTCAGATATTGTTATTGATTCTCCTAGTTAAGTATATTGATTCTTGAACATAGCTAGTGTATGAGTCTTGGCTGTGGCCCAAAGCACTCTGTCTTCCAGTATTACCACCGGATACATACATGCCACAGACACATAATTGGGTGAACCTTTTTAGATTGTGACTCAGCTTTGCTAAAGTCCCCAATTAGAGGTGTCCAGAGTTCTTAAGCACACTCTTTTTGCTTTGGTTCACCACTTTATTTCTTTCCTTTTCTTTTTTTTTCTTCTTCTTTCTTTTTTTTTTCGAAATTTTTTTTTTTTTTGTATTCACTGCTTTTTCTTGCTTCAAGAATCATTTTGATGATTTTTCAGATCCTCAATAACAGTTCTCCTTTTCCATCATTCTTTCAAGAGCCAACAATTTTAACATTCTTAAAACAACAAATTCAAGAGACATATGCACTGTTCAAGCATTCATTCAGAAAACAAAAAGTATTGTCACCACATCAAGCTAATTCAACTAGTTTCAAGGATAAATTTCGAAATCCTGTACTTCTTGTTCTTTTGTGATTAAAGCATTTTTCATTTAAGAGAGGTGATGGGTTCATAGGACATTCATAACTTTAAGGCATAAATTTTATTAATTATGAACTAAGAACAAGACTCAAATATAGATATAAGATGAGACTAAAAATAAAAATAGAAAACAAAAGAAAAACGCAAAAATAGGCTCCTAATGATAGAGGTTTTCACAGAGTTAGGACTCAACAACCTTGATTTTGAGAAGTGGATGCTCCCTCAGCTTGAGAGGAGAGCTTTTGGCGCTTCATCTCTTGGATTTCACGCCCCTGCTTCTCTTGTTCCTTCAGCAATTTGCAGAGCATGCAGTTCTGATTCTGCTGTTCTTCCTTAAGTTGCTCCATAGTCTCTTGCAACTTGGTGATAGATGCTTCCAGGCTGGCCCAGTAGCCAATTTCAGGAAATTCAGGGAGGAACTCATGCGCCCTCCTTTTGATAGAGTTGTCTTGCACTTGTCCTTCCATTGACTTCTTGGTGATTGGGTGTTCAATGGGTATGAATTCATCTACTCCCATCTTCACCCCAGCCTCTTTACAGAGCAAGGAGATTAAGCTTGGGTAAGCCAGTTTGGCTTCAGTGGAATTTTTATTTGCAATTGTGTAGATCTCACAAGCAATCACATGATGGACCTCCACTTCTTTTCCAAGCATAATGCAATGAATCATCACTGCTCTCTTGATGGTGACCTCAGAACGGTTGCTAGTGGGCAATATGGAACGCCCAATAAAGTCTAGCCAACCTCTTGCAATTGGCTTGAGGTCTCCCCTCTTGAGTTGGTTTGGGACACCCTTTGAATTGGTTATCCATTTAGTCCCAGGGAGACATATGTCTTCTAGAACCTGATCCAACCCCTTATCTACTCTCACCATCCTCCTATTGAAGGAATCAGGATCATCTTGCAGTTGAGGTAGTTTGAAGATTTCTCTTATTTTGTCCAGATGAAAGTACATAACTTTCCCTCTGACCATGGTTCTGTAGGTATGGTAAGCGGTTCCAGTCATTCTCTGCTTATCTGTCAGCCACAGATTTGAGTAGAATTCCTGAACCATGTTCCTTCCAACCTTTGTCTCAGGATTGGTTAGAACTTCCCATCCTCTGTTTCGAATTTGCTCTTGGATCCCCGGATATTCATCTTCTTTCAAATCAAATTTAACTTCCGGGATCACTGACCTCAGACCCATTATTTTGTGATAATGGTCTTCATGTTCTTTGGTTAAGAACTTCTCTTGATTCCAAAGATTCTTTGGATTATTCTCTTTCTTGCCTCTTAAATTGGTTTGTTTTCCCTTAGGAGCCATGATATTGATGAATCTTGGCTTAGTGATCACGGAAAAAGCACACCAAACTTAGAGGTTTGCTTGTCCTCAAGCAAAAGAAAAGAGAGAAGAGAGGGGGAGGAAGAGGAAATTCGAATGGTGTGGTTGGAAGAGGGGGAACAAACGTGTATTTATAAGGTGGGGAGGGGAGTTTTCGAAAAAAAGGAGGAATTTGAAAGGAGATTTGAGAAGATATGAAAAGAAATTGAGAAAAGGGTGAAATTTTTGAACAATGTTTGTAATTGATTTGAAATAAATTTGAAAAATGGTTTTGATTTTTGAAGATTTGAAAGTGAATGATGAGAGATTGAAATGTATTTTTGTAGAAAAATATGGGTAAGAAAAGGAAAGTTTGAAAAAATCTGATTTGAAAACAAAACTGTGGTCCCCCCACCTTTCTGGCGTTAAACGCCCAGAATGGCACCCATTCTGGCGTTTAACGCCCACTTGGTGCCCTTTCTGGGCGTTTAACGCCCAGCCAGGTGCCCTGGCTGGCGTTAAACGCCAGAAATCCTTTATCACTGGGCGTTTTTCCAAAACGCCCAGGATGCTGCATACCTGGCGTTAAACGCCCAGAATGGTGCCCATTCTGGTGTTTAACGCCCAAAATGGTACCATTACTGGCGTTAAACGCCCAGAATGGTACCCATTCTGGCGTTTAACGCCAAAAATGCCCCTTACTGGCGTTTTTTCGCCAGTAAGCTCATTTTCTCTGCTTTTTGAGCTGAATCCTTCTGTAACTCTGTGAATTCCTTCATTTTTGATACTTGCCTCTGTAAGAACAATTCATACAACCTTCTAATGACTGGGTTGCCTCCCAGCAAGCGCTTCTTTACTGTCTTTAGCTGGACTTTCACTGAAAATCACTCAAGTCTCAGTTTTGAGCATTCCTGCTCAAAATTTCCTTCAAGATAATGCTTGATTCTCTGTCCATTAACAATGAACTTTTTGTCAGAATCAGTATCCTGAAGCTCAACATACCCATATGGTGAGACTCCTGTAATCACATACGGACCCCTCCACCGGGATTTGAGTTTTCCTGGAAACAACTTGAGCCTAGAGTTAAAGAGCAGAACTTTTTGTCCTGGCTCAAAGACTCTAGTTGACAATCTCTTGTCATGCCATTTCTTTGCCTTTTCCTTATAAATTTTTGCATTTTCAAAGGCATTGAGTCTGAACTCCTCTAGCTCATTTAACTGGAGTAATCTTTTTTCACCAGCTAACTGTGCATCCATGTTTAGGAATCTGGTTGCCCAGTAGGCTTTGTGTTCCAGTTCCATAGGCAAATGACAGGCCTTCCCATACACCAGTTGGTATGGAGAGGTTCCTATAGGAGTCTTGAATGCTGTTCTGTATGCCCACAGAGCATCATCCAAGCTCTTTGCCCAATCCTTTCTTCGGGCTATCACAGTCCGTTCTAGGATTCTTTTTAGCTCTCTGTTAGAGACTTCAGCTTACCCATTTGTCTGTGGATGATACGCAGTTGCCACTTTATGGCTAATTCCATATCTAACCATAGCAGAGTATAGCTGTTTGTTGCAGAAATGAGAGCCCCCATCACTGATTAGTACTCTGGGAACACCAAATCTGCTGAAGATGTGTTTCTGGAGAAATTTGAGCACGGTCTTGGTATCATTAGTGGGTGTAGCAATTGCTTCTACCCACTTAGATACATAGTCCACCGCCACCAGAATGTAAGTGTTTGAGTATGATGGTGGGAATGGCCCCATGAAGTCAATTCCCCATACATCAAACAATTCTATCTCTAATATCCCTTGTTGAGGCATGGCATATCCGTGAGGCAGGTTACCAGCTCTTTGGCAACTGTCACAGTTACGCACAAACTCTCGGGAATCTTTATAGAGAGTAGGCCAGTAGAAGCCGCACTGGAGAACTTTAGTGGCTGTTCGCTCACTACCAAAATGTCCTCCATACTGTGATCCATGGCAGTGCCATAGGATCCTTCGTGCTTCTTCTCTGGGTACACATCTGCGGATCACTCCGTCAGCACATCTCTTAAAGAGATATGGTTCATCCCAGAGGTAATACTTGGCATCTGAAATTAATTTCTTTCTTTGCACTCTGTTGTACTCCTTGGGTATGAACCTCACAGCTTTATAGTTTGCAATATCTGCAAACCATGGAGCTTCCTGAATGGCAAAGAGTTGCTCATCTGGGAAAGTCTCAGAGATCTCAGTAGAAGGGAGGGACGCCCCAGCTACTGGTTCTATTCGGGACAGGTGATCAGCTACCTGGTTCTCTGTCCCTTTTCTGTCTCTTATTTCTATATCAAACTCTTGCAGAAGCAACACCCATCTTATAAGCCTGGGTTTTGAATCCTGCTTTGTGAGTAAGTATTTAAGAGCAGCATGGTCAGTGTACACAATCACCTTTGATCCCACTAGGTAGGATCTAAACTTGTCAATGGCATAGACCACTGCAAGTAATTCTTTTTCTGTGGTTGTGTAATTCTTCTGTGCATCATTTAGAACACGGCTAGCATAGTAAATGACATGCAGAAGTTTGTTATGCCTCTGTCCCAACACTGCACCAATGGCATGATCACTGGCATCACACATTAATTCAAATGGTAATGCCCAATCTGGTGCAGAGATGACTGGTGCTGTGACCAGCTTAGCTTTCAGGGTCTCAAATGCCTGCAGACACTGTGTGTCAAACACAAATGGTGTGTCAGCAGCTAACAGGTTACTCAAAGGTTTTGCAATTTTCGAAAAATCCTTTATAAACCTTCTGTAAAATCCTGCATGCCCCAGAAAGCTTCTGATTGCCTTAACATTGGCAGGTGGTGGTAATTTTTCAATTACCTCTACCTTTGCCTTATCCACCTCTATTCCCCTACTTGAAATTTTGTGCCCAAGGACAATTCCTTCAGTCACCATAAAATGACATTTCTCCCAGTTTAAAACCAGGTTAGTCTCTTGGCACCTTTTCAAGACAAGTGCTAGGTGATTAAGACAGGAGCTAAATGAGTCTCCATATACTGAAAAGTCATCCATGAAGACTTCCAGAAATTTTTCTACCATATCTGAGAAGATAGAGAGCATGCACCTTTGAAAGGTTGCAGGTGCATTGCACAGACCAAAAGGCATCCTCCTGTAGGCAAACACGCCAGAAGGGCAAGTGAATGCTGTTTTCTCTTGGTCCTGAGGATCTACTGCAATTTGGTTGTAGCCTGAATAGCCATCCAAAAAGCAGTAATAATCGTGACCAGCTAATCTTTCTAGCATTTGGTCTATGAATGGTAAAGGAAAATGATCCTTTCTGGTGGCTGTATTGAGTCTTCTGTAATCAATACACATGCGCCACCCTGTGACTGTCCTTGTAGGAACCAGTTCATTTTTTTCATTATGAACCACTGTCATGCCTCCCTTTTTGGGAACAACTTGGACAGGGCTCACCCAGGGGCTATCAGAAATAGGATAAATAATCCCAGCCTCTAGTAATTTAGTGACATCTTTCTGCACCACCTCCTTCATGGCAGGATTTAGCCTCCTTTGTGGTTGGACCACTGGTTTGGCATTATCCTCCAATAGGATCTTGTGCATGCATCTAGCTGGGCTAATACCCTTGAGATCACTTATGGACCACCCAAGAGCTGTCTTGTGTGTCCTTAGCACTTGAATCAGTGCTTCCTCTTCCTGTGAATTTAAAGCAGAGCTTATAATCACTGGAAAAGTGTCATCCTCTCCCAGAAATGCATATTTCAGGGATGGTGGTAGTGGTTTGAGTTCAGGCTTAGGAGGCTTATCCTCTTCCTGAGGAATTTTCGAAAATTCCCTTGCCTCCTCTGATTCTTCTTGATCAGGCTGAGCATCTTTGAAGATGTCTTCAAGCTCTGATTCTAGGCTTTCAGCCATATTGATCTCTTCTACCAGAGAGTCAATAATGTCAGCGCCCATGCAGTCATTTGGTGTGTCTGGATGCTGCATAGCTTTTACAGCATTCAACTTGAACTCATCCTCATTGACCCTCAAGGTTACTTCTCCTTTTTGTACATCAATGAGAGTTCGTCCAGTTGCTAGGAAAGGTCTTCCTAGAATGAGAGTTGCACTCTTGTGCTCTTCCATTTCCAGCACCACAAAGTCAGTTGGAAAGGCAAATGGCCCAACCTTGACAATCATATCCTCTATTATGCCTGATGGATGTTTAATGGAGCCATCAGCAAGTTGGAGGCATATCCTGGTTGGTTTGACTTCTCCAGTCAACCCAAGCTTTCTGATAGTAGATGCAGGTATTAAATTGATGCTTGCTCCAAGATCACATAGGGCTGTCTTGGTGCAAGTGCCTTCTAATGTGCATGGTATCAGAAAGCTTCCAGGATCTTGAAGCTTTTCTGGTAAGCTTTTTAGAATGACTGCACTACATTCTTCAGTGAGAAACACTTTTTCAGTTTCTCTCCAATCCTTCTTATGACTTAAGATTTCCTTCATGAACTTAGCATAAGAAGGTATTTGCTCAAGTGCCTCTGCAAACGGAATCTTTATTTCAAGAGTCCTTAAATAGTCTGCAAAGCGGGCAAATTGCTTATCCTGTTCCGCTTTGCGGAGTTTCTGAGGATAAGGCATCTTAGCTTGATATTCTTCAACCTTAGATGCTGCAGGTTTATTCCTTACAGAAGTAGTTGAAGAAGCCTTTTTAGAGGGATTACTGTCAGCACTCTCAGGTGTCTGATTTTCCCTTGGCGTTTGAACGCCAGGAATGGGTGAAGTTTGGGCGTTAAACGCCAACTTCTCTCCCTTTTCTGGCGTTTGAACGCCAGAACTGGGCAAGGAATGGGCGTTTAACGCCAGCTTTCCTTCCCTTTCTGGCGTTTGAACGCCAAAAGTATTCCTCTCTGGGCTCTTACTGTCCTCAGAGGGATTTTGAACAGTAGTTTGTTTGTCCTCTGTCAATTGTTCCTTGTTTGGCATTTTGCTCTTTTGAGCAGTGTTATTCAAGGTCTTTCCACTCCTCAATTGAACTGCTTGACACTCCTCTGTTATCTGTTTAGATATTTGCTGTTTTGCTTGATTCAACTGTAGTTCTATGCTCTTATTAGCAACTTTAGTTTCATGGAGCATCTCTTTAAATTCTGCTAACTGTTCTGTCATCAGGAGCAATTGTTGATTAAGCTCAATTATCTGTTCTTGAGGATTAGGGTCAGTGACTACTGTCATGACTTCCTCATTTGGAACGAACTCATTGCTAGAATATAAGTATTGGTTTCTAGCAACAGTGTCTATAAGCTCTTGAGCTTCTTCAATTGTCTTCCTCATGTGTATAGATCCACCAGCTGAGTGGTCTAAAGACATCTGAGCTTTTTCTGTAAGCCCATAGTAGAAAATGTCTAACTGTACCCACTCTGAAAACATTTCAGAGGGACATTTCCTTAGCATACCTCTATACCTCTCCCAGCATTATAAAGGGATTCATTATCCTCTTGTTTAAAGCCTTGGATGTCCAGCCTTAGCTGTGTCATCCTCTTTGGAGGGTAAAAATGATTCAGGAATTTGTCTGACAACTGTTTCCATGTCTTTATGCTTGCTGTAGGTTGGTTGTTCAACCACCTTTTAGCTTGATCTTTTACAGCAAATGGAAACAGTAATAGTCTGTAGACATCCTGATCTACCTCTTTATCATGTACTGTGTCAGCAATTTGTAAGAACTGTGCCAGAAACTCAGTAGGTTCTTCCTGTGGAAGACCGGAATACTGGCAATTTTGCTGCACTATGATAATGAGTTGAGGATTTAGCTCAAAGCTGCTTGCTTTGATGGGAGGTGTGCAGATGCTACTCCCATATGCAGCTGTAATGGGGTTAGCATATGACCCCAGAGTCCTTTTGGACTGATTAATTCCACTTAAGTCCATAATGGACAAAAGGGAAATGATAATGACTGCAAACAGATAAATTTTGTTTTTTTTTTTAAATAACCAAAAAAAATAAAACAAAAGGAAATTAAAATAAAAAAAGTTTCAAAAATAAAAAAGAAAATAAGATCAAAGCAAATTGAGAACTGAATCAAGTAGTTAATTAAAAAGATTTTGAAAATAGCAATTAAAAAGATATGATTGAAAAATTTTTATGAAAAAGATTTGATTTTTTAAAAAGAGGAAAGAGAAAAACACAAAAAGACACCAAACTTAAAATTTTTAGAAATCAAACACTAATTTTTCGAAAATTTTAAGAGAGAAACACAAAGAGGACACCAAACTTAGAATTTTTATGAATCAAAAAGGGACTAAGAACATGTAAAATCGAAAATTTTAAAAGGAAAACAAAAGCATGCAATTGACACCAAACTTAGAATATGAAACTAGACTCTAAACCAATTAAAAATAAAAAGTCCTAATCTAAGCAACAAGATAAGCCGTCAGTTGTCCAAACTCGAACAATCCCCGGCAACGGCGCCAAAAACTTGGTGCACGAAATTGCAATCACACTTTTGCAATCCCGCACAACTAACCAGCAAGTGCACTGGGTCGTCCAAGTAATACCTTGCGTGAGCAAGGGTCGATCCCACGGAGATTGTCGGCTTGAAGCAAGCTATGGTTATCTTGTAAATCTTAGTCAGGATATCAGAAATTATCAGGATTGATTGCGAAAAGCAAAAGAACATGAAATTGTTACTTGTTTTGCAGTAATGGAGAATAGGCTGGGGTTTTGGAGATGCTCCATCTTCTGAATCTCTGCTTTCCTACTGTCTTCTTCATCAAACACGCAAGGCTCCTTCCATGGCAAGCTATATGTAGGGTTTCACCGTTGTCAGTGGCTACCTCCCATCCTCTCATTGGAAATGTTCAACGCACCCTGTCACGGCACGGCTATCCATCTGTCGGTTCTCAATCAGGCCAGAATAGAATCCAGTGATTCTTTTGCGTCTGTCACTAACGCCCCGCCTTCAGGAGTTTGAAGCACGTCACAGTCATCCAGTCATTGAATCCTACTCAGAATACCACAGACAAGGTTTAGACCTTCCGGATTCTCTTGAATGCCGCCATCAGTTCTAGCTTATACCACGAAGATTCCGATTAAAGAATCCAAGAGATAACTACTCAATCTAAGGTAGAACGGAGGTGGTTGTCAAGCACACGTTCATAGTTGAGAATGATGATGATTGTCACGGATCATCACATTCATCCGGATTAAGAACAAGTGTTATCTTAGAATGGAAGCAAGCATGATTGAATAAGAAACAGTAGTAATTGCATTAATCCATCAAGACACAGCAGAGCTCCTCACCCCCAACCATGGGGTTTAGAGACTCATGCTGTGGAAAGTACACAAAGAAACGTGTAAAAATGTCATGAGGTCATAAGGTACGGATACAATGTCAAAAGATCCTATTAATAGTAAAACTAGTCACCTAAGGTTTTACAGAAATGAGTAAATGACAGAAAAATCCACTTCCGGGCCCACTTGGTGTGTGCTTGGGCTGAGCAATGAAGCAATTTCGTGTAGAGACCTTTTCTGGAGTTAAACGCCAGCTTTCATGCCAGTTTGGGCGTTTAACTCCAAATTTTATGCCAGTTCCGGCGTTTAACGCTAGAATTTCTGAGGCCGAATTGCTACGCCGGTTTGGGCCATCAAATCTTGAGCAAAGTATGGACTATCATATATTGCTGGAAAGCCCAGGATGTCTACTTTCCAATGCCGTTGAGAGCGCGCCAATTGGGCTTCTGTAGCTCCAGAAAATCCACTTCGAGTGCAGGGAAGTCAGAATCCAACAGCATCTGCAGTCCTTTTCAGTCTCTGAATCAGATTTTTGCTCAGAACCTTCAATTTCAGTCAAAAAATACCTGAAATCACAGAAAAACACACAAACTCATAGTAAAGTCCAGAAAAGTAAATTTTAATTAAAAACTAATAAAAATATACTAAAAACTAACTAAATCATACTAAAAACATACTAAAAACAATGCCAAAAAGCGTATAAATTATCCGCTCATCAAACATCCAAGTATGACACTAAATTTCACATCATAAAAATTAGTAAGAACATCCAAGTATGACACTAAATTTCATGGTTCACTATCTTGAAGGACCAAATTAATATTTATTTTTTTATTCAAGGCCTAATTAATCTGAAGGCGAAAAATATAAGGATGGACCTAATAGTCACTTTATTTCATTTTTGACTACTTTATATCTTTTACTGACGTACATCCGGTTCTATTGGTTCAAGATTTTATTATTCTTCAAGACAAAAATAAACACTAATTAAACAATTTAATAACCTCTAGTCCTTGTGTAAGTTTGAAAGAACTATATAAAATAAACCTATCTATTGATCTAAACGATTAAATAAAGAATTTTATAATCGCAGTAATTATGTTTAAAAAGAGACAAAGTAGAGAAGTATAAACATATGTTTAATTATAAATTTTATAGGTTACTAATAATTAAGCTAACCCTTTTAGGTGTAACAGCATAAAAAAACAATAATAAATGACTTAAAAACATTTGCTATTAGACATAAATCAAAGAAACTTAAAATATAATTTAACGGAAAAAAATCAGACATGGATCAAATAGTTAAAGATATTATTATACCTGACAAAATAAAACTTGAACTCTGATTAACATTCTGGGACACCTCAAATAAATTTTCTAAAACATAAGAAGAAATAGAAACATTGAAAACATATAAAATAAACAGATCGATTATTATAAACACAAAGATTAAGTACAAAAACATAAAGAGAACAATAAAAATTACCCATATAATCATTCAAATTGAGGGCAGGCATCGAGGAATCAAGCACCTCTAAAGCATTACAAAATGAAGAAAAATTACAAACACTCACATAGATATAAAATCACTAAAAATTGGAGTAGAAAAGACTAAAAATATCATGAAAGTCAATTCAGTACTAACCTCTTGCATTTCGATGTTGACTTTGCTTTCGCTTTCTTTTTAAAGAATTTCGCCTATATTCTCTAGCACGAATAGAGTTATGAGACATCTGTGTTACTTGTACTAAAGAAAACAAGTGGTTGAAACATAAAAGCCAAGAAGTACGCCTGATTCAGTCCCAAAAACACATGCACATCATTAAGTTCCTATTAAGTTACTATAAGCAACAATTGGAAAAAAAAAGGAAGGGGGGAGGGAAAGGGATGGCTGGCAGCAAAAGTTGTCAAAGACACCAACAAAGAACTCATATAAACATTCACACCTCTGATAACGCATAAAATAAAAGAAATAGAGTATTATAATGAACAGCAATAACTAACCAACATAAAAAGATAAAGTTATACAACAATAAAGAGATACAAATAAGAACTGCTGCATTTCATTAAAACATTGATTGATAGTGATATAAACAATTACATATGCCTATCACCCCTATGATAAGGAGTATTCCAAAATATGACCACATATCCTAGTATGTAACATAAAGAGAGTACAACATTGAAAATGTGTCCAATCCCTAGCAGAGTCACTATTACAAAAAAAGGAGTTGAGAATAGACCAACTTGGCACATTACCCGAGCCAACACAGAAGGAAAACCCCTATATCTGACAGTCCTATTTGTTGGACACAATCCAAAAAAGTGAAATCAAAATAACATCCAGCCAGCATCATTACATGTCCACCTATTTGCAATCACAAGCCTTCCTAAATACTTATAGATATACAATACATAAAACACCTACACCTAGACACAGCAGCTCAATTCCACACCTTCAATCAAACTCCATTAACCTTGGCAACCTTCAACCCACGCCCATCTACATCAATAGCAGCCTCTTCAAATTTCGGATTCAAATTTCTCTTACCCTTGCAGGTGACAACATGATTCTCATGAATAAGCTTCTCTCCATATTGCGAAGATGCATCAACAACATGGGACAACACCTCCTATGACAAAGAAATAAAAAAAAGGCATTAAAGTGACTCAAGAATACAAAATACAGTTAGGAACACCACAGATAGGAATAAGAAGAAAAATTATTATCCATGAGTACCTGAGTTTCTTTTTCCACTGAGCTAAGCAATATATCGAGTTCAGCAGAAAGATCATCACTAACAGTATTATTGCTGGGTGTTTTCTCTTCTTTTCTATGTTCACCATCATTTAAGGCAACAAACTCAGTCACTCCAGAAACAGCAGCCTGTTTTCCAGCTAAAAAATCTATAAGAATCGGGGATTTACACAAAATCCCAGGACACTCACCAACATCTTTCTCACTTTTCATAAAAGTATCTGAAAACTCCTTCTTAATACCAACATCTCCTTTTCCATAAGGAACAGATTTGTGTAAATCATGCTCCTATTCATATGCCATAAGAGTTTAAAAATACATAAGAGCAGAACAGAAATTCACCACAGTAAGATACATAAATAAAAAATAAAAAATTAAGCATGAATTAACAAGATCTAAAAATATTTGTATGTATATCTAACCTATTTTGGAGTAGACTTGTCATCAGCGTCATAATCGGAAAGTTCAAACATCGCAATAATAGTGGAATCATCACAAATTCTCCTAACTCGGAAAGTCCCATAAAATGTATCATGTGGGACACCTTTGGTATCAACCTTGAGCAGCAACTTCTTTCCAATGAGCACTTGAAATATGGGAGGATAAGTATCCCCACATATAAGCTGTTTTGACAGTAATACATAAGAAATATAGTGTTTGAATAATAAATATGCCAAACCATAAACTGAACAACACATAAAAGAGAACTAAAAACATACACTTGCATCTCTTTGAACCTCAGTAAACAAGTCAGCACATGACTTCTTAAGCAAATAAGATGCCTCACGATCAAAGAGTAGGAAAATACCCTCCCCAGTATGATCTTCAACTGTTATTTTAATTTTAAATCTGCATAGAGAAAAAAATAAAAAGTACACCATCATTCAGCTAAATAGAATCAGGAAACCTTATTTTTATAAACAATCCAATCTACAATATGAGAAAATATTTTCAACAAATTTTTTAACCTTGGAGTCACATTAGTTATGTGCTTCAAACAAAAATCACAGTAATATGCACCATTTTGAGGATAGATACCCTTTCCACACACACAAGTAGAATACCACCAACCTCCATCCTCAACAATACCTTGAATTGCACCAAAGATGATAAAAGAACCCTCCTATCCAATGGGCATTTCAAAGTTAATTAACAGCATGAATGAAAAAACAGATCTGGAAGTTCTTGTTTGATTTTCTTTTTCGGTTCATTTGTGTATAAAAGAAACAGAAACACAACTAACTCAAAAGAAAACAACCTGACTGTTATCTTGAAGCTCTTCAATAGTGTATTTTCTAGTTAAACGCATGAAATCATCTTCCAATGAGAGAACTTTACCCTCATTTGCAATAAACAGCGGATGGGTACCATTGACACCTTGCTCAATCATACTAAAAAAAATCAATGCAAATACTTGTACTTGTTACTCCAGATAGCTTGTAAATAAAGAATACAATAAACATCAACTAAATAAAGCATGCTAACCTCTGCCTGAACTCAACAACTTCAGGAATATCAGGATTAAATAACATTTGAGTGGCATACATCACATTTTGAAGACCTACTTGACCTACACAACAACAAAGAAAGAGTCTAGCAAACTTTATTGGAGACAATACCTCTAGCAGCCATGAGATGTACAAAAAAAAATACCCCTAAAGAACTTGACTTTTGCAAGCTGAATCACCACAACAGGCTGCTCCACATAGCCAGAGACAAGAAAATGATTCACTTGATTAACATAATCCCCAAACAATGCACATCGCACTGTAAGACTGAAACTCAAAAGATAACAAAGAATAAAACAGAAAATAAGCAAAAGAAATCATTAAAAGATAAAGAGAAAGCAGCAGAAAATAACTCAATGAATATACTCTTTCGAAGTTAATTCCAATGCAATCATTTTCACAATTTTCCCCTCTTTTGCATATTCTTTCTCTTCTCCGACTGAAGTTAAATGACCAATGACATCTATTCCAAATAAACACAATCTATTAACTATTCAAATGATTTGTTAAAAAAATTTCAATAACAGAAAAGCAAGAAGTTATACACACCAACTAAGAAATCATAATCTTGGGTCATGTTCAACAGCTCAGAAAAAGGAAACATGTTGAAACAAGTCTTAGGGATTACATCTTCATCAACAGCTACAACAGTGGTTCGGTGAAGGAAAACCAATTTGAATTCATGAGAAGTTGCTCTATAACTACCATGATTTGACACAACAGTAAAATATGCCATTCTATAAACTTGTCCTTCAACTATATGATCCCTAAACCTATTAAGCAGTGGTTTCTTGACTGTAGTTTGTATTTTTCCACACTAGAAATGGAACAAAAGAACAAAATCAGAATAATCAAACACATAATGTAAAGTTGAAAACTTAAAAAAACAACAAGTAAGACCATATTTAAAAGAGAAGCTAATAGGGGCTAACATGCTCATCAAGGAGAATCATCTCCATTGAGTTAGGAACCTCATGGTTACCAAAAGAGGGTACAACCCAAAGCCTTAGAACCCTAACTTTCAGCCTCCAAGCCTCTCTAGGAGGATGCATCTTAGAAATCATATCAAATGGAGGAGGCATTGCAATAAAAAGAAAGGAAATAAAATGAGTTGATGAAATAGATCAAAATGTAAACAGTAAATTTTTGAGATAAATAAATATAACTTAGGAGGAAATACAACACAGCAGAATGTTTGTGCATTCAATGTGCTTCACCCACATTCCTTTTATAGAAAAAATTCAGGACACAATGTCACATTTTTTAATTCAAATTCAGGAGGGAAATGGAGGGTAATTGAGTTGAATCACCATATTTTTCATTTAATGAGTAAGAAGCAATGATTCATTTCATATCAATCACATCACAACTCACCAAACAGATGGGATAGAAAGCACAAACCTTTATAAAAATTCCCATATTCTCATCTCCATTCAATGGCACATACACAACTAATCATAGGAGCAAAAGCTGAAACAACACAAAAGCAAGAAAAATAATTGATAATTTTGAGATATAAAAAGATAGGGACCAGAAATTGATATATCACACCACAACTACTATACTGCAGCTACATGTCATTAGGCCATAGCAAATGCAGTCAGCAACTACACCAAACAATGATTCTAGTGATGGCAATCAGAGTTGGTAAATGTGTTAGGTAGGGATACAATTGAAACAACAGATAAATGGGAACAAAAGTATAGACAAACATGAATAGAAACATGTCAATCACATCAACATTCATGAAATAGATGATAATGAAAGCTGATACATTCATCATGATACCCAAATTTTCAATTTCCAATAAAGAATATATAGCACAACCTTATTATGTGTGGAGAACACTTTTTCATGGGAAGACCAGCGGCTGGATAGTTTTTTCTTTGGCTAGGGACATGTGCTAGTTAGACAAATAATAGCATGAACACATTTTACTCAACCAAGGACATTTTTTTCTCAAGGAACGTGTTAACCTGAGGCCAAGTAGCTATATCTCCATCTAACAGCTGAAGAATAAAACAGAATTAAAACAACCAAGAGATAAATCTAATCCAATTCAGTTGAATCTGAAAAAAAAAACAAATAAACAAAAGGTTACACATCATTTTTTGTGAATCACATAACCACTCATGAATAGATTAGGTACAATGAGGAAAAAGCTATGAATCAATTCATATCAATCACATCAGTAATCACCAAATAGGTTTGATAGAAAGTCCATACCTTCATAGGCATTCCAACATTCTCATCTCCATTCAATAGCATAGAGACAACTAATCATAGAACCAAAACCGGAACCAACACAAAAACAGGAAAAACAAATGAAACTTTGAAGAAATCAAGAAATAGGGACCAGAAATTGTGAGTTAGAATATATTGGTTAGGTCAGGATACATTCAAACCAACAGATGAGTGGGGAAAAAATAGCAAAATGATACAATCTTAATCTACGAAAGCCAAATCCATTGGGAATGACATCTCAAATTCAGGAGAAAGACCCCATTTCTTTTCAAGAGGTGAAATAGCAAATAATTTTTACATAAATAATTTAAAAAAAATGAGAATCAAATTGAGTTGAATAACCAAATCTTTCATTCAATGAGAAAAAAGCTATATATAAATTCATAACAATCATATCACAAGTAAGAAAATAGGGTTGATACAAAGCCCATACTTTCATACGCATTCTGACATGATCATCTCCATTTAATAGCATATAGACAACTAATGATAGCAGCAAAAGCTGAACCAAGAGAAAAACAGGAAAAAGAAGTGAACTTTTCAAGAAAAAAAATAGGGACCAAAAATTAAGATTTCACACCACTACTACTACAATGTAGCTACATGTCATTCGAGAAAAGGAAACGCAGTCACCAACTACCCCAAATAATGATTCTAGTCCTGCCAATGAAAGTTAGTAAATGTCCTGCGTAGCAATAAATTGGAGAAAAGAGATAAATGGGGACAAAAGTATACACAAACATTAATATAAAAGCTGTCAATCACATCAACATCCACGAAAAGGATGAGACTGAAAGCTCATACCTTGATAACGATTCCAAAATTTTAAATTTCCAAGAATATATAGCACAACCTTATTACATATGGAAAACACATTTTGATGGGAAAATCAATTTATATCAATCACATCACTACTCACCAAATAGGTTTGATAGAAAGCCCATACCTTCATAGGCATTCTCACATGGTCATCTCCATTGAATAGCATATAGACAACTAATCATAGGATCAAAAACCTAAGCAACACAAAAGCAAGAAAAACAAGTGAAACTTTAAAAAAATCAAGAAATAGCGACCAGAAATTGAGATATGACACAATACCTACTACAGTGCACCTAGAACTCATAAGAACATAAGGAAGGCAATAATCAACTATCCCAAAAAATGATTCTACTGATAACAATCAGAGTTGCTATAAATTGGTAAGGTAAGGAAAAACTCAAACCAGCAGATGACTGGGGAAAAAATTATACACAAAGATAAGTACAAATCTGTCAATGACATCAACATTCATGGTATAGATGAGATTGAAACCTCATATGCTGATAATGACTCCAAAATTTCGAATTTCCAATGAATAATACAGAGCACAACCTCATTATGTATCCAGACCACATTTTCATGCGAATATAACATCAAACATAGATAAGGGGACGTGTTTCAGAACACAGATAATAGTATAAAAAGTCTAGGAATTTGTTGAATATAAACAAAGTAAAGAATTAAAAATATATTCATGAAAAAAACAAAAATACATGCAACAAACAATTCAACAGATAACAAATGCAGATCTGATAATGAGTTAAAACTGAAACTTAACAGCAACTACAAAAAATTCTAAGCAAGAACATGAACCGACCAAAAAATTGAATAACCAAATCTTTCATTTAATGAGGAAAAAGCTATGAATCAATTCATATCAATGACATCACCACTAACCAAATAGGTTAGATAGAAAGTCCATACCTTGATAGGCATTCCTACATTCTCATCTCCATCCAATGGCACATAGACAACTAATGATAGCAGCAAAAGCTGAACCACCACAAAAACAGGAAAAAGAAGTAAACTTTTGGAGAAATTAAAAAATAGGGACCAAATATTAACATTTCACACCACAACTACTACAATGCAGCTACATGTCATTCGAGAAAAGGGAAGGCAGTCACCAACTACCCCAAATAATGATTCTAGTGCTGGCAATGAGAGTTAGTAAATGTATTAGGTAGCAATAAATTGGAGACAATAGATAAATAGAAGCAAAAGTAATCTTATGAGATAAACCTGAACCAACAGAAAAAAAGGAAGAACAAGTGAAGCTCTCAAGAAATCAAGCAATACACACCATAAATTGAGATATGAGACCATATCTACTACAGTGCAGCTACACCTCATAAGATCATAGGGAAGACAATAATCAACTACCCTAAACAATGATTCTACTCATCACAATCAGAGTTGGTAAATGTGTTAGGTAAGGATACATTCAAAACAGCAGATGAGTGGGGAAAAAAAGTTTAGATATAAATAAAAAAAATCTCAAAATGACATCAACACTCATGAAAGGGATGAGATTCAAACCTTAGACCTTGTTACAGATGCCCAAATCTCGGATTCCCAATAAAGAATATACAGAACAACCTTATTATGTATCCAAACCACACTTTTATGTGAACATTACATCAAACATAGAGAACAGAACATGTTTCTCAAAACAGAAAACAGTTAAAAAACTCAAGCGATTTGTCGAATGTAATAAAAGTAATAAATCATAAATATATTCATGAAAAACACAAAACATATACAACAAACAATTCAACACGTACGAAAAGGAGATTTGATAATAAGTTCAAATTGAGGGTAACAGCAACACCCAAAAAAATCTAACCAACAACATGAACCCACAAAGAAAACAAGTAACATACAGAATTTGCAAATTACAAATTTCAGGAACCCTAGACAATAACATGTGGATTAAAAATTGAACAAATACCAAAACGATGACAATTTGCAAGATTAGGAATTTCACAAACCCTAGAAAAGAAATTATCGATTAACCATAGAACATATACAAAAAATGATCAGAATTTGCACAATCAGGGATTTTAGGAACCGTACACAATAAAACCTAGATCAATCGTCGAACCGATGACAAAATTCATCACAAATATCGACAGAATCAAGGAAAAGAAAAAGGACCAAGAGTATAATAGGTTTCCATGAACCTGGTTGATTGATCTGAGATCTTCAATCTTACCGGGAATTTGGGAAATCAGTAACCCAGATGAACGGCGACGAACAAACTTCTAGGAGAACACAGCTCGTAGACAAAGTTTCGTACCGCAGACGAAATGAAATTTGAAGAAGAAAGCAAAGCTGCTAGGGTTCAACGAAATCATTACCTATTCAAGCAGATCCATGAAGAGGGAAGGTTGGCTCAGTGATTCGGTGAAAAGGAAGCGACTTTGCGTGAGAGAGAAGGTGAAAGGGATGGCTGACGACTACTGACACAGGAGCACATGCATCCGTGAACGCGAGGAGCCAGATGGATCAGGTGCCACAGTGGAAGAGAGGCGCCACCTGGGAGTGGAACCGGCGTGGAGTGCGGGGAGCTCTCCAGCTCGGAGATGAAACCACGGCTTACTAGTGTATAATGATACAACATATTAGTGAATACTTAATAATAGGTTCCTATTGATGGAGCCTCCTCTACAAGATTCCTGCCAAATCAAAGGGCTTGTCCTTCTTGAAATAGTTGTCCTCATTTTCATCTGCCACTTCCATGTATAAAATCAATAAGGGCTTTGTTCGTACCTAGAGGTTGATACGAGTTTATGAGTTATCGAGACTTCAAGATGAATTGTTCTCATACCAAGCTGGGAAGGAAACATACAAAGCCACTCTAAAACTTAAGTCATTAATACGCTTAGTATGGATAAAAATGGGTCTTACCTGCTTTTGGAGTCCCTGTTTTATATCTTTTTAATATCCGTTAAACATTTATTGTTTTGAATATACATTTTATTTCCTATGACCATTTTGCCAATTTAATATTCTATTGGTACGTTATGCATGTTCTTTGCATGATATCGATAACGTATGAATCCATGTAATTGGATTCTTGATGCTTATTCTTGTCCAGAACAGTGCCCCAACTTAGACCTCTTGACTTACAACTTGTCAAGTGTACCCAAATTTTAATGGACTAGGCCCACTTAAGTTTTCTCTTTCTTTTTTTTTTCTTTTTGGACTTTGTAGCGCCAACAAATTCTTTGAAAAACCTTTCGATTTTTCCTGAGCGATTTTAACTCTTCTTGATTTCTGAACCGTCGTCTACTCTTTCCTCATTAATCAATGTCACATTTGTTTTTTTTTTCTAAAAGGAACTCCATTTTACTTCACTTACCATTTTCAACATTCTTCTGAAAATCTTGCTCTATCTTTGAAGAGCAAAAGCCATTTCTTCTTCACTTCTCTTGAATCTTCTGGGTGTTTAACTTCTCACTCCACTCCTCTCTCGCGGTTACCATCTTTCATTCAAGTAAATAATTCTTCTCTTTCTCTCTTCTTTGTTTTTGCTCTGTTGTCTTGAGTTTTGCAAAAAATGAAAATTTTACTGCTCCTTAGGGGTGGCAATATGTACCCTACTCGCGGGTACCCAACCAAACCCCACCTTGTCGAGTAGAGTTCTCGTGCGGGTCGGGTAGGGTACAGGTTGAGCCTCAACTCTACCTGACCAACCCACACTCTATATATGTATATGTTATATATTTATATAAAAATATGTTTTAAGTGGATGTTGAACCAAAGACCTCTCACTAAATGCAAAAGATCCTTAGCCACTAAAAGAAAATTATTAATTGATAATTTAATATTTTTTTTTACATAAAAGTCAATTCTATTTTAAATTATTATCAAGTTATATAATAATATTGTATCTTTTTTGTAACCCGTGTGTAGGATCGAGTACCCGCGGGTTAAGAGCAGGTAAGGTTAGGGTTGAAATATTCTCAACTCGCGGGTAGGGTTAGGGTTGGACCTAAACCCTACCCTACCCATTGCCACCCCTACAGTGCTCCTGCCTGTGTGTATTTGAAATGCGACATTCCTTATATTCGTCATTTTTATTTTTTTGAATGATTGAGAAGTTGAATCGCTTTAGTGGAGGTACCACATTGTTTAGCCTTTTTCCTTACTTAGGGTACAAACAATTTATAAGGTTTTTTCCATTCTTTCTAAAGCTTGTAGATGCTTTATGTTAGGAATAAAGAATTTTTTCCTTATAGGAAAAGAGAAATTTTCCTTCTGTGACATAGCGGTGGTGTCCTTGTAGGTATATTAAGATGTCAAGAAAAAAGGTGATAGCTTCTTGTGAGCGAGTTGGGATGTCATCTTTTAAGCCAGCTCCATGTCCTATTCCAGTTCGACAAGCTGATCCCTATTCTTGGATTTCTGAAGAAGTGAAATCCACTCCTTCCACCGTTACCCAGGACGAGCTAGAAGTTTTGCGAGAAGCTGAGGTTATCTTCCATTTCGATATGGGGAACCTATATGTACTTACTGTTCCCCATCGGAATAACTGCCTTCGCCACTATAACCATCATGTGGGCTCCCTTCCTAATTGGCTATGGATGTACGAGACGTTGTTCACATGTCTCGGGGTCCGCCTTCCATTTTCTGATTTTCAACAGGATATCTTGAGTTATATCGGATGTGCTCCTTCACAGCTGCATCCAAATTCTTGGGCTATCATCTAAGATTTTGAGTTGTTGTGCTCTTTTTTAGGATTGAGTGCCTGTTATAAGGTCTTTTTCTATTTTTTTACTTTGACGACGCCTTTCAGTGCTCAATGTCACGGGTTTATCTCCTTTCGAGGTATCCAAAATAGGAGAATTTTCACTCTTTCTGAAGAATCCTATCAAGGTTTTAAAGAGAAGTTTTTAACATTGAGAGAGTAGAGGCAACCACACCTTTTTCCATAACTTTAAAGGATGAAAAAAGGTTTAATTTGTATTACAACTTTAATGTTTCGTCCCTTAAGATCCAATTGCAATGTGTCAATGCTTCTGAGTTTGCGAGTACTCAAATGCTCTTAAAACTCTGGAATGAACATCCTTAAGAGTCTTTGGACTCTTCTGGCTAATGGGCATGCAGCTCGGAATACCATTAGTAAGTATTTTATATATTTGTTTCATTTCTGCTTTTACGACCTCCTGTTTTGGTGATCTCATACCCCCCTTTTTACAATTGACATGGTCGAAGGCTTAGAGGCTATTATAGCGATGAGGAAAAGGTTAACTTCTTTTAATGCTAACATTTTTGCTAACTCGGACAGTGGTGATAGAGTTTCTTATCCTGCCACGCTAAGTAACATCTAACCTCCATCAAAGGTTGGTCCTGATGTCCATAATATCGAGGACATTCTCCCCCAAATTCCCCCATCTAGAAAAAATAAAATAGAGGAAAAAGTCCTGCTAAAGTAGCTGAAATTCCTCCTCTGACTTTCTTTGGATGTATTTTGAAAAAGGAATTCCAAGCTCCTGAATTTGTTGATGAGTACCTCCTGATTGAGATGACTAAATCGGGTCTAGCTAAACTTCCTCTTGAAGAAATTTTGCCTCGAATTTAGAGAATGCTACTTCGTTCAACCACCTATATTAAGGATGTCGAGAAGGAGATTGTTATCTTCTGATCTAAAGTGTCAGAACATGAGAAAGAGCAAAAGGAAGAGAGGTCGGAGGCTCAAAATTTAAATGAATCTATGAAAATTCTTAAGGAAGAGAAACAAAGCCTGCAAACCAAGGTTGAGACCCTGGAAGAAGCAAAGAAGACTTCCAACGTTCGGGAAGGAAATTATGAGAAACAAATTTCAGAGCTTATACAGCAAATTGATGATCTCTCCACCTCAATTAAAAGAGCCGAACGGGTTGTTTTCGATATCGAGAAGAACATGCTTGACCAAATCATACTTATAGCGACCAACTTGGACGTCTCCAAAGTGGGTGCTTTTAAGAAAGTGGTAGATGAAAAATAGTTGATGTAATTTAATTTCTATTTGTGAAATTTTCCAATTATGTTTACTTAGCTTCTTCGGGACTTTACTTAGGTGTAACCGATCCTCTACTTATGCCATTATTTTATTTAAGTGCCTTTATTGCGCTCTCTTTCTTACTATTTTTCCGGCTTGAGCTGTCATCAATACTTTACCAATGATTCAACTTTTTATCATTTCATACAATTGAATAGGAATTACATAACAATTAGTAAAACAAATTTTATTATGAATGATTTGAATACAAGAAGTTCACATTGAGGCTTCGTCTTTTTTTTATAGAAAGAAACATTTTTTAATTATAGGAAAGCCGAACGGCACTTACAAATATCAAAGAAATATCAATTCTACATAGATGACAAGAAGATAAATATCCTATGTCTTGAACTATAATCTGATAGTAAAACCAATATTCGATTACTAAAAATCTTAAAAAGTAAAAACAAAGACCGAACAAAGTCTCTTTTATTTTCATATCTACACACATGTGCTGCAAGCTAATAAAATATATCTTCTTCTTCTCCATATATATCTGAATATTTTCTGATTCTAAAAATTTTTCTATAACCAAAACTATTTCTTTGTAGAGTTTTCCTTCTAGATCTAAAAATATCAGCAACATTAAAATACCATCAGCAACCATAAAGGGAACCAAAACACCACCACAAAAAAAGGGGGAAAAATCACAAATGGGTTATAAGATCAGGAACACAGAGCTAAACTCAGGTCCTAAGGAAGGTTATTTTACATCTAGATTTGGATCTCAAATCTAAATCTCTGAAAGAAAAGTAGAAAAAAAACCAAGAAACAGAAATCAAAGAGAAAGAAGATAAAAGAGAAGAAGATAAAGTGGCGACAGAGCGGTGTGGGCGGAGGCGGAAGAAAAACAGGAGACAGAGGAGAAGGAAAAAAGGGGAGAAAGAAGGGGAGACAAAAAGGGAGAAAAGGTTAAAGGAGACAGGAGCATAGGAGGGCCACCACGGCGATAGGGGCCCTTAAGAGAGTTTTGCAGTTTTACCTCAACGGGAGAGAGAAAGAGGAGCTGCACTAGGGTTTTTGAGAATAACTTATCGCACAGTTTCAAGATAGAAGAATATCGAAGTCCTTTCGACTTTTTTACCATTGCCTTCTGTCTTTGCAATTGTTTGCATCTATTTATTATCGAATTTCACATTGAGGCCTCGTTAAAAGCCTATATTAATTGAAAAATAGTGCCTTTTATTCAAAAGTATTTAAAGGTAATTCTTGATATGGGAGATCTATAAGGGTAATACCTTTTTAGTGGACAGCATTCCACGTTCTTAGGATCTCAAGACCATCTAAACTATCCAATTTATAGGTCCCTTTCCCTAAGACTTCCTTGATTATGAAATGTCATTTCCATGTCTGAGCTAACTTCCCTTGAGTTCCTGCTGTACTGGCATCAGCCTGCCTCCACACTAGATCACCAACTCGAAAACTCCTAGACTTAACATTGGTGTTGTATCTTTTTGCAATCTTTTGCTCCAGTGCCTGCTTAACTAAGTTAGATGTAGATCTTACCTCATCAATAAGATCCAGTTCAACGTGATTTTTGGTATTCCCGAAGAGTAGCCTTGGGTTGGGTTCTCTGACTTATACCAGTATTACTACTTCTTCCCCCTAGGTAACTCAGAAAGGAGTTTCTCTTGTAGAAGACTGGGGGTGCTACGATAAGACCACAGCACCGACCATATCTCATCAACCCATGATCTTGGAAGTTGTCTAATCTCTTCTTCAACCTTTTAAGGATTATCTTATTCGTAGCTTCAACCTGCCCATTAGCTTAAGGGTGCTCTATTGAGACAAACACCTAGTGTATTCCTAAACTGCTTAGGAACTCATGAAACTTAGAGTAAGTAAACTAAGTCCCGTTGTCAGTTACTATTGTCTCGAAAATTCCAAACCTCGTTAAGACATCCCTCCATATAAACTTTCATCATTGGGACGTTATTATCTTTGACAGATGTATAGCTTCGATCCACTTAGTGAAATCATCGATTTTCAGTATAAGAAACTTCACATGGCCAGGTCCTTGGGGAAAAGGACCCAACAGGTCTACCCCTCAGTTTGCAAAAGGTCTCGTCAGTATCACAGAAACGAGTTCTTATGGTGGAGCTTGATGAATATTGCTATGGATCTAGTACTTCTTCACATAATCCATTGCATCTTTAATGATGGTGGGTCAGTAGTACCCAGCTCTTACAACTTTTATGCTAACGACCTCCTTCACATGGTGTCTACAGCATCTTTCATGTATACCATCTCCTACCCCTTCTAAATTCATTCGTGCCTCGAAGGTATTTATATGCTCCTGAGGATCGGACTTCCCCTCATACTTAAGATTTGTCGGTTTGTCGAAGTGTTTAAGCAATCTGACATGGAAGACGTGTGAGGCAAATGGGATTTGTCCCTTGATTACATGTTCCCTGAATCCCTATATCGTTTAGGACTCAGGATCTTGTTCGAAATCGTTTTCCTTTTGGACTGGGTAGACTAGGAATGGAATTGTCCTTGCCTCTTATAATCTTGATGTACTTCCTCCAGTCGAGGTGATCGTCATCATGTTTGCTAATGATCATCTTCATGTCAGTAGCCTTGGGATCTCTCTGAAGTCTTCCTATCCTGGCTATTTCATCGATTTCTGGTTGTATGACTTCGGGATCGGGATCGGGATCGCCGTGATTGTGAATGTTCTTCTAGCTTACATCCTAACTCCTACATCTTACACTGTATTTCTTGCATCTTATGACGCATTTCTTGTATTGCATGGGCATAATCTACCGGTCCTATACCGACGATGCGGCGAGCTCCAATATTGTGCTCAAACCCTGGGGGCACTTGATGTTCTTCGGTGGAATTGGAGTTAGTCTCACGACCATCCTCGTGGTGCGGTTCCTTGTGAGGTGTGTTTTTGTCAATGGTGGATTGAATTTTGTGATCAGCCATAGTATGAAATAATTTTAGGGTCTCCATAGATGGTGTCAATGTTCATAACTAGAGGTTAATATGAGTTTATGAGTTATCGAGACTCCGAGATGGATTGTTTTCACACTAGGCTGGAATGGCAACCTGCAAAGGCACTTCAAAACTTAAGTTAGTAGTGCGCTTAGTAGGGATAAAAACTGTGTGTCTTACCTACTTTTGGAGTCCCCGTTTTATATCTCTCTTTAGTATTCGTTAAATATTTATTACTTTGAATATATGTTTTATTCCGTTTTGCCGTATTGTCGATTTAATAATCTATTGGTACATTATCCATATTCTTTGCGTGATGTCCGTAACGTATGAATCTGTGTAATTAGATTCTTGATGCTTATTCTTGTCCAAAACAGCCTTCTACATCAAAATAATTGCCTTAGTGTTTTGTTTGTTAATATGGCATAGCCACAATAGCAACTACTTTAATGTAATCACAAAAAAATCTCCGACCATGTAATGAAACTTACCACATACACAACTCGTCAGACGTTAGATTCGATAGTTACGAGCCCCAATTGAGTTGGAATGAGAGGAAATACCCTCAAATTATGATAGTATTGTCATCTCCATTTTTTAATTCATGTAATAGTACAACTTAAATTGTTTATTTCCTTAGATTTTTATGGTTTCAGCACCACTATTAAACATGGGGGCTTTTTTATATAAATAAATAAGAGAAATACATTATTTATCGAAATACGCACCAAGAAAAATGCTTCTAGAAATACATAGGACCAAGTCAGGGAGGGCATCCACGAAATGGAGTTGCACTCCAATCCCTGTCCGGCGCCCATGAAATGGATCTGACAGCCGCAGGAGGCATATCAGGGTCGGCGACCACGAAAGGGGGGGAACCAAACAAAGAAGGAAGGGACAAAAACCATAGTACACCAACTCCTGTTTCTAAATTTTCTCAATTGATAATCTCTCTGGCCTAAAATTGGCCACTTTTTCCACAAAGACTCAAACTTGAGCAACAAATTCAACTTCTTTCTTTCTTATAGCTATTTTTTTTTTGTCTCTATGTTGAAAGCTCCAGATAAGTAAGCTGAATATAAAGTTTGAAAATTTTCAAGGAATCTTTTTACAAGGTTCAAGTTTTCAAATCTGGGTTTTGCTCATTTGTCCTTATCTTCCTGAGTTGCAAATTCTTTGTTCCTCTCAGGGTCTTCAATTTTCTGGGCTTCTAATGGTTTGAGGCTTTTGAGAAGATAGTTATGGAGGTTGGGTGAAATGGGTGGTGGAGGGTGGTTTTGGAAATGGGTTTTCCTTTTTAATGAATGCATTGTTACTACACTGTTATCACTTGTAACTTCATGATTGTTAGGTTAAAGGAGGGAAGTGAAACTTGAAGGCGAATTGCTTGAGTACTATGGTTTGAAGGAGCAGGAATCAAACATTGCAGATTTACAAGGGCAGTTATAAAATAAGATGGTGGAAATATATATGCTTAATGTAACCATTGATTCCTTGTTGGAAGAGAGGAAAAAGCTACAAGAAGAGCTCGTAGACCGAGCTTCAGCTAGGGACGAACTTGAGGTGGCTAGAAGCAAGATCAATTTGCAGATGCCGCCGGCGAGATGGACCCAATTCGCTGTCGCTGCCCCTGATGTGGTCCAACTCGTGTGCACCAGGACTGAGATGTTCCATTTCGTGCATGCCAGGAGCGACTTGGGGAGCTGCATGCCTTCTGTTGCTTGTCAAGCCTATTTCGTGGTCGCCGGATCCGGATTGGAGTGCAACTCCATTTTGCGGGAGTCCCCCTGAATTGGCCCTGCATATTTGGGAAAATATTTCTTCTGCTGTGTATTTTGGTAAATAAATTTTTTTATATTATTTATATAAAAAAGCCTAAATATGGATATCCAAAAGAGGTTAAAAAATTTTGATATGGAAATAAAATGAGTGATATATTTTAATATGGTAATTTTTTGTGTTTTTTAAAATTGGGGGAGTACACAAATCGAACCCTCCGATTTGTGTTTAAAAAGTTAAAAAAATTCAGAGTACACAAATCGGAGGGTCCGATTTGTGTTAAAAAATTTGAAAAATTCAGAGTACACAAATCGGACCATGCGAGTTGTTTGATTTTAAAATTTTGCTTAACAAATCGCATGGTCCGACTTGTGGGTAGACAAATATGAATTTCGGAAGCTAGAAAACGGACCCTCCGAATTGTTTGTTGTTATCAATTTTTTTATGAAAGGAAGAACTCGCATGGTCCGAGTTCTATTCACTAACACCACATGACTGTAAAGCACCTAGATTCCTCACATCTGAGTCTAACACCACTTTTTCCTCCATATTCAAATTAAAAAGTGTCCAAAAGAAGGATTCATATATGCTTTTCAAATTGAGACAAAATCCAAGCAAAATAGAACACAAACATACTTGTAGAATGTTTTGCTTGTGTTTCTTTTTTTCATATTTTTAGTATTGTTATTTTTGGGATTTCATAAAAAATAATAAAAACAATATTTTTTATTAATAAAATCACGTTTTGAATTTCATTTCCTATTTTTATATTTTTTATAAAATTATAAAATAAAAATATTAAAAATAAGAATACAACCAGTCATAAATTATTCACAAACTTTTTTCACATTCCCTCTCATTGTCTTTTCTTTACCAAATGCATTTTTAGTGATTTAATTTCTTATAATATGTATATGATGGCGTCTGATTTAATGCTCTTTGAAGTTTTGGAGTATTAAAACTTCCTTTAAAAAGTTAAACAAAAGTTAACACTTATATTTATTTTTTGTCTTTTTTATTTAAAACTTGTTTGGACTAAGATTATTATTTCGATTTGTGCCATTTTAAGTCCGTTATATTTTTGGATTAATATTCTCATATTAAATTATTATAATAAAAAATTATTATAACATTATTATAAAAGGTTTAAAAAACTGAAAAGTCAAACATATTTTTTGGTATTAATTTTAAAAGACTAAAATATTTTTTAAGATTAAAGTTATTTTATTTGAATTTTAAAATTTAATTTAATTTTAAAAAGAACAAAACTAAAAAACTTATATTTAAATTTAAAAAGATAAAATTATCTTTTTTAAAGATTAATTTTAAAATTATAAAATATTTATTTAAATATTAATAAAAAGACAAAATTATCTTTTTGGTATTGACGTTGTTTAAATGCATCAAAAAACTAAAAATTTAAATAATAAAATTATTTTAGAATTAGATTTTTTTAAATGAATTAAAAAATATAATTTTAAATTTTAATTTATCAAATACTCTTATAGATAATTTTATAAAGTCAAAAATGTCCTTATAAAAATTAAGGACCGACTTACAAACTCGAAAAACAGATTATATAACTTTTATCTAACCTTAATTTCACTTCAATTATCATTCGGCTTTTTTTTATTCATATTTTTTTGTTGTAGAAAATTTTTTTCTTTTATTTAAAAATCTAATTTTAATTTGGATTGATATCATTTAATAAATTTATAATGTTAAAATTTAAATTTAAATTTAAAAGACTAAAATGCACTTTTTATATAATTTTAAATGATAAAAATACTTTTTAAATAATTAAAGTTATTTTATTAAATTAAAAAATAAAAATTTGAATTTGAATTTTTTTTCTTTAGTAACTAATTAAAAGAAACAACACAGAAATGTGAATTTGAATTTAATTAATAGAACCAAATATATTATTTAGTATTAAGTTTAAATATTAAGATTTTTTTTAGGATTAGATTACTTAAACGAGTTAGAAAGTAAAATTTTAAATTTTAATTTAGAACACTAAAATAGAAGAAAAATTAGAAGACTAGAACAATTAAAACAGGAGAACAACAGAGAAGTACAACAGCATCACCACTCACACCACATGGGAGAAGTAGGCAGCGAGTGAGGCGAAGTGCCTCCGAGACGGCGGCGACGCGATGATAGAAACGATGAAGGAGATACGACGTTGAACGAGACGCCAGTGACAGTGATGATGGATTTGGTTAGAAATGAGATTTGAGAAAGAGAGCTATGAGGTAAAATAAATACAAAGAATTTTTTTAATTTAAAGCAGAAGAAGTAAAATAAATATAAGGAAAATAATAAAAATTTTAACTGCGAAAAACTAATTTAAAAATATTTAAAAATAAAAATATATGGAGTATTGATTTATTAAATAATTAAAGACTTTATAGACTATCGATTCACCAAATTATTAGGGAGTATTGTAAACATAGTCATATTAAAAATAATACGAGTATATTAATTTTTTTAATTTATAATTAATGATTTTAAATAGTTTTTTTTTAAACTGAATAAATATAATTAATTATATAAGTATAATAATATCAATACGTTTATTTTTATCAAATTAAATTAAGCTATTAATTAAATTATATTTATTTAAAAAAAATTTATAATTTTAATTTAAAAATTTTATAATTTTAAATTTTAAATTATGTGAATAAAATTAGATTAATTAAAAATAAAAATATACCAGTACGATTTAGATCGTACTGTAATAAATTTATGAAATTCTAAAATAAAATAAATCTTAAAAGATAAAAATAAAAAAAATGTTATGGGAAACAATAATTTTTTTATTTTATTTCAGTAAAAAAATTAACACTAATAAAATACTAAACTTAAAAAAACGTTGCTTAATAAATAAATAAAGATGAGAGATTAATATTTTATGATTATTTATATTTTTTATTTAAAAGTATAATTTTAAGTTAGTGTTAATTTTTTAAATATTAATTTTTTTTAAAAATATAATTTTTTGATATTAATTATTTAATGATATTATCAATATATAATAAAAGTTCTATTAATAAAATATTTTTTAAAATATTGTGCCAATACAAATTATAATATTAATAATATAAAAAAAATTTTAAAACTCCAAACAATATAAAAATATTGTAACATCCACCATGTATGATAACCCACTTGACTTGTCTTAAAATGGAGATTAATCACTGTTTGTCAAAGATAAACACGTTTTGGGAAAAAGAAAAGGGAGAATATATTTGGTTCTCTTCCATGGATAAGGCAAAAGCTGAAAAGCCGGTCCAAAGAAGGAAGAATGTAACAAAGTGTCTTCTCTTTTTCTTATTGCAAAACAAATGTCTTTTACGATGCGGATAAAAAGTAGCGTATACGTGGCTAACTATTACCGGCTTTAAAAATTCTGATTCTCGTAAAAGGTAAAAAAGGGAACGTAAAATAATTGACATAAAATGTTTGGTTCGGTAGAGAGTAGAGACTTTGGTATGGGTGACAAAGCCGGTCGGTCCATTTCAATCCACCCCATTTCGTCTAAGTTTGTTTCATAAACGGGACAGGCTGTTTCGTCCCATTAACTAAAATAGGTTTAAAATATTAGTCTATTTTATTTTATGGCGGATTAGTGAGTTGGTGGACTAGTCCGTTTGACTCTATTTTTTTTTACAAAATAAAATTCATTAAAATTAATCAAAAAATAATAATTAAAAAATTAAATACAAATAAAAAATAGTTAAATTATAATATAATTTTTTTATTATTATTTTTTTATTTTTAATTTTAATAAAATTATTTAAAATAATATTTATCAATAGAATCATCTTTATTTTAAAAATAAGTCACATAATTTGAGCGTATATACAAAATTGTAAAATAAAATAAATAAAATTAATAACTAAAGGAAGAATGAAAACAAAAAATGAAAAAAAAGTGTTTAAAAATTTTATAATTATTAATTTTATAATAGTAATCACTATTTTATTTAATAAAAAAAGAAAAATAAAATCTTCGGACCGGCGGACCGGCCCATCCCGCCCCGCCAATTTGGCGGTGCGGGTTTGAGGAGTTTTTTTAATTTGACGGGCTCTAAATCCTAACCCAACCCGCTTTTTTAGCGGGTTTAGCAAATCGATCCGATTGGTTCGACCTGTTTTGCCACACCTAAATTTTGGCATAGTGATAATTTCTTTGTCTTATGAGCAACCAAACCACACCTGAATTTGAATAGGAATATTAAAAAGTGTTGTGCGTGAAAGTATATCAATATTTTGAAAATCGAATCGGACCAGCTAATAAAGCTGGTCTGACTGAAAATTATTTGCCTCTTCAGTTCAGCTCATTAAAAAATTTGTCAATCTAAAATCTATTGAAGAATTGTTAAATTAGTTAGTTGGATTGAATTGAAGTCCGGTTAGTTTTTTCTATCTTGTCCTAAATGATATTGTTTGAGATTTATAGGAAAAAATAAAAATTGAAAAAGAAAAAAAAAACCCTCACGAACCTTCTTTTCTTTATTTTTAAGTAATGTTTGTTTTTAGAGATTTAAACTGAAATTAAAAAACTGAGACTTAATATTATATTTAATTATTAAAAATTGAAATTAAAATTTCTATTTTTAAATATAATATTTTAATCTCTTCAATACCTCTAAAAAATAAAAATATAAAGAACCCAAATTTTTGAACACAAAATTTAAAACTTTAATAATATTTTTTTTTGAAAATATCTTCATTTAACATTTTAAATTTTCATTTTATCCCTTCCACCATCTCCACCTCAGCACCTCTTCAACCTTCGCTCACTTTATCCGGCACCTACTCCCACCATCTCCTCTGTCGCAGCCTTCTTCTCCTTCCAGCGTCCTTCTTACTAGTGAGCACAGCGATGACGGTGGCAAGCACAACTTTCTTTCCCTCCCCAATAACATTGCCACCTCTCTCTCTCTCCTCCTTCTTCCAACCATGATGCCTTCTTTTTCTATTTTTGATGCTTTCTCTCTTTGTCACCACAAGAACAGTACACTCACTTTCTCTCCCTGACCCTGCAAAACCAATTCTCGTCGGATCTACCATAAAGATTCAAGTTTCACGAAGGCATAGAAAAAAGTGAGCCCAAACATAGAAGTCAAATTCACCTACTTTTTATTATTGTAGCATTTTTGCTTCAAAATGTATAATATAATAGAGAAAAATTCTAAACGGCTCCTAATAATTACTTCGAAAGATAACGAGGTCTTTAATAAAAAAATATTCTTTTCGATCCCTGATCTTTATTTTTGTGGGACTGATTAGTCCTGTACCAAAAAAAATTAATGTTTTTTTAGCATAAGAGCTAATTAGTCCCATAAAAATAAAAATGAAAGGTATTTTTTGTTTGAGAGCCTCATAGTCTCTTCAAGATAATTGTCAGAGATTGAATTGGATATTCACTCGTAATAATATATTCAAAATATCTAATTATGATTTGGAACATAAATCTAAAATTCAACACAAGAGTTGTTGTCAATGTTAAATGTTTAGTGTTCCTATGTTAAATTTTTAAGATAAAGTTAATAAAACTGATTATTAGTTGTGTGATTTGATACTTTTTGTTCAATATAAATTCAAACAAGAAGCAAGAAAAGACAGAAACCAAAGAGCAAAAGCTACACCAACAATATAGATTAAGAAATAGATGTGGGTTTCATTAAAAATTCAACAATAGAAATATATTTGACAACACTTCAACGAGTGATGCTGTTGTAATTTTTTCCAATTTTGATGTAATGTGTTTATTATTCAAATGGTCCAACCAATGCTGAGGCTGATCCTGGTGAAAAAGATGATGATGATGATGGAGAGAAATTAAAATTTTTTTAATTAATATGAATATTTAAATAAGAATTTAATTTTGATATACTGTCAGTGAAATAGTTTTATACATGCATCTAATTATATAATATTATATCAGCAAAAATAACTAGTTTTCATATTTATTTCATGAATAGTCATCCAAAAGAATGGATGTAATTGCACAATTGTGTAAAATATTGCCATATACAGGTCAAGGATCAACAAGTAAGGTAGAAGATGATTACTGGGTTGTTTATGCAAATCGGTGATGGTAGAGAAACTCAGCTCTAGAAGGATATATGGCTGCGTGGTGGTTCTCTGAAAGATCAATATCCGATACTCTTCTCAGTTTCAAACCAAACAGGATCCGTTATACGTAATTATGGGTTTTTGGAATGGGTTAGAGTGGAGATGGAACTTCCAATGGAGGTGAGAACTATTCCAACGGGAGTTAGATCTAGTGAACCAGCTCTATGATACTTTAAGACTGGTCAAACTTGCTTATGACAGAGAGGATAGAGTTGTATGAAAATTTGGTAAACAAGGTGTATTTTCTACTAACTTCTTTGTGCAGGTGTTGCAGGCGGAAACGTAGCAAGTTATAGCTTTACTATGATAGTTTGGAAGGTGTAGTTCCACCAAGAATTGAGTTGTTTGTCTGGTTTGCTCTGGAAATGTCAATACGAAAGAGGGGTTGAGTTGGTTAGGGGTGGTAAACCAAGAAGATGTTGTATATATGTTATGTAATAAAAGAGTTGAAGATGGTCACCACTTGTTTATTGGTTGTAAATTTTTTTGGCAGGTTTGGTGTGCATGGTTGTCTTTTGTTGAAAGGGAATGGTCGTACCCGGTGACACTAAAGAAATATTTTCAAAGTTGGATTGAGTTACCAACTCGTAAGGAGGAGTGCAAGAGATGGATGGTGTGTTTCTGTGCGATTATCTGGAGTATTTTGTTAGAAAGGAATAGAAGAATTTTTTAGAATAAAGGAAAAGGGGTTGAGGATATTATCCATCGGTCCTTTATGAACTATAAGGAGTGGCGTGGATATCTTTTGTTGTTGATGACAATATCGAAGATGATAAAAGGATATCTATTAGTGTTTTTTGCTTTGGTTGCTTTCTTTTATTTGTTCTAGGTTGGTGCTTTTTATTGTTTTCTTATGCTCCACTTGTTGTGTTGCGCTCTTTCTTTCAAAAAAAAAAACTTTACATTATCGATACATTAAAATTAAACTCTTTAAATAATTATACTTGTTTTAATATCTATATTTATCTTAAACTAATTAAAATATTAAAATATAACTCATTTTCATATACTTTATATCAAACAAAATACATAAATTTCTCTATTTACTAATTTTTGTCTCTCGTCCGAATACATAACTCATTTCTATATTTGCGACTTGTGTTATAGTACTAGAAGAAATGTTGAATGTAAAAGAGTATTTTTTAGAAGTCTATTAAAATAAGATAGATTTAAGCACAATTTAAGATTTTTATTAGTATTAGTAATTTGATTTAGTTCATAGTTTTTGTGGCATAATCGAACCGATAAAAATAGGGGGGAAAATAATCAATTTTTCGATTTTTTTGTTCAATTAGCAAATTTTGTTTTCGGTTTGGTTTGATTTTAAATATTCTAGTATGTAATATATGTGAGTTTGTGATGTTGTAATGTTCAGAATTAAAAGTTATCTAAAAAAATACTCGTTAAAATTAATAATTAGAGCATGAATAAAATATTATTGAATAATGTCTTTAAATTTATTTATTGTTAGATCATTTTGAACTTTTGGCAAATATCTTGTATCTTTTGAAATTTTTTAATTATTTTTTGTTTTTCGAATCTTTGTTATTGTTGATAAAATTTTTAGGTCTATTTCAGTGGTTCACACAACGAATGGCTATTAATGACGATTCTCAGCTGCTCACAGAAAAACATTAAGAAGATTATTTCTTCCAATAGTAGGATGTAAATGGAACAATTTTAGTATCATACTTAACTATTAGATTTTATAGTATTATTGAAAATTTTAGAATGTATATTATTAATATAGAAAAAATTTATTGTCATATCCCTAAAATTTTAAAAAAATTATAAAATTCAATAATTAAGTATTACATTAAAATTTGATTCATATCTTAAAAAATATATGGCAAATGGAAATGAGCACCTCATGTGAAAGCTTTTGACAAAAAAGAGAACATATATATGTCACTTTTTCAGTTTTTTGTAATAATATACATGGCATATATATAGACGGATTAAATAATCAGATAGCGAATCTAGGGTACGGTGTTTATTGTTTAAAGAATAATTAGAAACCGATTAAATAATCAGACGGCGAATCTGGATTGTTTATCAAAGGATAATTAACAAAATGATAAACATTGTAAATAAATTTTTTAGTCAATAATTAATTAATAATTTTTATAAAAAAATATAATTTTTTAACTTCTATTTATCTATTACTTTAAGAAAAGTCTAGGAACTAGTCATTTTTGTATTTTATAGTCAGTATTTAACCATTAAAAGAAAAGTGAGTAATTTCTCATTATTAAATATAATCTCACATCATTAAAAAGACTATTAATGACTAATTGATAATTACAAAACATAAAAGTTAGTGTCCCTAACACTCTCATTACTTTATTAACTGATTGTTGATAAAAAAAGAAAAACAATTGTATGGTAAAACCAGTGACGAATCCAAAAAATTTTGATAGTGGGGCAAAATATAATAATAATAATAATAATAATAATAATAATAATAATAATTTTTATAATAAAAATATTATGTGTATATAAAAATTAATTATTAAATTATTCATTAATTATTATGTATTTATATATAAATATGTGTATTGTTTAATTTATTTTTAATATATATTTTTATTTTAATATATATATACAGGTGGTTATTTTTTATATACATATAACATGATTAATTTTTAAAATATCTAATTTACAAATTAAAACATTATAATAGTTATTTTAATAATAACATATAATTTAAAATTTTATTATTTAGATTTCATATTTTAAAAAAATATTAAGTAATATTTTTCTTAATAATATAATTAAAATATTTGTCTTTTTATATAGGATAATGCTACATATTTATGTTTTTTTTGTTAACCAAATCCATCCAAGTTAGTCTAAGATAATAAAAATTTGTTATGACTAATATTATTTCAAGTCTTATTATTTAATTTGGTTAGACATAGTTCATAAAAAGACTTGAATGCGTAGTATTACTCTTACATATGTATAAGTAAATACTTATTTAAAAATTCACTTCTCATACAATTAGAAGTCAATTTTTATTGATATTCATAATTGAGAAAGTTCTTTCAATTAATGCAGCTGTTATAAAAAAAATGAAAACTAATATAAAAAAAGATAAATAATACTCTTTTGAGTCGATTTATAAGAAACAATATAAATTTTATTTAAATTGAAAATTGATAATTTAATAACATCTAATATAAAATTCTTAAATTAATTATGAAGTATCAAAAATTAAATAAAAAATTATTGTGAGGTCAAATTCAATAATTTAGTGGGGGCAAATAAATATTATTATCATATACTACTAAAAAAATTTTCAAATTGTAGTGGAACAGTTGCCCCCACAGTGATATACATGCATCCGTCCCTGGGTAAAACTGTTATGAAAATATGTATAATAATTTGTTGGCAAATTTTATGATATAGAAATAAAAATTTTTTTACACATTTTATCGTAACATAAATTTAAAAGTGACATATATGGAATAAATTTTTATAATGGTCTTCGAGATTAACGCCGTACACCAAAATCGTTTTTGATATTCTAATTGCACCAATTATGTTTGTGAGATTGAAAAAATTGCATCATAGTAGTCACTGACCCATTTTCTGTTAATGACGCGTTGACGTGGCTTGATGATGTGAATCTTTGATGATACGTGTTACCTCATGGTTTGACCACGTGTAACGGTATGATAATGTGTCGGTCAACAACACGTGGCATGCTGACGTGGATGTGTATGTCATGTGTCACAGTGCTATTTGTCCACGTGTCATCCACTATGTTATCGTTACATGTGCACTAAATTGGTTTCTTACTTTGCATCAAATGACTCATTTTAGTCTCTTAAATTGAATGCTGTGTACCAAATTAGTCCATTCGTCAGTTTTTTCTCATTTTTTTATAAATTTAAAATTCTCAATATTTTTTATTCACTAATTTTAATTATATTTTTTATTATACATATTTTATAATAAATTTTTTAATTAATAATGTTAACTTGTATTATTAGAGTACATGTTAACTAAAACCAAAACTTTATTATTGCCTCTTGTGTTTATTTGTATCTGTTTTAAGTCATGGTTATAATAAGTACTTATATTGATTAATAGAGTAATATATGAAAAAGCTCTCTAACTAAGTTATAGATAAAATGAATTATTATAATCGACAGTATAAATCTATCTTATTAATTTAGTGAGAAGTTAATTATATGAAAAATCGGACATTCTTAAAATGGATGGACATAATGAATTTATATTAGTTAATAAGTGCCTTATCAAGTATTCTTAAAATATTTATTAAAGTGTTAAATATTAAAAAAATTGTATTAAGAAATATTATTATACTCTTAACTTACACTCTTTATTAAATCAATATCAATATGTCACATAATTATTTTAATAAAATATTGTAGAAAAAAAATTGTATAATTAAAACTAATATTTTAAAAATATTTTATAAAAATACTTGTATTTAAATATCTTATTAAAAGATAAAATTAAAATTAGTGTATTCAAATATATAATGAGAATTTTAAATTTATAAAAAAATGGGAAAAAAACTAATGAAAGGACTAATTTGGTGCATCACATTCAATTTCAGGAATTAAAATGAGTTATTTGATACAAAGTAAGAGACCAATAATTTGGTGCACATGTAAGGATGAGATAGTGGATGACACGTAGACAAATAGTATTGTGACACGTGGCATAATCTGACATGTGACAAAATAGCATTGTGACACGTGGTATACTCATCCACGTCAGCATGCCACGTGTTATTGACCAACACCTCATCATACCATTACACGTGATCAAACCATAAGGTGACATGTGTCACCAAAGGTCCACGTCATCAAGCCACGTCAGCGCATCGTTAATGAAAAATCCTATGGTGCTATTTTTCTAATCTTAAAGACATAATTGGTACAATTGAAATCTCAGAAATGATTTTAATGCACAGTATAAATCTCAAAGATTACTATGGGAATTTATGATTTTATTCTACATATATCTCTTATTATTATTACTTTATTTAGATTTCTCTAGACAAATGCATACAAATTCAGATTTTGTCTTTTGCAATTAAACACAATGATTCTAATAAAACTTTAATTAAAGATATATTTTTGTTGTATTGAGTAAAAAAAAAAATTTTTAGCTGTAATGGATTACTATTAAAAGAATATATTTTATTCTGTTTACTTCATCAATAAAATTAATTAATTTTTATTAAATATTCTAAGTATACGATAAATAATGTTAAATACTATAAACAGTAAATATTAAAAAATTAACTATTTAAATTTAAATTTTAGTCTCTAAATTACTGTATACAACATTTTTTTATATTTTGCATAAAAAAATTAATAGGTGTTATTTTTATTTTGTGAGAACAATTTTAAAAATTTTTGTCATTTGATTTATGGATTAGTTAAAACAAAATTCCTTATAGTCCATAAATTATTATTTTTTTCAAATTAATTTATAATACTTTGATATTTTTATTTATAGTGCGAATGATAATTTATTTAAAATTACAAATATTTTGATATTTTAAACTCCGAATAATTAAATTAGTTGCATTAATTGTGCAACAACTTAATAATAATCTTACTTAAACATTGATGTTAAATTAATGCAGATTTTTTTGTGTAGAAATAGTTTTATTTATTTATTTGGTTTTTAAGTCATAACCTAGCTAATAGATTTCTTTCTTCTAAAAAGAGTGTTCTGTTTCCGTCTATCTCACATGAAGTCGTTTATAGTTTTAGGCTCTATACACGACAGGGCTACAAGATTTACGATTCTAAATTAAAATATCAACATATTATAACTTAAATTGAAAAAAAAAATGCCGAGTAGAAAAAATCTTTAAAGGTGCCCTCAAAAAAAAAAAAAAAAATATCTAACATCTATTGGATCGTAGCTTGATAACAATCTAGTGTAATTAGTCGGACACTATTTTTTCTAAATAATATCACTTGTTAAAATTAAGATGTTTAGTTTAACTAGGATATCAAATGAAAAAAAAAAAAAGAGTTTAGCGTTGTATACAATAATTTAGAATTTAAAATTTCACTTTAAATTATTATTTTTTGATACTTATTGTATGTTTGGAGTATTTAGTAAAAATTTATTAAATATTATTTGTTTTTTTATAAATTTAAATATTATTAGTTTATTAATAATAATAAAATAATTTTTTTCGAATCTAAAAATCAATTGTACATAACCTTATAATAAGATATGACAAATTTTTTGGTGTCTATAAATATAGTAGCGAATTTGTCAAACTTATCTTTTATGATAAATTTTAAATATTAAAAATTATTTAATTTTATATTTTTAAATTAAATATTAACTTTTATCTTTATTTAATAAATTAAATAATTATATATATAGACAGCATAGCATACACCATAAAATATTTATTGAAACAAAAAATGTATCTTTATAATATCTATGTAGCGAATTTGTCTTCAAATTACAGTCTAAAAAATAGTATTTGTCTTAGCCCAAAACATCTAAAACAGTCTCTTAATTAATTTTTTATTAAAATCATTAAATTTAGTTATAAAAGACAAAACTTGAACTTATACTTTTATCTGTGACAGGTCTAAATACAACAGCAATAACAGAAAACACATATCACTTTTAAATTTGTGCCACATTAATTCTTTATGTGTGAAAAAATTTTTACTTCTACACTATAGCAGCATTCACCTCATTTAAAAGATGAATTTGAAGAATGAAAAAACTATGTTTGCCTCCTAAAGTTTATATTGGAGCGAGTAATCCATAAGGAAGGTTATCAGGTGTACCGGGAACATCGGTGTTCCAGTTGTTTTAACGGTTGATTTAAATTATAAAAAATATATATAATATATATTAATTAAAATCAACGGTTAAAACAACTGGAACACCGATGTTCCTAGGTACACCTGATAACTTTCCCACATAATATGATTTAGTATTATCCGTATGATCATATGTTAATATCGTGACAAGGAATTGCTAATCATTTAATTAAGCACTATACAATACAAGTCATGTCACAAAACAGTGTCATATCATTCAACCACATCCAATGAAATGAAGTCACGTGTATATAGAATTTTAGCATTAATTGTGTTATGCACAATCAAACAAGTCTGCAATTGACCTATGAGATTGGGAAGCAAAAGGAACAAGTTGGACACTTGTAGTTGTGAGTAGTTTACAATAAATCGTGGCAAATTCTCATTAATTATAATGTTTTTGCCAGCTAAGATGTCTCTTGACAGTTAACACTAGCTAAACCGTGGTGGTTTTTTATAATGTATACAATTTTTTGGTTCTAAGCTAAATCGTGATAGTTTGGTTTTAACTTTTAATTTAAATCGTGATATCTTGATTTAGTTAAAAATCTTAAATCTTTTAGTTGTAACAATTTATATTCATTCAAAAAAAAAACGTAATAAAATTTCATTTAAGACATTTATGTAATATTGTAACTAGTTTAATTTATATATATTAATTATTTGCTGCTCAACATTAAAAAATTGATTGATGTAGCTAATAATTCTTTTAAGGGTATTCGTTAGAATATTAAAATATAAAAGTTTGATCTTTTTTATTATATTTATATCCTAAAAAAATTCAAAAAATTTATGTACTTTTTATCTTTAAATATTAATTATTTTTTTTATTATGTACAAGTGTAATAACTCGTACTAGCAACGAAAAGAATAAATAGTCATTTCTAACCATAAAAAATTAAAGCGTTGATAATACTCACTACAAAAAAAAATTGAATATCGTCAAATTTACCAACAGACATTAGCAACAGAATTACTAGCGGATTCGATTTCAGAAGATAAATTCGTCGGTAATATTTGAAGGAAAAAAAATTGGTGTGAACATTACCAACGAAATTACTGGCAAATTTATCCACCAGTAAATCTCAATTAATGGAATATTGAGTTTTGGTCAGGTGCAATACATTACCGTCGGATTTATTCACCGATAAATCCGACAGTAAATTTGTCCTAAACTAGAATCGCCCGTCTCTCTCTCTCTCTTTATATATATATATATATATATATATATATATATATATATTCAACTATTGTTAATATCATATTAATAATAAAAATATTTAAATTAATAAGAAATAGAGTAATAAAAAGTATTGTCAACAGGATAATAAAATCTAATAAACTAATAATGAACTAAATATTAATACTCACTTGATGATGGAGTAATATGAACTTCTATTATAATTTAGAGTCTTGAACCAAAATACAAAGGACTTTTAATACAAAGATTACAATGAAAGTTTAAAAGTGTTTCAGAGTATGAGAGCTAGGATGTGTGTAAAATTGTGGATGATCTACAACTAGGGATGTCAATGGGGCAGGGCGGGGCGGGGGATGTCTCCCTGCTCCCCATCCCACCCTCAGATTTGCTCCCCATCCCCGCCCCCATTCTCCGCCGTGGGGGAATATTGCTCCCCATCCCCATTCCCCACGGAGCCCAATTCCCCACGGGGATCCCATTCCCCATCTACATAATAGTTCTAACTAATTATTAATTTCCATATGAATAGAGCTGCAAGTATCTATCTTATACAAAAACTGCAAGATTTTATACAAAAAGTCTAAATGACACGATGGTGACTTCTTTCGAAATAACGCAATGGGGGGACGCAACGATGAGCCAAAGGAAAAAGCAGTGGACGAGGTGGGAGACGCGACAACAGAGAGGAGAATGGACATGACAGCAGAGTTACGAAAAGGATCGCCGCAAATAGAAATTACGACGCAGTAAGGGTGATGGCATGGTGAAGTGTGACGATGCGGTGAGAAGGGTGACGAGGGGGTGGTTGCAGAGAGGTTGGATGGAGTATGGACAGCCTTAGGGATATCTAAATTGAAGAAGGGTTATGCACATAAAGATTAGGAGTTTTGGGTTTCTATATATATGTGCGTGTGAGAAATGACTAAAAAACATATATGAGAAATAAACTATTAAGAATAATTCAAGGAATTCATAAATTTCGGGGAATAGCAGGAACGGGGCAGGGATCCCCGCTCGGGTCCCCGCGCCTGCTTCGGGGGAATTTTATCCCCCATCCCCATCCCCGCGGGAAAAATTCCCCACAATCAGATCCCCATTCAGGGCAGTCCCCGCAGGGATCCCCGCGTCTCGGGGAATTTTGCCATCCCTATCTACAACCCCCTCCCCCTCCCTTTTTATAGTGGGCTACGCCCTCTATTCTTTTACATTTTAAACCCTAGTTTTGCTAATCCGCTTGCTCTTTCTGTGGGCTAATTCAGAGGCTCTGTCTCCGAGTTAATGTCTTATGTTCTAGTTTTTTGAAAACTGGTAGCTGATTTTGTCTTTTCTACTGTGATTCTATTGGAATCCTGCTGATGACTTTTGTTCTTTTCTGCCAGCGATGCTTTTGTTGCTTTCTGAGTTTGGCTTGACATCTTTTTTCTTGATTTTGTACAAGTGTCTATTTTCTGATTTTGGGACTCTTTATTTTTTTTATTCTTCAAATGGATCTTGGATATCTAGTATGTACAGTCTTGGGCTGGACTAGACTTCTTCATCTTCGTCTGTTGGCTTTGCTTTTATTGCTTTTAGAGAATTATGAATTTCTTCTTCTGAGGAAGCTGCTGCAAGGGCCGCCATAATTTGTTTTTTATGGGCTAGAAAGCGTGTTTCCTTTTCGAATGATATTTTTTCGAACTGTGAACTGTGGCTTGGGGGTTCTGCTCTTTTTTGGAATATAGTCATCCAATTATCAATTGCTCTTTTACTAATTAAATTCAGGTCAAATTTATTCCACCATCTCACTTTTATGTTTCTAATTAAATATTGCATGCTTGAAGTGTCTTCATATCTTGCGGAGTCATATTCCCAGGTCATTACCCAGCATATTCCCATAGTGGAAATGAAGGAAATCAGCTTATATCCATCCAGAAATGATGTTTTGTTTTTGAAATATTCATAAGCCACGCTGGCTTCTTTTGGAAAAATTGCTTCTATTGGTCCAAACTCTTGAAACATATCTGGAACCATTTGAAAAACTGTAGAGAAATTCCTTTGCGGAACCATATGAACCAAGAGTGGGGATTTGGAGAAAGATACAAGGCATTCCATCAGGCATCTATATAATCATAATAGGAATAGTGTTGTGGTTCAAATTTTCTAGTAAAACTTTTACAATGAAAGGGAGGTTTTTCCCATTTTGATAATGTTATTACTTTCATAATCTTAATTTTTGAGAATATTGTATTTGTGGTCGGGTCTTTATTATGAGTTAATTCAATAGATCCTGTGTCTACTAAGATAAACTCATAAAAGGTTCGGATTTTTTGGATGTTTGTTGGAGGGTAATGAAAAGTATTTAAAAGAACTATTTTATAAAGGGTTCTTCTATCCATCTTAAATCACTCTTTCTCTAAAGCCATTATTTTTAGAGATATTGGCTTTTCATGGTAAGGATATTCTTCAGATAATGGTTTAGTTTTAAATAAATCTAATAGCTGCAATAATGTATATATGTTAACTGTAGGAACCTCATATAAGTTTTTAGTTGATGCTGATGATTTTTCACTTTTAACAACTTGTGACATCGTCAGGGGTTTAATAGATAATTGTTTAGCTTGTATTGAAGTTGCTGGTTGGTCAAGAGGTTGACCAGAATCTTCACTGCTTGCATGTTTCTTTCTTATTTTTACCTTGCAAAAATTCTCTTGTTAGAAAATCAGGAAATGTATTTGATTCTCCTTTAATATGCTCCATAGAAAAATCAAAACATGATAATATAGCTTGCCATCTAGCAAATATTTGTTTAGAAACTAGATTTTTAACATCATTCTTTAATACACTAGGAGCTGCTTTGCAATCAGTTCTGATAAAAAAAGTTTTATTGAACAAATCTTTTTGAAAACATGAAACACAAAGGAAAATGGCTAATATTTCTTTTTTAATGGTAGCATAATTTTTTTGGGCTGAATTCCATACACCCGAATGATATTTAACTATTTGTTCTTTTGAGGAGTTTGGAAGAACTTATTTAAGTATTCCTCCACATACCCTAATTTTGAAACATCTATTTTTACAATTAGACTTGCCTTAGGATCTGTTATGCTCAAACAAAGAATTTTTTATTAAATATTTAATTTTTTAAACTATTTTAGACATGTCTTCTTTTCAAGGAGGAGGCTGTTTTGTTAGCCTTTTATATAAAGAGTCACATAAAGTTCTTATTTCTGGTAAAAATTTGGCTACATAATTAAGACATCCTAAGAATCTTTGTAATTGTTTCTTTCGATAATTTTATTTGAAAATTTTTCTGCAAATTCAACAGATCTCTTAATCGTAGTAATTGTTCCTTAAAAAATTTCATATCCTAAAAACTTTACTTTTGTTATAAATGTATTAATTTTTTTTCAAATAGGACAAGACCATTTTTTTTTATAATATTAATAAAATTTTCTATGTGTTGAATATGTTGGTTTATTCTTTTAGAGTATACAAGAACATCGTCTAAGTAGACTATGATAAAATCTACATATGAATAAAAAATATTATTCATAATTTCTTGAAATTCACTTGGTGCATTTTTTAATCCTTGGGGCATTACATTCTATTCATAATGTCCAAAGGATAATATAAAAACTGTTTTATATCGGTCTTCTTTTTTTACTGATATTTGATAGTATCCGAATTTTAAATCAAATTTAGAAAATACAGTAGCCTTACTTTGTCTTTTAATTAAGTCATTTTTTTTATAAGGGGTATCTTATCTATTTTAAGACTTTATTTAAAGGTTTGTAATTAATTACTAACCTTGGAGCTCCTCTTTTAATTTCTGAAGCTTTCATTACATTGAATTTAAATATTTAAAATTATATATTAAATTTTTTAAATAATTTTTTTAATTAAATTAAAATATAAGTTTATTGTTGGATTTATTGTCGGTTAAATTCTCTGGTAATTATTAATTAATAATATATTACCGCCAGATTTATTGAAAAAAATCTGATAGTAAAAATTATTGACAGAAAATTTTTTGTTAGTAATTAGCAGCGGATGAAAAAATTTGCCGATAAACAATTACTGGCAAGGTTTATACGTCATATTTATTTCAATGCTAAATTCGACGGTAAACATATTACTGACGAATTTTTTTGGTAAATCCATCGGTAAATCCGACAGTATTCGACAAATTTTTTGTAGTGACTAACCATAACTAATTTAAATAAACTTTGTAATCATGAAAGATTATATTCATTTGACATTTCTAACCAAAAGTTAGTCTATGAAATATGAACAGACTAACTCTCACTCTCTCTTTCTGTCTCTCTCTACAACAACAACAAAGAGTAACAGTTTTTCCTTTGCAACCTATTAAGTATTAACCATCCTTCTCTCAATTCATAACATTATCCTAAAACAAAAACATTCATTCACATATTCTCACACTATTACTATTCATCATGCATAACTCCGCTACTGTTAACCACAAACCATGTTCTCTCTTCGATTTAGAAACCCAAATCTATTGCTTCACCTTTAATTTCATTCTCCTGGACCAGACACATGCTCCTCTTCTTCTTTCCTCCACTTCAAGTCTTCAACGCACGTGCGCCAAAATTAAACGCACCATTTTAAATTGAAGGTCAGGGCTTTCGCCTTTGTGACTTTCATCAATGACTTCAATAGAGCGGTTACGTTCTAGAGTTTCGATTGGCTTCACTTCGTTGAGGATTGGTTCATTAATATTCTGATACATCAATGACAATGGAAGTGGTGATGGAAATGGAGGACGTGTTGAGAATGGTGACAATGGAAATGAGAATGAAGCAAGGAAAGATGGTGATTTAGAGTTTTGATTTGGTAAATAAGATGAGAAGAAGGAAAGTATTCAAAGAGAAAAAAGGGATTTGAATGACATTATTAACAGCGTTTTTCATAGACAAACGTATAGTTAGAAATGTCAAACGAATATAATCTTTCTTATATACAAAATTTATTTAAATTAGTCGTGGTCAGTATTGTGAGCGCCTCAATATTTTATGATAAAAAATGACTATTTATTCTCACAAAAATTATCTTTTAATCAATATTATTATATAATTTGAAATAGATAATATATAAGATTAATTAACTCAACTGAGCAAGAAAGGAAAAATAATATAATCCCAAAATAAATTTGACCACATTTAAAAATTTAAAAGATAATAATCACAGTTGTCATAATATTCGACTATCATGACTCCATAAAGAAATTCTATATATTTTTTAACCCGTATATTGTCTTATGTCCAAAGTAAAATGACTAAAACAAATATGAAGCACAATATGCCTTTACACTCTTTATCTCTTAGTGAAAAACCTGTGTAATGTACGAAAATATTATTTTAAATTAATATATGATGTATTGTATACCATAAAATGTTTGATAAGAAAATGTCTTAATATAGCTAAAATTATTATTTAAGCAATTGCTGTAAAAGATAGTGTTGCAAGTAATTCATTTATAAGAGTATTATTATTATTATTATTATTATTATTATTATTATTATCTAATAAAGTCACTAATTTATAATAAAAAATTAAGTCAATAATCTTTTGTAATAAAAGATACTTTATATATAAATACCACAAATTATATTTCTACTATATTTTTTTGCCTATATTTATACAAATTTTATGTAGAACTTTTTTACAAAATAATTAACTATCAAAATAATAAAAATTTTCACCATAAAATAATCAAAATTTTTTATACAAAAGAATGAACCACCTCTATATTTTTATTCATATTTCAATTATAAATATAAAGAGAATTCAATAATATAATCTATAAAGTTTGATTTTACATGTACACATATTTAATTTGATTATTATACTATTTTTATGAAGTTTGATCATAAATAATTTTAAGTTATAAAAGAAATCTATTGCTACATAATAAACACATAAAATTATTATATGTTAGTAAGTGAAAACTCACATGCAGTTGTTTTCAATTCTTAATTTAATATAAAGATAATTATATGTGAGTGTTCACCATATTACTAAGGTAAAATATATCACAACATCAATGATATTCAAAAAAATGTAGTTTAAATTTATATTTATCCATTTACATAAATTGGGATAATTAAATACTTTTAATTTATATTTTAATATTGAAAATTAGAAAAACTAAAGTATATTACGTGAAAGGAATAATAATAATAATAATAATAATAATAATAATAATAATAATAATAATAATATAGTAATAAATTTGTAATTATTTTTTAATTATGTAGATATTAAATAAATAAATAGATCTTATAAGTAAAAATCACTAGTTTATCTCTCTTTTCGGAAAAAAATTCTGTTAAATTATAAGTCCCAATAATTTATTTCACTACATAATTTCTGTGAGTATATATTTAAATAGGTCATTTAGAAATTTTACATCGAATGTTTTGGTCTTAAAAAAAATGTTATTATGTTGAGATTTTTGAACTTTATAAAAATAAGATATATAAATCATTTCGTCACATTTTTAAGAATTTATTTATCCGAATAAAAATAATAAATCTAATTAATGTAGGAATTTATATGTCTTATTTTTATAAAATTTAAGAATATAATAAATTTTTTTTATAGACAAAAACTTATGATACAAAATTTTTTAAGAATTTATTTAGGTATATACTCTAATTTCTATAGTTAGGGATTTTAAATTTGCTCGAATTTGGGATTTGCGTAAGAAGGAAAATTGTCGAAGTGTTGATCGAGTTAGTCGAGTACCTGAGCCTGAGGTTTACACACCATTTTTCTTTTTCCTTTTTTTTTTCTCTTTCTAGGTTTTCTCTTTTTAAAATTGCATTCGGAAAGTGACTGCTACCTTTTTAGCTTCAGCTTCAGCTTCAGCTTCGGCCTCCATCATATAGCTTTGCGCCTACACATTAACAAAGAAAGCCTCTTCTACCACCCCATATCTAACCAACTCACATAAACATAACCAACCAACTAACTAACTAACCATTTCACAAACACAAACAAAAAATGAAGTACGTTTTGATCAGTGGAGGAGTCGTTAGTGGCCTTGGGAAAGGCGTCACAGCAAGCAGCATAGGAGTGGTTCTCAAAGCGTGCGGCCTCCGCGTAACTTCCATCAAAATTGGTTACACCTCTCTCTCTTTCTCTCTCTCATCAATGCTTCTTTTTCTTTCCACTTAAAAACATTCTGTTTTTTATTTATTCATTTTTATTATTATTGTATGCAGATCCGTACTTGAATATTGACGCTGGCACCATGTCTCCCTTTGAGCATGGAGAGGTTTTTGTTCTCGACGATGGAGGAGAGGTTTCTATTCTTCTTTCTTTTATTAATTTGAATTTGAATTTGCATGTCTTGTAGTTGCTGTGCCGTTGGAAAATTACTTTATTTTAGTCGTTTTTGGTTTGACTTGGAAAATTGAAAAAAAAATTAATTAAAGGTGGATTTGGATTTGGGAAATTACGAGCGCTTCTTGGATGTTACGCTTACGAAGGATAACAACATCACCACGGGGAAAATATACCAGGTGCTTGTGGAAGTAATTGTTCTGTGGAAATTGATTTTATCTTCTTCTTTTTTTTTTATATATTATTTTTGTGGTTTAACGCTTTTTTGTTTTGATCAGTCTGTTCTTGAGAAGGAACGTAGAGGAGATTATCTTGGAAAAACTGTTCAGGTGATTTTTAGTTATATATTTGTCGTTACTTGTTTGTTTTGCTTGCAGGGCTGCATGTCGACTCTTATTGAGTTTCATGGTGTTTTGAAACAGGTTGTTCCACATATCACTGATGCCATTAAGGATTGGGTTCAATCAGTTGCCGCAATTCCGGTCGATGGGCAGGAAGGGCCGGCAGATGTTTGTGTGATTGAGCTGGGTGGTACAGTTGGTAAGTTTTTTCTTCCCCCACCTCCTTTTTTTTTTCTTTAAATTAAATATGATTCTGTTTATGCGGCAATATCCACTACAGTTGATAAAGGAGGAGTCTGTTTTTCTTTATGCAGGGGACATTGAATCTATGCCATTTATTGAGGCTCTAAGGCAGTTGTCTTTTTCAGTGGGTATGACACTAGATTAGCATGTTTATGATTTTAGAATAACGTTACTCGATATATTTTCATACTATTCACTGCCTTTTTTTTTTGGTTTTGTGGAAATTATTGATTAATTTAATTTTATCATTGGCTTATTATTCTATGGTGAGAAGCATTTTCAATTTTCTATTGAGAAAAAGCATTTTCAATGATTCCTTAGTTATATAAACTTCTATGGTTACCTCTTGTGCAATTCATATAATCTTGGCAGGGGTTTAAAACGTATTTGATAACTTCAGTGTGTGGACATTTCTTTTTCAGGGCAATTTGCTGCATGATTCTTTTATTTACATGCTATATCATTGTTCCAGTTATGTATAATGGTGTTGCATCACTGCATCATTAATTTATTATGCATAATGCTATTGTGTGGTTCAGTGAAGTCATTAATTGATATGATTCTTTTTTTTATAAAAAAACTTTTTCTCTACGTGGCTATGAAGTGTATGTATCTTGTCATATAATACATCTCTTGCATTTTTCTCAATATTCTTTCTCAGGGCCTGACAACTTCTGCCTCATCCATGTTAGCCTGATACCGGTTTTGGGTGTAGTGGGAGAGCAAGTAATACTTAGTTATTTGTGGACTACTGTTGCATACTTTTATTTAAAACAGATTTCTTTCTCATTTATTGTGTACAATATCCTAATTCCAGAAAACAAAGCCTACACAACACAGTGTCAGGGAACTTAGAGCATTAGGCCTGACCCCTCATCTCTTAGCATGTCGCTCTGCAGAGGTATGTCATTCCATATTTTGGTACCTGGTTGTATTTCAAAAGTCTTACTCTATGTAACAATTGTTTGCTAGAGTCTTATAGATAGCGTACATAAAAAATGCTTTCTGATCTCTTTTAATGGTATAAACGTTTGTTATAAAATTCAGATTCTACTTTGAGCATTGAATATAAATGATAAATATTTTCTTTGCTGTATTTTTCATCTTAACTGAATTATGTTTGACCTTAATAGTTTAATGTTGAACCTTTGTGGAGCAGAGTTATTCCTCCTTCTAATTCTAGAGTAATAATGTTTGATTCTCCATCTTAGTAATAATGGAATTTAGATGCATTATTGAAATTTATTGACCTTTTATTCGTGCATGTTTTATATTCAGAGATACTAGAAAATATGCTCATACTAGTATTTCACCAAATAAGTAATATAATATTCAGGGGATGAAAATTTTTGCTAACATTTTCATTTGAGTTCTGTCCAACTTCTACTACAATCATTATACATATACAAGGGCACATGCTCTGTTATTGACCCTTAGACTTTGGTTTCCAAAATTATTGGTTGTAAATACCTTAGAAATTATGAATCCGATAGAGCATTTAAATTTCTTTACAATTTTAAGCCGATAGGGTAAATATGTTTGCAGAGAAACTGAGTGTTGGTATTTTAGGAAATATTCACCAGGTGTCAATATATAGTGTAATGTACAGTTTAATCATCCGAAACACATACACTTCTTCAATTTTCTTACAATTTCAAGTATAGCGCTATTTCTCAAGCTACTTATTAGCTTATCTGGATATGGCTTTCGTGATGTAGGAAAAAGTAGTAGGAAATATGATGGTAAAAAGTAGTTCTTTCTTAATTAATTCTAGATTTGGGAAAACATGGAGGTTACTTGAATTTCCTTAAGTTGTAGGAAATTCCCAGTGTTTTCCGGAATCCTTCTATTTTGACGTTTGTGTCTTTGGTGTTATTTTGGCTATATTTGTTGCTGAAAACCTGTTACTCAATATGGCAGCCTCTTCTGCAAAATACAAAGGATAAACTCTCACAGTTTTGCCATGTTCCAGTAAGTTGTTGGTGAACATAGCTTGGCTATTATCTGAATAATGCTTCACTGCATCAGATATTGATGCATATCTTCTGCATGTTCCCTTGCAGGTTGAAAATATACTGAATATCCATGATGTACCGAATATTTGGCATATTCCCCTATTACTTAGGGTGGGTTTCCAGCTAAGTATTGGTTCGGTTGTAGCTGGACTGTCTTGATTTGTTTTGTGTAATGTTTTTCTTTTTGATTGGCTTCTATTTTCAGAACCAAAATGCTCACCATTCAATTCTGCAGCAGCTGAACTTACTGGAGTGAGTTATTTATTTAGTTTCTATCACTGCAGAAAGATAAACAGTTTTACTTGTGAATGTTGTCATGGATGCAACTTATGGTAGGATAAAATCCGTGTCATAAAATATGTAGCAGTCTAGAAATGGCTGTTTTCCACTTTCCCATCCGGAAAAATGAAGAAAACTAACATTCTTAGCCCATTTGTCCACCCAACCTCACCCCATGCCTGCAGTCTCTCTCTCTCAATGAAAAAGATATTCACTGTTAATCCTAGCTGTATACTACATGCAATAGTATTCACGCTATAATTTTATGAAAGTAGTCCAATAGATAGTGGGTCTATATATCTTGGGGCCATTTGGGATCTTTGCATAAGATTTCGTTTGTGACTGTGCAATTTGTCTTCTTGTGTAAGCATTATTTTCTATTAGCTACCTCTCTAGCTTTTGAAAGTCCAAGTAATGTTCTGTTAGCTACCTCTCTAACTTTTGAAAGTCCAAGAACTCTTGCAGCAAATGCCATTATAGCTGAAGTGGAATGGACTTAGCCCTCTTCAGTTCGTGGTTTTCTAAACAGCCAAGGGAAAGAGAAGAAAACTTATTTTACTTTAAAATCAATTGATAAATTCCTTCGGAGATATCAAAGTCAACCCTTTCATAAAGTATTACATTGCTGCTTTATTCCTGTAACTACTCTAGCATGAGCGGTGCCCATGCTACAGTAAAATTAACTCTAATCTAACATAACTAAATGCATTTCCAGATTATACAACATGACTGGAGTATGAGACAGCAGGATATATTCGTCTCTCTCAATATAGTTGATTATGTTTGGGCACTACATGGTGGATATGTCATTATCTGTTTTTTGGCTTTAAAGGAAGATAATAATAACAGGAAACTTCAATCTAATTCACCATCATAATTGTTTTTCAGAAAGGCTACATCTCCTGCTTTACAGCAATGGACAAAGATGGCTGAGACATATGATAATATTACTGATTCTGTTAGTACAATATGTTTACTTTGCTGTTGATTTACCTAATGTTATTATAATATATTGTTCAGTGTTTTAGAGCCTATTTGACATTTACAGGTGAGGATTGCGATGGTGGGAAAGTATGTTGGTCTAACAGACTCATATTTATCTGTTATAAAGGTGCGTTTTATACTTTTACTTATGTTTATACATTAAGATCTGGATGAAGTGTATTTGATGGAGAATTTGAGCAAAGATTATTTGGTATATTTATATTTAGCTGTCAGCATAGTTTAGAAAATGAGGCTGAGGAATTTATAGACTACCTGGTAATTACATTCAAATTTTTGTCTATAGTTTTACTGAGTCTTGCTCTTTCTATAAATCTGATGCCCTTGTCTGCTAGTAAAAATTTGGACATTCTTACACAACTGTTGTTTTTAATTGTTTAATTCCTGTTTTTATTTCTCACCCTTTCTGGGTACATTGTCTATTCTGTTGTTCCACATCAAGTGTAAGCATTGTTATATAGATCATCAACTCACTTATATTTTGTCTTGGTAAGGTAATTAGCTGTTGCTTTTTTCCAGAGATGGACTATAACTCAATAATAGGGAGTGGCTTGTTGCTATTATCACAATGGAATACACTAGTTCTGTTTTGTCCCCCCCCCCCCCCCCCCCCCCTCTTTTTTTTTTTTTTCTTTTCCCCCTCTCTCTCTCTCTCTCTCTCTCTCTCTCTCTCTCTCTCTCTCTCTCAAAGGATCTAACTATGTTTTCAATGTTTGTTGTGTCTTCAGGCCCTTCTGCATGCTTGTGTTGCATTGTCATTGAGGCCATCAATTGACTGGATTGCAGCTTCTGACCTTGAAGATGACAGTGCTAAATCTGTAATAGTTCCTTTCAAATTGCTTCTCAAGAAATTTGGTTATTTGTCATTGTGAACATAACAACAATTACTTTATTTTGTCATTACTTGTTCAGACACCACAAGCATATGCTACTGCGTGGGAGACTCTCAAGGTATGTGTACTGTAGCACATGCAGTTTATGGAATGTAATTAATTATATTTGGAGTACCATGGTAGATGCTTGGGGATTTTTTTTTTTTTTTTACCTTATTAATGTTGCTAGATATAGCACTTTGTTGATACCTGTTTGTTATTTGAGACTATCAATGGAATTGTCAGACCATCTTTGAAATTGGATTCATAAACAAATATGTTGCACTTGAATCAGTAGTCACATACTCAGTCATTGTTGGAAAATTGTCACTTGCAGAGGGCAAATTGTGTCTTGGTTCCCGGGGGTTTTGGAGATCGTGGTGTCAAAGGTATGATGCTGGCTGCCAAATATGCCAGAGAGAACAATGTTCCTTACCTGGGCATTTGCTTGGGAATGCAAATTTCTGTTATCGAATTTGCTAGATCCGTAAGTATCATTTCTGTTTTGCTTTAGAACTGTATGCTTTTGTTGCTGTATAACTTGACATTCTATCTTAGGTTTTGGGCCTGGAAAGAGCAAACAGCGTAGAGTTTGATGCCCAAACACCAAACCCCGTAGTGATTTTCATGCCAGAAGTATGCATTTCTGACCCCCTCACCCTACCTTCCCCCCACCCCAACCACCACTATATTTGACATTTATTTTCCATTTTCTTCTTATAAACAGGGTTCACGGACACATATGGGCAGTACCATGAGGCTTGGATCTCGAAGAACACTTCTACAGACACCTGATTGTATTACTTCTAAGCTGTATGTGAAGTAGCTATCTGGTCATGTTTTATTATTTAAGTGATAGTTGAATAAATAACAAATATCTAGATGTAGCTGCCCTTTAGTTAGTTATCTTTTCTATTACGAACCTATTCAGTTATAACTTATAAACCAGGTGTATACATAATTCTACTTGAGCGTATCACTGGTTTGGTTGGTTCTTGTAACTAATTTGCCAACCCGGCAAAGCAAGAGATGTATTCTGTTATTGGAGAGGTGAGGAGACTATTTTGGGCAGTTAGAAATAGAATCATAATAGAGGAGGCTGGGAGCCTTGAAAACCCATAGTACTATATATTAACTAGGTACAGTTGATACAGAAATACGTTATAGCAGTTTGCGTACATTCTTACCTAAATTGATACCATTTTCGTATGCTGTATTTCCCATTATATAGCTTTTGTGGTGGTATCATTGTATGTTAATATCTCGAACTCCTTGCTTTGGGCCAGTGGTGTTTCTGGAGTACGCCTATAAGTAATGTGGTTGTTGATATTGATAATCATCATTTAGTTTGATGTTGAATTTTAGGGCCTGTTTAGAATTCTCAGCATTGCTCTAGTTTCAAAGGGCACGATTTGGTTATACCCTAGTCAGTGATGACAGGGAAGGAGTAGCTCACATTGATTAACCAGTCCGCCCACCAAACACACAAATCCTTCCTCCCTTCTTGCTACCTTTACCATAGGAGCATGTGTAGCATCTGCAAGACTATAGCCTGGCTTTGAATATCTAGTGACAGCGTTATTTATGGTTTCCTTAATAACTGCTATAAAAATTATATGATTGGAATGCGTTGTCAGCACTCACTATGCTTGCTGCTGTTTTCTAGGTATGGCAATTCAGCATATGTTGATGAACGGCATCGGCACAGATATGAGGTTTGGCCTTGTACCTTTTTTTTTTGGTGATTGCAAGAGACACATGTAGTACAACTCTTGTAATTTTGCATTAACATTATGCAGGTCAATCCAGATGTTATCAGAACTTTAGAAGAAGCTGGACTGAAATTTGTTGGGAAGGATGAAACAGGAAATCGGATGGAGGTTAGTTTTATGGCTGAGAAATGTTTTGAGGCAAAACAATATTTACTAGAACCAAAGTGGAATTGGATACAGATCTATTTGTTATTCCTACACAGAATTCATTTATTTTATCATTTTTTATAATAATTTCTGGATTTTTATATATTTTCTTTGGCACAGATCTTAGAGCTTCCAAGTCATCCATACTATGTAGGTGTGCAATTTCATCCAGAATTCAAATCCCGGCCAGCAAGACCCTCTGCTTTGTTTCTAGGTAGTGGCCACTCTCAGAATTGTCTTTTCATAACTTACAACTCATGAGGCATAAACCAGGAGCCAAGAAACCATTAATATTAGCTTGTGTGACATGCGGATAATACATTAACCTTTCGCCTAGTATACCTTGTCAAGGATAATTTCCGGAGTCCCTTATATAGTTATATTACATAATCTTATTTAAGCCTAAAAATACTTATTGCATTCTCATTTGAATTGATACTTGAATTTTTTTGAAATGTGAAAATAAAGACGGGGCAGTGGTTACATATAGAAATATAAAAGCAGTAGATACAGAAATTCGTTTGGTTGTGGAGACAAAAATGGAGACACAATTATTTTGTCCTAGATACAGAAAATTCTTATATTTTCTATACTTCTTAAGTTCTTAAAAGTGGGAACATAAAATATCTATTTTTTGTCCTTTGTCTCTGTCTCTTCATTTCTTTTTTTTCCCAGACAAAATCCGAACGCAACCTAAAGTCCGTATGTCATTTAACTTTCTTTTAACCATCTTCATGTCCTGTTTGAAAGTTTCTTACATCTGTCTATACTATGTTAAGTATCTTCTGCTGCTTCCCTTGTAGGTCTCATATTGGCAGCAACCGGGAAGTTGGAAGCATATGTTAGTAGACGTCAGAATGGAAGTTAATGTACTATTTGGTACTATAGGACCCAATTCCGATCATGACATTCTAAGGTAAAGTTCTCGAAAGAGAAAAAAAGAAAAAGACAATTGCTTAAGAGGGTAGAGCATAGGAACTGAATAAGATGGGGTAAACCTGAAGTAGAGTATGCGTGCCATGAGCAGCTGCGCATGCTTCTGTAGGTTGGTAGTCATATGGGTTAAGCACCGATATGGATTCTGAAAAGTTCTAGCGCTTATAAAAAGGACCATAAGAAAGAAAGAACAAAATTCTCCCCCAAAAGATATTTGTCATTTGCCAAAATAATAGTTAAACCATGAGTAAATTATTAGGTAGTATGTCTATGCTTATAGTAGCTAAGGTGGCTATGTAAGTGCTGTTTAAATTAAAGTCACGTTTTTTATAACATTTTGATTTCACTTTTTTTTAGCAACCTCTTTAAAAAGCATTGTTAAATAATAAAAAATATTATTTTAATTTTAACAACACTTTTTGAAACACCATAGCCACTGTAATATAGGCATACTAGAATGCACCAAATTATTATTAAACAAACACGGAATTTATTCATGATTGAACCTTTTTGACAAGCATCCTATATCTTTTGGGAATTTTTTTGTAGTTTCTTTCTTTTGGAATCAATTTTGATGGGGCAAGAATATTTCAGTGCCCTTTTGGTGTTCATCTCATTTTCATGCGCATTAGATGCAGACTAATATTATTTGCCAATACAAATTCATTAGTTTGCCATCAAAACTGACATAATCTTTTGAATTTAAATTAATAAAACTTATGGTAGGATGCTTAAAGGTGGTTGCAAATACTAGTATATCCGATGCTTGAAGCATGGCAGCTATATTAATAGAGGGTAATTAGTTGACGAAATAGCTTAATCATGAACTCATCCATTTTCGTTATTGTCAGGGTCTATTTTTCATGTTGACTGGTATCTCAACAATATGTGAATGATAAACCCTAATTAACCTTAAATCACTTTTTAGGAGTCACAAGGTGGTTTTATTCTTTTGGAGATTATTTTGTCAAACAGTAGATATCTTTTGAAGGCCATGGACTAGTTTCAATCATTTAGGGGATTATTTTGTTGGTGACAAAAATCTTTTGGGTGCCATTTTAGTCGTGTATACTTAACAGTAACTTCGTAGTGTGCTTCCGAGGGTTCTTTCCTTGCAAATACCAGTACGTCATGGTTACAACTTGTTACAACTAAAATTTGAATTTTCATGTCTTCCTAAGATTACACATTACATTCTTGTCATCATTTTCAACCTTCCATGCAGACTACAAAAAATATTGATGGTTATTCGATATGCATAATCGAGGTCTGAAGCAGAGCTCATTCTTTTGCTACACTGAAGAAGTTACTTTACATTTGAAAGCTGATCATTAACCTTTACATTTCCAGACCATACTGGCTTATCTTTTATTCTTTGAAATTGTTTCCATGTTGAGTTTACCACACCCCAAACGTGATGATTTTCATGTAAGTTCGCCTCTCTGGTTATTTTTCCCCCCAAGAAATGTATGTAGGAGAACCAAGAGGTGATATAAGCAATTTTTGTTTTGGATTTGTTATCTACTTGTTCTAATGTTTTATTTGAGGTTTAAATACATAGTCACGGGTCACGATGCGTAAACGTTTTAAAAATTTTCCAACGAAGCAATTCAAAACATTGCAAAATAACACTGGCCGATGCAATTGCTGTACTTTTACTTAGGAACAATTATTGCACTTTGGTCCTGTTTGCCCATATCAAACTATGAAAAAATACGTCGATCCGATTGTAGCTTTAAAATTTAGTTCCTACTCTCTACTCTCGACTTTTTTTGGTTGTACGTTGGTCTTGATAGTGTTTACGAGTTTGATTTTTGAAGAGAAGAAAAATGTTTTGAAGGGTTAAACATATTCACAAGTTAAACATATTTGGAGAGCGAGAATTTTGAGGTTTTTCTTAGCCTTTCAAAACTTTTCAGGTGTGTCTTTTTAACGTTTCTCGAAGTTAAGGGGTATTTATCTTTTCTTCCTACTAATTATTATATTATCAATTTTTTATTCTTAATACTTAAGGATAATAAAATTGTGAAATTAAATAACACACCTTCCAAATTTTTCTTTTACATACTTTAAATTTGTATAGAAGAAGAGTAAAAATCTTAGGGTGATTTGCGCTTGTATTTTTTTTTTTTGTTTTGAGGATGTTTTTTGTTTTTAGAATTTTATAAAGAAAAATGATAAAATGAGATGAAAATAAGAATTGGTGAATATATTAATGAAAAATACTTTTTGCACCGTAAATATTTAATAATTTTTAATACTGAAAATGAAAAACATATAAGAAAAAGTGTACACTATTAATGTTCTTTTAAGATAAACGACTGAAATGTGTCATCATAACATGTAGCAATTATATTACACCGGTTCACACTCTTTATTCTACAATGATTAGTATATTAATTAACCCGCAGTGTTTTATTGATATAACTAAGAAAAAAAATGTAAATACAAGAATACAAAAATAGTAATACCTCCCAGTATCTACAAACATCTCGCAATAGTTCTCAACTACTCATGTCTCATACTTTTCAAGATCCAAAACTTTCTACCATTAGCCGTGGCTTCAAAAAATTTAAGTGATGGGAAATAATCAAATAATAAAAGAACTGCATATTGTGACAGAAAATGGAAATTCTCAACAAGTAGTAGTGTCTCTGTTTGGTGTCCCATTGTATTGTAGATAAGAAATCTGTCGCTGAAGCTTCATTTGCTCGTAGAACTTAGCAATGAACTCCTCAGCTCTCTTATCAATCCCTTCTTCTTGTTCTTCTCCATCTTCTTTCCATTCTTCTTGATGATTATTGTGGTATCCAATTATGTCGTGGTCGGCATTGTCATCTTCAAAGTCGTAGTCGAAATCAACGTGAGGATTTATACATGGGATGTGAGGCAAGTGAAGGAAGCGCATGGAGGAATTAGGACGGTACATCTTGACATGGAAGATTGGAGTCTTATCAAATGAGAGCTCACGCTCAAAGTAATGAATTTGATTGCTTTGTGATGAAGATGTTGTTGTGTGGCCGAGGCGCTTCAAGTACTTGGGCACAAGACGCAGCTCCATCGCAAGCCTGCGCTTGAACACGCCCCCTTTACGAGCCCATAGCAATGAAACCCTCAACAGCTTCCATGCTCTGTGAGAAAGATCACTGTTCTTCTTCGTCAAAGGCATAATGTATATGTAATAACTAAGTAACTAGCGGCTTAACAGACACTAGCGTGACTGACTGATAGTTATAGAGTGTGATTGGGGTGATGCGAAATTTAGTTTCAAAGTGATGAATGTTGATGATGGAAGATGCCGTTGCTGCTGTTTATATTTATACAAGTATCTAATGGGAGTTTTGGACGCGTTAGTGTGTCTAGGAAGATACACAGTTGTTTGGTTTTAAGGTTTTTTAGTTGAATAATATATTGAGCCCGTAAAAAAGGTGGTTACATTTTCGTTAAAAGGGTTCTACATAACTATTTAATTATATGTTATTTAAAGGTAATTATTTGTTTGTTTCATTTTTTCGGTGTTATCAAAGAATAATAAATGCACTATTTTTTTAATGATTTCTTCGGTATAATAAATTTAAATTACATAACATATAAAAATTTTATATTCTAATATTTTTTATGAAACTTACGAGATATATGAAAAATAGTATAAAAATTATTTTTTAATTTAATTAGATTATTATATAAGGTATTTAATATTTTTTTATTTTTTATTGTATCTTTTAATTTAATAAATTAAAAATTAATTTATCACGAATTAAAAATTTATTTAAAAATTTTTTGTTAGTTAATAAATTACTGTACATTTTTAATGTATCTGATTATTTTTCTTAACGTTTATTTTTCGTGTGTCAAAGATGAGATGTGTGCTGTGGGCGGTGCCAGGTGTCATCTGACAACTCGGGGACACGGCTATGTGCTTGTACGCGGTTGGGATCTAGCTGGATAGTGTATACACAGACTACAAATAATATAATATGATTTATTTATGATTCTCTGTTATTACTAATTTACCCCTAATTTCTCAAAGGGCTGTTATGAATGATCGACAACTATATATACTAAAGGATCTGTTACGAAATCCATTTGCAAGTGTAGGTTATTATTATTGTTATTGTATATTTTTTATTTTTTTCATTTTTTGATGATCGATTTTTTTCCGTTAAAAGAATCTCTTAGGTATATTTAGATAAGTGCAAGTATTACATTAAGATCAATAAAACAAACTGCAAGATTGCTTCTGTGAATGGGGTCATTTTGGTCATATGACACAAGAAGCAAAAGTGGTTATTATAGGACCCGCAGCCACATGAAATGAAGGCTGCTTCTAGTTGGAGTTTGTTGGGATATATTTGATCGCCGTTTACGCTAGCTTTCACACTAAGTAATAGCACAGAAAAAAAAAAAAAAGATGTATCTTCTTTGACAGAAAATTTAGGCACGTTCCTACAAGTAAACGCTTTTCTCTATGTTGGTCTAGAAGTATTGAAGTAAACGCATTTTATTATATTTTTTTTAAGTTAACCCTTTCTTAATAAATAGAATTTCCTAATCAGTGGAAGCGGATCCAAAGATCCACCAGCAACTGTATTTGTTTGTTGAAATTTTGAGGGTTTTTTTGGGCCTCCTTCTAAATAAGATTACAATCAAAATAATCTTTCGATTTTAATTCAATAATTAAAATAGTTTTTTAATTTTTAAAGAGAAAATGACAAATTGATCTCTGATTTTTTTATCTTTAAACATTTAAATTTTTAAAAATTTAAAAATACATTTAAGTCTCTGATCTCTTTAAAATTTAGACATATGGATCTCTGAGTCTAATTTGTCTAATTTTAAATACTCTTTTACATGTGCATCCGTATCAACTAAGTCAATACAACGGGAGTCACGTTTGATTTTTCTATTGAGTCTAACATATTCAAGTGAACATGAGAGATCGATATATCTAAATTTTGAAAAGATTAGAGACTTAAATGTATTTTTTAAATTCTCAAAAATTTAAATGTCTACAAAATAAAAAATCAAAGACCTATTTCTCTTTTTCTCATTTTTAAATTAATTAAAATAATTTTATATTGTAACTAATAAATCAAAATAATCCCTTCGTCAATCATCAAATTAACGTTATTCACAAAAATCTTATATAGTACATTACTTTTCAAGTTGTCATAAGATCATAAAGACTCAGTTTAAAACTTGGGCAAAAGAGAATTAAAAACGATGTTATTGGCGGGTTACAACATTTAAAAACACAAAAAAGAAAAATCCTTTGTAGTGTCGTTTTATTAAGGGTAAAAAACCATAATAAGCCAATTGGCTCAGAAAATTACGTAAATACGCCAAAGCAAAAATCGTTTCAGCAATAAGCCAGATCGTATTTTTATATAATTCGAACCAGGTTGGTTCGAACTGTATTTGGTAGTAAATCGAACCAGGTTAGTTCGAATTAGGGTTTTTTTTTGTTAGTAATTCGAACCAGCCTGGTTCGAATTAGGAATGAAGGTAATTCGAACCAAGGTGGTTCGAATTATAGAGAGAGAATGTCTGCATGTAATTCGAACCAGGCTGGTTCGAATTACACAATCATAGTTCGAACCAGGCCGGTTCGAACTATGTGAGACTGACTGTATATATATGGTTCCAAACGTGAGTTACTCTCATTAGAGGGAGTAGGATGGCTAGTGAGGAGAGTTTTGTTGTTTTGGTGCACCACAGGATCTGTTAATAGAAAAACTCGTTCCGGAGTAAAGTTCACAGATAAGAATCCTCTATGTATTGTCATAACATCTACGACGAGTTACGATGATCTTGTTAGCGCTGTACTAATGAAGCTTGGTCTGGAGGGTGCGAAGCGGGTAAAGAAGTTTTTCTATCGCATTCCAGTCACGGTGCTACAGAATACGATGAAGTATGATTGCTTCACGATTAATAATGATGCGGACCTGCAAGTAATGTTTCTCTGTCGGCGGCAGTTTCCGGAGGTGAGGACACCGGAGTTGTTGGCCCGGCTGGTTGATGTTGTATCCAGCTCCGGCGGTTCGAACAGGAATACGAACACTATAGCGAATGCAGCAGGTTCTAGTTCCCGGCCTGCCGTTGCTTCCTCGTCCGTCCCTGTGTACGAACCAGTGGTCCAACATGTCGCCTCCCCATCTTTCGCTGTTGACCTCAATGCCACCGAAGGCGACGAGGTAGTGGAAAGGGAAAATTTGCCGAACACTTTAGTGGGAGTTGCACCTGTTGGCGTAGGAGACGGTTTTTTGGACGATGAAGACGAGGATGACGTCGAGCCGGATATGATTGACGATGATAGCGCTGATGATATTGGAGCGACTGGGCCTGCATTGGAGGTAGGTGGTTCTAGCTCTGGCACACAGCAGTATCCACCACATTTTTCCTCCTTGGACTTGGACGCCATGAGACATGAGGGGGTTTTAGGGCACACTGTTGGATTCGGAGCTAGAGATGCGGAAGGGACTACTGGTCTGACAGAGTTCCAGGTTGGTCAGCAATTCCAGGATAAAGATGAGGCCCTTTTAAGTGTGAAGACTTACAGCATCCGGCGAGGGGTACAGTACAAGGTGGTGGAGTCGGATCACCGCCGGTATGTGGGCAAGTGTTCCGAGTTTGGGAATGGGTGCACATGGTTGATTCGACTGAGTCTCCGGAAGCGCAAGGGCATTTGGGAGGTCAAACGGTACAATGGACCTCACACTTGCCTGGCCACATCCATCTCTAGTGACCACAGGAGTTTGGATTATCATGTGATTTCAGCTTTCATTATGCCAATGGTTAGGGCCGATGCATCCGTGAGCATCAAGGTGCTCCTGAACGCCACGGCAGCGCACTTTGGTTTTAGGCCGACTTACCGGAGGGTTTGGATGGCGAAGCAGAAATCTATTGCCCTCATATACGGTGACTGGGATGAGTCCTACAACGACCTGCCTAGGTGGGTCTTGGGTGTCCAGCTGACGATGCCTGGGAGTGTTGTGGTCCTGAAGACGAGCCCGGTTCGAGTTGGAGGACAGGTGGACGAATCTCAAGCGTACTTCCACAGACTTTTTCTGGACATTCCCGCCCTGCATCGAGGCATTCCGTCATTGCAAGCCGCTAATCAGCATTGACGGCACCCATTTGTATGGGAAGTATGGGGGAACGTTGCTCATCGCGATTGCACAGGATGGGAACTCCAACATTCTACCTGTGGCATTCGCACTAGTAGAGGGTGAATGCGGAATCCTGGACATTCTTTCTCTCACACCTCGACAGCACGTGACCCCGCAGCCCGGTCTGCTGGTTATATCGGACAGGCACAACGGCATTAAGGCTGCGCTTGAGGCCCCTGACGGCGGTTGGCTACCGCCATCTGCGTACCGTGCATTCTGCATACGACACGTAGCGGCTAATTTTGCCCTAACCTTCAAGGGCAAAGACGCTAGGAGGCTACTAGTGAATGCGGCGTATGCGAAGACCGAGGTTGAATTTGATTACTGGTTTGATATCCTGCGATCTGAAGATCCGGCGATGTGTGAGTGGGCGAACCGGATTGATTACTCGTTGTGGATCAGCATCGTGATGAGGGGCGGAGATTCGGTCACATGACGACGAACATCTCCGAGTGTGTGAACTCTATCCTGAAGGGGGTCAGAAATCTCCCTGTAGCATCCCTGGTGAAGGCAACATATTGTAGGCTTGCGGAACTGTTTGTTCGCAAGGGGAGAGAGGCTGAGGCCCAGATGGGAACAGGACAACAATTCAGTCAGCATTTGGTGAAGTGTATTGAGGCCAACATGAAGACGGCCAGGTGCTTCACGGTGACGCTGTATGACCGGGATAACTCCGAGTTCACTGTAGCAGAGACTACTCCGACTGGTTCTTTCTCCTTGGGTACTTACAGAGTATCACTTGCCTCTCAGACATGTGACTGCGGGTACTTCCAGGCTCTTCATTCCCGTGTCAGCACGCACTTGCGTGCTGTGCATACTCACGGGTCACCTGGACCTCTTACGTTCACAGCGTCTATCAGATTAGCTCGGTCTTCAATGTGTATCGGATGGGATTCACACCTCCCATCCCGGAGGGCTTCTGGCCACCTTACGACGGGCCCACGGTGATTCCAGACCCTGCCATGAGGCGTGCCAGAGAGGGTCGTCCTAGATCCACTAGGATACGGACGAATATGGACGAGGCGGATCCGAATCGGCCAAAGAGGTGCGGCCTATGTCGCCAACCCGGACACACGCGACGTAGTTGCCCACAGGTTGGAGGCTCGTCTCAGACAGGACACCGTTAGTATGCATGTTGTTAGTGTTAGCATTATCTACATTAGTGCGCATCTTGCTAGTCTTAGAGTTATTTAGATTATATCCCATGTTGTTAGTGTCAGTATTAATTACATTAGTGCACATGACTTTTAGTTTAATTGTTGTGAGTAGTAATGAATATGGCTTTTTTAATTATGTATTTTTTTCCTTTAAAGTTCAATCATGTATCATCCTGGTTTGTACTTTTTTTGTTATGTTATAGTCTGTTTACCTATGTTTTTTTTTAATTTGTGTTCTGGGACATTCATTTTGTATGATCAATGAATCTTGAAACAGTTCAGCGTTTATTTTCTCTTATTCAACTGTGTCCGGGTTGGCGACATAGGCCGCATCTCTTTGGCTGATTCGGATATGCCTCGTCCATAGATACACAGCTTAGTCAGTCTCACACATAGTTCGAACCGGCCTGGTTCGAACTATGATTGGTGTAATTCGAACCAGCCTGGTTCGAATTACATGCAGACATTCTCTCTCTATAATTCGAACCACCTTGGTTCGAATTACCTTCATTCCTAATTCGAACCAGGCTGGTTCGAATTACTAACAAAAAAAAACCCTAATTCGAACTAACCTGGTTCGATTTACTACCAAATACAGTTCGAACCAACCTGGTTCGAATTATATAAAAATACGATCTGGCTTATTGCTGAAACGATTTTTGCTTTGGCGTATTTACGTAATTTTCTGAGCCAGTTGGCTTACTATGGTTTTTTACCCTTTTATTAATTTCAATATTTCATGCACTAGTCAATGATTAGGATTTTTCCTCTTTTTTTTTTTTTTTTCATCAATAGAGGAGGGACAATATGTAGTTCTTTTTAATAGGAATTGAACAATTTTAGGTAAGACATTGTATTATGATTCATTGATTTAGTGATTCAGTAATGTCAGTTTAATTATTTCTATTATTAAAATGTAGATGAATTATCCTCCATTAAAACCTGCATCCACCAAAACTGTTCACTCCAAATCTATCCTTGCCAAAAATGTGGATGAGTCTTTTGATGACTATGACAGTAAAAATAGTTTTGTACAAGTACAAGCACCCTATACTCTTTGGTGAAGAAACTATCAGCAGTAGTTATGAAGATTGAACGTGAGCTAGGATTATATTAGAATATGAGCTATCTTTTAATTTGGGCCCAATTAAAAATTTTTCCTTCTTATTTCTTACTAAGATTTATTTTTTCTAATATCTATTTAGTTTAATTTTATTTTTGGAACCTTAAAGGACACCAATTCAACTAAGGTCTTCTCTCCCAACATTCCTAAATGCTATTTCAACCGAGGTATTTAAGGAGGTTAATACTAGAACTACTACGAGAATGACTCATTTTATAAAATTGATCCCAACCCAAATTTTAAACCACCAAAAAAAAAACCTAATTTATTGATATTTAGGCACTTGTTCCATGTCTTATTGCTTATAGGGCTTTATTTACACATGTTTAGAGTTGAATTTTACTTGGAATTACTAAAAAATAAACCTGAGTACCATTAGATTTATTGGTGGAAAAACAAAAAAATATGTTGATACTATGTTTACCGACAATATAAATCTCGTTAATAAATGTCTATTATTGGATTTTGATATCTGCCGATAATTTACGACAAATTTAGTATCGAAATGTGATGTTTTATGCGCAAAAAATCTGAGTAATGTTACCGGTGAAAAAATCTAATGGTAACATTAATACCACAAAATGAGCCTTTGCATCACCTTATCGTCAGACAAATCCGATGAAAAATATTTTTTTTTTGTTTTTTTATTTTTAAATATGAATGATCGCTACCGCCAAAATTTTCTGTAGGTAGGGTGAATATTTTTATTTTGTTTTCAATCTATGATGTATCTCGATAGTTAACAACTGATAGTCAATTCTCAATTAACATCAAATAAATTAGTATTTTATCTGAAAATAGTGATTACTATATGATGTAAAATATCAAATATATAGAATGTAAACATGAAACAAAAGTTTGATAATAAAATACATAAGATAGAATTATGTTTTCATTAATCTTATTCAGATTCATCATCTTTTTCTCTGGTTTATTATCCTTCTCTTTTGAGGTAATTTTCTGATCATCGAACTCGTCTTCTTCTTCTTCGTCTCCATCAACCCTGTCTTCATCTTGAAGATCGTCGTTGTCTAGTGGTAGTGTGTCGTCATCTACCCTGAGGTCAATGATGTCATCATTCATAACAGTTGACTTAAAGGTGATGAGAACACCAATATTAACCACCATTTTCAAAGGAATTGGGTCATGAATTTGGAAAGGTTCCTGACTCTCTGTCCCATTAGACTCGATGCGACCTCTTGACGTAGTCTTAACTATAACCACCTAACTAGACTTGCATGATCCCAAATAAGGCAAATAGTATACTTATCGTGCATTTTGAGGTAGAATAAAAGGATCATAGTGCTTATATTTTCTAGTCACATTTACTTCAGTGATATTGTAGTCCTTGTACTTTCGTGTTCCTTGTTGCGAACTTGGATCATACCATTGATATTTAAACACAAACACCTCGTATCTAGTGCGACCAAAATACTCTAATTGACTTATATTGTGCAACACACCATACCAATCAGAATATCCACCACTTGAATTTTCACAAACCCAGACTCCGATGTTATCTGTTTTCTTTTCAATCGACTGTTGTAAAAAATGGAACCGATATTCATTAACATTGTATATCGGGTAGCTTGTGCCCTTATTCATTGGACCCTAACTAAGTGCAAGTAGTTCCAAATCTATTGTATCAGCTAGATGTACTCTGACGTATTCTTTGAACCAATTAAGAAAATTGTTCAATGATGCCTCAGAATTTATTTCTTGGAATAACCTATGATAGGATAAATAAGAAACTTCAGTGTAATGAAGTTTTGATTAGACGAGGAAGATAATATCTTACTAAGTGCAATAGTTACAAAAGCTTAAAAACTCACATCAAATAGAGTAAAACCTGGTCACAGTTAAGCAAGTGTACGACATCGATTACCTTTTTCTTTAACTAATAGTCATTATTCGCGCGCATTGCAACTCCTTCCAAAATAAATATTAGATACGTTGGTCATCCTGATGAGGATTCTCTCCTCTCATCATTACTTCTAACTCTTGTTCTACGTGACTCAACATGAGACTCAATATAAAAGGAGGTAAATACAGATGTTTCTTTAGTTATGAATGCTTCGTAGATACTATTCTCGATCTGAGCTATATTCTTCACGGTGCGCTTGAATAATCCAATCATTCTCTCAAATTGGTACATCCACCTAAATTAGACTAGCTCACATAATCTTGCTTTATACGACAGGTGGATTGCTAAGTGTTCCATGACGTCAAAAAGGAGGAAATATCCTCTCTAACTTACAAAGTATGATTAGAATGTTCTTCTCCATTACTGTGAGATCATTTACGTTAAATTTTGGGGTACATAAATTCCTAAAAAATTACTTATTTCTATAAGTGGTTTTCAAATGTTGGTAGGAAGTTCTTGGAAAGCAATGACTCCATAAAGATATGACAACCATAACTCTTCAACCCAGCAAGCCTACCTTGTGAGACGTTTGTACACCTACCAAAGTTAGAGGAGTACATTGGGAAATCTCAGTCCTCTAATTCGTTTGTCCCACACCGTCTTTGGTTTAACCCACCGGCCGTTATCAAGTCTTGTTAAGTTCAGATCTGGCCGTCTGCAAATGTTTATCAAGTCTAACTTTATCTTATCGTTATCCTTTATCCTCTCATCGTTCATTACCGTGTGCATGATATTGTCAAACATGTTCTTTTCAATGTCATCACATCAAGACAATGTCGAAGTAAATTGTCTTTCCAATAAGGCAAGTCCAAAATATATTCTACTTAGTCTAATTATGCTTCTACTGACACGATGCCAAACTTGCAAATCACTCAATCTCACGGGTGTCTCTTCTTATTCAGTTCTATTCTTCCTAAATGAGTCTTTCTTGTGCCAAAAAAGATGATTAATATTGAGGAACCTTTGATGACAATTAAACCAGAAATTCTTACTCCTATTCATCAGTCAAAATACTTTTGTATCCTCTATACAGATAGAACACGATATTCTGCCTTAGGTGGACCAACCTGGTAAGATCCCATACGCAGAAAAGTCGTTGATGGTTCACATCAACACAGTATGTAGTTGGAAGTTTATCTTGGTTGAAATATCATACGTTTCTACACCATTAATCTACAACTCCATCAACTCATCCACCAAGAATTGCAAAAAGATATCTATTTTGGTTTTTGAATTTCTTAGACAAGTATGATACAAGTTAGAAATATGTATGGGTCCTTCATGCATATTTCAGGAGGTAGATTATAAGGAATCACCACTATAGGCCATCAAGAATATGCGTTACCGAAATTAGAATTTTATGCAAACCCGTCAGAGCACAAAGCTAATCTAACGTTTCTAGCTCGCTCACAAATGTAGAGTGGACCCTATTAAAGTACTTCCAAGCATCTCTATGTGACAGATGTGTCATAAAACTATCATCTCTCTTGTTATTATGTCAGGTCATGTGAAGGACCGAATCCATCAATGCATACAACCGTTTTAGTATAGGGATTAAGGACAAGTAGTGCATCTATTTGTTCGAAATTCTCTTTAACCACCGTTTACCAATCCGTTCTCTCTCGACTTGAAATCTCGGTACATCACAAAATCTATAAGCAGTTAGATCTACGTTCTCCTTGTAATACAACATACAACTATTCAAATAACAATTAATTTTACTAAATTTAGACCCAAGTTTGAAACTAACTTCTTTGCTTTATAGTGGCTTCGGGGGATGCCACTAGCCCCGACAGGTACTAAGTCGTTGTAAAGGGTGGCTCACTTATCAAAAGACTCTTGGGTGTGATTTGACTCAGGTTTAATACTTATCATTCTAAAATATGCAGACAATTTTGAATGAACAGACTCATTGTACAAGGGTTTCGTGACAGATTCTAATAGATGATAAAAGTTCTTTGCATACAGGTTAGACTCTTATTCAGCTTCTTCTGTAGTAGTAACACCTATTGCATCAAATACCATCTCGTTGTATCTCTCTTGATTATCCTCCCAATTCATTTCTTCCATATTTGATTCTTTAACCACCCAGACCCTCGTCGATCGATTCCAGCCATATTGAATTCGAGGTAGACTAGTTAATTCTCTGCTCATCCACTTTTTTGTATTTCATTCACATCCAATACCCATCCTTGAACCCATTATGGTAGAGGTAAAGTGTTATATCTAAAGGACCTAACCACTTAGTCAGCCCATACTTATAGCACGCACACCTAGATATCCCTTGAGACCTAAAAGGTTCCATGTTGAAGACATACGCCACGAATGCGTCAACCCCCTCAAAGAATTCACTGTTGTCCCTATCATGCATCTACAAATGATTACTTGAAATCATCTTGCAACAAACACCATGAAATTCATCTTACTACACAACTTATTAAAATTTTTAGAAAATTCGAGAGGCTGTCTCCTATAATTAGAATCTCCAACCAAATTTGGTTATTGTTTTCTCACAAACTAAACATGTTTTAAATGTTTTGGCAGAACTTTTTCTTAATTCAGAGACCTCCACCAAATAAATTTAACAGTTTTTATGGAGAAAACAGCTGCAGATGTAAATTAGAACAAACACGAATTCAATAACACATCAAATCCTAACCGTTCTAGTGCACAACCCCTTATAACTCCACAATTTTCTAGCAAACAAGTGTTTCGAGAAGGCGCCTCTATGCGACCTTCTCCCACTTCCATCTTAAAATACTATCCTAGAAAAAGTAAGTCAAACATAAAACTTAAATAATTGATTATATTTAGAGATAGAAAAACTTACCTGAAACTCGGATGCATAGAATATGGAAAAAGTGAACTCCAATTGATCTAAGAAAAATAACACCGTCCTAATAAAAAAAAACTTATTAAATTTACAAGGTAAAACTAATTCAACAAACTAAACAAATTCTTCTAACAGCTCGAGCACTCTCAATCTCACCATACTTAACCTACCTTAACTTAATTTAATTTTTATTTACATTAAATTAACATAAAAAATCCTAATCACAAACTTCATTATACTAATTTAATCAATAATTTGATAATAAAATACCTAACAAAACTCTTAACTCACAAAAAAAAATGAAAAACTAAAAAAACTAAACCAAACCCTAATCACAAATTTCATTACACTAATTTAGTCAATAATGTGATAAAATACCTAAATAAAATCCTAAATTCACAAAAAAATTAAAAAAAAAAAACTATACCAAATCCTAATCATAAACTTTATTATACTAATTTAATAAATAATTTCATAAATTACTTAACAAAATCCTAAACTCACCTAAAAATTAAAAAAATAAAAAAATATGCCAAAATTATCTCTAATGGTGGCTGCAGGATGGTAGAGACGTGGTGGTGACAGGAGGCAGCAATGACCACGAACGCAAACAGCAGCGGCGTTCTTGACGGCTACAGTAGTGACCGACAACTCTAGCGGTAACAACGTCCAGTGGTGGCGATAGCAGAGGCTCCAGCTGGTGGCGGTAGCAAAGGTTCCAGCTGGTGATGGTGATGCCGGCAACTTCAGGACAAAAGAGAGAAGACGAGAGGAGAGAGATAGAAGAGAGAGAATGAGTTTCCGTTTGAATTTTATTCCTATTTTATCGTCGAATTTACCAGCAGAAACTTTTGACAGTAAATTGGATAAACGCAGCGTTTCACTAAAACGATATATCATTGGTCGAATCCACAGAAGATCTGTGAGTAAAGTTGGCGCCACTGAAATAAGATTTCATGTTACTTATTACTGTCGGATTTAGTGTCTGAACATAAAATTCAATGGTAACTAATTTAAAAAACTAAATCTAACTTGTTTCCATGCAAAAGTCACTACTAAATCTGATAGTAATAACTACTGTTAAATCTGTCGATAAATTTGACAATATTCAATATATTTTTTGTAATAGATATAACTTTATTTTGCAATTTGCATAGCTCCTCTATTGTAACTAAAACTCTTCAAGTTGAATATAAATAGCTATTTATCTTGAAAAGTTGTTAATGGAATGTTGAATTTGGTTACATGAATTGTTATTTACTTATTTAAGATTTATAAGTTGTATTTTCACATACTAAAAGATGAAAAAATTTGACTTATTTGCAAATATGATGAAAGGATCATTTTGATTTATTGGTTAACATTAAAAGATTATTTTGATTATTATCTCTATCTACTATTATATATGCCAACTTAAAAATTAACGTGCCACGTATAATTTTAATTAACGGTGTTAATTTATTTGGTGATTAATAATGGAAGGATCATTTTAATTTATGGTTTAAAATCAAGGAACCATTTGATTAGTTTAAAAATTAGAAGATCATTTTGTTTTTCGAGTTAAAACAAAGAGAACATTTTGATTGTTATCTCTCTTCTGAATATGTAAAACGATGAAAGTTACCAGAGTTGAATAGCAGATTTAACGATTAAATAATAGATCTATTAAGTTTGAACTTTACTCTTATTTCTAAGGATGTTTATAAAAGTTTTAATATTGTTAAGATTTTTATTTTTGTTGATAGTTACTATTATAAAAACTTTACTGAATAAAAAAAGATTAATTTATTTTTTTAGATTCAATATTTTATTCTTGATGTTCGTCAACTTCCAGAAATAAAGAATTTGTCAACTATTCATAAATTGTGTAGATATTTAGTAGAAATAAAAAAATTAAAAGTGTATTACTTGATTGATAGATTAATTCGTATAATATCAACTTTTTCAGTTTCTACAGCTACTACAGAGCGATCATTTTCAGCAATGAAGATAATGAAGACAAGATTAAAAAACAAGATGGAGGACGACTTTTTCGCGAATAGTTTGGTTATTTATATTAAAAAAGAAATTGTTGAAAATTTTAGTTCTGATTCAATTATTGAATATTTCAAGTCACTCAAGACTCAAAAAGTACCATTATAAATAATTTTATATTTTTTATATGTAGAATTATTTATTTATTATCTTATTAGTAACCAACTTAAAGAATAATTATATTTATAAATTTTATTTTAATATAAATATTATTATGTAATTTTTATGTTAAATTTTTTGTCCATAAAATTTTTTTTCATGCCAATTTATTGACTAGCAATAAACTTTTTAATGGAGCTACAATTCGTGATAGATTAGTCATTAATTTGTTGAGAAATGCTCTGAGAAATTAAAAACAATTATATCAAAGAAGTAGCTCATTGATTTATCTTGATTTTTTTTAGTGACTTTTGATTTATCTTGATTGAATTAATTGAATCGATCATATAATATAATTATATGTAATCCTAAAAAATTAAAATTAAATAAATATATAAATTACAATTTAATTGAAACTTCTAAAAGCATTTAAAATTAGTATGACAATGTTAGTAACTTAGTTTGGTGGCACATGAATACAAGGCCATGGAGCACAAGGTCCATGGTTTCACTGAACTTTTAGAATTAATAACAAAATCCGTTGTACTGTCCAAAAAAAAAATATAAAAAACCAAAAAATCCATTGTCCTTTATTTGACTCCTCTTCTTCAAGAAGTAGTGAGGTGGTATCTAGGTTCCTCTCACTACAGAAGGAATTGTGTTTCTCACACAGTGCACTATATCTTCCTCCATGGATCTTAGCAAAAATGGCCTAAAATTATTTCATATTCAATTTTGCTTCTTTTGCATTTTCTTCTTCATCTTCAACGTTTTTTCCTTCTTCTCATGCAATTTTTTTACAATAAATACATAAATTTCTTCTTGACAATAGATACATATATAAATTTTTATGGCAAATAAACAAATTTTTGTAAAGAAACATAAGAAGTAGTGAACATAATTTTTTTTTGTTAATACATAAATTTTTTAAAAGGAAACACACAATTTTTTTAAGAGAAACATAGGACACAATCACATAATTTTTTTACCATAAGTATATACTTTTTTAACGGTAAATACATAATCTTTTTAAAGATAAACACAAAATATTTAAAAAAAATAGAAAGTAAACACATAAATGTTTTTTACAATAAATAGAAACTTCTTAACATAAATATATATATTTTTTAAGATAAACACGTAAATTTTTGAAAAGAAATATAAGAATTAATCACATATTTTTTTTACGATAAACTTATTGATTTCTTGAAAGCAAATATAATTTTTTTTTAAAGAGAAATATGACAAACACAAATTTTAAAAGAAAAATGACTAATTAAAAAAAGAGAGATCAAAATCAATGGTGCAGATTAAAAATGGACTTTCATAGGTCATACGTCATACCCTATAAAATTTAATAAGGAATGTTAAGAAATTAGCAAATTTTATTATTTGTAATCATTAATTAGTCATCATTAATATTTTTAATAGTATAAAATTATATTTAATAGTATAAAATTACTCTTTTTTTTTACTAATTAAGTACTGGACAAATTTTAATCAAAATACTAATTTTTAAAATTTTTTCAAACTTAATTAAAAAAAAGTAAAAAAAAAAAACTATTTCCGGTTAGTGCATTATGATATCATCAAAGCAAAAACTCAAAAATTGCCCGGCGTGATCAAATTACAATTTTACCATCGCTCATTGTTTCCCACATTAGAACACTCTAAATAATAACTGTCCTTATTTTCTAAGGTTGGGCTATTATATTGTCATTCAAAGAGAACACGGAACACTCAAATCATTTTGGTTACAAAAATAAAACACAATCAACAGTGTTGCCTTTCTTTTTCCCTCTTTCTTTCCTCCTCAGTCTTTCTTTCTTTGGGCACAATTGAAAGTTTGCAACTAACGGTTCTAGCTATCTCTGCTTAATTAGTATTTAAAACTAATTTTCTTCACGTTGTTGCTAAATCTTTGTACCTTTCTACATTAATCTCCCTGGCTTGTACCTCCTTCATTAAGAAGCGTTAAGCCAGGGTGATGAACAGAACAACATTGATTTATTATTATAGTTATTAATTACCACAAATAATATAAACACAAGAATAATAAACTCATTTATTGAAAAAAAAGGATAAATTTACAAGAAAGATGTCAAATCTAGGTGGTGGATGTTTCTCTCCTGGTCGTGAAATAATCGAAGCTAAGCCTCGCCTTAAGAAGCAACGATCTAGGAACATTTTCAAGGTGGCATTATCAAAGATGAGAGGGCGATCTGAGAAGCCAAAGGCGATTCAAGTTGATGATGATGGATCAAAGAGTAACACGTGGAGGAAGCTTGTGGGGTCAATGAGGACATTGCAAATGCAAGATGATGCTGCGGATTATTATTCTTCGGCAGCAAGCAGCCCTTCAAACCCTAACATGGTGAAATCGCCATCCGTCGACCGATTTGAATCCTTTCCTAATTCTCCTCTCTCAAACTTCGCCTCGAGTAGCCGCTACTCTTCGGCCGTAGGGCTGGACAAGCTTGTAGAAAATGACGAGAGCCTAACCAAAGAAGAAGACATAACGAAGAAGCACGATGATGATCATAGTGATGGTGATGACATGATTGATGCCAAGGCAGAGGAGTTCATTGCTGAGTTTTATCTACAAATGAAGTTGCAAAAATTCAATAAAATGGACCCTCATTATCGAAAGATTAGTCAGAGATCATTAGGTCTATGAGTTATTATTCACGCCCACTTCACTACTCACATGAAGTTCTCCCATACGAAGGATGATAGTTAATTAAAAAAGAAACTTAAAATTCAATTGTAGTTAATTTTATGTAAAGTTGATAGTTAAAGTTGTTAAATAATTTAATAGGTACGAGCAAATTATTATTTAACAATTTTTAATTATCAACTGCATATGAATTCTACCTAATTAAAAATAATACAATTTGCAATTTAGTCAAATAATAATATTAGAAAGATAAAAAAATTTAAATTTATTTTATTTAATATTTATTAATTTTAATAATAATTAATAAATATTAAATAAAATAAATTTTAATTATTTTTTAATTAATTTTTTTATCAAATAATATGTTAAATTATCTAGCAATCTTCACTTACCATCTTCTACTTCATGTGAATAGTTTCCTTTTTCCATGCTATTATCCATATAATGCATGGAAAAGATAAAACACACTTTTTTTTCTTTTTAAATTTATTATATCTTGGTTTATTATGTATATATTCTTTAGAAAGACCGGGCAAAGTGGAAGCCCTTCTCGAAGAATATGAACATTTATCTAAAAGATTATTGTACTTTAATTAAAGGAAAAAAGGTTTTAGTAGTTAAATTATAGTCTTGTATTTCTAGCTAATTTAATCATTTTGATCCTTTAATTTATAAATTACATGCAATCTTATTTTGAAGAATATGTATTATAAAACATATATTTAGGTTTAAGTGTATGCTAAGATTGGATTATATGTTTTCATATTATATTCATCGTGAATTGATTAAAGTGAATTAGGATATATATAACATGGATTAATTAAATTTAATTTTTTTATTAATAATTATTTTTAATTAAGAATTTATTAGGTTAAGTTTCTTATGTTATTTTTATTTGCTATTATATTTATAGAATATTAAAACTACAAAAGTATAAAAATTATATTATTCATAAGTTATGTATGTGAAGTAATAAATAATATGATTATATTTAATTGGGTTAATTGACCTAATTCGATTTATATGGAATATAGTGGATACTAATAAATCGAGTTGACCTAATTCGATTTATTATTGAACAGTCCATATATAGTAAATCGAATCAACTTAATTCGATTTAGTACTGGTATAGATTATTAGCATTTATGTTCTAAAGTTAATAGAAAATAAAATACCTCCCATTTGGATTCAAATAAAATACAAAAAAAAAACGAATAAGAATAAATATCTAATTTTTGTGTTTTAGTTTAAATGTCAGAAAATCTATATTTTTATAAACTTATGAATTTATTTTAAAAATTCATTAAAAATTATTCATTGATTCATTAGCATATAAAGAATCATTATCAGAACTTTTGATTTTGAAAATATTAATATAAAGGATAGCCCTCCAAATTGGCATAGGACTTAAAACTTAATTTTTTCAGAATTAGATATAACAAATAGTTATACATTATGATACGACTAACTATATATATTTATATAATATGTAATTTGAGAAATAATATATTTAAAATTTTAATTGAAATTTTAATATATAATTAAAACTTTATATATATTATTTCTCAAATTATATATTGTATATAAATATATATAGTTAGTCGTTTTATAATGTTTAACTTTCTGCTACTTCTGACTCTAAAAAAATTCAAGTTCTAAGCTCTATGTCACTTTGAAGGGCTATATTTTATATTAACTTTTTCAACATTAAAAATTTCGGTAATGATTCTTTACATGCAAATTAGTCAAGGGATAATTTTTAATGAATTTTTAGAAATCGTTTATTGTTCCGTTTTAAATTCATAAGTTTATGAAAATGTAGATTTTCTTGAATTTGAACTAAAATACAAAAATTGGATATCTATTCTTATTCTTTTGATTTTTTTTGACATTTTATTTGAATTCAAATAGAATGTGTATTTTATTCTATATTAACTTTAAAACATAAATGTCGATAATCTGTACTAGTATTAAATCAAATTAAGTTAATTCAATTTACTATATATGAGTTGTTCAGTAATAAATCAAGTCAATTCGATTTATTAGCATCTACTCAGTTTTCTTATAAATCAAATTAGGTCAATTCAATTTATTAATATCTACTATGTTTTATGTAAATTAAATTAGGCTAATTTAAATTAAGTCAATTCAACTTATATAAATAAATATGTGCATGAGACTTTTGACCTAACGATTTTTATTTTGAGACATTCATAAAATATTAAAAATAGTTTGGTTTAACTATGTGTTTTACTCTAAATTTTGGGCTGATTTAATATTAAACTAATAATACACAAACCCCACAATGCAAGTGACTTTCGAACAGGGACAATGCTTGAGTAGGAGAAAGAGAATGTGGCACAAGAACTTTTTCTAAAATTGACCGCCCAAATAAATGATGATTTTGTCCTCCACACAAATAAATCTCTAAGTACACAGTACTACTGTACTAGTATAATTTAATTTATCCCCTACTTTATTTTATTGAATTTTTTATTATATCTGATCTAAAATTGAAATTACATTGCATAAGTGAATTATAATTTAAATAATAATTATTATAAAAATTTTACTTTTATTAACATAAAAAAATTATTCTAAAATACCACTTAAAAATTAAATTATTAAAATTTTTTTAATATCTACATTATTAAGAATGATTAATATTTGTAAAATTTAGAGACAATAAATGTAACAACCACTCCTTCTAAAAATAAAATTAAATTCGAATTTTAAAAATCAATTAGGAGATGAATTTAGAATTTTGAATTATGGATAGAAATCAATTTTTGGCGCCATTGCCGGGGAGTTGCAACAGTGTGCTAAATTATTGATTAGTGTAAATATTTTTATATTTACATATTTGTTTATTTTCTTTTTATTACTATGAGCTGTATGTTTCTTTCATTGAATGACACGTTCACTACCTGATACGAGCTTGGCCACGTTTAATCCGAAAATTGAAAGAACTATTTCCCGTATTAGGCGAGTTCGGCGTCGGTTAGCCTCTGAGGGTGGTGAAGTGGTTACTACCAATTCACCAGTCTTATCTGAGGGCGAATCTACCCTATTTGAGGAAGAAACAAGCTTCTTTTCTACTGAATCTGTTGATTTACGCGCAGGTAATATGGCGGAGCCCAGAAGGATTACTCTCCAGGAAGCAGGAGCTCCAGACTTTACACTGCCACCGTTTCAAGCACGTCAACCAAATATGGTGCAGATTTTGAACTGAAAACCACGCTAATCAATCTACGGCCTAAGTTTCATGGCTTATCTGCCCAAGAGCCTCTCAAGCATCTCAGAGATTTTCAGACAGCTTGCTCAACTGTTAGGCGTCATGGTGCAGATGAGACCACTATTTTGCTATCCGCCTTCCCGTTTTTTCTTGAGGGCAAGGCGAGGGAGTGGTACTACACTCAACCTGAAGCAATTGTTACTAATTGGGATACGCTCAGAAGAGAATTCTTGGACAAATACTTTCCAGCTGAAGTTACTGATAAACTGAGGAAAGAAATCTCCTGCATTATTCAAGGTGAATCAGAGACTCTTTATGAGTATTGGGAACGCTTTAGGAACCTCCTAAACGCATGTCCCCACCACATGATTGACCAGTTGGTGTTGATTAGCTATTTCACACAATGTATGAAGCCTCAGGACAAGACTACATTAGATGGTCCGAGTAATGGCTCTCTGAAGAAGTACAAGATGGCGGCAAAAGCGTGGCAACTGATCACCGATCTAGCTGAGTCTACTCGGAACACCAGGCATAGGAACAACCATCCCAAGACTGTTGCAGAGGTTTTCTCTAGCAGTGAGACTACTACTCTCACACAGACTCTGAGTGAGATGACCAACATACTGAGGCAGATACAGCTGAATCAACAACAACCTCAGCCTCCTCCACAACAACAGTGTCAACAGCTGGCCCCTCAAAGAGTGTGCGGAATATGTGCATGCTATACTCATTACACTGATGAGTCCCTGCAACTCCAACAAGAAGACACCACCTTGGCAGCTACCCATAACTTCTATGACCGCCCGAATCAAGGATACTATCAGCAAGGCGGTAATTATAACCAAGTTGGGAACTACAATCAAGGTTGGTAAGATAACTCCAACCAGGGATGGAGGGATAACTCCAACCAGGGGTGGAGAGGTAACTCCAACCAAGGATGGAGGGACAACTACAACCAAGGAGGTAGAGACAATGGTGAAAATCAGAGGTGGAACAACAACAACAATCAGTAGAACTGGTCTCAGCAGAACCAAAACCAGCCTTACCGAGCACCTCACCAAAGGCAAGTCCAAGGACCTCAAAACAACCAACAGCAAGTCCTTCAAGTCACTTACCCACCTCCCTCTTCCAATGATGAGTTACTTCAGTCTATTGATCAAAGACAAAAGGCCATGAAGAACACGCTTAACTCTACCTTGAACGGTCTGACCTTTGCTTTACAAGCTCTGTCTCCCAGATGGGATCATCAAATACCTCAAACAATCAACCTGCAAGCTCTAGTTCACTTCCGTCTCAGCCTTTACCCAACACCAAAGGAGGAATCAATGCCATTACTTTGAGGTCCGGGACTACACTGCAAGAGAGGAGTCATGAGGAGCCAAGCTCAAAAGAAGACGTTCCAGTTGAAAGCACTGTGGGGGTAGAGGACGCTGAAGAAGAGGATGCAGTACAAGACATGGTTGAAGAAGAAGCAGCTCAACCAAGGAATGGAGCACCAAGGGAAGAAGAAGAAATAAAAGGTGCCATTCCTATCCCATTTCCACACCTTGCTAGGAAGCCCAGAAAGAAGATGGAGCTAGACCCCAAGATGGTGGAGATCTTCAAAAAGGTTGAGGTAACCATTCTCCTTTTTTATGCTATTCATCAGGTACCTAAATATGCTAAGTTTCTAAAATATTTATGCATGAATAAAGATAAAATACAGGATTTGGAAACTATTCCTCTAGGTAGCTCTATTTCTGCTTTAATGGGTGCCATACCGAAAAAATGTGGGGATCCGGGTCCATGCATGGTTACTTGTACTATTGAAGGTGTACAATTTTTTGACTGCATGTGTGATTTAGGTGCGAGTGTGAGTATTATGCCATTATCTGTATATGATGCCTTGAGGCTCCCTCCCTTAAAAGGTCGGCAACATGTTTTGTTTTGGCAGATAAAAGCATAATCTCAGTTGTTGGAATTGCTGAGGACATGTTAGTGAGAATTAAGGTGCTAACATTCCCTATTGACTTCTACATTTGGAAATGCCCCTAATGACTCAGGAAGACCATCATCCATCCTGCTTGAAAGACTATTTCTGAAGACTTCAAGGTTCAAGCTGGGATGCCTTCTCAAGAACTTACCCGTTTAAGATAGATGGCAGAACATTGAGCTTCAATCTAGATGAAGCTATGAAGCACCCACCGGAAGATCACTCCATCTTCCAGTGTGATATTATTGATGAAACTGTGGCTGAAGTCCATCAAGAAGAAGTAGAAGAGATGCACATGGAGCAAGGTGCAAGTGTGGAGAAACTCTCTGAGCTTACTGAAGACACCTTGCCACCACAAATAGCTCCTGATGATCAAGTGCCTAGCAATGAGCAGAAAATGGAGTTGAAGCCCCTTCCACCTCACCTCAAGTATGCTTACCTTGAGGATAATCAGACGCTCGAAGTTATCATTGCAAGGGAACTCATTTTCCAACAGGAGGAGCAGTTGCTTAGTGTGCTGAGAAGACACAAGAAAGCTATTGGGTGGAGCTTGGCAGATATAGTAGGGATCATCTCTCAAGTCTGTGAGCACCATATATTTTTAGAAGAAGGAACAAGGCCTGTTCGTCAACCTCAAAGGCGGCTGAACCCCACTATTCTGGAGGTGGTCAAGAAAGAAGTGACTAGGCTGCTTGAAGCTGACATCATTTATCCAATCTCGGATAGTGAATGGGTCAGCCTAGTGCAGGTGGTGCCAAAAAAATCTGGCGTCACAACAGTGAAGAATGATCATGGAGAGCTCATTGCAACTAGAGTGAAAAATTCCTGGAGGGTGTGCATTGACTATAGGCGTCTCAACCAGGCTACCCGCAAGGATCACTACCTGCTTCCTTTCATCGATTAGATGCTTGATCGCCTGTCAGGTAAATCACACTACTATTTTTAGATGGTTACACTGGCTATTTTCAAATTCATATAGCTCCTGAGGATCAGGAGAAAACTACTTTTACATGTCCCTTTGGAACGTATGCATATAAGAGGATGCCTTTTGACTTATGTAATGCACCGACTACATTACAAAGATGCATGATGAGCATTTTCTCAGATCTTTTTGAGAACTGTATGGAAGTTTTCATGGATGACTTTAGTGTGTATGGTGATTCGTTTACCCTTTGCTTGGATAGTTTATCTAGAGTATTAGACAGGTGTGTTAGTTCAAACCTTGTATTAAATTTTGAAAAATGTCATTTTATGGTACAATAAGGTATTGTTCTAGGACATGTTATTTCTAATACTAGTATTTCAGTTGATGCAGTAAAGGTGGATGTCATTTCTGGTTTACCTTATCCCTCATCCACAAGGCAAGTCCGCTCGTTTCTTGGTCATGCATGTTTCTACCGGCGATATATCAAGGATTTCAGTAAGGTAGCACTGCCTTTATCCCGACTAATGCAGAAGGATGTTGAGTTTGAGCTGAGTGCAGACTGCAAGGAGGCGTTTCATAAGCTAAAGATCGCCTTGACCCAAGCCCCTATTGTGAGAGGACCCAACTGGAGTCAACTCTTTGAGACAATGTGTGACGCCTCCAATTACGCAGTAGGAGCGGCACTGGCTCAGCGCGAAGGTAAGGGCCCTTTTATAATTGCCTATGCATCTAAGACCTTAGACGTTGTTCAGTCTAATTATACTACCACTGAAAAAGAGCTTCTGGCTATTGTTTTGCTCTAGATAAATTTCGAGCCTACTTACTTGGTACTAAGGTGGTAGTGTACTCAGACCATGCAACTCTAAAATATTTATTAGCTAAGAAAGTGTCCAAACCAAGGCTAATACGTTGGATATTGTTGCTGCAAGAATTTGATTTAGAAATTAAAGATATGAGTGGTTCCTAGAATTTGGTGACGGGCCACTTGAGTTGCCTAGAGCACATTAAGAATGACTCCACTCCTATCAATGATGCTTTTCCATTTGATAGCTTGCACGCAATATCTAAAGTAGTTCCTTGGTATGCTCCTATAGCTAACTATTTGGTTAGTCATACCTTCCCTCTTGATTTTACTAAGCATCAAAAGGACAAGCTTAAAAGCGAGTCCAATATTTATGGGATGACCCATATTTATGAAGATGTGGTGCTGACCAGATAATTAAAAGGTGTGTACCACAGTCAGAATTCCAGTCAATTTTAGAGGCCTGCCACTCTTCAGAGAGTGGTGGATATTTTGGTCCTCAAAGGACAACTAGAAAAATTTTAGACTGTGGATTCTGGTGGCCCACACTATTTAAGGATGCCACTACTTTCTGTGAATCTTTCCCACCATGCCAAAGGTTTGGGAGTATATTCATCAGTGCAGGTAAGAATTGCTTCCACCCATTTAGAACATAATCAACAGTTAACAATACGTATAAGAAACTATTAGAGTTTGGAAATGGACCCATGAAGTCAATGCCCCAAACATAAAAAATTTCACAGAACAACATAAGTTATTGGGGCATCTCATCCCTCTTGGATATACTCCCAAACCTTTGGCATGGTGGGCAAGATTCAGAGAAAATAGTGGCATCCTTAAATAGTGTGGGCCACCATAATCCACAGTATAAAATTTTTCTAGCTGTCCTTTGCGGACCAAAATGTCCACCATTCTTTGAAGAGTGGCATGCCTCTAAAATTGACTGAAATTCTAAATGTGGCACACAGCTTCTAATTATCTGGTCAGCACCACATCTCCATAAATATGAGTTATCCCATATATAATATTTGGACTCGTTTTCAGCTTGTCCTTTTGATGCTTAGTAAAATCAGGAGGGAAGGTATGACTAACCAAATAATTAGCTATAGGAGCGTACCAAGGAACTACTTCAGATATTGCGTACAAGCTATCAAATGGAAAAGCATCATTGATAGGAGTGAAGTCATTCTTAATGTGCTCTAGGCGACTCAAGTGGTCCGCCACCAAATTCTGGAAACCACTCCTATCTTTGATTTCTAAATCAAATTCTTGCAGTAACAATATCCAACGTATTAGTCTTGGTTTGGACTCTTTCTTAGCTAATAAATATTTTAGAGCTGCATGGTCTGAGTACACTACCACCTTAGTACCAAGTAAGTAGGCTCGGAATTTATCCAGAGCAAAAACAATAGCCAGAAGCTCTTTTTTAGTGGTAGTATAATTAGACTGAGCAGCGTCTAAGGTCTTAGATGCATAGGCAATTATAAAAGGGCCCTTACCTTCGCACTGATCCAGCGCCGCTCCTACTGCATAATTGGAGGCGTCACACATTATCTCAAAGGGTTGACTCCAGTTGGGCCCTCTCACAATAAGGGCTTGGGTCAAGGCGATCTTTAGCTTATCAAATGCCTCCTTGCAGTCTGCACTCAGCTTGAACTCAACATCTTTCTGCAGCAGTCGGGATAAAGGCAGTGCTACCTTACTGAAGTCCTTGATATATCGACGGTAGAAACCTGCATGACCAAGAAACGAGCGGACTTTCCTTGCGGAGGAGGAGTAAGGTAAACCAGAAATGACATCCACCTTTGCTGGATCAACTGAAATACCAGTATTTGAAACAACATGTCCTAGAACAATACTTTGTTGTACCATAAAATGACATTTTTCAAAATTCAATACAAAGTTTAAACTAACACACCTGTCTAATACTCTAGATAAACTATCCAAGCAAAGGGTAAATGAATCACCATACACAGTAAAGTCATCCATGAAAACTTTCATACAGTTCTCAAGAAGATCTGAGAAAATGCTCATCATGCATCTTTGGAACGTAGCCGGTGCATTACATAAGCCAAAAGGCATCCTCTTATATGCATACGTTCCAAAGGAACATGTAAAAGTAGTTTTCTCCTGATCCTCAGGAGCTATATGAATTTGAAAATAGCCAGTGTAACCATCTAGAAAACAGTAGTGTGATTTACCTGACAGGCGATCAAGCATCTGATCGATGAAAGGAAGCGGGTAGTGATCCTTGTAAGTAGCCTGGTTGAGACGCCTGTAGTCAATGCACACCCTCGAGGAGTTCTGCACTCTAGTTGCAATGAGCTCTCCATGATCATTCTTCACTATTGTGACGCCAGATTTTTTTGGCACCACCTGCATTGGGCTGACCCATTCACTATTCGAGATTGGATAGATGATGTCAACTTCAAGCAGCTTGGTCACTTCCTTCTTGACCACCTCCAGAATGGTGGGGTTCAGCTGCCTTTGAGGTTGACGAACATGCCTTGTTCCTTCTTTTAAAAATATACGGTGCTCACAGACTTGTGGGCTGATCCCTACTATATCTACCAAGGTCCACCCAATAGCTTTCTTGTATCTTCTCAGCACACTAAGCAACTACTCCTCCTGTTGGGAAGTGAGTTCCCTTGCAATGATAACTGTGAGCGTCTGATTATCCTCAAGGTAAGCATACTTGAGGTGGAGTGGAAGGGTCTTCAACTCTATTTTCTGCTCATGGCTAGACACTTCATCATCTGGAGCTATCTGTGGTGGCAAGGTGTCTTCAGTAAGCTTAGAGGGTTTTCCCAAACTTGCACCTTGCTCCATGTGCATCTCTTCTACTTCTTCTTGATGGACTTCAGCCACAGTCTCATCAATAATATCACACTGGAAGATGGAGTGATCTTCTAGTGGGTGCTTCATAGCTTCATCTAGATTGAAGCTCACAATTCTGTCATCTATCTCAAAAGAGTAAGTTCTTAAGAAGGCATCCATCTTGAACCTTGAAGTCTTCAGAAATGGTCTTTCAAGCAGGATGGATGATGGTCTTTCTGAGTCATTAGGGGGGCATTTTCAAAATGTAGAAGTCAATAGGGAATGTTAGCCCCTTAATGCTCACTAGCACGTCCTCAACAATTCTAACAACTGAGATTATGCTTTTATCTGCCAAAACAAAATGTGCTGTCGACCTTTTTAAGGGAGAGAGCCTCAAGGCATCATATACAGATAATGGCATAATACTCACATACGCACCTAAATCACACATGCAGTCAAAAAATTGTACACCTTCAATAGTACAAGTAACCATGCATGGACCCGGATCCCCACATTTTTTCGGTATGGCACCCATTAAAGCAGAAATAGAGCTACCTAGAGGAATAGTTTCCAAATCCTGTATTTTATCTTTATTCATGCATAAATCTTTTAGAAACTTAGCATATTTAGGTACCTCGTGAATAGCATCAAAAGGGGAATGGTTACCTCAACCTTTTTGAAGATCTCCACCATCTTGGGGTCTAGCTCCATCTACTTTCTGGGCTTCCTAGCAAGGTGTGGAAATGGGATAGGAATGGCACCTCTTATAGCTTCTTCTTTCCTTGGTACTCCATTTCTTGGTTAAGCTGCTTCTTCTTCGACCATGTCTTGTATTGCATCCTCTTCTTCAACGTCCTCTACCTCCATAGTGCTTTCAACTGGAACATCTTCTTTTGAGCTTGACTCCTCATGACTCCTCTCTTGCAATGTAGTCCCAGACCTCAAAGTAATGACATTGATTCTTCTTTTGGGGTTGGGTAAAGGCTGAGACAGAAGTGCACTAGAGCTTGCAGGTTGATTGTTGGAGGTATTTGATGATCCTATCTAGGAGACGAGAGCTTGTAAAGTAGAGTTCAGACCGTTCAAGGTAGAGTTAAGTGTATTCTCCATGGCCTTTTGTCTTTGATCAATAGACTGAAGCAACTCGTCATTGGAAGAGGAAGGTGGGTAAGTGACTTAAGGGACTTGCTGTTGGTTGTTTTGAGGTCCCTGGACTTGTCTTTGGTGAGGTGCTCGATAAGGATGGTTTTGGTTCTGCTGAGACCGATTCTGCTGATTGTTATTGTTGTTCCACCTCTGATTTTCACCATTGTCTCTGCCTCCTTGGTTGAAGTTGTCCCTTCATCTTTGGTTGGAGTTACCTCTCCACTCCTGGTTGGAGTTATCCCTCCATCCCTGGTTGGAGTTGTCTTGCCAACCTTGATTGTAGTTCCCACCTTGGTTATAATTACCACCTTGCTGATAGTATATTTGATTCGGGCAGTCATAAAAGTTATGGGTAGCTGCCAAGGTGGTGTCTTCTTGTTGGAGTTGCGGGCACTCATTAGTGTAATGAGTATAGCATGCACATATTCTGCACACTCTTTGAGGGGCTAGCTGTTGACACTATTGTTGTGCAGGAGGCTGAGGTTGTTGTTGATTCAGCTGTATCTGCCTCAATATGTTGGTCATCTCATCTAGTAACCGCCCTTCTTTAAAATTATCCCAACCATCCTATCACCCAAAATATATAAATAGGTATGCACGTAGAAGATCACCCATTTTAAACACTAATCCTCCCCCTTCTCTTTCTAAAAAAAATATTCTGTGTGCAAATACAAGAGGCAAACTCATAGACAATAAAGAGGCATTAGGAAAAGAATAGGAAATTATGCTTTTTCTTACTTTTATGTTTGCCATGTATTATGCTCTATTATTATTTTTTTACCATCTATACATGTTATCTTATTTCGGTGTCTTATAGCATTAATTATCTTCTTTCTCATCTTTTATCCACAATGATCATGTTTGTCCATTATGTATTCATGTCCTCTTAAAGTCATTAGTACATGCCTTCTTATAAGTTTTATTCATTATATAATATACCCTATTTTCATTATGTGCATTTATATGATCTTTTATGTCATTATATTATTAATATTCTTTTAAGATTGAGAGTACATACCCTTTTTATAAGTTTTATTATTTAATATGTCCTATTTTCATTATAAGCAATTATATAATCTTTTATGCCATTATGTTATTAATATTCTTTTAGGGTCGAGAGTACATACCCTTTCATAAGTTTTATTCAATTATGTAATATGCCCTATTTTCTGTACTTTAATATGACCTTACAACTTATGCCATTATATTACTAATATCTCTTTAATTAGAGAGTACATGTATATCATGTGCCATATAACTAAGATCTCATTGTTTTTCGTGTCCCTTTTATCACCACATTTATCCATCTTCTTGCAAGATTTTTGTATGATTTTCTTCATGTATATGCCTAAATAACTCTATTTGTAAATTGAGTTGAGGGAATGATCTTTCGGTAAGGGAAGGTGACCCCAAAGACAAGATATCGATATGATCCCTCGGTAAGGGAGGGTGATCGATCGACATGATCCTTCGGTAAGGAAAGGTGATCGACAAAACATTCGTGATAAGAACCTTCGGTAAGAGAAGGGGATTCCATTTTTTTATACCGGTTTGAGCTCAATACCTTCCATAAAAGCTACCCATTAAGAAAGGAGAAGTATAAAGAAAAGTTTGATTATAATTATATTCTTAAGATTATTTTACATGTTGATGTTTCTTAAGTTATTATCCTTTCTATTTGGCTTGCCTATGTCAAGAGTATGTGCTTTTCTTTTATGCCTATTATGTTTTAAGTTTTACAAGGAAGGTTTATAATACATGTCATGTCATATGATTTTTTTAAAATCCCTCATGTGGATTGGGGGTAGATATAGAGGTGTTACATAGCACTCATACTGAGACTTTTTTTAAAGTTCTCATCTCTTCTTTTTTCCATACGAGGAACATGGCGCAGAGAATAGAGACGACGCAGTGTCCCCGAGGGTAACTTTTGAATATGACCCCTCGAAGCACGCGTGGGTAGCTACGACCACTACTACCGTACTCCAAACTATTTACTTAGGTCGAGATTTCGTAGAAAGAGACCCCAACTGCCTGTCGTAACCTTCCTAGATACGAACGCTTCAGCACTCAAGAAACGGTCACCCGAAGTGGCATGTCTCGACTCAGATTCCGAGACAGAAGAAGAGGAATCCAACAGCCGTAGCCAGGAGGAGGACCCAATGGAGGAGGATCCAGACGAGGAGTTGACCGCGAAAATCCAAAGGTAAAGTACGTGCCCTATTACTCAACTTCGGCACCTCGTCGGATCTTAGTTCACCCCCACACAACGAAGTCGGATCTTCACTGCGTGAAAAAGTGTTGGAAGAAGGCTGCTAGTACCTCGATTCATGAAAGATTGAAGGGTCCTGACCAAGGATAGGAAAGAAACTCCTGTCCTTGTATCATATTCTTCCTTATCCTTGGTCAGAACCCTTCAGTCTTTCACAAATCGAGGTACTAGCAGCCTTCTTCCAACACTTTTTCGCGCAGTGAAGATCTCATTTCGTTGTGTGGGGTGAACTAAGATCCGACGAGGTGCCAAAGTAGGGGAATAGGACACGTACTCCACCTTTGGACTTCCACAAGAGGTCAACTCCTCCTTTGGATCCTCCTCTATTAGGTCTTCCCCTCCTGGCTAGGGCTGTTGGATTTCTCTTCCTTTGTCTCGGAATCTGAGTTGAGACATACCACCTCGGGTGACCGTTTCTTGAGTGCTGAAGTGTTCATATTTAGGAATGTTACGACAGGCAGGTGGGGTCTCTTTCTACGAAATCTCGACTTAATTAAATAATTTGGAGCACGATAGTAGTGGTCGTAACTACCCACGCGTGCTTTGAGGGTCATATTCAACAGTTACACTCGGGGCATTGCGTTATCTCTATCCTCTGCGCCATATTCCTCTAAAGATAATATGGAAAAAAGAAGAGATGAAAATTTTAAAAGTCTCAATAGGAGTGCTATATAACACCTCCATATCTATCCCCAAATCACATGCGGAATTTTAAAAAAAAATCATATGGCATGATATGTATTATGAATCTTCCTTGTAAAATTTAAAACATAATAGACATAAAAGAAAAGCACATTCTGTTGACATAGGCAAACTAAATAGAAAGGATAATAACTTAAGAAACATCAACATATAAAATAATCTTAAGAATATAATTATAATCAAACTTTCCTTTATACTTCTCCTTTATTAACTTGTAGCTTTTATGCAAGGTATTGACCTCAAATCGGTATAAAAAATGGGAGTCCCCTCCCTTATCGAAGGTTCTTATCCCGAACATTTTGATGATCACCTTCCCTTATCAAAGGATAATCTCGATCGATCACCCTCCCTTATCGAGGGATCATATCGATATCTTTTTTTTGGAGTCACCTTCCCTTACCGAAATATCATTCTCTTAGTTCAATTTACAAATAGGATTGTTTAGGCATATACAAAAAGAAAATCATACAAAAATCATGCAAAAAAATGGACAAATGTGATGATAAAAGGGACATGAAAAATAATAAGATCTTAGTTATACATGTACTCTCTAATTAAAGAGATATTAGTAACATAATGGCATAAGTTGAAATGTCATATTAAAGTACAGAAAATAGGGCATATTACATAATTGAATAAAACTTATGAAAGGATATCTCGACCTTAAAAAAATATTAATAACATAATGGCATAAAAGATCATATAATTGCATATAATAAAAATAGGACATATTAAATAATAAAACTTATAAAAAGGTATGTACTCTTGATCTTAAAGGAATATTAATAATATAATGAATAATGGCATAAAAGATCATATAAATACACATAATGAAAATAGGGCATATTATATAATTGAACAAAACTTATAAGAATGCATGTACTAATGACTTTAAGAGGACATGAATACATAATGAACAAACATGATTATTGTGGATAAAGGATAAAGAAAAAGATAATTAATGTCATAAGACACTAAAATATGATAACATGCATAGATGGTAAAAAAATAATAATAAAACATAATACATGTTAAACATAAAAGTAAGAAAAAGTATAATTTCTTATTTTTTTTAATGCCTCTTTATTGTTTATGAACTTGTCTCTTGTGTTTGCACACAGAATATTTTTTGTAGAAAAAGGAAAGAATTAGTGTTTGAGAGGAGTAATCTTCTACCTAGTAGTGCACCCTTATTTATATATTTTTGATGATAAAGTGGTTGGAATAATTTTAAATTAAAAAAGGACAGTTACTAGATTCTTATCTATAATTCAAAATTCTAAACCCATCTCTTAACTTATTTTTAAAATTTGAATTTAGTTTTATTTCTAGAAGGAGTAGTTGTTACCATGAACAATTCTTTTTCCTCATATTGTCAGATTCACATAAAATTATATTTCTTTACGTTAAAATATTTATTTCATACTAATTGGAGTTTCACATAAAATAATAGTCTAACTTAATCAAAATACCAATTATATCATTCATGTACAAAATATATATACAACTAAATTTCAAGTATGATATCAAATACCTAATTCTTAAATGTAGTAATTACTCATTAAATAATTAATAATGACATAGACTAACATTTTTTAAACAAAGTTAATTACACTATTCATCCTCATATATTTGATAATATATGCACTCATGATTAGATTATTATTTTCTTTCAGTTAACAAAAATACTGTTATAAGTGCTTGTTATATTAAAAATTTATTCTTAGTTTTTATATTTTTTTAATTAGTTTACTTTCTTAAGTAATATTGTAATAGTAAATTATATTTTTATCCTTCATGCCATAAAATAATATACAATAAAATAATATAAATAAATTACTTTAATAATTTTATTATATATATTTAAAATATATACGTTAATAAAATATATAAAATATAATTATTTTAATTAAGTTACTTAATATGATATATAGTATCATGACAAAAATAAATAAATTTTAAAATACTTTACTTTTTTTAACATCTAATTATATGTTTGTTATTATAAATATTAAAGTATTTTTATATGATAATAGGTGTATAAATTTTGAAAAAAATATTTTAAAAAAATTTAAATAAATTTTTTTCTGTTTTTACGATATTCCTCAACCCGATAAGTTAAGGACTAATCTGTCATGGATTTGAGCCCTATTTAAGGGTATGCCGCTGACCAATGAGTTGCTGCATGCACAAGACGAGATTCAAACTCTCGACACTTATTTAAGCGGACGAGTAAGCTATTACACAATTGCTATGTACCTACGGATCGCAGCAGAGCCACCAATTCAACATATTTTTCAATTGTCTTTGGAGGACCAAATTCACATTTTCTCACTATAGACAATTCCTTGAAACAAAATAAAATTTAAAAATATTTTTAAAATTTTTACTAAACTTTAAAGACAAAAAATATATTTTATTCTAAAAAAAATTTATTCAAAATTATTTTGTTGGATGATTTATTGTATGAAATTGTTGAAATTTTGGTAGAGATTATTTTTATATAGTCTATCATTTCTTTGTATGTTTTATCTATAATTATAGCATATGCTTGAATTTTGATTTAGATTTTTGGATTTGATATTATCTTAAATACGTTCGATTATAATTAAATTTTGTAATATAATTTTGAGGCGTATTTGATTATAATCTATTTATAAAATGAGTGTAAACTTTGATTTCGATTTTTGAATTTAATTATTACTTTGAACACATATAATTATAACCAAATTTTAAATATAATTTAGAACGTATTTAATTATAATTTTTTAAATCTCACAAAAATAACAACGGCGGTGAAGGAGGTGAGGGATGCAATTGATCATAGAGACACTATGATGACCTGGGTTTTTTTATTAATTGTGGAAGAACTTTACGCAATAATAAAATTGTATTGTTTTATTTTAGCGCGTGAAGGATAAGTTAAATAGCTAATTCATATTGTATTTATACACGTATAAAATATATAAATACAATTTTAGTAGTTGATTCAAGTGAATAAAATACTATATCAATACCAACAAATCAATAATTATGTATTTAGCATGAGTTATTCATTAAAATGGTGTCCCCTCCCAAATTCCTTAGAAAAAATTAAAACGATAATATATTTTGGATCAATTGAAATATTGAATTTTGTAGAATGAATCAAAATAGAGACGAGAGAGAGAGAGAGAGAGAGTTCGAATTGGCATGAATCTAGCAGCCATGGACAATGCGAGAACACTGATGTTTAATCCACCTAATCCCATTCCGAAGAGATTCTTTAACCTTCCCTTCCAGAGCGTAAACTTTGTACCTCGCAATCCTTTTTCTCCTTCTCGACTCGGGGTCCCCGAAGCTCCAAGGCTTCCCCACTGAGGCCGCACCGTTGTGACTCGCCCGAGTCAACTCGCTGGGATTCGCCGCCACATAGTACCTTTTCCCGCTCACAATCTCAACTCTACTTGACCCGCCTCCGCACTGCGACTGACCCGACCCGTACCCCTCCATATCTCTTTGAAATATTTAAGGCTTCGAGAAGGGATAGAAGGTGGGATGTATAAATAGTGAAGCGTGGGAAAGTCCGAAAGTGTGCTTGGCGAGGAATGTGGCAATGTGCAATGTATTTTTCATTTTAATTAAGGGAACTAATTGAACTTGAAAGAAAGTATTAAAGCGTTCAGAGAGAGGGAACCAAGTTACTGCTTGTGATGATTAATAAATGCATGACTTTTGTCCATTTTGATTGTTTCTTTTGTAGCTTTAAGCCTTGGAGAAATACATGCATCTAAATTAGGGAAACATTAAAAAGGAAATAATAATAAATAAATAAACAAAAAAAAGGGAAAAAACGAGGTATTGTTTATTACTTTATTTGGCATGACTTTTGATCAATGTTGCAGGAGAGGTATAGGCCTAGTTTTGAGTAGCCAGCAAAGAGGTCCTGGAAAGTGAAAAGTGTGATCATGATGAAATGTAATGATAGGTTCAAATGGAGCGGAAATGGGGACGGGACAACCAAACTCAAGATAGTTACAAGTTTAAGTTGATAATAAGTGAATTCTAATATGCTTTTATTTATGGTGATTACAGTAGTATTTATGTAATTGTTGTTAAAATTAAAATGGTTGTAAAATAAATAAATAAAGAAAAAAAATAAATATAAAATAAAAAATATAAAAAAAATTATAATATTAATATTTAATAATATTATTATCTCAATATAATATAGATGATTCATATATATTTATTAATATTATATTAAAATATATATATATATATATATATATATATATATATATATATATATATATAAGATAAAGAGTATTTATATATTATTGTCTTGTTGTGTATGTATCTCGGATTATGTTTCCTATTTATATAAGTACAATGTTTACTTTTTCAAATTTTATTAATTCAATTCATATTGAAAACTTAAACCATTCACAGGTAGAAAAATTGAGTCGCCCATTTTATAAAGAAAGTCATAAGTCATTAAATTAAATGGGCATTTATGCATATCACAACAAAAATTATATTTTTTTATATTTTGACAATATTTTGTTAGTAATATTTTTAAAAAAAATTTATTAAATAATAAAAAATATTATTTTAATTTTAGTATTATTTTTTAAGAATTTAATTATTTTGTTGGCCTTATAATTTTACTAAATTTACAATTAGTTCTCTATATTTTTTATTTGAATTTTTACATTACTTTTAATTTTGTAACAAAGTTTTTATTTGTGCAAAAATATTATAGTTAATAGAATATTTATTTACAAATTGAAAGTACCTACAATTAAGAACCTAACTAAATCTTTGACCGAACATTTTTTAAAAAAATATTTCGTTAATTTTAACATTTTTGATATAATTACAAAAGGATAAACCACTAAAAATGTACCCGAATAATTTTGTCACTGACAAAAATGCACTCAAATTTTGTTATCGACGAATTAAAATGCCCTCAAATAACTTAATGTCGCGACAAAAATACCCCATATTAAATATGTATTCTCAAAAATACTTTAAAGATTGAATTTTGATGTAATTTTTTGCAAACATGATTAAAAAAATGGGATGTTTTTATCCTTAAAATTTGATGATTTTTCGCTACGTATATATTTTTTGTAAATTTTTTGTCAACAACCAATAATACTTTTAAAAAATCACAAAAAAATACATAGTTGGTGATAAAAAAATATCTCATTTTTTTAATCTTGGATGCAAAAAACGGCATCAAAATTCTATCTCTAAAGTATTTTTTGATAAATGCATATTTAATGTTGATATTTTTGTCGCGTTTTTAAATTATTTGAATCTATTTTTGTCGATAGAAAAATTCGAATGTATTTTTATCGGCAACAAAATATTTGAATGCATTTTTAGTAGTTTACCCATTACAAAATTAAAAGTAATATAAAGACTTAATTAAAAAAATATATATATAAAATTAATTATAAATTTAGTAAAATTATATAAACTATAAAATAATTAATTTTTTAAAGTACTATAGTCATTATAATTACTGTAACATAAATATACTAAAATTATCCTTAATAATATTATTTAGGGGAATAATATATTAATAATTCTTTTTTCTATTTCTTCTTTTTAGGAGGACCACATCATCTTTTACAAAAATTATATGACTAAGCAATTTCAAATCATTATTACCGCGAAACATATTAGTTTGTTCCTCACCACATGTATGCGTATAAGTACACGAGGTATCTATTTATCACCAACTAGTGCATTAGCCCGTGCGTTGCACGGGAACGGTCTGTGAATTTGGAAAATCATTCGAGAGTAATTTTTTGGAGAATTAATATGACATATATATTGGTGCCTTACACGAAGCAGTGTTGTACAGAGTATAAGTTATAAGTTTTTCCAGTTAATTTGTAGATTGGATTAGCAAGTAGAGGACATTTGAAGGCAGATATTGCCTATGATAATCTCACTATTTGACGATTTTACTATGACATGAATATGAACAATTATCATTGTCACTATCTAGTGAATATTCTCGAAAACTTTCATGTAGACCACATTAATTGTCGAAGTGGTCACGTTGCAGCTGTTGTTCTAAATTAACATTCTGAATTCATTCTTTGACTTTACTCTTAATAGTGCAACATACAACTGGCCGTGTGAAAAAACTAACCTTGGCAAGTACAATCCAACCGTGGTCAAAGTTTGTCCTTACAACTTATTAATCGTCATTACAAAGGACACAATGATTGGGACTTGTCTCCTCTAAAATCTAAATGGCAGACCTTGGTTGCTAGGAATCATGTCCATGCAGGATTTATGACTACCTGACCAATCTTGTTTCCCGTTAACGTCATGCATTCAATGACATGATTTTTTAGTCTCTGTACTTGTAATCTTGTCTCGTTACATAGACTATTAGACTGGTCAATATTGTACAATAGCATGACTGGTACACCTACTTTTAGAGTTAATTGATGTGGGAGAAACCAGAACAGCTAATAGCATTAAGAACATCTAGTATAATCATGTCCAAGTCTGACTCCATGTTTCCTTCCTCAACACACAAACTATCACAACTTAAATATATTTTTTCATCCCCTTCCAAATAAGCCATTATGAGCATATTCACCTCATTGACCATCTCTAATGTAGGACCAAGGATGGATCGATGTTTAAAGTACGATGGTTGATTAATATTAGCCAAGAGGTTAGGGCATACAAACTCAACCATATCATCAAAGGGACGAATTGAATCATATATCAGTATGTCTGGAGGAATATGCACCTCTGATTCCCCATCCATAGAATCCCCAACCAAGCCATCCCCAATATCCAGCAGCCATTTTGAGAACTCAATAACATCATCCACCGCTTTATCTGTTGGTCCAACCATTAAACGCATGTTCACTGTCAGGGTTAGAATAGTACAGTGTTGCCATAGATACGAAGCATTGATAGCGGAATGAACAATATCCTGACGGGAGCCCATTGGAATGACGGAAGAATCTGTCTAAAATCACCTCCTAGTACCACCACCTTACCTCCGAAAGGTAATTCTGCATTATAATATAGTTCTGAGCTCAGGATGTCACGAAAGCACTTGTCGAGTGCTTGATGAGCGGATATTTTATACGCTTTTTGGGAGTAATTTCATGTAGATTTTAGTTTGTCTTAGTTAGTTTTTAGTACAGGGTTGGAAAGTAGACATCCAGGGCTTCCAGAAATATATAATAGTTCATACTTTGCGTGAAGATAAACGACGTAAACTGGCGTTTAAAGGCAGTTTCATGTTGCATTCTGGCATTGAATGCTAGAAACAGGTTACAAGTTGGAGTTGAATGCCAGAAACATGTTACAACCTGACGTTTAACTCCAGAAACAGCTCAGGCACGTGAGAAGCTCAAGTCTCAGCCCCAGCACACACCAAGTGGGCCCTAGAAGTGGATTTCTGCACTATCTATCTTAGTTTACTCATTTTCTGTAAACTTAGGTTACTAGCTTAGTATTTAAACAACTTTTAGAGATTTATTTTGTACCTCATGACATTTTAGATCTGAACTTTGTACTTTTTGACGGCACGAGTCTCTAAATTCCATTGTTGGGGGTGAGGAGCTCTGTAGCATCTCAATGAATTAATGCAATTATTTCTGTTTTCTATTCAAACACGCTTGTTCCTATCTAAGATATTCATTAGCACTTCAATATGAAGAAGGTGATGATCCGTGACACTCATCACCATTCTCAACCTATGAACGCGTGCCTGATAACCACCTCCATTCTACCTTCGATTGAATGAATATCTCTTGGATTCTTTAATCAGAGTCTTCGTGGTATAAGCTAGAATCCATTGGCAGCATCCTTGAGAATCCGGAAAGTCTAAACCTTGTCTGTGGTATTCCAAGTAGGATTCAGGGATTGGATGACTGTGACGAGCTTCAAACTCGCGAGTGTTGGACGTAGTGACAGACGCAAAAGGATCAATGGATCCTATTTCGACATGATCGAGAATCGACAGATAATTAGCCGTGCTGTGACAGAGCATTTGGACCATTTTCATTGAGAGGATGGGAAGTAGCCATTGACAACGGTGACGTCCTACATACAGCTTGCCATGGAAGGAGCCTTGCATGTTTGAAAGTAAGAAAGCATTATGTTGCAGGGATTTAGAAGACAAAGCATCTCCAAAACTCCAACATATTCTCCATTATTGCATAAGAATTACTTATTTTATGCCCTTTCACTTTTTACAATTGAAACTAAAGAACCCTATTGGTATCCTGACTAAGAATAATAAGATAACCATAGTTTGCTTCAAACCAACAATCTCCGTGGGATTCGACCCTTACTCACGTAAGGTATTACTTGGACGACCCAGTGCACTTGCTGGTTAGTTGTGCAAAATTACATAGTGTGAGTGTAATTTTCGTGCACCAAGTTTTTGGCGCCGTTGCCGGGGATTGTTCGAGTTTGAACAACTGACGGTTTATCTTGTTACTTAGATTAGGAAAAATTTGTCTTTTTTTTTGTTTAGAGTCACTAGGATTGCATCTTTTATTATTCCTTTTAAAAATTTTTTAAAAATATTATTTTTCTTTATTAGTTTTTAATTTTTCTTGGAGTCTTTTGTGTGAGTTTAGTGTCATGATTTAAGTTTGGTGTCAATTGCATGCTTTTCTTTGTCTTTCAATTTTCAAATTGCATGTTCTTTGTTCTTCCTTGATCTTCAAATTGTTCTTGTCAATTTTTCTTGTTTGATCTTTGGTTTGTCTTGTTTTGTGTCTTTTCTTGTTTTTCTTGTGCATTTTTTCAAAATTTTAGTTTTCAAAAAAATATTTTTATTTATTAAAGATACCTCTTTAAAACACGTTACATTTATAGCTCAATTGGCTAGAGCGTTGGTTTATGTTCTTGGTAATTGGGCATATTTTTTTTAAAACTTTTTCAAAAATAATTTTTCTTTGATTAAATCTTCTGCCAAACTTTAAGTTTGGTGTTTTCTTGTTAATTTTTCTTTAGTTTTCGAAAATTTTAATTGGTTTTCTAAAAATTTTAAGTTTGGTGTTCTTTCTTTTGTTCTTGGTGTTTTGTGAGTCTTCAAGGTGTTCTTGAGCCTTCTTTGTGTTTTGATCTTAAAATTTTTAAGTTTGGTGTGCCTTGGTATTTTCCCTCCAAAATTTTCGAAAACAAGGAGCATTGGATTTAAAAATTTTAAGTCTTGTGTCTTTTGTGTGTTTTTCTCTTTCATCATAAAATTCAAAAAATCAAAAGAACATCTTTTCTAACTATTTTTAAGCAAATATTTCGAAATTGTTTTCATAAAAATTCAAATTTCAATTTTAAAATTTTAAAATCATATCTTTTTCAAAAATATCATAACCACTTTCTCTCTCCTCACTTTTTCGAAAATCTTCATAAAATATTTTCAAAATTTTTATTTTTATTCTTTTTATTTTAGTTTTTATTTTATTTCATTTTATTATTTCGAAAATTACTTTTCTTATATAATAAAATAAATAAAATAAATCCACATCATCTCCCTTTCTCCATCATGGACCTAAGTGGAAATGAACAGTCCAGAAGGACTCTGGGGTCATATGCTAACCCCACTACTGCTTCATATGGGAGTAGTATCTGTATACCCTCCATCGGAGTCAGTAGTTTTGAGTTGAATCCTCAGCTCATTATCATGGTGCAGCAAAGTTGCCAGTATTCCGGTCTTTCACAGGAAGAACCTACAGAGTTTCTGGCACAGTTTTTACAAATTGTTGACACAGTACATGATAAGGAAGTAGATCAGGATGTCTACAGAATATTACTGTTTCCATTTGCTGTAAAAGACCAAGCTAAGAGGTGGTTAAATAACCAATACAAGGCTAGCATAAGGACATGGAAACAGCTCTAAGAAAAATTTCTGAATCAATATTTCCCTCCAAAAAGGATGACACAGCTAAGGCTGAGCATCCAAGGATTTAAACAAGGAGATAATGAATTCCTTTATGATGCCTGGGAGAGATACAGAGAGATGCTAAGAAAATGCCCCTCTGAAATATTTTCAGAGTGGGTGCAGTTAGACATCTTCTATTATGGGCTTACAGAGAAAGCTCAGATTTCTCTAGACCACTCAGCTGGTGGATCTATACACATGAGAAAGACAATTGAGGAAGCTCAAGAGCTCTTTGATACAGTTGCCAGAAATCAGCATCTGTACCTAAGCAGTGAATCTTCCATGAAAGAAGAGGCTAAAACAGTAATTGCTGAACTCAGTCCTGCAGAACAAGTTACTGAATTCAATCAGCAATTAGATTTTCTGACAAAACAGCTAACCAAATTCAAGGAGATGTTGCAAGAAACAAGAATAGCTAATATGAATATGGAAGTGCAGTTGAAGCAAACAGAACAGCAGTTATCAAAACAAATAACAGAAGAGTGCCAAGCAGTTCAATTAAGAAGTGGAAAAATATTAAATACCTCACTTCAAGACAGCAGGAAGCCAAAAAATGAACAAACTGCTACCCAAAATCCCTCTGAGGACAGTAAGAGCCCAGAGAGGAACAATTCTGGCGTTCAAACACCAAAAAAGGGTGAAGGGCTGGCGTTAAACGCCCAACCCATACTCAGTTCTGGCGTTCAGATGCCAGAAACAGGCAAGAAGTTGGCGTTGAATGCCCAAAGGAAGCTCAGTTCTGGCGTTCAAACGCCAGAAACAGGTAAAGAGTTGGCGTCTAACGCCACTCCAGCTTCCACCCCTGGCATTCAAATGCCAGTGGAGGATCAGACACATACAAGTGCTGATAGCAACCCCTCTAAAAAGGCTTCTCAACCCACATCTGTAGGCAATAAGCCTGCAGCAACTAAGGTTGAGGAATACAAAGCCAAAATGCCTTATCCTCAGAAACTCCACCAAGCGGAACAGGATAAGCAATTTGCCCGCTTTGCAGACTATCTCAGGACTCTTGAAATAAAGATTCCATTTGCAGAGACACTTGAGCAAATACCCTCTTATGCTAAGTTCATGAAAGAGATCTTAAGTCATAAGAAGGATTTGAGAGAAACTGAAAAAGTTTACCTCACTGAAGAATGCAGTGCAATCATTCTGAAAAGCTTACCAGAAAAGCTTAAAGATACTAGAAGCTTTATGATACCATGCACATTAGAGGGTACTTATACCAAGCAAGCTCTATGTGATCTTGGGGCAAGTATCAACCTAATACCTGCATCCACTATTAGAAAGCTTGGTTTGACTGAAGAAGTCAAACCAACCCGGATATGTCTCCAACTTGCTGATGGCTCCATTAAATACCCATCAGGCGTGATTGAAGACATGATTGTCAAGGTTGGGCCATTTGCCTTTCCCACTGACTTTGTGGTGCTGGTGACGATTGGATTTTTGACGGTTTAGAATTCACAAATGAATTCTCGTTGCAAGTATAGTTTCTAAACCAATCACTAATCCTTTCATACAAAAAGTTGTTTGTCACTAAAACAAACCCCTAAATTTATAAACCGAAGTATTGGACCTCGGGTCGTTCTCCCTAGGAATTACAATAAAGTGTCTTGTTATTGGTTTGAGTTGTTTTGGGGTTTTGATAAGATGCATGAAAGTAAATGGCAATGAAAATAAACTAACAACTATAAAAGGCTCTTGGCAAGGTATGAAAATTAGAAGTCCTATCCTAGTTATCCTCCTCAATTGTGATGAGAATTGTTCATTGCTACCACTTAGTTAACCCTTACTAAATAAAGGAAAGTCAAGTAGATGAATTGACTTGAGCCACAAGTCCTAGCCAACTCCCAAGGAAAGACTAGCTTTAGTGCACTCCAAACCAATTAGCAATCTCTCCAATTATCAATCAACAAAGGGATTAGATAACTCAAGTGTCACTAATTACTCTACCTAGGCCAAGAGGAACAAAATCTATACTATATCTAGAAGAGGCATTTCAACAAACACATAAAAGGCAACAAAAGTAAACAACATAAATTGCAAGAATTAAAGAGAGATCTAACTACAAAGGCAAGAGATTAACAATGGAAAAGTAAAGAAGAACAATTATTATGAATTACCTCTTATTGAATTGAAAGGAAATGGAAGGAACAATAGTAGATCTACAACAAAGTACAAGAACAACATAAAGGAAATTACAATAAAAGAGTAGAAGAAGATGAATCTAACAACAAAGAATTGAAAGGTAGAAGTAGAAGAGAGCAAAGATTAAAACCTAGATCTAAGAACTAATCCTAATCCTAATCCTAATTCTAGAGAGAAGTGAGAGCTTCTCTCTCTAGAAACTAACTTCTAAAACTAAACTAAAACTAATTGGTAACTAACTTCTAAAGTGTGAAGTATCAAAAGTATGAAAAAGTATCTTGATTCCCCTTCAATCCTTGGCTTAAATAGTATCAGAAATGAGTTGGATTGGGCCCACAAGGCTTCTAAAATCGCTGGCCACATGTTGCTTTAAGTGAACTAGGTGGCAGCAACGGCGCGTGCGCGTACTTTGCGCATGCGCGCCACCATACGTGTAGCAACCATGGCAAATATTATATCTTTTCGAAGCCCCGGATGTTAGCTTTCCAACCCAACTAGAACCGCATCATTTGGACCTCTGTACCTCAAGTTATGGTCGTTTAAGTGCAAAGAGGTCGGCTTGACAGCTTTCCGGTTCTTTCATTTCTTCATGAGTTCTCCAACTTTTCATGCTTTCTTTCTTCATTCCCTTGGTCCAATCTTTGCCTCCTAAACCTTAAATCACTTAGCAAACATATCAAGGCATCTAATGGAATCAAGGAGAATTAGATTTAGCTATTTTAAGACCTAAAAAACATGTTTTCACTCTTAAGCACAATTAAAGGAGAATATACAAAACCATGCTATTTCATTGAATAAATGTGGGTAAAAGGTGATAAAATCTCTTAAATTCAATACAATATAAACCGTCAAATTATGGTTTGTCAACCTCCCCACACTTAAACCAAGCATGTCCTCATGCTTAAGCCAAGAGAAAGCAAAGGGTATCAACATTTATTCAATGTAAATAAACTATATGCAACCTAAACTATATGCAACTAAATGCAAAATGGTTTTACCTACTTGGTTAAAAATAAATCAATCCTCCAAGTCATACATGCACAAGTAGGGTCAAGATCATATAACGATTCATGAATCCTACCAATTCGAATATCAAAATGAAGTTCAAGTCGACTTGCGAGAAGAACGCTCATGAAAGCCGGGAATCAAGGAATTGAGCATCGAACCCTCACCGGAAGTGTTTGCACTCTAGTCGCTCGGTGTTTGGGGTTGATTCTCTCAATTCTCCCCTAATCATGCTTTCCAAGATTTGTTTATCTTCTAACAATCAACAATTATTCAATGCATGCATACATGTATCATGAGGTCTTTTCTTTAGGTTGTAATGGGGCTAGGGTCAAGGTAGGATCATATATGGCTAGTGGACTTAGGATTTGAATCTTTGATTAACCTAGACTTTTCCACCTAACCTATATAATAACCTATACAATTAAGTACTAATCTAACTACCCATTCCTCACTTTTTTACATACTCATGCGTTTTCTTTTCATTTCACAACACTTATGCATTGATTCTTATTGAGCTTCACTTTGGGGCATTTTGTCCCCTTTATTGCTTTTCTTTTTCTTTCTTTTTTCTATATACATTTTCTTTTCTTTTCTTTTTCCTTTTCCATATTATTTTTCTTTTCTTTTTCTTTTGTTTTTCTCATTTTTTTTCTTTCTATATACAAGAACCTCAATGCATAAGGTTTTTACATTTGATCAATATATGAGTATGTACCAAATTCCCAATATTTATACTAATAATACAAAACTACCCTTTTATTCACCCAATGTCCCAAGGTTTCCACACTTAAATGATACTCACACACTCTAGCCTGAGCTAATCAAAGATCCCATTTAAGGACATTTATTGTTTTTCGCTCTGAGGCTTGTAATGTGCTAAATTAAGAACAAAGTAGGTTAATCGTAGGCTCAAATTGGCTAACAAAGGAATATAAAAGGGTTGGCTATTTGGATAAGTGAGCTAATGGAATGATGGCCTCAATCATATAAATGCATGAATACACAAAATAATGGACATAAAGAATCAAACAAATCAAAGATTACATTCATAGAAAGAGAACAATTACACACAAGAAGGAAAAATAAGTGGTTATAAGATGTAACCACATCATTAGGCTCAAATCTCACTTGCTTGTGTTCTTAGCTCAAAAACCATGTTCCAAAATAAATTCTTTCAAGCAAGTTCCACAAATTTTCTTTTTCAAATTGGTAGGTTGCCCTAAAACAGTTTCTTGGGAAAGAAATCATCACTCTAACCAAGTAGTCCTAATAAGAAGAAGGTAGTAAAATTTGTACAAATTCTAACTAACATGCAACCTATCATGCAATGCAATAACTAATCTAACAAAGAAAACTAAGAATTGGTATTGAAAAGGAAATTGTTACCCATGGAGATCGGTCGAACGACCTCCCCACACTTGAAGATTGCACCGTCCTCGGTGCATGCAAAGAAGAGCAAGGTGGATGGGTTGCCACAATTGATGAGCTCCTTCAAAAGGGTGTGCGGATGACTTGTTTGTTGCCCCATTTAGAAGCTTTCTCATTCCTTTCCATCTTGGTGGCCAACCTAGAAGGAGAGAAAAAGAAAGAAAATTAAGCCTATAACAAAGACATCAAAGCAATTAGAACATAGGCGGGGGCTAATGCCAAATAAGAGTATGGTTCTCTACTACATGGTAGCTACAACATGTGAGTAAGAAAACAATATAAGCTAATGGCATATTAACTAATACTTGATGCAAGAGTAAAATCAAAGCATGAAGAGCATATGGCACATCAAGTTCACATAAGAAGAAGTGGGTCATGAAAGACAATATGAGGTCATATCAATGCACAAAGACATAAGAGTCATACAATATAAAGCATTGATTTAAAAGTTTCATCACCCAACAATATCAAACAAGTCAAGAAGCACCAAAGTAATGCAATGAATCCTCAACAATTGAGTGTAAGAATCCAACACCATTATGAAAATGACTAAAAAACGAAAACATACTACAAAAACTAAATGAAAATGGGAAGAGTAGAGGTATGCGAATGTGATAAGCAAAAGAAAATGGAGGATGAGAAAAAAAAACTCTTTTTTTTTTATCGACGCGTGCGCGTCATGCGTGCTTACGCGTCGATGTGCATATTGGTTGAAGGACGCGTACGCGCCAGGTGCGCGCACGCGTGCATCGAGTTAGGCCGGAGGCATAATGTCGGCCCAAGTCTGGCACAACTCTCGGGTAAAAGTACCGGGGGTGCAGATTGTGCAATCGACGCGCGCGCGCACAGCGTGCGTGCGCGTGCATTGCGATTTTAAGGTCATGTGCGTGTACGCGCCAGGTGCGCGCACGCGTGCATGGACTTGTGCCTTAGGCCCAATGTTTGCACAGCGCAGGCCTGACTCTCGGGTTTTTGGCTGGGGTCGAATTTTTTTGCAGCCACGCGTACGCGTACAGTGCGCGTCCGCGTGGATGGTAAAAAAAAATGCTCAGGTGCGCGTACGCGTTAGGTGCGCGCACGCGTGGATGGTGTTCTGTTTTTCAAAAAATATTTTTCTAAGTTCTTACACCAATCCAAGCCTTTCAATCCTCCAAACAGCTACCAAAATACCCTAAAACCTTATTTATCATATTATACTACTAACTAAACTTGATAAAACAATAAAAACAAGAAATTAAACTAATTCTACCAATATTTACAAAAGATAAAAATGAAAATGAGAATCTACCTACAATGGCAACTCAATTCACTTATTAACAAACTAAAAGAGTATGGAAAGACTTTACCATGGTGGGGTGTCTCCCACCTAGCACTTTTATTTATTGTCCTTAAGTTGGACTTATGGGGAGCTTCTTATCAAGGTGGCTTGTGCTTGTACTCATCTTGCAACTTCCACCAATGCTTGGTTCTCCATTGTGCCCCAATATTTCTCATGGATTGAGCCAAGTGTTGATGTAGTTCTTCACAAGCTCAGGGCTCCCAAAGTTGGTCCTCTTCTTGTGATCCGGGGTCCCACACTTTGTTTTCACACCCGTCTTGAAGTTGATCATCATTATTGGTCCATCCGGGTGGTGCACAAGATGAATTCTCTATGAAGTGCCCAACAATCCTCCTAGACCCATCTATTTGAGCACTATTCCCACCTTTGTATTCAACTCTTGGAGTATCAACCAAGATGAGCCTTGATTTGCAACGCCAACCACGAAACATCTTTCGCTTACGCTTCATTCCACAAAGCGTCCTAAGTTGACCATCCGTTTCAAGCAAGCCATACTCGAGTGGGACAATAAAGCTAATAGAAATGAATTTTACCCACTCAAGTGAAGGAGTAGATGACAACCTAGGCAAAGATGCTTCCAACGATCTTGACAAAGCGTATTCCACTCCTATCCTTCTATTTCTAAGAACTTCCACCTCTTCACGAGATTTTTCTAATTTAATCCTTTGTTCATTAATACTATCTAAGCCTTTTCCCTTAATCAAACTATAATTGGGAGGGTGAAAGAAGTTTACCTCCACAACATTTTCATATGCACCGGGAGAAGGTTCTTCAAGTTCAAAGAATTTTCCACCACTAGGACTTGGTGCTTGCTCTTCATTGCCATGGGACTTCAATTCTTGCTCTATCCCATCCAAGTCTTCATATGGAATATGCCCTGGAAGGTGTGCACTTTCCTCCCTAGCATCAATTTCAATCATCTTTGAGGGGTTTTCTTCAACTCTATGTTCCCATGGAGGCTCCACATCTCCTAAGTCTTCTACCACTTCTTCCTTGTCTTCAACAATTAAAGCTTCCTCCAATTGTTCCAATACAAAGCAACTTCCTTCATTTCCCACCGGAGTTTCCAATCTCTCCTTCATGCTATGTTCTTCATTTGATTCTCCACATGTAGCCATGGGAGTTCCTTGAGTGTTCAAGCACTGGGAGGCTAATTGATTTGTTACCACATCCAAGGCGGCCATGAAATTTTGCACATCCCTTTGCATCTCTTCTTGCCCTTGAACAAGAACACCAAGGGTTTCATCCATTAGAGATTGGGGTTGGTGGAAGGATTCATCATTTTGGGGGAAGGGTTCATAGTAGGAAGGTGGTTCTTCTTGGTAGAGTTGTGGTAGTTCAATGTTTTCCATTCTTTCCACTTGTTGCACAACACACTCCATGGTTGCTTGAAATTGATCCAATGCTTCCTTGAGATGATCCCTTGACTCTTGTTCCTCTTGGATAATATGATTAGGATCATGTGGCTCTTGGATCAATGGATATGAGTATTCTTCCATGGAAGGTTGTGGTGGAAAGTAGTATTCATCTTGTGGTTGAAAATTTTCATATATTGGAGGTGGTTCATCTTGGTAATAATGTGGAGGAGGTGGCTCTTGAAAATATTGATGTTGGAATGGTGGTGGCTCTATATGTGGTTCATATGGTTCATATGGTTGTTGGTAGGATGGATATGGGTTAGAAGGTGGTTGGTAAGAAGGGGTTTGTGAGTATGGTTGAGAGTTATGTTGAGGACATGGTTCATAGGCATATGGTGGTAGTTCTTGAAAATCACAAGGAGATTCACCATAGCCATTGGATTGATATGTATCATAGAATGGTTCTTCTTCATAGTGCATTGGTGGAGGTTGTTGCCATGAAAATTGATCATATGTATATGGCTCCTCCCATCTTTGATTGTCCCATCCTTGATGCATCTCTTCATTGAAGTTCTCATTACCTACAACATAGTTGTAATCACACTCATAGCCAAAATGAGAATTCATGATAGCAAGAGAGGGCAAAAACAAAAAAAATAGTAACAAATAAAGAAAACAAACTAAAAACTAACAAAGAAGCAAAAAGCAAACATATTTACAATATTCACATATATACAATAACCAATAACATAACACCATTGCAATTCCCCGGCAACGGCGCCATTTTGACGATTGGATTTTTGACGGTTTAGAATTCACAAATGAATTCTCGTTGCAAGTATAGTTTCTAAACCAATCACTAATCCTTTCATACAAAAAGTTGTTTGTCACTAAAACAAACCCCTAAATTTATAAACCGAAGTATTGGACCTCGGGTCGTTCTCCCTAGGAATTACAATAAAGTGTCTTGTTATTGGTTTGAGTTGTTTTGGGGTTTTGATAAGATGCATGAAAGTAAATGGCAATGAAAATAAACTAACAACTATAAAAGGCTCTTGGCAAGGTATGAAAATTAGAAGTCCTATCCTAGTTATCCTCCTCAATTGTGATGAGAATTGTTCATTGCTACCACTTAGTTAACCCTTACTAAATAAAGGAAAGTCAAGTAGATGAATTGACTTGAGCCACAAGTCCTAGCCAACTCCCAAGGAAAGACTAGCTTTAGTGCACTCCAAACCAATTAGCAATCTCTCCAATTATCAATCAACAAAGGGATTAGATAACTCAAGTGTCACTAATTACTCTACCTAGGCCAAGAGGAACAAAATCTATACTATATCTAGAAGAGGCATTTCAACAAACATAAAAGGCAACAAAAGTAAACAACATAAATTGCAAGAATTAAAGAGAGATCTAACTACAAAGGCAAGAGATTAACAATGGAAAAGTAAAGAAGAACAATTATTATGAATTACCTCTTATTGAATTGAAAGGAAATGGAAGGAACAATAGTAGATCTACAACAAAGTACAAGAACAACATAAAGGAAATTACAATAAAAGAGTAGAAGAAGATGAATCTAACAACAAAGAATTGAAAGGTAGAAGTAGAAGAGAGCAAAGATTAAAACCTAGATCTAAGAACTAATCCTAATCCTAATCCTAATTCTAGAGAGAAGTGAGAGCTTCTCTCTCTAGAAACTAACTTCTAAAACTAAACTAAAACTAATTGGTAACTAACTTCTAAAGTGTGAAGTATCAAAAGTATGAAAAAGTATCTTGATTCCCCTTCAATCCTTGGCTTAAATAGTATCAGAAATGAGTTGGATTGGGCCCACAAGGCTTCTAAAATCGCTGGCCACATGTTGCTTTAAGTGAACTAGGTGGCAGCAACGGCGCGTGCGCGTACTTTGCGCATGCGCGCCACCATACGTGTAGCAACCATGGCAAATATTATATCTTTTCGAAGCCCCGGATGTTAGCTTTCCAACCCAACTAGAACCGCATCATTTGGACCTCTGTACCTCAAGTTATGGTCGTTTAAGTGCAAAGAGGTCGGCTTGACAGCTTTCCGGTTCTTTCATTTCTTCATGAGTTCTCCAACTTTTCATGCTTTCTTTCTTCATTCCCTTGGTCCAATCTTTGCCTCCTAAACCTTAAATCACTTAGCAAACATATCAAGGCATCTAATGGAATCAAGGAGAGTTAGATTTAGCTATTTTAAGACCTAAAAAACATGTTTTCACTCTTAAGCACAATTAAAGGAGAATATACAAAACCATGCTATTTCATTGAATAAATGTGGGTAAAAGGTGATAAAATCTCTTAAATTCAATACAATATAAACCGTCAAATTATGGTTTGTCAACCTCCCCACACTTAAACCAAGCATGTCCTCATGCTTAAGCCAAGAGAAAGCAAAGGGTATCAACATTTATTCAATGTAAATAAACTATATGCAACCTAAACTATATGCAACTAAATGCAAAATGGTTTTACCTACTTGGTTAAAAATAAATCAATCCTCCAAGTCATACATGCACAAGTAGGGTCAAGATCATATAACGATTCATGAATCCTACCAATTCGAATATCAAAATGAAGTTCAAGTCGACTTGCGAGAAGAACGCTCATGAAAGCCGGGAATCAAGGAATTGAGCATCGAACCCTCACCGGAAGTGTTTGCACTCTAGTCGCTCGGTGTTTGGGGTTGATTCTCTCAATTCTCCCCTAATCATGCTTTCCAAGATTTGTTTATCTTCTAACAATCAACAATTATTCAATGCATGCATACATGTATCATGAGGTCTTTTCTTTAGGTTGTAATGGGGCTAGGGTCAAGGTAGGATCATATATGGCTAGTGGACTTAGGATTTGAATCTTTGATTAACCTAGACTTTTCCACCTAACCTATATAATAACCTATACAATTAAGTACTAATCTAACTACCCATTCCTCACTTTTTTACATACTCATGCGTTTTCTTTTCATTTCACAACACTTATGCATTGATTCTTATTGAGCTTCACTTTGGGGCATTTTGTCCCCTTTTATTGCTTTTCTTTTTCTTTCTTTTTTCTATATACATTTTCTTTTCTTTTCTTTTTCCTTTTCCATATTATTTTTCTTTTCTTTTTCTTTTGTTTTTCTCATTTTTTTTCTTTCTATATACAAGAACCTCAATGCATAAGGTTTTTACATTTGATCAATATATATGAGTATGTACCAAATTCCCAATATTTATACTAATAATACAAAACTACCCTTTTATTCACCCAATGTCCCAAGGTTTCCACACTTAAATGATACTCACACACTCTAGCCTGAGCTAATCAAAGATCCCATTTAAGGACATTTATTGTTTTTCGCTCTGAGGCTTGTAATGTGCTAAATTAAGAACAAAGTAGGTTAATCGTAGGCTCAAATTGGCTAACAAAGGAATATAAAAGGGTTGGCTATTTGGATAAGTGAGCTAATGGAATGATGGCCTCAATCATATAAATGCATGAATACACAAAATAATGGACATAAAGAATCAAACAAATCAAAGATTACATTCATAGAAAGAGAACAATTACACACAAGAAGGAAAAATAAGTGGTTATAAGATGTAACCACATCATTAGGCTCAAATCTCACTTGCTTGTGTTCTTAGCTCAAAAACCATGTTCCAAAATAAATTCTTTCAAGCAAGTTCCACAAATTTTCTTTTTCAAATTGGTAGGTTGCCCTAAAACAGTTTCTTGGGAAAGAAATCATCACTCTAACCAAGTAGTCCTAATAAGAAGAAGGTAGTAAAATTTGTACAAATTCTAACTAACATGCAACCTATCATGCAATGCAATAACTAATCTAACAAAGAAAACTAAGAATTGGTATTGAAAAGGAAATTGTTACCCATGGAGATCGGTCGAACGACCTCCCCACACTTGAAGATTGCACCGTCCTCGGTGCATGCAAAGAAGAGCAAGGTGGATGGGTTGCCACAATTGATGAGCTCCTTCAAAAGGGTGTGCGGATGACTTGTTTGTTGCCCCATTTAGAAGCTTTCTCATTCCTTTCCATCTTGGTGGCCAACCTAGAAGGAGAGAAAAAGAAAGAAAATTAAGCCTATAACAAAGACATCAAAGCAATTAGAACATAGGCGGGGGCTAATGCCAAATAAGAGTATGGTTCTCTACTACATGGTAGCTACAACATGTGAGTAAGAAAACAATATAAGCTAATGGCATATTAACTAATACTTGATGCAAGAGTAAAATCAAAGCATGAAGAGCATATGGCACATCAAGTTCACATAAGAAGAAGTGGGTCATGAAAGACAATATGAGGTCATATCAATGCACAAAGACATAAGAGTCATACAATATAAAGCATTGATTTAAAAGTTTCATCACCCAACAATATCAAACAAGTCAAGAAGCACCAAAGTAATGCAATGAATCCTCAACAATTGAGTGTAAGAATCCAACACCATTATGAAAATGACTAAAAAACGAAAACATACTACAAAAACTAAATGAAAATGGGAAGAGTAGAGGTATGCGAATGTGATAAGCAAAAGAAAATGGAGGATGAGAAAAAAAAACTCTTTTTTTTTTATCGACGCGTGCGCGTCATGCGTGCTTACGCGTCGATGTGCATATTGGTTGAAGGACGCGTACGCGCCAGGTGCGCGCACGCGTGCATCGAGTTAGGCCGGAGGCATAATGTCGGCCCAAGTCTGGCACAACTCTCGGGTAAAAGTACCGGGGGTGCAGATTGTGCAATCGACGCGCGCGCGCACAGCGTGCGTGCGCGTGCATTGCGATTTTAAGGTCATGTGCGTGTACGCGCCAGGTGCGCGCACGCGTGCATGGACTTGTGCCTTAGGCCCAATGTTTGCACAGCGCAGGCCTGACTCTCGGGTTTTTGGCTGGGGTCGAATTTTTTTGCAGCCACGCGTACGCGTACAGTGCGCGTCCGCGTGGATGGTAAAAAAAAATGCTCAGGTGCGCGTACGCGTTAGGTGCGCGCACGCGTGGATGGTGTTCTGTTTTTCAAAAAATATTTTTCTAAGTTCTTACACCAATCCAAGCCTTTCAATCCTCCAAACAGCTACCAAAATACCCTAAAACCTTATTTATCATATTATACTACTAACTAAACTTGATAAAACAATAAAAACAAGAAATTAAACTAATTCTACCAATATTTACAAAAGATAAAAATGAAAATGAGAATCTACCTACAATGGCAACTCAATTCACTTATTAACAAACTAAAAGAGTATGGAAAGACTTTACCATGGTGGGGTGTCTCCCACCTAGCACTTTTATTTATTGTCCTTAAGTTGGACTTATGGGGAGCTTCTTATCAAGGTGGCTTGTGCTTGTACTCATCTTGCAACTTCCACCAATGCTTGGTTCTCCATTGTGCCCCAATATTTCTCATGGATTGAGCCAAGTGTTGATGTAGTTCTTCACAAGCTCAGGGCTCCCAAAGTTGGTCCTCTTCTTGTGATCCGGGGTCCCACACTTTGTTTTCACACCCGTCTTGAAGTTGATCATCATTATTGGTCCATCCGGGTGGTGCACAAGATGAATTCTCTATGAAGTGCCCAACAATCCTCCTAGACCCATCTATTTGAGCACTATTCCCACCTTTGTATTCAACTCTTGGAGTATCAACCAAGATGAGCCTTGATTTGCAACGCCAACCACGAAACATCTTTCGCTTACGCTTCATTCCACAAAGCGTCCTAAGTTGACCATCCGTTTCAAGCAAGCCATACTCGAGTGGGACAATAAAGCTAATAGAAATGAATTTTACCCACTCAAGTGAAGGAGTAGATGACAACCTAGGCAAAGATGCTTCCAACGATCTTGACAAAGCGTATTCCACTCCTATCCTTCTATTTCTAAGAACTTCCACCTCTTCACGAGATTTTTCTAATTTAATCCTTTGTTCATTAATACTATCTAAGCCTTTTCCCTTAATCAAACTATAATTGGGAGGGTGAAAGAAGTTTACCTCCACAACATTTTCATATGCACCGGGAGAAGGTTCTTCAAGTTCAAAGAATTTTCCACCACTAGGACTTGGTGCTTGCTCTTCATTGCCATGGGACTTCAATTCTTGCTCTATCCCATCCAAGTCTTCATATGGAATATGCCCTGGAAGGTGTGCACTTTCCTCCCTAGCATCAATTTCAATCATCTTTGAGGGGTTTTCTTCAACTCTATGTTCCCATGGAGGCTCCACATCTCCTAAGTCTTCTACCACTTCTTCCTTGTCTTCAACAATTAAAGCTTCCTCCAATTGTTCCAATACAAAGCAACTTCCTTCATTTCCCACCGGAGTTTCCAATCTCTCCTTCATGCTATGTTCTTCATTGATTCTCCACATGTAGCCATGGGAGTTCCTTGAGTGTTCAAGCACTGGGAGGCTAATTGATTTGTTACCGCATCCAAGGCGGCCATGAAATTTTGCACATCCCTTTGCATCTCTTCTTGCCCTTGAACAAGAACACCAAGGGTTTCATCCATTAGAGATTGGGGTTGGTGGAAGGATTCATCATTTTGGGGGAAGGGTTCATAGTAGGAAGGTGGTTCTTCTTGGTAGAGTTGTGGTAGTTCAATGTTTTCCATTCTTTCCACTTGTTGCACAACACACTCCATGGTTGCTTGAAATTGATCCAATGCTTCCTTGAGATGATCCCTTGACTCTTGTTCCTCTTGGATAATATGATTAGGATCATGTGGCTCTTGGATCAATGGATATGAGTATTCTTCCATGGAAGGTTGTGGTGGAAAGTAGTATTCATCTTGTGGTTGAAAATTTTCATATATTGGAGGTGGTTCATCTTGGTAATAATGTGGAGGAGGTGGCTCTTGAAAATATTGATGTTGGAATGGTGGTGGCTCTATATGTGGTTCATATGGTTCATATGGTTGTTGGTAGGATGGATATGGGTTAGAAGGTGGTTGGTAAGAAGGGGTTTGTGAGTATGGTTGAGAGTTATGTTGAGGACATGGTTCATAGGCATATGGTGGTAGTTCTTGAAAATCACAAGGAGATTCACCATAGCCATTGGATTGATATGTATCATAGAATGGTTCTTCTTCATAGTGCATTGGTGGAGGTTGTTGCCATGAAAATTGATCATATGTATATGGCTCCTCCCATCTTTGATTGTCCCATCCTTGATGCATCTCTTCATTGAAGTTCTCATTACCTACAACATAGTTGTAATCACACTCATAGCCAAAATGAGAATTCATGATAGCAAGAGAGGGCAAAAACAAAAAAAATAGTAACAAATAAAGAAAACAAACTAAAAACTAACAAAGAAGCAAAAAGCAAACATATTTACAATATTCACATATATACAATAACCAATAACATAACACCATTGCAATTCCCCGGCAACGGCGCCATTTTGACGATTGGATTTTTGACGGTTTAGAATTCACAAATGAATTCTCGTTGCAAGTATAGTTTCTAAACCAATCACTAATCCTTTCATACAAAAAGTTGTTTGTCACTAAAACAAACCCCTAAATTTATAAACCGAAGTATTGGACCTCGGGTCGTTCTCCCTAGGAATTACAATAAAGTGTCTTGTTATTGGTTTGAGTTGTTTTGGGGTTTTGATAAGATGCATGAAAGTAAATGGCAATGAAAATAAACTAACAACTATAAAAGGCTCTTGGCAAGGTATGAAAATTAGAAGTCCTATCCTAGTTATCCTCCTCAATTGTGATGAGAATTGTTCATTGCTACCACTTAGTTAACCCTTACTAAATAAAGGAAAGTCAAGTAGATGAATTGACTTGAGCCACAAGTCCTAGCCAACTCCCAAGGAAAGACTAGCTTTAGTGCACTCCAAACCAATTAGCAATCTCTCCAATTATCAATCAACAAAGGGATTAGATAACTCAAGTGTCACTAATTACTCTACCTAGGCCAAGAGGAACAAAATCTATACTATATCTAGAAGAGGCATTTCAACAAACACATAAAAGGCAACAAAAGTAAACAACATAAATTGCAAGAATTAAAGAGAGATCTAACTACAAAGGCAAGAGATTAACAATGGAAAAGTAAAGAAGAACAATTATTATGAATTACCTCTTATTGAATTGAAAGGAAATGGAAGGAACAATAGTAGATCTACAACAAAGTACAAGAACAACATAAAGGAAATTACAATAAAAGAGTAGAAGAAGATGAATCTAACAACAAAGAATTGAAAGGTAGAAGTAGAAGAGAGCAAAGATTAAAACCTAGATCTAAGAACTAATCCTAATCCTAATCCTAATTCTAGAGAGAAGTGAGAGCTTCTCTCTCTAGAAACTAACTTCTAAAACTAAACTAAAACTAATTGGTAACTAACTTCTAAAGTGTGAAGTATCAAAAGTATGAAAAAGTATCTTGATTCCCCTTCAATCCTTGGCTTAAATAGCATCAGAAATGAGTTGGATTGGGCCCACAAGGCTTCTAAAATCGCTGGCCACATGTTGCTTTAAGTGAACTAGGTGGCAGCAACGGCGCGTGCGCGTACTTTGCGCATGCGCACCACCATACGTGTAGCAACCATGGCAAATCTTATATCGTTTCGAAGCCCCGGATGTTAGCTTTCCAACCCAACTAGAACCGCATCATTTGGACCTCTGTACCTCAAGTTATGGTCGTTTAAGTGCAAAGAGGTCGGCTTGACAGCTTTCCGGTTCTTTCATTTCTTCATGAGTTCTCCAACTTTTCATGCTTTCTTTCTTCATTCCCTTGGTCCAATCTTTGCCTCCTAAACCTTAAATCACTTAGCAAACATATCAAGGCATCTAATGGAATCAAGGAGAATTAGATTTAGCTATTTTAAGACCTAAAAAACATGTTTTCACTCTTAAGCACAATTAAAGGAGAATATACAAAACCATGCTATTTCATTGAATAAATGTGGGTAAAAGGTGATAAAATCCCCTAAATTCAATACAATATAAACCGTCAAATTGGTGTTTGTCAGCTGGAAATGGAGGAGCACAAGAGTGCAACTCTCATTCTAGGAAGACCTTTCCTAGCAACTGGACGAACCCTCATTGACGTTCAAAAAGGGGAAGTAACCCTGAGAGTCAATGAGGACGAATTTAAGTTGAATGTTGTCAAAGCTATGCAGCATCCAGACACCCCAAATGACTGCATGAGCATTGATATTATTGACTCTCTGGTAAAAGAGGACAATATGACTGAGAGTCTCGAATCAGAGCTAGAGTATATCTTTAAAGATGCTCAGCCTGATCTGGAGGAACCGGAGAGAATAATAGAACCTCTGAAAATCTCTCAGGAAGAGGAAAAACCTCCCAAACCCGAGCTCAAACCATTACCACCATCCCTAAAATATGCATTTCTGGGAGAAGGTGATACCTTTCTTGTAATCATAAGTTCTACCTTAGAGCCACAGGAAGAGGAAGCACTAATTCAAGTGCTAAGGACACACAAGACAGCTCTTGGGTGGTCCATCAGTGATCTTAAGGGCATTAGCCCAGCCAGATGCATGCACAAAATCCTATTGGAGGGTGACGCTAAGCCAGTGGTTCAACCACAGAGGCAGCTGAATCCAGCCATGAAGGAGGTGGTGTAGAAGGAGGTCACTAAATTACTAGAGGCTGGGATTATTTATCCCATTTCTGATAGCCCCTGGGTAAGCCCTGTCCAAGTCGTCCCTAAGAAGGGTGGTATGACAGTGGTTCATAATGAAAAAAATGAACTGGTTCCTACAAAAATAGTTACAGGGTGGTGTATGTGTATTAATTACAAAGGCTCAATACAGCTACCAGAAAGGATCATTTTCCTTTACCATTCATAGACCAAATGCTAGAAAGACTAGCAGGTCATGAATACTACTACTTCTTGGATGGATATTCAGGTTATAATCAAATTGCAGTAGATCCCCAAGATCAAGAGAAAACAGCATTCACATGTCCATCCGACGTATTTGCATACAGAAGGATGCTATTTGGCCTGTGCAATGCACCTGCAACCTTTCAAAGGTGCATGCTCTCTATTTTCTCTGATATGGTGGAAAAATTTCTGGAAGTCTTCATGGATGACTTTTAAGTATTTGGAGACTCATTCAGCTCCTATCTTGACCATCTAGCACTTGTTCTAAAGAGGTGCCAAGAGACTAACCTGGTTTTAAATTGGAAAAAATGTCACTTTATGGTTACTGAAAGAATTGTCATTGGGCACAAAATTTTGAATAAGGGAATAGAGGTGGATCAAGCTAAGGTAGAGGTAATTGAAAAATTACCACCACCTACCAATGTTAAGGCAATCAGAAGCTTTCTGGGGCATGCAGGATTCTATAGGAGGTTTATAAAAGATTTTTCGAAAATTGCCAAACCTCTGAGTAATCTGCTAGCTGCTGACAGGCCATTTATCTTTGATAAGGGGTGTCTGCAGGCGTTTGAGACTCTGAAAGCTAAGCTGATCACAGCACTAGTCATCTCTGCACCAGACTGGACATTACCATTTGAACTGATGTGTGATGCCAGTAACCATGCCATTGGTGCAGTATTGGGACAAAGGCATGACAAGCTTCTGCACATTATTTACTATGCCAGTCATGTTTTAAATGACGCACAGAAGAACTACATAACCACAGAAAAAGAGTTACTTGCAGTGGTTTACGCCATTGACAAGTTCAGATCTTATTTAGTAGGATCAAAAGTGATTGTGTACACTGACCATGCTTCTCTTAAATATCTACTCACAAAGCAGGATTCAAAACCCAGACTCATCAGATGGGTGTTGCTTCTGCAAGAGTTTGATATAGAAATAAGAGACAGAAAAGGGACAGAAAATCAAGTAGCAGATCACCTGTCCCGAATAGAACCAGTAGAAGGGGCGTCCCTCCCTCTTACTGAGATCTCTGAAAACTTTCCGGATGAGCAACTCTTTGCCATCCAGGAAGTACCATAGTTTGCAGACATTGCAAACTACAAGGCTGTGAGATTCATACCCAAAGAATATAGTAGGCAGCAATCAAAGAAATTAATCACAGATGCAAAGTACTATCTTTGGGATGAACCATATCTCTTCAAGAGATGTGCAGACGGCGTAATCCGTAGATGTGTGCCTAAAGAAGAAGCACAGAAGATCCTATGGCATTGCCATGGATCGCAATATGGAGGACATTTTGGAAGTGAGCGAATAGCCACAAGAGTCTTCCAAAGTGGCTTCTACTGGCCTACTCTCTATAAAGACTCCCGAGTGTTTGTACTTAATTGTGACAGTTGCCAAAGATCTGGCAATCTGCATCATAGTTATGCCATGCCTCAACAAGGGATCTTGGAGATTGAGTTATTTGATGTCTGGGGTATTGACTTCATGGGGCCTTTCCCACCATCATACTCAAACACTTATATTCTGGTGGCAGTGGATTATGTATCCAAGTGGGTGGAAGCTATTGCAACACCCACTAATGATACTAAGACAGTGCTGAAATTCCTCCAGAAACACATCTTTAGCAGATTTGGTGTCCCTAGAGTACTAATTAGTGATGGGGGCACTCATTTCTGCAATAAACAGCTTTACTATGCTATGGTCCGATATGGTGTTAGCCACAGAGTGGCAACTCCATATCATCCACAGACAAATGGGCAAGCTGAAGTCTCTAATAGAGAACTTAAAAGAATCCTGGAACGGACTATGATTAACCGTAGAAAGGATTGGGCAAGAAGCTTGGATGATGCTCTGTGGGCATATAGAACAGCATTCAAAACTCCTATAGGGACCTCTCCATACCAGCTTGTGTATGGAAAAGCCTGTCACTTGCCAGTGGAACTGGAACATAAGGCCTACTGGGCAACCAGATTCCTAAACCTTGATGCCAAGTTAGCTGGAGAAAAACGATTGCTCCAGTTAAATGAGTTAGAGGAATTCAGACTCAATGCTTTCGAAAATGCAAAAATTTACAAAGAGAAAGCAAAAAGATGGCTTTATAAGAAGCTATCATCCAGAGTCTTTGAGCCAGGGCAGAAAGTTCTGCTATTTAACTCTAGGCTCAGATTATTCTCCGAGAAATTGAAATCCCGGTGGAGAGGTCCATATGTGATTACAAGTGTGTCACCATATGGATACGTGGAGCTTCAGGATAATGACTCTGACAAAAAGTTCATTGTTAATGGACAGAGAGTCAAACATTATCTTAAAAGCAATTTTGAGCAAGAATGCTCAAAACTGAGACTTGATTAAAGCTCAGTAATAGTCCAGCTAAAGACAATAAAGAAGCGCTTGCTGGGAGGCAACCCAATCATGAGTTTATTTTATTTGTAATTTTAATTTTAAATTAGATAATACATTTCAGTGAATGATACAGAGTTACAGAAAGATTCAGAGGATAAAACAGCAAAAAGAAGCTCACTGGTGCGAAAAAGCCAGTAAGAGCTGTTTTGGGCATTGAACGCCCAAAAGAAGCATCTACTGGGCGTTCAACGCCAGTAGAGATAGCCATCTGGGCGTTAAACGCCAGAAAGAAGCATCTTTGGGACGTTAAACGCCAGAAAGAAGCATCTTCTAAGCGTTTAATGCCAGATTTACAGCGTCCTGGGCGTTCAGAAAAATGCCCAGTGACAAAGGAGTTCCTGGCATTTAACACCAGCCAGAAGCAACAACTGGGTGTTAAACGCCCAGGAGAAGCTACAAATGAGCGTTAAATGCCAAAAACATGCAGTGTTTGGGCGTTTAACGCCAGGATTATGGGGAGGAGGTGAATTCGTTTTCAACTCAAATTTTTTCCATTTTTCATGTTTCAATTCATGATTTCTTGCATAAACATGTTACAAACTCTCATCTTTCAATTCCAAAAATTTTAATCCTAATTTTTCAAACCCTTTTTCAAAGATATCAAATGTATCTTAATTCATAAACACAAATCCTTTTCAAATCCCCTCCAACTTCTTTTCAATTTTTTTTCAAAACTCAATTATCTTTTCAAATTCATCTCAAATCTTTTTTTTTTAAAATAAAAATTCAAATTTATCTTTTTCAAATATCTTTCATAACTTCTCAATTTTAAATTACATCTTTTTCCTATCATACTTATCTTTCACAAAATCATATCTTCTATTTTATCTTTTTCTAAATTTTCGAAAACCCACCCCCTCCCTTTAAATCCACATTCGGCCTCCCTCCTCTCTTCCACCATTCGAAATTGGCTCTCCTTTTATCCCTCTCCTTTCCTTTCTTTTACTTGAGGACAAGCAAACCTCTAAGTTTGGTGTGTTTATTCGTGATCACTAAGCCATACCCACTAAGATTATGGCTCCTAAAGGAAAACAAACCACTCCAATAGGCAAGAAAAAGAATATTCCAAAACCACTTTGGAATCAAGGAAAGTTCTTAACCAAAGAACATTCAGACCATTACTACAAAATAATGGGTCTAAGGTCAGTGATCCCGGAAGTTAAATTCGATCTGAAAAGAGACGAATATCCGGAGATCCAAGAGAAAATTCGAAACAGGAGCTGGGAAATCCTAGCTAATCTTGAGACAAAGGTGGGAAGGAACGTGGTTCAGGAATTCTACTCTAATTTGTGGCAAACAGACAGGCAGAGATTAGCTGGAGCCGCCTTCTATGACTATCGAACTCTGGTCAGAGGAAAGATTGTTCACCTTCATCCTGACAAAATCAGGGAGATCTTCAAGCTACCTCAGCTGAAAGATGACCCAGACTCCTTTAATAGGAGAATGATGAGAACACATAAGGGCTTGGACGAAATTCTAGAGGACATATGCCTCCCTGGAACCAAGTGGATAACCAGCACAAAGGGTGTTCCAAATCAACTCAAGAGAGAAGATCTCAAACCAGTCGCCAGAGGCTGGCTGGACTTCATTGGGCGTTCTATACTGCCCACTAGCAACCGCTCTGAAGTCACCATCAAAAGAGTAGTAATGATCCATTGCATTATGTTGGGAAAAGAAGTGAAAGTTCATCAGCTGATTTCTTGTGAACTTTACACAATTGCAAATAAGAACTCCAAAGATGCCAAATTGGCTTATCCAAGCTTAATCTCTATGCTATGTAAAGATGCTGGGGTAAAGATGGGAGTAACTGAGTATATCTCAGTTGAGCGACCAATCACCAAAAAGTCAATGGATGGAAAACAGGTGCAGGACGACCTCATTAAGAGGAGAGCACAGGAGTTCCTCCCGAAAATCCTTCAAATTGAATACTGGGAGCGTCTTGAAGCATCTGTCACCAAGTTGCAAGAAGCTATGGAGAAATTAAAGGAAGAACAGCAAAATCAAAATAGCATGCTTTGCAAACTGCTTAAGGAACAAGAGGAGCAAGGGCGTGAACTGAGGCAACTGAAGCGTCAAAAGCTATCTCTTGAAGGGCCAAGCAACCCACAGATTAAAGGAGCATCCACCTCCCAAAATAAAGGTTGTTGAGTCCTAATCTTAGCTTTAACTCTGTGATAGTTGTTCTTATAGGAATTCACCTTAGAAATTATATATGAGTAGTAGTAATTAGTATATCTATTTTGATTTTATCTCTAATTAAGCTATAATTTATTTTTCTCATCATCATCAAATATGAATAAAATAGTAGATTTTTAGAATAAAGAGGCAATATTTTTTTCGAGTTCTTAATAAGGAAAATTCTAATTATTTATATGTGGTGGCAATACTTTTTCTTCTGAATGAATGCTTGAACAGTGCATATTTTTTATATTGAATTTTATGAATGTTAAAATTGTTGGCTCCTGAAAGAATGATGAATAAGAGAAATATTATTGCTGATCTGAAAAATCATGAAATTGATTCTTGAAGCAAGAAAAAGCAGTGAAAAAAAAGCAAAAGAGGTAGAAAAAGCCAATAGCCCTTTAAACCAAAAGACAAGGGTGAAAAGGATCCAAGGCTTTGAGCATCAATAGATAGGAGGGCCCAAGGAGGTAAATCCAGGCCTAAGCGGCTAGATCAAGCTGTCCCTAACCATGTGCTTGTGGCATGCAGGTCCAAGTGAAAAGCTTGAGACTGAGTGGTTAAAGTCGTGATCCAAAGCAAAAGAGTGTGCTTAAGAACTCTGGACACCTCTAATTGGGGACTTGAGCAAAGCTAAGTCACAATCTGAAAAGGTTCACCCAGTTATGTGTCTGTGGCATTTATGTATCCGGTGGTAATACTGGAAAATAAAGTGCTTAGGGCCACGGCCAAGACTCATAAAGTAGCTGTGTTCAAGAATCAACATACTAAAATAGGAGAATAAATAATACTATCTGAATTCTGAGTTCCTATGGATGCCAATCATTCTGAATTTCAAAGGATAAAGTGAGATGCCAAAACTGTTCGGAAGCAAAAAGCTACTAGTCCCGCTCACCTAATTAGAATCTGAGCTTCACTTAAAACTCTGAGATATTATTGCTTCTTGATTTCTTTTTATCCTATTTTATTTATCTAGTTGCTTGGGGACAAGCAACAGTTTAAGTTTGGTGTTGTGATGAGCGGATATTTTATACGCTTTTGGGGGTAATTTCATGTAGATTTTAGTTTGTTTTAGTTAGTTTTTAGTATATTTCTATTAGTTTTTAGGCAAAATTCATATTTTTGGACTTTACTATGATTTTATGTGTTTTTCTGTGATTTCAGGTATTTTCTGGCTAAAATTGAGAGAGCCGAGCAAAAATCTGATTCAGGCTGAAAAAAGAATTCCTGATGCTGTTGGATTCTGACCTCCCTGCACTCGGAATGGATTTTTTGGAACTACAGGAATCAACTTGGCGCGCTCTCAATTGGGTTGGAAAGTAGACATCCAGGGCTTTCCAGCAATATATAATAGTTTATACTTTGTGCGAAGATAAATGACGTAAACTGGCGTTTAACGCCAGTTCCATGTTGCATTCTGGCGTTGAACGCCAGAAACAGGTTACAAGTTGGAGTTGAACGCCAGAAACAGGTTACAACCTGACGTTTAACTCCAGAAACAGCCCAGGCATGTGAGAAGCTCAATTCTCAGCCCCAGCACACACCAAGTAGGCCCCAGAAGTGGATTTCTGCACTATCCATCTTAGTTTACTCATTTTCTGTAAACCTAGGTTACTAGCTTAGTATTTAAACAACTTTTAGAGATTTATTTTGTACCTCATGACATTTTAGATCTGAACTTTGTACTTTTTGACGGCATGAGTCTCTAAACTCCATTGTTGGGGGTGAGGAGCTCTGCAGCGTCTCGATGAATTAATGCAATTATTTCTGTTTTCTATTCAAACACGTTTGTTCCTATCTAAGATGTTCATTAGCACTTCAATATGAAGAAGGTGATGATCTGTGACACTCATCACCATTCTCAACCTATGAACGCGTGCCTGATAACCACCTCCGTTCTACCTTCGATTGAATGAATATCTCTTGGATTCTTTAATCAGAGTCTTCGTGGTATAAGCTAGAATCCATTGGCAGCATCCTTGAGAATCCGGAAAGTCTAAACCTTGTCTGTGGTATTCCAAGTAGGATTCAGGGATTGGATGACTGTGACGAGTTTCAAACTTGCGAGTGTTGGGTGTAGTGACAGACGCAAAAGGATCAATGGATCCTATTCCAACATGATCGAGAACCGACTGATGATTAGTCGTGCTGTGACAGAGCATTTGGACCATTTTCACTAAGAGGATGGGAAGTAGCCATTGACAATGGTGACGCCCTACATACAGCTTGCCATGGAAGGAGCCTTGCATGTTTGAAAGTAAGAAAGCATTATGTTACAGGGATTCAGAAGACAAAGCATATCCAAAACTCCAACATATTCTCCATTATTGCGTAACAATTACTTATTTTATGCCTTTTCACTTTTTACAATTAAAACTAAAGAACCCTATTGGTATCCTGACTAAGAATAATAAGATAACCATAGCTTGCTTCAAACCAACAATCTCTGTGGGATTCGACTCTTACTCACGTAAGGTATTACTTGGACGACCCAGTGCACTTGCTGGTTAGTTGTGTGAAATTACATAGTGTGAGTATAATTTTCGTGCACCAGTACTTCATAGCAAAGTTTGTTGACCATTGGTGCCTCATCCCATATAATAAGTCTAGCTTTGCAGATCAACTTGGCCAAAGATGTACCTTGCTTAATGCAATATACTGAGTCCTCTGTCAACTCCAGCGGTATCTTAAACCTTGAATGAGCTATGCGTCCGTTTGGAAGCAATAAATAAGCAATTCCACTGGATGCAACATTCAGTACAATGCTCCTTTTGCTTCGAATTGCAGCTGATAGAGTCCTATATAGATACGTTTTACCGGTACCACCGTAGCCATAAACAAAGAAGAATCCTCCGTCATTACCATTGACTGCCTGTATGATGACATCAAATGCTTTTCTCTGACCTATATTCATATTAGATAGGTTGTTGTTAAGCTCCTTTGTTAGGGCCTCGACATCAAAGTTCAGCTCATCTAGCAGTAGTCGATCCTCTAAGCCGTCAATAACGTCCGAACTTGGGTACGGCATCTTGTCAAACTCTTTAAGAGATCTTCCATTAGCCTGAAGTTTATCCTCAATTTTTGCAAGTGTCGTGTTCATAATTTGTTCCGGTGAAAATTTGAGATCTGTTAAAAGAATGAAAAATGATATCCATTAGTTACATATAGAGCATTCAAAAATCGTACAACATATTTACCCTAGAAATAATGTTAATGATGACCATACCTACATACTGCATAATTTTTCTGTGAGAGAATAAAATATCCTCAGACAATACATGGTAACACTGCTCCCAAACAACCTCGGGTCTTACAATGTTGTTAGATAGTAAGAGCACCACGAACAGGTCACGCAAGTAGTTTCCAGAGGGCTACGTGCTTGCTTCTATTATAGCATCAATGAATTCCTTATCGTCTTACAATAACCCCAATGCATAGCATGCTTCCTTGAAGGTACCATACACAACCCCATTGACTGTGCGCAAATGAACATAGCTGAGGCATCTCTTTTGTATGTTAAGCAAAAGTCACAGGTAATAATCCTCACCGTTGCCACGGGAAACATGCAAAAGCCTACCAATGGAGAATCCCTATTTCCTTGGCATCCACATGGAGATGTCGTCTTTCCATACAAATTTTTTAGGAAATTGACTGTATCTAAGATTACGACCATAAGGAAACAACCTATTCGCAAGCATCTAGACCAATAGCTTTGATAGCTTGAGATCAACCCTATCTATTACATCAATAATATTTTCGTAATCCCTGAATACAATAGGTTGTTCATTTGGCAGATGAAAAGGAAGCCTGATGATCGAAAGTTCCTTCTGTTGGATGTCATACCCAAAAATATGCCAAGCTGGCTCACAGGCTGAGATATATCAACAATCATAATAGCTGCGTATCTCATCTACCACTTGTTTAGACTCACCGTCTACATTGGTTTGGTAGAAAGAAGCAGTTATTCGATCATTGCCCTTGTGAACGTACTTAAACAAAAACTTTATTGCGGACGTCTGGCAGGTGTGCTCAACATTTTTATGGCAACCGTATTTTAGTAGTAGTGATGGGTTGTACGGTACAATATATGAATTACCAAAGGCCGTATTATTCTTTGTTACTATCCGACCATTATCCATCCTCTTATACTTGGGGAACCCACCATCATCAATCATTGTCCTTGATCTAAAGGGCTTTGGATAATACTTTGAGCACCGACCGTTTAACATGCAGGGGCTTTTACTATTATTCTTGCCACACGGGCCATGGATCATGTACTTTTCAACTGCCGCATATAGTTTTGGCCTCTTGATTTTGTTTGGAATCTCAGCTGAGATTAGTTTGTCAATATCATCTGGTGATTTAGGCTTGGATAGAAGATGCATGAACGACAGTATGTGCTCAGGTGGGAGTCCCTGCTTTTAGAATTTTACTGTGCAGACATCTGTAGAGACTAACTCATTGTTAGGCATTAATTTTGATACATGTTTAACATAATAGATTTCATTAAACTTACATGCCGTTATCTTGCCGAATAATCGACCATGCTTGAAGTCAGCTATCAACTCACCGAGCTTTATGTTAAAAATCCTTGATATGATGTCAGGACGGTCTTGTGCTTTTAACCCTGTGTCTTTTAATGAACGTTTTATCTCATCCCATTCAAGATTGCAAGTAATTGTTATGAAAAAGCTAGGATAACCTACATATTTGCAAATTGCAAATGCATCCTTGCAATTGTCGAACATGTACCGAGGACTGCCAGTGAAGCTACTTGGTAGTATAATCTTCTGTCCAGTTGCAACAGCACTTGCCTCTCCCCTAACCAATGACTCATGCAGTGCAATGTATTTGTCCGCCTAGGGGTGCACAAGACCCGGTCCGGCCCGAAAACCCGGACCGAACCCGGTGATTTCGGGGCTAATTTGGCCCGGCTTTGTTATGGCCCGGTCAGACCCGAGGTTTCAATAGATGGCCCCGGTTATTTATTAAATCGGGTTCGGGCCAAGGTTCGGGTCACCCGACCCCGGCCCGTTGGACCCGTGCGTGCAGTAAGAAAAAATAAAAAAAATATGCACTATGTTTTATTGTTTCTTGGCTTTGTGTTTAATGTCCACAATTTCCTTGTCAAAAAAAAATGTCCACAATTTCATTCTTCAGGACTCATGCTTCACATTTCATAGCCCAATAGCCCACAATATTCATGGGTTAGGGCACACTGCACAGCATACAACACACTCTCTCAGTCTCTCTCACTCAAACTCGTTTTCCACTTCCCCTGAGGCGCAGCGCCGTAGCCCCAAGCCCCCAACGGCCAACGAAGACCTTCCTTTTTCTCCACCAAGTCTGATCAACCACCATAACTGCTGACCATCGCGCGCACCAGTAACTCACCTTTAATCATCTCTCAGAGACTTAGAGTTTTCATCAACGCAGTGTTCATCGCAAGATGCAGAGCAGGTAATTTGTTTTTGCTAAAAACCATTGATTTTCATTTTTTCTTGCAACTACTGGCCTATTGAGTGCTAATTATTTCACCTATTTTATTTGTTTTGTTAATTTTTGAAAAGAACTAATGAAATCGTTGATATTTTTCTTGCTACAATTGGTTTAATTTTGAGAAAAACTAACAAAATTGATTTTTTGTGTGTTCAATTTTCTGGTTTGTATTTTGAATACTTCAATGATGAGAGTTACAGGTTAGATGAAAGGAGGAAGAAGTTATTGATTAGAGATAGGAATTAACAATTGAGAGGAATTGGGAGCAGGAACAATAATTTACAATTATAATTATTGGCTGCCTTAGCAAATTCTTGGAAGTAGGAAGTAGGAACAATAATTTTAGTTTTATAATTTGCACCGCTAATAATTTTAATTGATCTCTTCCACTTAAAATTTTATTGTTATTTAAAAATTGAATTTCCTGGTTTGTGCACTACTGTACTTTATGTTATTATGTAATAATGCTTTGGTTTGATCTCCTACTAATAATGCTTTGGTGAGTATTGAGTAATGCTACCTTCAATTATTATCTATGGCTCTATGCCTTAATTCACTTATGTTTTACAATAATAAGAATGAGACCGAGATACTTATGAATCTTTCTTATTTGTTTTGTTTTTCTTTTTTGGATTAGTAAATTAAACATTTAATTCTTTTTGCATTTGTTATTGTTAAATGATGAGACTGAACAGTGAACACTTGTTTAAGTATGCTCAGTTTTATTTAGATATATTGAATTTATGATAAGTTGTTTAAGTATGTTTAGTTTTTTTTAGATATATTGTTATATGAATCTTTTTATGTTTAGATAAACACAAATGGGAGGAGGAGATCCTAGTTCTATTGCAGTCCAAAGTAATGAGGACAACAAAGCTATGGATATAGAGCATGAGGTTGCTGCTGCCGAAGGACAGCAGGCTAATGAGGGACAGCAGGCTAATGAGGGAAAATAGGCTAATGAGGGACAGTAGGCTACTCGCAAGGGAAAAAAGTCTTATGTTTGGACAGTAGGCTACTCGCAAGGGAAAAAAGTCTTATGTTTGGACACATTTTAAACAGCTTCCATTTAGCGAGACCAATGGAGAGCACAAGGCCAAATGTAATCACTGTCGAAAAGTATATCTATGTCATCCAACTAGACATGGCACAAATTCTTTGAATAAACACTTGAAAATTTCTCACAAGTGGATATTTACAAAAGCAGGCAAAAATGGGACACTTCATGGTTATATGCCTAAGGTTGGTGAAGAAGGTGAAGCCGGCAAAACTTTCAAATTCAATGGCTATAGCTTGGAAGATTGTAGGAAGGCAATGGCTGAGTTTATTATCCTTGATGAACACCCTTTTAAAGTGGTCGAAGGGATTGTGTTTTGCAAAATGATTAATCGATTTGAGCCAAGATTCACTGTACCATCCAGGATGACAATGTCAAGAGATTGCTTTCAGCTTCATTTAGATGAGAAGAAAAAACTTAAAGCTTGGTTGGCAAAGTCATGTGCTCGAGTTTGTTTGACATCAGATTGTTGGACATCAAATCAAAATTTTAGCTACATGAGCCTAACTGCACATTTTGTTGATGACGAATGGAAGCTACAAAAGAGAATTCTCAACTTGTGCTTGATTGAGAACCACAAGGGAGAAACAATAGGGAGAGAAATTGAGACATGTTTGGGAGAGTGGGGAATTGAAAAGGTCTTCACAATCACATTAGACAATGCATCTTCAAATGATGGGGCTATCACTTACCTTCAAAGAAAATTAGCTGCAAGGGGTGGATTGGTGTAAGGAGAAAAATATTTGCAAATGAGGTGTTGTGCTCATATTCTCAACTTGATAGTGAATGAAGGAATTAAATAGCAACATGCCTCCATTGAAAGCATTCGGAATGCTGTTAGGTATGTTAGATCTTCTCCCCAAAGAATTAAAAAATTTAAAGAATGCATTGAGGCTGAGTTGATAGAGTCTAAAAGTCTTGTTTGTTTAGATGTTCCAACTAGATGGAATTCCACCTATCTAATGTTAGAACATGCTGAAAATTTTGAAAAAGCTTTTGATAGACTTTATGATCAAGAAACTGATTTTTTTAGATAGTTTGGAGAGGATAGTGGGGGTAAAAAGAAAGTTGGTCCACCTACGGCACTTGATTGGCAATATGCTAGGCTATTCATTGATTTTTTGAGAATCTTCTATGAGATTACTTTGTGTTTCTCATCTTCTTTACATGTTACTTCAAACAAATGCTTTCATGAAATTGCTTCTATAAATTCTCAACTAACATCTTGGAGCCACAACAATTCTGAACTATTGGGAACTATGGCATGCTCTATGAAGGCTAAATACGATAAATATTGGGGACCAGTTGACAAGTTTAATCCTTTGATACCTGTTGCCGTTGTTTTAGATCCTCGATACAAACTTGATTATCTTTCTTGGTGTTTGGAGGATGTATATGGTAAGGAAGTGGCTACTAGTATGACTAGTTTTGTGAAATTTACATTGGAGACATTGTACAAATTTTATTCAAAGGAAATTATAGATGATAAAGTTTTTGATGATGGTGTCAGTTCCTCTAGAGCTGTTTTGGATGATAAAGACAGTAGTCAGTCTAGTGCTAGGTGTGTTGCTGCAAATAGAGTGAATTTGTGGAAAAAACAAAAGAAAGAAAAAGCTAATGCAGATAGCAAATCTGATGTTGAGAAATATTTGGCCGAAGATCCTGTCGACGTCGAAGATGAGAATTTTGATATATTGGCTTGGTGGAAATTAAATGGATCAAAATATAGAATTCTTTCTCCCATAGCCCGTGATGTCTTTGGTATTCCAGTTTCAACTGTTGCATCTGAATCATGCTTTAGTACCGGTGGGCGTGTGGTTGATCTTTATCGTAGCTCTTTGTCACCAAAAATGATAGAAGCTTTAATCTGCACTCAAAGTTGGTTGTATCCTTCTAAGCAGATATTTGAAGAACTTGAGTTTGATCAATTTGACAGTAGTGACAAGATTGTTAATGGTATATTTACTTTATGATGTCTTTACTTTTCTTATTATTTAATTTAATTCATATGATAATCTTGAGAGACTAATTTTTATGTTTTGCAGATGTTACTAGCACATCCACACAACAAGAATCAAGTTCACAACCTTGAGAGCAAGCTACGAATCAAATGCATTTTATTCTGTAGTTGTTTGCTACTTAATAGTTTGTTGTTATTGGTTGGTATGACACTATAAATTATTATTATTATGTTAATCTTGCGTTGGTTGTTAACTTTGTTTACTTGTCTTTTGAACTTTGAATGTTTAGTGTGTAATTGACATAATTATTATTATGAAACTTTAAATTATTATTATTAGATTCTAAATTATTATTATGTGAATGTTACAATGTTATGGAATAATTATTTTCCAAAATTTAGAGGTTCAAAAGATGTAGAATCTAATTTTTGGTGATGTCGTGATAAAGTTGATCAAGACCCGGACTTCACTCGGTCTAGACCCGGCTTAAGTGTGGCCCGAAAGTAACACGATTTCATCGGGTCTTGGGCCAGGTAAGGGTCTCATAAACAGACCCGGTCATTATTTAGGGTCGGGTTCGGGTCACAGCGAACCCGGCTTCACCCGGCCCCATGTGCACCCCTATGTCCACCCTTAGTCTGGGTTGGTTATGTTTGATAGAACTAAGCCGTTCAGACTCAATCATCGTGTACACATCGACCAGGAATTATTGGAATAACCTCATAGATTGTAATATGATTGGGGACTCATTACATCTCATCTGTATACGGTATGAAAAAAACTCACATACTTATCGTCTTACATTTCCTTGTACCACTCAGGTCATATCTAGTAGATATCTGAATACCTGTCATGAAACCATCCTCACCGTATGGAAATATCAACGGATATTGAAGAGCCAAGTACAACGGGTGTATAACATCTATTCTTTTCAACTTATTTGTTGTCGACTGAATAATAATATCTCTACCAAGGATTGAGTCATCAATGTCACCTACTATTAAGATGGCAACCTCAGATGCAGTAGGTAAGTTGTACACTCGTCCATCCTTTTCCCGATTTCTAATCAGCCTCATTTTAATTTTTGAAGGCTCGCTATCAGCAAACCGATCTCGAGCAAAGCAAAAACTCTTGGCAAGAGGATTGCATATGTCCAGCATCTTACTGAGTTCAGACATGATTTTAGTTTCAAGTTTGTTGATTATTTCATCGGACCTACAATTGTTCTAACTATTAAGTGCGACATACAGTTAAACACTTGGTAAGTATGTACATCTAGACATCTATTAATTTGTTTGCAAGGTATAATCTATTCTGTATACAAGTTTGAATGATGTACCTTACAGTAAGTATCCGATTAAAAACTTCATTATCTGTGTCATAGACGTACAGTTGCACAAATCTTGGTCTTTCATTGTTGGTAGGGATCAGGCTTCCAATTGAATGGTAGTTCTGACCATTAATTGAAAAAGTCGGTGGAGTCGTGCCATTGTTAATGCTTCGGTTAACCTTTCCAGCCATTGACGTAAACGCAATCATGGAATTAAACTTACGGATATTCTTCCTGAAGTACCTACCTTTGTCGTGGTGTCCACGATGGAGGTCTTGTAGAGTTGCAGGGACCTGCATAAGAAACGACAATTGTACCTTTCCATCCATGTAGCAAAGGCCAAATCGAGGAATTCTGTTGCTCTTGCTTTTAGCTAACTTTTCCCCTTTCCACATGCATGCATTGCAAAACATGCAACAATGGATTGCATCTCCAGCATCCTAATTATCTGAAGTACATATAACGCTTGTCATGTTTAGTTGAGAAAATGCAGTGCGAAATGAGTTATTTCTAAAACACAGCATGCAGGGTATATAAGAGATATCAGTAACCTTCCTCCCAAATCGAATCTGCTGACTCGACTAGAGAAAGTTGGTGTGGACCTATTCAGCAAGAACGGCCAAAGTTTATGTTAGCAAACGAAGTTGATTGTTGTTAGGAAAGGATTAAGTAATGCATGAATCATATAGTAGTACCTTCATGCTCATTTCTCCTGGAGTTATGTACGTAGTCAGAGTCTATTCTAGTATTATTAAATGCATGTATAACTGCATTAATTTCCAGTTAGCAATACATTATTAGCAGCATTTATGTTTTGACATGGACAATGTCTATATAACAATTTGGGTAAATTTTGTGTCGACCATGAGGAATATACATACATAGTCCATGGTTAAAAATATAAAAATTTTGTGGTTTGAGTTCAATCCAAATATTGTTTTTTCGAATGATGTCTTGGCAATTGCCAGCAATTTTGATGACTAAGTGAAACCTAAAAATTGATGAAAAAACCAGTTAAATCATTGAACCGAGCAAGTTTTTAAAGATGCCGATTTTTTATTACTGTCCCAAAACTGCGTCATTTTGACGCCACAAAAAAACGTAAAACAAAACTATTACTGAACCTGCTGAGACCCAGCCCTTCACTTCTTCAGTCCCTCACTCCCTCTCCAGTCACCACACCTCAACTCTAATTTATGCTTCCAATCATCCTCCAACTCCAACGAAGATCACCGTCCTACCACTCTACCACAATTGATGCCGAATAGGAGCTAATGTCAACGCGCAGAAGGAACTCACCGTCACGGATCAAAGCGGGTGTCAGCGGTGTTGTCGTCTAGTCGTTTGAACTCTGAAGCTTAGCGTCGGCGTCGTCGTCATCCTGGTCGTCCTAGAACTGTAGGCCTTCTCTGGTCTCTGTCGCGGTGACCGGTGAGTTCTTGGGGTTTTTTATTTTATTAATTATATGAATTAATGAGCCTGTATTTCTAGATTTTACTGAACGTAATTTTGATATAAATTCAATTTTGGATTCTGGATTTTGAATGCTACATTAAATTTTGCTAAATTTTGCTCTTTGCCACAGTGGATTCTTCGATTATTATTGTCAATTAATTTCTTTTATTTTGTTAACTATATGAATTGCTTGCTGTAGTGAGTTAATTAGTTTTTTTTTCAGTTAACTTTTTTGGATTTTGTTAATTATATGAATTAATCATTCTGTATTCTGGATTTTGGATTCTGAATTATATGAATTAATTATTCTGGATTTTGGATTATGAGTGGGAGAATTTGGATTCTGAATTATATGAATTAATCATTCTGAATTTTGGATTTTGAGTTGGGTTGTGTTTTGAGTTGGATTATTGCTTATGTGATTTTGAATTTGGTTTGGATGTTATGTTTGGATTTTTTTCGTTAGTTTTTTTGTTTCTAGATTTTGCTGGATTTGGATTTTGAGTTTTCTGATTTTTTTTATTGAATACTTAGATTGAAAGATTTTTGTGGAAATTGTTGTGTCTCTGAATTCTTTTTGTTGCTAATGGATTGAATTTTTAAGTGTAAGTGTAAGTTTGTGATTCTAATTTTGTTGTTGTAAGGTTGCTTGGGATTTATAGGGATTGGTGTTGAACCACTGAAGTTTAGCTTGGGTGCGGCCAGGCTCGGTGACGGACGGAATGTTTCAATTCTTGGATGGATTGGAGGGTAAAAAAGGAGGGAAAGGTTCTGCAGATGATGGATTTTTAATTAAATTTTTTTATTTTATAGATTTTTTATGATAAAATATGAATAAATTATTGTCAAATTATAAAAGTTTTGAATTTTATTAGTTAAAAAATTATTGAATTTATATATTTGAAATTGTGTATTGAATTTTTAATAATTTTATTATATATTTAATGAAACTAGTTCGACTACGGTTGGATCCCAGTTGAACTGTTGAAGCATTAAACCAATCATTTGACCAGTTCAATGACCGATCCGATTCTCACAACCTTGGTTAAAACAAACATATAATGTTGTTAATGTGAATTTGGCTTGTTTATGGTAGCTATATTGGCGAATGAAGTAGGATGGTTCCATGAGGAGGAACACAACTCAAGCTTGATGGTAGCAAGGCTTTCAACAGATGTAGCTAATTCAAATCTGCCATTGCTAAGGGAATTTTAATAATTTTTCAGAACATTATGATGTTGTTGTAAATCATTTTTGTAGTTAAATTTTTTGTTGCCATAAATCATCATTGAACTTTAGTTTACTTATTGTGTTATGTTTTTCCCTCTTTATTTAAACTGATAATATATTTTGTATTAGGGACTAATTTGTTATATATTTTTGCAATATTAGTTATGTTTAAGAATTAATATTTAATACTTGAAATCATTTATGCTAGTTTTAGTGTTTTGCCATTGTTCGAAACTGAGTAGCTGGATTTTGTTTACTGAGTTAATTATGTTCATGATTTTTGTTAGTATCTTGGGATTTATCTCTTATATATTGTGGCATTTATTAATTTGCTTAATATCTTAATGTGGTTACCAATAATTTTCAGTGAGGATAGACGACTAAGATGGATTTTCAATAATTTTTTAGGAGAAAACTCCAATCTCACTTTCATGTAAGCATTATCCCTGCATTTCTGGTTTTTTGTGTTATAAGGAGTATTTACTTTTTGGCTGTGTTGCCTGTGACTTCAAATGAAGACCCTTAGGTAAAAGTTGCACTTGAGAATAGGAAAATGGTTTTATCCCTTACTTCAGAGTTTATAATTAATAGAAGTATCTTTTTGTTTCCTCAAATTCTTTCACTACTTGATGGAAATGTATCACTTTGTGTTAATCCTATCTGATTGAAATGCTTGGATTCTGAATATTATTTCTATAGAACAAATTTACAATATATTCATATAGGACTGCCTCATAAACAAATTTATTCTTGGATTCTTTGTTTATTTTTTTGGTTTTTGGATTCGGATGGTGTGGATGCTAATGAGCGGATATTTTATACGCTTTTTGGCATCATTTTCATATAGTTTTTAGTATGTTTTGTTTGATTTTTATTAAGTTTTCATAGGTTTTAGTGTTAAATTCACATTTTTTATTCTACTTTGAGTTTGTGTGTTTTTAGGCAATTTCAGGTATTTTCTGGCTGAAATTGAGGAGCTGGAGCGAAAGTCTGATTAAGAGACAGAGAAAGCACGGTAGATGTTATCCAGATCTGACCTTCTTGCACTCGAAAGAGATTTTTTGGAGCTACATAAGTCCAAATAGAGCTTTCTCAAAGGCTTTACAAAGCTGACTTCTAGAGCTTTCCAGCAACGTATAATAATCAATACTTTGCTTCAGAATATAAGGCCTAAAACTAGCGTCCAACGCCAGCCTTCTGCCCCATTCCAAGTGTCCAGCGCCTAAAGGAGGAGACCAATGTCCAAACACCCAAAGAGGATCCCCTAGCCAGCATTCAACACCCTAGAGGCCTCCTAGCACGTGGATCTCATCAAAGCTTAGCCCAAATACTCACAAAGTGGGCCCCAATACTGGATTTTAGCACTAAAAAGACTGTTTTACCCTTCTTATGTAATCCTTATTCATTAGTTTAGTATTTAAGGAATATTTTACATAATCATATAGAGCTTTATGCCATATTTTCATTTTATCATTGTGTTTCCTATCAGTATGAGTTTTCAAACCTCCTAGGTTGAAGGGAGGAGCCCTGCTGAGTTCTATGAGTTAATAAAAGTATTACTGTTTCTTTTCAATCTGTGTTTGATTCAATTCTAAGATGTATCTTCATTCTTCAACTTGATGAATGCAATGACATGTGACAATCATCTCCGTTCTTCATATTAAGACTGTGTTCCTGACAACCACCCGGGTTCTTCTTGGGTTCATGTGAATACGTGACTGGAAAGCATCAAACCGTCAGCTTGATTTACATCTCTTAGACAGCTAATCCATGACTTAGTTGTGGACTTCTCGAGACATCAGTTCAGCCGAGGTATGAAGAGATTATGGTCTCTGTGGTAGAGGCTAGAATCCAAAGGCGCAGCATTCTCTGATTTGGAAGATTTGACATTGTTTGTGGCGATTTGAGTAGGATCATTAAGGAGAATGGACTGCAGGAGCTTCACTCTCAACCATAATGGATTCGCACTAACCCTGGGGTTCAGATCTGGAAGAGATTGACAACCGTGGCCGTACGGCATTGATCACATACATCTTGCCGTAGAAGAAATTATTCACAATTAAAAAGAAAGTAATACCAAAGTTAATCCAGAAGGACAAAGCATCTCCAAGCCTTAACCACCTTCTTATCATAGTTTACACTACTTCTGAGTTCTGAGTATCCTTTTTCTTTTTATTCCCTTTTATGTAATTAAACATGTCAACCTAGTTTAGATTCACAAATCCAACAACTCTTCTACCCGCCTGACTAAGACCTGCAAGATAACCATAGCTTGCTTCAAACCACAATCCTCATGGGATCGACCCTGACTCGCTCAGGTATTACTTGGACGACCCAGTGCACTTGCTGGTTCAGCTGTACGAAGCGTGGGGATTCGTGCACCAAGTTTTTGGCACCGTTGCCGGGGATTCTTCGAGTTTGGACAACTGAGGGATTATCTTGTTCCCTAGATCAGGTATTATCTTTAATTTTGTTAGAGTCTTTTATTTTATTTTTCTTTTTTTTCAAAAAAATAAAAAACTTTTTCAAATTTTTTTTCTTTTCTTTGTTTAATCTTTGTTTTTGGTTTGAGTCTTTTGTTTTTGTTCTTGTTGAAATTTTCAAAATTTTTTAGTCCTTTTTCTAAAAAGTTTTCAAAAATAGTTTCTTTTATTTGATTCTTTTGTCAATCTTTAAGTTTGGTGTCTTCTTGTGTGTTTTCTTTAATTTTTTGAAAATTTTGTGTTTGGTTTTCAAAAATTTTTAGTTTGGTGTCTTTTGCATGTTCTTGTGTTCTTTGAATTCTTTGAGTTTTGTTCTTGGTGTTCGTCTTGATCTTCAAAGTGTTCTTGTTTTTCTTTTTGTTTTGATCTTAAAAATTTCAAGTTTGGTGTCTTTTTGGTGTTTGTCTTCAAATTTTCGCATACTAGGTCCCTTTAGATCTAAACATTTTAAGTTTGGTGTCGTTTTGTTCTTTTTCTCTTCCCTCATTAAATTCAAAAATAAAAAATATCTTTTCTATCTTTATTTTAATTAAAATTTTTGAAAATCACATTAAAAATTCAGATTTTAATTTTAAATTTCTATCTTATCTTATCTTATTTTTCAATTTTCAAAATTCAAATCTTTTCAAAAATCTTATCTTTTTCAAAATCTTATCTCATCTTTTTATCTTTCTTTAAAATTAAAAAGTCTTATATTATCTTATTTCAAATTGAAATTTTAAAACTCAATTTCAAATTTCAAAATTTAAATTTCAAATTTCAAATTTAAAAATCAGACCTTTTCAAAACTTCAAATCTTTCACATCTTTATTTTATCTTGTTGACTTTTTCAAAATTCAAAATTTCAAATTTCAAATTCAAATTTCAAAATTCAAATCTTTTCTAATCTTCTATCTTATCTTATTTTCAAATCTTTTTTTAATTAGTTACTTATCTTCTCTCTCTTCTGTTTCGAAACTTCCTAACTAATTCTTCTCTCTTCTAATTTTCGAAATTCATTAACTTATTTTCAAATCTTTTTAATTTACAAACCTTTATTTTTGAATTATATAAATAAATAAAACAAAAATAAAAATATTTTAATTATTGTTTATCTTTTCTACTTCTATTTATTCGAATTATTCTTCTTCCCCTTCTTCTATCTTCATCTTCTTTCTTCACATCTCACAGGGAGTCCTCTGTTCTTGAACATAGAACTCCCATTCTCTTCTGTCCTTGGTTTCTTCTTTTCTTGTTTATGACCAGGAACAGGGATAAAGAACCTCTCTTTAATCTTGATCCTGAACTTAAAAGGACTTTAAGGAGGAGCTTACAACAAATTAAAGCACAACACTTCGGAAGAAACCTTTCAGAAAATTTTGAACTAGAAATTGAAGACATGGCCGAACCTCAAGAAGAGGCAAGAAAGGTTCTTGGTGACTTCACCATGCCTACCTCTGACTTTTATGGCAGAAGTATCTCTGTATCTGCCATTGGAGCTAACAACTTTAAGCTTAAGCCTCAGTTAGTCTCTCTTTTGCAACAGAATTGCAAGTTCCATGGACTTTCACTGGAAGATCCACATCAGTTCTTAGCTGAATTCTTACAAATCTGTGACATTGTTAAGACCAATGGAGTGAATCCTGAGGTATATAAACTTATGCTCTTTCCCTTTGCTGTAATTGACAAAGCTAAGATATGGTTAGATTCTCAACCTAAAGAGAGCCTAGATTCTTGGAAAAAGCTGGTTAATGCTTTTTTGGCTAAATTCTTTCCTCCTCAAAAGATGAGCAAAGTTAGAGTGGAAGTTCAAACCTTCAGAAAAAGAGAAGGTGAATCCCTCTATGAACCTTGGGAAAGATACAAGTAACTGATCAAGAGATGTCCTCTTGACATGCTCTCAGAATGGTCTATCATAGGCGTGTTCTATGATGGTATGTCTAAGATGTCCAAAATCTCATTAGACAACTCTGCAGGTGGATCACTCTACTTGAAGAAAACGCCTGTAGAAATAAGATAACTCATTGAGATGGTTGCAAACAACTAATTCATGTACACTTCTGAAAGAATCCCTATAAGTAATGAGGTACTTCAGAAGAAATGAGTTCTTGAAGTTGATACCCTAAATGCCATATTGGCTCAAAACAAAATCTTGACCCAGCAGGTCAATATGATCTCTCAGCATTTTATTGGAATGCAAACTGCAACTGGCAGTACCCAAGAAGCTTATTCTGAAGTAAAAGCTTATGATCCTGATCAACCCACTATGGAGGAGGTGAATTACATGGGAGAACCCTATGGAAACACCTACAATCCTTCACGGAGGAATCATCCTAACCTCTCATGGAAGGATCAACAGAAGCCTCAACAAGGTTTCAATAATAATCAAGGTGGAAGGAACCAGAACAGGTTCAACAACAGACCACCATTCCCATCTTCTAAAGGGAATATGGAGACCTCTAAGCAGAGCCTTTCTGACTTAGTTACTCTAGTCTCAAGCCTCTCTAAGACCGCTCATAGTTTCAAAACTGAAACAAGGGCTTCCATCAGAAATTTAGAGGTACAAGTTGGTCAACTGAGCAAGAGGATCCCTAAGACCCCTCCTGACACTCTTCCTAGTAACACTGAGGTGAACCCAAGAGAAGAGTGCAAGGCTATCACTACTGAGGCTGAGGCCAAACCTGGAGAGACTAAAAAGGCATTGAATGCCAATGAGGAAGATCTCACTGGGTGTTCAATGCCCAAATTGGCTAAAAGCCTGGCACTAAATACCAGTGAGGAAGCCCTCACTGGACATTTAATGCCCATCCTGGCAACAGAGCTGGCGTTGAATGCCAGCCATGGAACACTGGATGGCCATTCAACTCCCAGCCAGATAGAAAAGCTGGCGTTCAGGACATCCCTGCTGGGCGTTCAACGCCCAAAATGGTAAGGGAATTGGCGTTTAACGCCAGTAAGGGTATACAGCATGGGCGTTCAACACCAAAAGAGTCATCAGAGCTAGCGTTGAACGCCAGTAAAGGCACACACTCTGAGTTCTCAATACCCAATCAAAAAATCCCTATCCAAAAACTAAAGAAAGCCAAGGCTCATATAGAGACCATAGTGGTTCTTTTACATGCACTTCTACAATGCATAAGTTCTGATGAATACTCATCCTCTGATGAGGATGAAGACACTAGGGAAGAGCAAATTGCTCGGTACCTAGGAGCTCTCACGAAGCTGAATGCCAAGCTATTTGGTACAAAGCCTTTGGAGGAAGAACCTCCATTGCTTTCCAAATAACTCAATGCTTTGGTTTAGCAGAAGCTACCTCAGAAGCTTTCAGATCCTGGACGCTTCTTATTCCTTGCACCATAGGCACCATGACCTTTGAGAAGGCTTTGTATGACCTAGGGTCAAGTATAAACCTCATGCCACTCTCTGTAATGGAGAAGTTGGAAATCTTTGAGGTACAAGCTGGAAACTTCTCACTAGAGATGGCAGACAAGTCAATAAAGAAGCCATATGGCTCAGTAGAGGATGTCTTAGTGAAGGTTGAAGACCACTACATCCCTACAAACTTCATAGTCTTGGACATAGGAGAGGATGAGGATGATTCTATCATCCTCGGAAGACCTTTCCTAGCTACTGCAAATGCCATGATTAATGTGGCAAAGGGAGAAATGGTTTTCCAACTAGGAGAGGACTACATCTTGTTCAAGATGTCCAAACCCAATTCTCCCTCTGATAAGCAAGAGACAATGGTGCAACACTTAGTGTTCCAACCATATCTTTCAGTGCAGAGCTGTACTAAATCCCCAAACATCAATTCTAAGTTTGGTGTTGGACAGCCATTAACAAGCACTGGAAACAAAGGTACTAGGAAGAAAGTACCTAAAGGCTGGAGGGACAAGAAAGTCTCAACTAAAAGCCTCTCACCTGGCATGAGAGTTGTCTTCACTAAGAAGCCAGTCATACCATATACAGTGAGTCGTATCCTGTCTCTAGAGCATGTGGAGCACATTCATGAGAAGACAGGAAGAAAGTTCACTATAAGGGGCAAAATTTTGAGCCCATACTCACCTCTGTAAGGAGCTAACCATTAAGCTAGTGACGTTAAAGAAGCGCTTGTTAGGAGGCAACCCAACCTTAATTAATTATTTCTATTTTCTTTTATTTTGTTTTTCTTTAAGTTTTTTTTAGGTTCATAATCATGTGCAGCAGTTAGAACAGAGACAGAAATGTTCAGCAGTGAAAACATAACACTCTGGATGGAGTGTTGTTGGAGTTGAATGCCAGCAAGGGAGCAGACCCTGGGCGTTCAATGCCCCCAATGGGCAGCATAGCTGGCGTTGAACGCCAGACAAGGAGCAGACCCTGGGTATTCAAACGCCGGTGCAGAGGGCAAGAAATCTGAATTTTCTAGCCTCTCAAAATCAGTGGGTCCCACAGCATCTTTACCTACCGCACTTTTTCCCTCTCTCTCTTTCACACTTCCCTATACACACTTCCCTATATACCCTAGCCCAATCACATCCATATCATTTTCCCAAATCCATCATAACTCCCACCAACTGGCACCCACTTCAAAATCAAATTTCCTTCCCAATTATCCACCCATGGCCGACCCTAACCCTACCCCCTCCTATAAATACCCCTCCTCCTAACCCTTCATACACACACTTCTCATACACTCAAAACCCCATTCGGCCAAGCCCTCTCTCTCCCTCTATCTCCTTCTATTTTCTTTTTCTTCTACTCTATTCTTCTCTTTTCTTAATTTTTGCTCGAGGACGAGCACAGCTTTTAAGTTTGGTATGGGAAAAGAGTTACTTTTTGCTTTCCATTACCACTTATGGCACCCAAGGTTGGAGAATCCTCTAGAAAGAGGAAAGAAAATGCAGTATCCGCCACCTCTGAATCTTGGGAGATGGAGAGATCATCATCAAAGCCCACCAAGACCACTTTTATGAAGTAGTGGCAGAAAAGAATGTGATCCCTGAGGTCCCTTTCAAGCTCAAGAAGAATGATTATCCGAAAATCCAAAGAGAGATCCGGAGAAGAGGTTGGAAAGTCCTAATCAATCCCATTCAAGATGTTGGGATTTTAATGGTGCAAGAATTCTATGCTAATGCATGGGTTACTAAAAACCATGACATTAGTGTGAACCCAAATCCAAAGAATTGGAGCACCATGGTCCAAGGGAGAATCTTAGATTTTAGCCCAGAAAGTGTGAGATTGGCGTTCAACTTGCCTCGGATGTAAGGAGACCCACATCCTTACACTAGGAGAGTCAACTTTGATCAGAGACTGGATCAAGTGCTCTTAAACATTTGTGTGGAAGGAGCACAGTGGAAAAGGGATTCCCAAGATAAGCTCATTCAACTAAGAATACTTGACCTAAAGCACATAGCTAGAGGATGGTTGGAATTCATCCAATGCTCTATCATCCCTACTATCAATCAGTCAGAAGTGACTATTGAAAGGGCCATCATGATCCATTGTATCATGATTAGAAGTGAGGTAGAAGTACGTGAGGTGATCCATCAAGAACTGTACAAGATAACTGAGAAGTCATCCACCAACGCAAGGTTGGCATTCCCTCACCTCATCTGTCATCTATGCAATTCAATTGGAATTATCATAGAGGGAGATATCTCCATTGGGGAAGATAAGCCCATCACTGAGAAGAAGATGGAGCAAACTAGAAAGTATGCATAAGAGCCTGTACAGCCACCTCAGCATGAGATCCCTGAGATGCCTCAAGGGATGTATTTTCCCCCTCAAAGCTATTGGGATCAATGGCATACTTCCATGGGAGAATTGAGCTCTAACATGGAGCAATTGAAGTTGGAGCATCAAGAGCATTCCACCATCCTCAATGAAATAAGGGAAGACCAAAGATCCATCAGAAAAGTTCAAAGGGCTATGAGGGAAGAACAACAAAGACAAAGGAGTGACATTGAAGAGATCAAGCACTACATTGGATCCTCAAGGAAGAGCACTAGCCACCACCATTAAAGGTGGATTCATTCTCTTTATCTCCTTTTCTTATGTTATTTTTCTGTTTTTTTTTTGTTATGTTGTATTGTGTGTTCTCTTGTTCTTATTGCATGATCATTTCCATTTATGTCTTAAAGTTGTAAAATGTTTCATATATCTCTCACCTTTCTTAACAGAAAATTTTATTTGAAAAGAATTGATAGATACATGAATTTCAAGTTATAAAATAAGAATAGTTCAATTATTTTGATGTGGTGGCATTACTTTTATTTTCTGAATGTATGAATAAACAATGCATATTTGAAGTTGGAATTTTAGAATGTTGGCTCTTGAAAGAATGATGATGAAAGTGAAGTATTATTGGTAATAAAAAAAATCCAAAAATTGATTCTTGAAGCAAGAAAAAGCAGCAAAAAGAAAAAGAAAAAGCATGTTGCAAAAGAAAAAATTAATATATATGCATGCGAAAAAAAATAAGCGAAAAAAATGAAAAATAAAAAGTAGAAAAAGCCAATAGCTCTTTAAACCAAAAGGCAAGAGAAAAAAGCCAATAACCCTTTAAATCAAAAGGCAAGGGTAAAAGGATCAAAGGTTTTGAGCATCAATAGTTAGGAGGGCCTACAAGGAATAAAATCCTAGCTTAAACGACTCAACCAAGCTGTCCCTAACCATATGCTTGTGGTGTGAAGGTGTCAAGTGAAAAGCTTGAGACTGAGCAGTTAAAGTCATGGTCCAAAGCAAAAAGAGTGTGCTTAAGAACTCTGGACACCTCTATCTGAGGATTCTAGCAAAGCTGAGTCACAATCCGAAAGGGTTCACCCAGTTAAAGTGTCTGTGGCATTTATGTATCCAGTGGTAATACTGGAAAACAAAGTGCTTAGGGTCACGGCCAAGACTCTGAAAGCTGTGTTCAAGAATAAAAAAGAACTAAACTATGAGAGTCAATAATATCATCTGGATTCTATGTTCCTAAAGAGACCAACATTTCTTAGTTTCAATGGATAGTGAGATGCCAAAACTATTCAGAAGGAAAAAGCTACTAAGTCCCGCTCATCTAATTAAAACTGAGCTTCATTGGAAACTCTGAGATTTATTGTATCTTACTCTTCTTTTTATCCTACTGTGTTTTTAGTTACTTGGGGACAAGCAACAGTTTAAGTTTGGTGTTGTGATGAGCGGATATTTTATACGCTTTTTGGCATCATTTTCATATAGTTTTTAGCATGTTTTGTTTGATTTTTATTAAGTTTTCATAGGTTTTAGTGTTAAATTTATATTTTTGGATTTTACTTTGAGTTTGTGTATTTTTAGGCAATTTCAAGTATTTTTTGGCTGAAATTGCGGAGCTGGAGCAAAAGTCTTATTCAGAGACAGAGAAAGCACAGCAGATGTTGTCCGGATCTGACCTCCTTACATTCAGAAGAGCTTTTCTGGAGTTACAGAAGTCCAAATAGAGCATTCTTAACGATTATGGAAAGTTGACTTCCAGAGCTTTCCAGCATTGTATAATAGTCTATACTTTGCTTCAGAATAGAAGGCCCAAAAATGGCATTCAACGCCAGCCTCCTACACCATTCTAGGCGTCCAGCACCCAAAGGAGGAGACCTGCATCCAAATGCCCAAAGAGGACCCCCCTAGTTAGCGTTCAATGCCCTAGAGGCCTCCTAGCATGTGTATCTCATTAAAGCTCAGCCCAAACACTCACCAAGTGGGCCCCAGAAGTGGATTTTAGCACTAAAAAGACTGTTTTACGCTTCTTAGTCATTAGTTTAGTATTTAAGGGATATTTTACATAATCATACAGAGCTTTATGCCATATTTTCATTTTATCATTGTGTTTCCTATCAATGTGAGTTTCTAAACCTCCTAGGTTGAGGGGAGGAGCCCTGCTGAGTTCTATGAATTAATAAAATTATTACTGTTTCTTTTCAATCTGTGTTTGATTCAATTCTAAGATGTATCTTCATTTTTCAACTTGATGAATGGAATGACCTGTGACAATCATCTCCATTCTTCATACTAAGATCGCGTGCTTGACAACCACCCGTGTTCTTCTTGGGTTCGTGTGAATACATGACTGGAAAGCATCAAACTGCCAGCTTGATTATACATCTCTTAGACGGCTAATCCACGACTTCGTTAGGAACTTCTTGAGACACCAGTTCAGCTGAGGTATGGGGAGATTAGGGTCTCTGTGGTAGAGGCTAGAACCCAAAGGCGTAGCATTCTCTAATCTGGAAGATTCGACCTTGTCTGTGGCATTTTGAGTAAGATCATTAAGGAGAATGGACTGCTTGAGCTTCACCCTCAATCAGAATGGATCCGCACTAACCCTGGGATTCAGATCTGGAGGAGATTGACGACTGCGGCCGTATGGCGTTGATCACATACAGCCTGCCATAGAAGAAATCATTCACAATTGAAGAAGACAGCAATACCTGAGTTAATCCAAAAGGACAAAGCATCTCCAAGCCTTAACCACCTTCTTATCATAGTTTACACTACTTCTGAGTTCTGAGTATCCTTTTTCTTTTTATTCCCTTTTATGCAATTAAACATGTCAACCTAGTTTAGATTCACAAATCCAACAACTCTTCTACCCACCTGACTAAGACCTGCAAGATAACCATAGCTTGCTTCAAACCACAATCCTCGTGGGATCGACCCTGACTCGCTCAGGTATTACTTGGATGACCCAGTGCACTTGCTGGTTCAGCTGTACGAAGCGTGGGGATTCGTGTACCAGATGCTGAGTATTTTTGTTTTCGAATTCAATTTTTTATTTTTGAATAATTGATTAGAAGTCTTTGTTAAGATGTTTAGTCGTACCGAATTCTTTGTTGCTCGTGGTATGAGTTTTTGTGTCGGTATGTTATTCTGAGTTTTTTTTATTTTTTTATTCTTGAATATCATCTCATATGTTATGGTCACCAATAGCAAAAAAGTGTATGTTATTGCCAAGTTACATAATTGGAACCATTTTAAATTACCATGAAAGATTGAGCCAAGAATGTAATTAGAGTCAAAGGAATTGCTCTGCGAGGATGAGGCTGCATAGGAGAATTATGTGGCAATAGCTTATTGTTGTGCAAGAAGTGTCATATAGAGTGAAAGAGAATTTGAAGATGAAAAAAGAAATTAATTCAAAAATGATCTGCGTGGCTTTTATACATGTTCAAATATTTATACTAGGTGACTGCATTAGTTCTATAAGCTCTACATGTATATTAAATGTATATTTAATTTTTTATAAAAAATAATCAATTATTTTTAGACCTATGAATTTTTTAAAAAATAATTCAACTCAAATTCTTAAAATAATCAATTATTTTTTAATTTATATTATACTTTAGTCAACTAATTATACAAAATTATTTTCAGATCACGAATTAAATATTCGGCAAGATATCTTTAACATAAAAAGATTCAAAATAAAGAATTGGTTACATATAATGTAATCAATCTCTAAATAATATAATTAACTTATCTCCACCTGTATCGCATGGATGCACTCTAATTCTATTAGTATGTAAATAATATAATACCGACTATATTACTTTATATCATGAATTTACTATTCCACACATTACGCGAGTCTCAATTTAGTGATTGTTAAATTAACTGAACACTGTTATTTAACCATTAGGTTAAGGAGCTAACCTTCGAAATCTGGCATGGAATCGTGACCTGTTGGATTAACAGGATGCATATCTGATGATGATTGTTCGTTGAAGAAGAATGCAGACTTCTAATTATCCACAACTCCGTCCAGTGCGAAAGGTCGGGTTTCTTTCATTATTTCGATAGCTTTCTTTGTGATCCGTTTCCCTATTTATAATTTTAGGTGTATAAGATTATTATATATTATGTAACTATTTTTAATCTTAAAAAATTGGATAAGTAATTATCTAGCAAAAAAATGATATTATTAAACTCAGCAGTTAGTAACAATCCTTAGATAGAGAAAAATATTATTGCTAGTCACTTTTTGATTAAATAAATTTCCAAATCTGTAAACAATTAATTTCTGTGCTCGTTAAAAGTTTAACCTCGTAATTTTCACACGTCCCATCATATAAAAATACTTTAATGTTTTTAACAACATGAACATATAATTAAACATTTATAGGTTATAATATTATCCTTTACAATGTAAAGATATAAATTACTCAAACACTAATAAATACTAAAGTAAACCAAATAAAAAAAGGTTATTTATATTTTAACAAATCTAAAATTAAAAAAAAGTTATGTAAAATCAGGTAACCTTTTTATATAACAAACAAATGTTAGTATATTTTAACTTAAAAACAAAATTAATCACAATGATATATTACAGAACATATAATACCATAGTTAAATATAGAAGATTTAGATTTTCTCTAACTCTTTAATGGAATAAGTGGATTCGTTTCCAAGAGTGTGAGGTAAAATCAAGTTTTAATCTATCGTAAGGAGTTACCCATGTCGTCCTATAGTTGGAGTGGCTGATGGTCCACCATTAATCCCTGAAATATTGGTATAGTCTTGGCCTGGTGAGGCATTTTTCTTTATGTCATTACCCGTATAATTGCCACTACTGTTGTTCATTGTTAGCACAGTAGGATTGAGGCCAACATGTTGATTATCGTACACTAAATAGGATAGAATACATATCGAAGAATACGGCAGGTCAAGTTAAACAATGCAGTGGTATACTATACTTTTATATACTTGTAATATGAAAGGATTTTACCATTTGTTAGGTTTGAGAGTGGGTTCTTTTGTGAATAACTCGTAGTTTTAGATTGTGTCTTCCTGAAGCCACGAATTGAGAATGTTGACATAGAAGAATCGGATACCCAGAAGTGTTTGGCCATGAGATCAGAATTGCTGGGTCTATCAATAGCCTGGGATGATGATGGGGATTGTTTGACCGTGGCAGAACTTCTCTTAAAAGGCAGTAGTGGTTTCAAATTCGGATCTATTTAATATTAACCATTGACTACAATTAGTATATGGTAAATGAAAAAAGCATGGACCTAACCAAAGGACTTTGCATGTTAATATGATGAGTTAAAGAAGCTCACCGGCTGGGATTGTCCTTTCAAATGTTGGACCTTGTGGTGGTATTCTTCGCTGATTTAAGAGGAATATTTGACGCATCCTGGCTAATTTCGAGCTAAGTATGAAGTTACCGTGGTCCATTATATCGAAACGGGAGATGTAACAATAGAGATAGAAAGCTAATGAAAATGTTCAGTAGTTATGATAGTAGAACCATGAAACGCAAACACGAGGAAAAATGCTTTGCAGAGAAGGAATGACAAATGGTACACACTCAGCTAGTATCGGGAATGTGAGTTAGATTGTGAATATGGAGTAGTGCACATTTCTATCAAACATTTTGGTTTATTGTGGAACTAAGCGGGAACACGGGAAATAAAAAAATTTGGATGGCTGAGGATTGAAATGTCGTGGTGGCGGGGTAACAAATCAAGTAATCCATCTAATGATATGAATTAACAACGAAAGTTGGGAAATCTTGTTGTGTACATGAGGCCCGCTTAATTTAGGGAATATACTGTTCTGGTTCATTTTACATCGTTGAAATATTGTAAACAAATCCACCGATGACATGTAACTACGGGCATGGTTCATGTTTCGTCGCTCAGTGGCATACATCAGGAAACTCTGTTAAATAAGAATGAACAATGAACCACATGTTATCACTTGAGTATACAGATCAGTGATAGATATATAATGCTCAATATTATAGTTAACAATGGGCTATATTAGTCATTAGTCATTGTGCTTAAATGGATATGCTGCTCACGTCTGTGCTTACAAATTCACACTATGGTAACAAATTTTCTCTATCTCATGCAGCTGAATTTAAGTCGTTGAATCATTCCACAAAAGTGATAAGTATTTGGTATTAAAAAAGAGAAGTCGATACCCACATGATTAGTAACTATAGGGTGATAGATTCTACACGGAGTGATTACATTAACTTATGGAACTTTTCCATCACTTATACAAAAGGGGGTTTCATGGTGTGCATTAAAAAGTAACTCCATGAACCATGATATACATCTAACAATGTAATATGATAAGCAATATGAATGGCATTTCTTGAAGGGTCGATGTGATCAATGGTTCCTAGAGTAACTCGACAAAATACTTGTTATACCTTCATTAACATTTATTTACATATACTGGAGGTTGTGCTGATCATAGTTTGATAAGCTCCGCGTACATCACCGACTTATTCAAGGATGTGACGGTAAGTCTAATTATACTGCTTGGCCTTAAGAGGTTATTCCTAACAAAGTATCTCCATCCCCTGGTAAGTTGTACCTCGATGAATGAAACGATATACGTCCAGCGAGTTCCCATATTGTAATCAACGCCTCCAACATGTCGAAGGTGTACAAAGTCCATCCTAGAAGGGAATGCACGTACTGCAAAATCAGTGGGTAGAACTTGGTGATGTAGAGTAGAAATATGCATATCAAAATTTGGAAAAAAAAACATTTCAAAGCAACAGAAATGTGGGAAGATGGTCATCAAAACTTACTATAGAGCAGTTGTGAGCCTCATGGATGGTAATGAAGCAAACATATGTGTCATAGATAGAGCCTACTAGACGATTGATGGGTATAAACTGTGTGAAAGTTGACGAGTTCAGTTGGGCACAGTGCAGCGGATGGTTTGGGAGCTCTACAAACTGTTCGTTGGCGGCTGTTGTGATGAACTGATGAAACTTGACTGGTATGACAGAGTATTTACTGTTGTCGATCTCAGCTCGGGTAGTGCAAATAGTATCTTCCATGATATTTGGCTCAAGATTGTCCGAGTCAGCAGGATCATCATCGTCAATCTTGGGGAGCTCGTTGAGATTAATATCCAGAGATTTTGAATGATAAACGTGGGTATTCTTGTTGGGAGCAGCATCAGCTATCTCAGGGCAATGGTTATGTACAACGATAGGTTCGCCATGAAGGATTGGTTTCTTCTAAGAGTGTGCAGCATCTGCATTTATAGGCAGTCGAGAAGTCGAGGTACGCATCTTTTTCTTATTCTTCTTCTTTTGTTTGTACGTTGCATGATGGAATGTCTCAATCTCATTGAAAAAAGGATCGAGTGGAACCATCTCTTTTCCTTTTCGTGAAATATGATTTGTGTGCGGGTCCCTTAGAGAAAAGAAGACGATCGGAATGCTAACCATCTTATCATCCCCCACCTTGATCACATAAAAGATATCATTGAATAGGAATCTTAGCTTTATAGTACCTCCATTTAGAAGGTGATATACGTGAACCAAATTATCAAACCCTTCCACAATGTAGGTTGTCATATACCCTTTGATAATCCGTAGATGGACAATGTTACGATTAACATCCACTATTTTCATCCGATTGCCTAGGTCATGACAATACTTTCGATAGAACAGGCTTGGTAAAGCATGCATCTTCTATTATGGATAAAAGAGGAAATTGCAAATATCAGCAAAAGGCACATTAACAATTGAAAAAAATCAAAATAATGTCATTGAATGCATGTTAAATTAATGGCTATAGAAGTGTCAAACTAAATAACATGAGCATCTAGAGGAGTGGAGAAAATCATACCACCAGTGGATCTACCGTGAGATAAAAACTCGACATTGTTGGTCAATGCCATGCAAACTCTGATCAGCTTGCATCGTTTATGGCACAAAGCAGGTGTTGGGCTAATGGTGTAGGTAGTTTTAACTGAACGAAGTAGTAATTGTTCATGTGCAGAATCGAATATGAGATATTAGATATATGTGGCAAACAAAGTTTTGCACAATAGAGACCAGCGGTTCCATTAATGACTTGGGGATAGCTACATGTTTGGATCAGTTAAGCTGGTAGAAGATATAGTTTGGTGGCTTGTAAAATGCATTTTAGAGCAAAAGTACCTGATATTTATAACAGAGTACACCAGGGGTGGTATTACTGAAGGAATAGAAGTCTTTCACTCCTTTTATGGTATATATGATATATATAAATATAAAATTAGGATTATTAGTATTCTTTTAATAAACATTTTGTGCTGATGAGGGTGACAGAAAATTCATGATATATATAAAATATAAAATTAGAATTATTAGTATTCTTTTAATAAACTTTATGTGCTAATGACGGTGACAGAGATTTCATCATTTCCTGTACTCTTATTTAGATGTCCATACCATATAGAGTAAAAGAAATATAACCCTATAACATATAATTGGAATTTGTGCACGAATGCACATGTTGAGAGTTGAGGGTGTTCCTTAATTGTGCTTCATTTGTACCATTGTCTTACCCACTAATGGATGACTCTAGAAGGTGGTGTAATCTAGCAGAACAAAATCTAATGCAGTTACAGAAAGGGGTTAGCAAGGCATAGCCGAAGATATGAAGGAAAGGTCTCAAATCGGTGGTAGTCTGCTACACAATTCCCACAGGCGGCTTGGAAGAAAAGTAATCATGACTGTTGAGTTAAGGCTGCCAACTCTTGACATTGTAATTAGAGAATAGTACACTATTCGATGGCAGGAAAATGACAAACTAATGGCCATGTATGAGAGAAAAAATGTTTCTGTTATGGTAGAAGTTAAAAAACTTCAGTGGTGTAGGTAACATTGTATGTACTTCTTTTATAGAAGGCTTGACTTTATAACCATTACTTATTAACATGCTGCAAATATATTATTAGACTCAATTAGTGAAAGGCAGACACATACATGCCATATTCACTCAACAAAAAAATAAATAAATAGATATATAATATTGCACAAGTTTATTATACAGATGCTGGTTACTAATTAATTTTCCATATTAACTCCCTGATTGTATGTGAAACTTTCAATGTTGTATTTGTTAAAAGTTCAACCCTAAGTTAGCTATTACACTGCATGATGAGCCAAGATTAGGTTGATGTTAATGTCAAATTCTTGCTGAGTTTATCTGTTGGGGTTAATAAGTGGTGAATCACAAATTAATCAGAAGCTTTTCGGCCTGCTATCATGTGTACGTCAGTGAAAAAGGAACATGGATTATAAATTTTGGAGACATTTGGGCAATTACTTAATCAATTCCATTACACTAGACTTAAGGGAACATAATGCATAAGTTAAGATTAAGAATACAAAATAGCACCTACAAACTACACATTAGGATAGGTAGATGACTAATGATAAAAATGCTTCATAACTTTAGGACTTGGACATGCATTGTGGTTTCATCTGCAGGTGAGACATGGAATTTGAGGACAGAACCACTCCTACTTGCAAAACTCTTCCAACCTCTAGTGAGATATAACTGGCCCTTTTTGGACTTGTTCCACCTTAATTCCAACCGATAGCAACATTCATTGTCTAGTATAACTTTGACATTGTTATACCTTGAAGGGAATGCATGTTGGGCAAATTGCAAGGGTAGTAGCTGTTCAAGCATGTATGAATAGATGCATGAGTAGAATGTTAATTAAATTTGTCTCTGTTGATGTAATGTATGATTTTTACAGATAGATGGATGACATAATTACCAGGAAACTGTTATCCACTTGGCTTGAGGTCGGAAGCTTCATGCAGGTGTACATTCGATATGTTCTCATTGCAGGGATTATAGGAGCATGCATCACATGTGGTGGACTATTAGTTTCATCGGCATTTCGAAGCGATGATCTCTGTCTTTTAACCGTTGGTGAAGTAGGATTGTTAAGGATCACCTTCTCTTCTAAGGACATGTATCTAATTGGCAAAGGTGATGTCTGTGCCTGAGAGAGGTTGTTGAGTATTTTAGTTGGAAGAATCACCGAACCATTCCTTAACTCAGCGGTCGGTAAAGTTTCATCAGGAAGAATGGGTTGATTTAGATATCCATGCTTCTGAGAGTAGTCGAGACAATAGGTTTCCTTAGAGATAGTTTCGATTTCAGAAGGGTAACCAAAATAACCAGTTTGAAGAGTTGTTGCAATATGGTACTGGCATGGTCCTTGTGTATGGATATTTTGGGTGGACATTTTTTTTGTGGCATTTTCTTGGTGGGTTGGGTTGAAAATAATTGGCTAACAGAAACCCACAAGTACCTCTCTTGATGTAGATTCATGTGTCAAATGATAATAGTTGCTAGCTAACTCAAGAGATGGATAAGAAGGTTCCTTAGTAGCCATGAAGTTGTCTTTGACCTTCATCACAATAAAAACATCTTCACCTACATACATTATTTTTATCCACCCTTCCGATGAAAGGCTAAAGCAATTGACCAGGTTTTGAAAACCATGTACAATATAGCCAGAAGAGTTACCTTTGCATAGAGAAATCTCTATTTGGTTGTTGTTGAGGTCCATCACAATCATCCTTTCACCAAGGAGGGGTCTGTATTTCCTATAGAAGAGGGATGGCAGCTCATGTATGATTTGTGAAGTGAAGAAACAGAATTTAATCTATAAAAAAAGTAAGATAGACTAATATCCAAGGATTTGTACAAAGTGGAGTAAGTTAAGAAGATGGTTAGCGATGACTTACAGCAAGAGGGTCAACGTGGAGATAAAAAATCTAGTCATCATCAAATTCGGATGGAAGGAGCCTCTTCTCTATGGCGATCATGATATCAGAAAATGTAATAGGTTTGATTAGAGCAAGAAATGGGTAGTGAAGATGATGAAAAAAGTACTTATAAGACAATGTAATAGGCACTATATAAACGAAAGGGATGGGATGATAAAGCCAAGTTTGGTGGGGCAGAGTAATTGAGAAGAGTTTGGGATTCGATTTCCAATGAAGGGAAAGGGATCATGACTGAAGGATGAAGGGCTGGATTTTATGATGTTTGATGTCAGTATATGGTTCAATCTTGTTTCATCTAATAATCCAAATTTCACCACTATCTATTAAAGTAACAACACGAAGTAACTGTATACGTATTTTTTGTATAATTAAGATCCAGTCCACATGGTAAGTTATCAAGAGTTCTCAAGTTAGTAGGAATATAAAATTTCATAGCAGTTTGTTATCACCAATTTGTCATTCATATTTTAACTTGCCAAAAGTATGCAAAGTGGTAGGATCAACACAATTTGTGCACATATAAAATTGTGACAAGTCACCGCCACTCCATTGAATAAGGGATGGATAAGGTGGCCATATTTGTACACAATGTATTTTGTCATTGCTTAATTATAGCTATAGCCTAAGTTGATTAGTGTGCAACTGGGGTTGTATTCAACTTGAAGTGTCCCGTGCGATGCACGGGTATGCTAAGTTTAATAAAAATCAGTTAATATTAAGCTATTGTTAGAATAACTAATTAAATAAAGATTTTTTATTTTAAGTTAGATCATAAGAATAAAATTATCTAATTTTATTTTTAAGAAAATGGTAAAAACAAAAAAGTTAAGGTTAAGATTACCGTTTAGTTACAATAAATACATGATAGAAGAATTGTAAACTAAAGTGAAAAAGTATCCAAAAATAATTTATTCAAAAAGGTAACAAATTTATAGAAGAATACAAATGTCTAAAATTACATATTAAATAAATTTTTAAACTAAAATTACCTTCGTGATCTCTTTTCATTATAGCTATCGCCTAAGTTGATTAGTGTGCAACTGGAGTTGTATTCAATTAGTAAATCGCATTCTCTGATCCAAAGCCTGATGTCATATAGCAAAATAGCATGATTTCATTGAACTTCAAATGAAGACATAAGAAGCAAAACAGTCTCATGGAGATCACGTCTGCTTCGACTACATAGACACATTCCAAGCCAAACGACTATATTAATGGTTGGTATAAGTCAACTATACATTATTCAAGCTAATGACATAGCATAAGGCAAACCACAAAGTTGGATGCAGAAGATCCAACGATACAACTTAGGTAATCACTATATATTATACACATAATCTGGTCCGTCGGTAAAACCGATAAGGCCTAGATTAGTTTATTACATAGCAATGACACTAATCATCATGAATCTCGACAATGGTTGCAGTGACACCCATTGTCACTTTCCTGGAGAATGATGCATGGCCAGAATCTGGGTATAGCTTGATCAGCTTCTTAGACCACCCACCAGTGATGATTTTATCATTTGGAGTTGAGAATGCATCATTTGTTCCCTGGGATAGAGTCTCAACAGAGGGAGAAATTGTACCCTAAAAATTCAATCGGGTTGGTATAACACATGTTTTAAACATGATGCATGTATAACAGATCTAGAGAAATATTTGTTCTACATTTATACCTTTGGAGTTTCAGCAGAGTCAGTGTTCATGCTCAGCAGTTCATAATTATCCATACCCATATTGTGCTGCATGGCATAAACAAAATAAATATACAACTCAAATACAAAGATAACCACCAAAATTTTGAAGGATTTTATAACCTCGTCTAAGCTATTCTTTGCAGTAAATTTTGTTATAACTGAGTTGTCCCCACAGAGTTTAGTAACAATTATCCTATATGATTGGAATGCATTCAGATCTTCCATTTTCACAGAAACTTTGAACAGAAATTTCTTTCCCATCAGTGAGTTAAGCTCTGTTGGATATTCTTCATTAACTCCACCCTACAAATGCAAAAAAGAAATTATAATGGCTTCAAGAAAGTGTGTTATAAAGAAGATTCATAGCTGGAAAAAATGCATAATACCCTGGTTAGTTGTGCAAGTTTGAGATCGGATGCGAATATACCAAAGAATTTGGACGCTTCCTTATCGCACAGTAGGAAGGAAGCCGTATCAGTCTCATCAGTAACTCGCATGTTTATGCTAAACCTGTATACCATAACATGAATCGTATTCAAATAGACTATAGGACATTATTACAGAAAGTGTTAAAAAATTATAATAAGATATACCTTGGAGTGTGAGACGATGGGTATGTCTTACACCTAGCACAATGGTATGAGTTCTCGACTTCTTGTAAAGAATGGAAGCAATACTTGCAACTCTTATACCACTACCCATTCTTAGGATCAATGGATATAACTGTGTCAATAGTGACAAAGAGCCCATTCTGCATGTTTGTTTATATTAATCTAGATCTACTAATCTATCAATTTATTACATATAACTGAAATCAGGCTTTGGAGACAACAATGCATGAATGCATGTGCACCTCAATTGAATCCTTCAGCTCGGATATGGGCTTATAAATGGAATGGTTAAGTAGGTCCTCTTCAATTGAATATGTCGGTTCTCCCGTTATTTGGAAAACTTGAGTTGCAGCAGGTACACCTGACATTATGACACTGGAAGTGTACCAGTATACAATATGTGAAAGTTGTATACATCTCAAGTTTATCACTGATAAAATAAGTTGAGTCTGAAATTAAAAGACCTCTTTCGAAAATCCTTGACCTCTTGAAAATCACCATTGATGTGTAGAATGGAATTGTAGTTGGCATTTGATATATCCATTGTACATGTGTACAATCAGGACAACATATAAGAACTTCTGCAATCAGTGTGTTACATAGAATACATTGAAATTGAGTCTTGAAAACTCTTCGGAACAGTAAGATAGCTTTTACTTGAAAGGAAAGGAGACTATAAGAATTAACTTTTTTTAAATTAAAGATGAGAAACTCAACTCCCAGAAATGGTCCACGGCAAATTCTTCCCCGTATTTGTGCCCTTGTTCTCCTATCACAGCCATCGGCATAGGTTCCAGCTGCCACCATCCACGGTGATCAACATGGCGTGTGTGTTATCGCGCTGAGCAAGGTTGCCACTTGTCATGATTTTTTCCATTTCTCGCGATAGAGAATTACGAGCATAAAACATGATTTGGAAATTTTTTTTTTCCTTAGAATAATACAAAAGTGAAATAGGGATAAAGAAACAAATGCATTGCTCACAGCACGCACAACGCATAGGTTAAGGTAGTTGCATCAATTGATTTTTTGTAGTTGGCATTTGATATACCCATTGTACATGTGTACAATCAGGACAACATATAAGAACTTCTGCAATCAGTGTGTTACATAGAATGCATTGAAATTGAGTCTTGAAAACTCTTCGGAACAGTAAGATGGCTTTCATTTGAAAGGAAAGGAGACTATAAGAATTAACTTTTTTTAAATTAAAGATGAGAAACCCAACTCCCAGGAATGGTCCACGGCAAATTCTTCCCCGTATTTGTGCCCTTGTTTTCCTATCACAGCCATCGGCATAGGTTCCAGCTACCACCATCCACGGTGATCAACATGGCGTGTGTGTTATCGCGCTGAGCAGGGTTGCCACTTGTCATGATTTTTTCCATTTCCTGCGATAGAGAATTACGAGCATAAAACATGATTTGGGAATTTTTTTTTCCTTAGAATAAGACAAAAGTGAAATAGAGATAAAGAAACAAATGCATTGCTCACAGCACGCACAACGCATAGGTTAAGGTAGTTGCATCAATTGATTTTTTGGGTTTTAGGTTTCATGATGTTTTTGAACCAAAAATTCCACTTATTTTATCATCTAGAATTAGAAGCTTGGGTTGTTGAAGCCCGAGTAAAAAAAAGGCCTTCTGTTTTTAATTACATGAAATACCTTAAGCGAAAAAAAAAAACATGAGAATACAGTTATGTTAATGCTTATTTCAATTTTTTCCTTTATAATAAGTTACACTTATTTTAGCAAATTATACATAGAATAGTTAATTAACAATATATCATAATTAAGAATAAGATAATGTACAATATAACATGTATTTGAATAAATACTTTTGTGTATATTTTTCTTTAATTACATAATGTATAAGATATAGTACATAATATCGTAACCTTCATTCTTTATGGTAGTTACATAAAATGAAAAAAATTTTGCTACATAGTATACTTTGATCTTGTATATTTTTTTTCATCGTGATAAAAAATATTTACATCTTTGCTTCTTTATTTTTAATTATGCATTTTTTTATTGTTTTGGATTTCTTGACTGAACCATGATTAACTCGATTAACTTGTATATTTTATAACCTTGATTAGATATCAAAGATAGGCATGAAGTATATTACTTGACACAAAATAATTCGAATTCAATACGTGACTAACCTTTGAACAGGTTAAACTTTGCAAATTGTATAACAAGTATATATTCTGAGCTTGGTGTCCCTTCTATATGCTTTACCAATTGAGTTGCAAATTCTTCCCATAAAGTACATCGAACGGTACCGTTTCGCCTGTAGACACATTTAACAGTTAATTAGTTCAAGAGTCATTCGATTAGTCAATATGCATAGAAACAAAGTTGCACTAAATTAGATATTTTTAACAAAATTAGACAGGTAAGAACGTTCTACTAACTCAGGTCATCAAGCTCTATGACAATGTAGATGGACTTCTTTCCATTTCTTGTGAATTTAATAATGTCACCCTTAGCAGTGAGGAGCTCAATTACATCTAAAAGATAAATTTGTGAGTAATAATTCAGCATTGATTTTGATATAGGAAAAAGGAGACAACATATTAGGAACTTCATACCAATTAAATGGGACTGAGCATTAGTGTGGTTAAGTATTACTTTATTATACACAAAGCGAAAAATATGTGTAGGGAATAGAGGATCCTGAACAACCTTAAACTGGGTATCTCTCATTAAAATATATTCTACTAGGATGATTGGTGGCCTTGTACTTGAGGTCATTCTGAGCAAATAAAAAATTGGACATATTGTATATTTTTTCCTCAGTAAGGTCATCCTCAAATAACCTCCTATGAGGGTTTCGAATTGAGCATTGGATCCGATCTCCCTACGTGAAAATAGTGGCATGATTATTGTAACATATACACCATATAATATAATACACCATATAAATTAATGCTATTGATTATAATTGAGATCTCAGGGTTGGTAGCTTACCAAATTATCCATGACCACCAGTTCCAGCATTGGCTTTTGAAATTTCTGCTCAGCTGTAGATAGGGTTTAAATCTTAATCACACACACCTTGATCCTATAGCTCAAGTTGTCATGGGACATGTCAATGTCCTTGACATTGTTGAAGGTGCTAACCATGTTGTTTGTTGCAAGCTGTAGGGATGCCAAAAAGTAAGAGAGATTGGTATAAGTGGGTAAAGGAGGATGTTGATCAAAGGAATCGGAGTGCCTAATTTATAGAAGCGAGGACTGTGACACAAACATCATGCACGAACCTTGTTGTAAAAGGGAACAAAAAGAAGAAGACAGTGTTGTGCATGTTCCCATAACCATGCATGCCGCCATTTGACAAAGAGTCTGTAACGCAATAATTGAAACCATGTAAAGCATGTAAATGTAAAGCAGTGCATTGTGATGAAGGCATAGATTCATGAAGATTAGAAGAGTATGGTTCAAGCAATGCGTGGTTGTAAAGACCCAGGGACGACAACTCAACAGTCATGTATCGTGCCTGATTTGATTGTACAAGAAGTTGGGGCCTCTTGTCATGTATTGTATTATTAGTTAGTAGTTGTAGATTTTAAGGCCATGAAACGCCGATGGTGAATTATAAAGGCATGTCTGGTGTTTTGTCCTCATTAACATGGCACAGGCTTGGTTATTATGAGTTGTTACCTATCTCAGTACACAAATTCTTTCCTTTTCATCCATCAATAAACATTAATTGTATATTATGTTGATCAGCACTCTATGTAGCTTCATTTTGCGCCCATTGAGGATGTTAAGGAAAGGATCAAGAGGTCTGCAACGTTGTTGTATAGGTTGAGTCAGAAGGGTTATGTTAAAATTATGGCGAACATCACAAAAGAGGAAGCTTTGAAGGAACACAGGAAGGGGGCTTTGCATGATGATAATAATAATGAAGATAGTAATGAGAGTGGGTTGTTTGGTTCTGCTGCTTTGACTACAAATCCTTCGTTACTTCAAGGAGTGTTTTGTATGGACCCATCTGTGGTTAGGAACTTACTTTCTCAAGTTGGGTTTAACCCTTTCACTCCTATGAAGTAGTGGTTCGCACCAAAAGATTAAGGATGGAAAAAATTGCAGAAAGAATATCTAATTTCATGAACTTAACTATCTTGTACAAAAGTATGGTAAATTTGAAGAATACCACTAGAAAATTTTGTAACCTTTTGTTTTCTTATTTTATAGTTATATTCGATGATAAATTGAAAAGAAAATGTTAAGAAAAATTAATTGTTGTATAACTTGTGGAAGAAAATTAGCCTAACTAATAATCGATTGTCTTTAGAAATAACTAAAAGATAAAATAATATATTACAAAACTAATATATTCTAATATCAATGAGCAGTCATATCAACCTGGATGGCAACTTAACTGGTGTGAGAATGGTATCGAAAGCTTTGAAATAGCATTGGTGGCTTTGATGCAGATTATTGCTATACATGATTGCCAGTTTAGTAGAAATAAATATTGGAGATTCAAAACCAAACAACGACGTTTGGTATGAAATACATATTTGAAACTGCGGACAAATGGGTTTGGGACATAACAAAATGCCTTTTTAGGATTGGCTTTAATAACTTTCAATTACACCAAAGTAACCAATTTGTTTACAACTAAACCAAAGATATAAACAGCAGTTTGCAAGTGGGAAACTGATCCAAAAGAAACATGAACTGAGAAACATCGCTAGATACGTAGAATAGTAACGAACATGGTGGTCTCATCTTGCACAGGGTCGCTGAGACGCAGAACTCTGTCGCACCTAAGACCATTGGCAACGGAAAATTTACGCCATCCCCTAGTAACAAATGCCTCAGATGATCTAGGACTCCTCCAACGAAGCTTCATGAGAATAAGTGGCTTATGCAGTTGACGAACATGAATAAAGTCAAGCCTCGAAGAAAATCCTTGGGCTGCAAAAGTCGAAGGAATAAGCTGCATACAGATTAACTTCCATGTTAGATTTAGACTCCATAAGAGAAACATGGTGAACTAACAAAAAAAATTAATGTAAATATAATACAAATATGACACTGACCAATGAGTAGTGTTTGGATTGGTATTCAGGTATAACTCTCACTATGCTATAGAGCTCTTCACCAGGGAGAGAATCCGGAGGCGACACGTTGAGGTTCAGATCTGGCAGAGGAGGACTGTTCAAGTTGGGTGAGATGGGTGTACCACAGTTAAGATCACCAACACTGATATTTGATGTGTCAGTGTTAGAGGATGGTAATGTAGATGGAAGATATTGGTTGAGGGGCTCACTTATCTGGGGAGGAGCAGGGAAGACCATCATTGAAAGCACTTGTTTGATTGGATCGTGAGGTGGCTGAGCTATTGCATCATCAGAAGACGAAATCATTATGTTATTGTATGGAGCCTCCATCCCAGAGTAAGTAGTGGGTTCGACGGGGTTTGAGACATTGAAAACAGAGTGAGTTATAAAATGACCACCGTGGAGTACGAAATCTGAATTAGGTTGCAAGTTGGCTTTATTATGCAAAATTTGGGGTGATTCTCCTAGCTTAGATGAAATCATCTCCTGGTTGAGGGGGCTTGCCGCTGAGGTATGTTCGGAGAGTGATATAGTTTCATCAATAGCAATGGTAGGTTTGATGTCGATACTTAGCTTGAGTGGTGAAAAGTAGAGACATTTGGCCACCATATTGTGGTCTTTCACTTCGATAATGAGAAATTTCTCCCTACCAATGTAGCACACTTTGAGCCAACCACTTTCTTTGAGGCCATCGAGTGTGACTAAGTTGTTGTAACCAGCAACAATAATAGCCGTGCAGTGACACTTCTCAGTAACAACATCAACCTCATTTCTAGTAAAGTCGTGGAAAGTCATGAAGTTTGGAAACCCATCCTTGAATCTCCTGAAGAAAATGGAAGGGATCTCACCCATGTCCTGCAAGACACTTTTTGAATGTTAGAAGACAGACAAACTTTGAAGTATGGATAAATAGTCAGGCCAAGTGATGCGTATGCTAACAACTGAATATGAGGCTAACTAAACATCTTACCAAGTCAGGGTTGATTTCCATGTAGAAATAACGCCCCAGGTCATAGAAGTTAGATGCAGCCATGTTGACCCTCTAATGCGGATTTGTATTAGCCGCAAATGGTGAACTACAACAAAATGGGATGTAACCGTTTAATTTTGCTTTGGAGGTCAAGAAATGTAATGTACTGTAATGGGGATGGAATAAGAAAGATGAACAACGTAATGAGAGATGGAGCAACAGTGGATTGAAGATTTCTATAACGATAAGTATAGAATGGAGGTAGCGAGATTGTGAAATGCCCTTTTATTAACTCATTAAACGACAAATATAAGCTTTGAGAGCATGTTCTTCAGTATGAAAATCATCACATCTAGAATGGCGTGAGGAGGCTAGGGGAATTCACTTCTCGAGGCATGTATCTCGACAAAAGGAAAAAGTGAATAAGGACAAAATATGTATGCTATATTATGATAGTGTCACATATGATGATTATGATGGTATGGTTAGTACATGATGCATGGTGTCATGAAGGTAAAGGGTTATAGCCGTGTGAATAAATGAACAATGTATGTATGGGAGGATTGCATTAGAATAATCCATGTATGTATCTATGTATCTATCTAAGCATTTTTGTACAACGTGATGGGAGAAGTGGGAATTAACCAGGAGCAAGCCACGTCTGAATTCCACTACTGAAGAAACCCTATTTTCAAGGGATGTTATAGGATTTGAATTGGCACTACAGCGGTACATATTGGAGGGATTTTGCGGCAATTTTAAAAAATTACTAAATGGTTTAGGGATGCTTACCACCCTTTGAGGTGCGGTAAAATGGTTTTTAATTGCCACTAAATGGTAGTGCTTTGTCTTTTGTTATCCTTTGAGGTGCAACAAAATAGTTTTGCCACGATTTCCAACAATAGTTGATATAACCGTAGTTAGAATTCAGGTTGTGTTGAAAAATTTTACTAAAACTAAATGGGCTTTCATTTTAATTTTTCTCCTTGTATTAAAGGATTTTAAAAAGGATAAGTCTTAGTTTGTTAGACTTAATTAACAGCATTATTTGAAGGTATACCTTTCAAATGATGACAATGACAAATGGCTTATGCCATATGTCGGATAACTTGACTTGGTAACTAGAATTTGACCTAGTAATGAAAGACGACTAATTCAAAATGTTGAATTAACTCATAATATTTAGAGTAAAATCTCATTCCGTTTTCTGATAATTTTACGAATTTTTTTTTATTTTTAAGAAAAATATATTACCATCACGACCGTTAGACATCATGATTTTTCTGTCAAAGTTTCCATCAATAGAAGATGGAAACAACTCTACGTGTAAGGTTATATTCCAATGTGTAAAATAACATTTCTACGTGTCATTGGATAATTCGTTTGGGATAAATTATCCCCTAATGCAGTAAGCAAAATGTTAGCTTTTTTATGAGGCCAAAATGTTGCGTTTCACAACACAAACGTTATATAAACAAACTTTTTCCATTCATCTCCCTTATTGACATCAACAATTATAGAAAATCCTAAGAAAAATCTTATTTTGCGTTAGAAATTCTCCAACGAGAGATACCATGACAGAGGACGAGCGGTTGCGTGACAATACAATGACGACGAAGAGCTGACATCATTGTGACATTATGGTGAAGTCTTGTTTGAAGAACACAAAGTAGGCTTTTTACTCTGTTTTCTAGCATTTTTCTACATTTGGTTGTGGTCCTATGAGTGTGGTGGTGCTAGATGGTCCTCCTTTGTAACTCCATTGCATGCAATTTGAAGTTAGTGACTTGTTTAGTTGTTAGGGCGATAAATATTTTCTGTTTTAGGGTTAAGTAAAAAAAAATCAAGTAATGAAAATAAATTAGCAATTTTTTATTAATGTTGAATGAGGAATGTGAGTTAATTAAAATTAGTTTTATTAGAGTTTAGTTAAATTTACTATTATGCTTGTGTTTTACCATGGAGGATGGTTTGAAAGAGATAGGGATAGTGTGCTTAACTACATGGATGGTAAGGTTCCCATATTTTTTAAGTTGGATATAGACTTGGTGAATTTCAAAGACTCAGTAAAAATGTTTAAGGGTTTAAGTTACCAAACTTACAAAAAGATGTATTGGCTAGACCGTATTGCAGGGGATATTTTGTGTAGGCTCCACATTTTTAAAGGAGACAAAGAGATTAATGAGATGTGTGACAACAAAATGGCTAACATAGAGACTGATGAGTTGTATATCTATTGTGATCATGCTGTAAATAATTCAGAGTTGTTGGAGATTGCTACTGATGTAGGAAGAGATACTGACTCATCTAGTAATGATAGTTATGAGAGTACGGAGGATGAAACTTATAAACCTCTCCACCTAGGTTTGAATATGATAATAGTAGTAGTAGTAGTAGTGAGATTTTGACTCCAAAAAAAAAGAAATTAACAATAAAGTAGAACGATTTGACTCCAAAAAGGAAGAATGTTATTGCAAATAAGAGAAATAAGCAAGTTTATAGTATGAAAAAAAAAATGTCACTATTACAAAACATGCAAAGGAATTCCAAGAAATCTCAACTAACAACAAAAGAGAAAGAAGTAAAGAACTACTGAGGCTATGGAAAATTCATCAGGACAGCAGCAATCAATCTAACCAACTAAGTAGTAGGTATTATGTAAACCTAAGTTTATAATGTTCGTAGTTTTAAGTGTCTTTATATAAAATTGACAGGGATTTAAGAATTCCTTACAAAATTTTTTGCTGTCTGAAAAAAAAAATCGATTGAGATTTAATGGTCTTTATTTTATATGTTTGCAACATTAGGATGTGCGTCTAGTTTGAAATGCTCCAAGGCCAAATGGAGTTAATCCATATGTGACAAATAGTGCACCACTAGAGATAAGCAACTGATTCTGTTGTAAGTACTACTTGTATATAATTTTGCATTCAAAATTTTACAAACATAATAAGCCTAAATTTTAAACTTAGTTGTGCATATGGACTAAAGCTAAAAAGCAAAAGAAGAAGCAAAAAAAAATTACAAAACCACCACAATAAAGAAAATATGAGATTCCACTTTCTTAATTTATACTACCAACTGAGATATTGGAATATAATATATTAATCTTATAGTATGTGTGGATTTAAGAATTGAAATTTATCATTGATTCGACTTATTTACCAAGTTCACAAAGCCAATGTTAGTCCTCAACCCAATTCCATAACTTACAATGATATACCACCAAAAATCACACCGATGATAAGACCATGAAAAGCCAAACAACCTATTGTGAGGTCATGCTTGTCCAATTTGAATTTTCTCCTGTCACACCAATTGCTAAACTAATTGTAACTGCAAAAGCATTTAAGCTAGCACTTCCTAAACTAAGTAATAACAATGAAATTTTTATAGAGACATTGGCAGTCACAAGCTCTGGCATAGTAACAAGGGTTTCCCAAATTATTCCAATTCCAGACCTCAATAAACCTTCAAGTTTAAAAGCATCAACTGACTCTAATGTACCAACTGGTTTCAATCTTCCAAAAAGAAAAGTGAAGACTAAGATCTATTTAATATAAGTTGCTATTTGCTATTATTAGGATGATGTAGATGTTTGTATTTATTTTAAATTGTAAATTATGACTTTTGTTGTCATGTCCATTTATAGTAATGCTTATTAGGTATTATGACATAATACTATGGATGGTTATTTTGGTATATTTAAGTTATGTGACAATATACTAAAATTGCCAAAAACTAATGGTCAATGATGTATTGTGCTTTTAGATTACATTAATATCTATCAATGTTAGGAGTTAGGAATATTAGTCTATTGAGCAAGTTGAAGCAAAATTCAATGAGTATGCTTCAACTAAAATTACATAATATTATTAATTTATTATTTGCTTCAATAAGTCCCCGCCAAAGTTACACAATCTTAAATTAAGTCCTAAACAATAACACTAGATGCTATGCATTAAAATAATTTCACAATTCATACAATTAACAAACACAAACTTCAAAACAGCAGCAAAAAATATTATAAATTCTAACACACTCTAAAATCCTAACTATGTAAATTTTGTTCGGGTTTGCACTCCATTCTATCGTAGTAACTCTAATTTTATCATTCTCTCTTTTATTTTTGACAATTTGCTTTGCACCTTAGTATTTTGTCTTTCTATATCAACACCTTTTAATTTGAAACTAATATTTTCTTTAATCATCTCGTTAAGTCATTTGAAGAACTTACAGTACGGTTGTAAAATTTATAAATAATAAACAAAAAAAATTTACATAACACAAATATTAAAAATTAAATTCAAATGAATGACTATTTACTTTAAGATAGTAATCCAATTTAATCTAGTTCCATATTCGAACAAGATTGGATAACATCCACAATTAAGACTCACATACAAAGTAATAATATACATAGGATTCAGAGTAATAATTAAGACTTTTTTTGCTTTGAGTAAACGCTTTCTGCTTTCATTTTTTTATTTTTTATTTTCAGAATTTTTCTAAAAAGAAAAATAATAAAATCACTTTTTATTTTAACTTCGTATTTTTTTCTTTTAGAAAATCTTAAACACAAACCCGAATTTCAGTTTTGAAGAATAGAACAATAGAATAACAATTCCATAATGAACCACACTTGTATTCTGAATATATATGACTTTCTTGTAATTAAGAATATATAATCACACACATTATATATATAAAAAGAAGGTTGGGCTCATGAGAATTTATTGTTTTCGACCATTAATTAATCATCATCAATATTTAACAATGTGGGATAAAATATGATGTTATATTACTAGATTAAAAAAATTAGATTGATGACTAAAAATAATAGATAAAAACAATAAATTCTGATGCTCCTCTATCATTTTTCATATATGGAAAAGTATATGGAATCAAGAGGTTATCAGCCAAAAACTAAACAAAATCACATTAATTTATATTAATAATTAATCAATTTTAAATTTTTTAAATTCATTAGGTCAACCTAATTAAAACCTATAAAAACATTCCTTTTCTCTCTCACATTAACCTACTCACCTCCAACAATCACACACACAGACTTCTCTCTCACCGTCAGGTCCTCTCCGCCTCCCCACTGCGATCCACTCCTCTTCTATCACAGACATCTGGTTCGTCGGATTCGCCACCGTCGACAAGAACCGCTTCCCTTTCGCGAACTAGATGTGTTACCGGAACCGCCGTTGCAGTTGGAGTTGAACTTGAGCTTGACCCTAAGACAGCGGCGATTTCGAGGGCGGGAGGACAGCCTGAGAAACCATGGAGGCGAGAAAGACAACGGGCCGCCTCCGAGACCGAGCAAGCCAGCAGCTCCGACGAACAAGCCTTCGTTGTTGTAGCCGCAGCCGATGGCTACATTGGGGACTGAAACGGAGCCGAGCGTAATGGTCTCCTTCGTTGTTGTTTGGAGGCAGGTTCCGTTACGGCACTCGAAGAGGTCCAAGGACTTGCACTGCACCGCGGCGTAGGGAATTGGTGCATAGGAAGCCGATGAAGCCGGTTGGAATATTGGATCAGCTTAGTCATAGTTGAAGAGAGAGTGTGAATTCTGAAGGTTGTGTTTTTAGGGAGTATGAAGTGGGGCCATTACGGGTGTTATTAAAAAAAACATTTATTTAATATGAAAAAAAAATCCTAATACTTAACAAAAGAAATATTCTGTTATATTTTAGTAAAAATAATTAAATATTTATAAAATTTAAAAAAATTATGAAATTCTTAAAGAAATAGAGACATTCACATTTGTAATACAAAAAAATTCGAAAAATATATAAAAGAACATCCATTTAGTATGAAAAAGAAACATTCTAATACTTAGCAAAAGAAACATCCATATATATTAACTCGTAGAGATTTTAGATTCACTCAGAGATATTTGACTGATTTTTTGCTAATACCCTCTTGCTTCCCTACCTTCATATATATATATATATATATATATATATATATATATATTGTGATCAAGGTAGCTAATCTTGTGTATTATGAGCAGCCAGTGAGACCTTGCTAAGCCTGCTTGGTGATGCTTTGGGATCATTGCCTCTGGCCTTTCTACTTCCATTACCGATATAACGGTAAACCGCTCTGTGTGCTAGTGATTTCCCGAAGTGACAGTTGTCAAGATGGTTGACGCTTGATGATGGCTGAACAGAATTGTTGTGGATGTTGAAATAGGCACCTGAAGTTTCAGCATTCTCTTTCTCAGTATCCATTTGCCTCGTTCCTGAATAATACAAGAAGCCAAAAAAGAGCTTTGATTGTTGAAGCACATTGGTTAAAATGTCTTATATATAGCTAGGAAAAGAAGTTGAGCATAATTTCTTTTAGCTAAAGGAATAATAGAACCCAATCTAGCTCAAGGCCTATAAAGAGAGTAGAGTCTCCTAACAAAGATCTTTTCCATTTCTAGAACTTGAACTTTGATTAAATGATTAAAGTATTTATGGTGCCCATGGAGGCATGGATATAGTAGTTAGTGACTCACCTCAAAAAAAAAAAAAAATTTAAAGTGACTATTTTAACTTAAATGTAATTAAAATTAAAGTTATTTTATTTTATTATTTAATAATATTTTTTAATTTTAAAAATAAAATATATTATCAAAATATAAAAAAATATTATTTTAATTTTAATAATATTTTTTAAATGTTATTAAAATTATTTAACCATTGTAACTATAAAAATTATAGACACCATAAAATCTACCAAGTATTTATCATCTTGACTAATCCCATGTCATATAAACAAGTCTGAATTTATTTAGCACATTGGTTTAACTTTGGAAATTCTTTGCAAATAGTGACAAGGCCATAGTTAAAGGTGGCAGGAGGCCCACAGAAGAAGAAGAGAGACTTTATGCTTCTTGGAAGCACTTTATCTGGTAGTTTGTAAAACTCAGTGTTGTCTTAGACAACAAGAAACCAATTATACCATTTAGGTAGCCATAAAGATGAGAATCATGTTGTTTATTTCCGGAAAGTTCCCAAGAATATTTTGCTTCTGTTGCACACAAAGTGGAAGGCAGGATCACAGGGATTGGATTTCTTTAGCCTCTCGATAATAACTCAAATAATGTTGTTTATTCACTATTTTGTTGATTAATTGTTGATAAAAAGTTGAATCCTTAACAAAATTGATCAATCACTAAAATATCAATTTACTAACACACTAGTTACCATTCATATACAACTAAAATCCTGCTAAAGTTTTTCCCCCAACTGTTATGTTAAATATCACAATTAAACTTGATGTCTAATGTCAAGTTTGAATTTGTCCTGGATTCAGCTACAATTTTTGTGCTCAATTGTCAAATTGTCATCACTAAGGTAATCTCAGGATGTATTGATTATCTATTGTCCATTAAACTGAATAAATTGCATCTTATCCATTAATCTTCTGTCATAGAAAGACTGACTCTATAGACTTCCTTGACTCCTTGTGTTATTTCTAATTTTCTATTATAAATGATAAAACACGTATGTGAATGGCGTCTTATTCTCTCTTTCTAAATGAAGTAAATGATTTGTTTAAAAAGAAAAGGAAGAAATAAGAGATTGCTTGGTACAAACTACAAACACAATGTTATCCAACCTTAATGCCATTATCATACAACTCCACAGTAACCGGCATCATCAACTCCACTATCATTTTTATATTTCCACTTTAACGTATATTTTCTTTCTTTGCAATGTATCTTTACATGAATATGTTCACTCTCGATGAAAATAGAAAAAGGGATAAAAAATAAACCCACATTGCCAACTCCAGATTCAAAACGGCTTTTTGTTTAAACATAATATACAAATTGATGAAATGCCATCGAGACATTTCGAAGGTAAAAGTAGAGAGACAATTTTGGCAGGCAATATGAGAATAAAGAAAGATATGTACTTGGATAACGATATATAATAACATACATTTACACGTCAATTCATGTCTTGCATGATTGCATCATCTGTCACATTTTTATATATATCCCTTTCTTGTGGAGGAAACCAGCAAAAAGACACCAGAACAAAATCTCCACTATTACAAATGCCATTGTGCCCCACTTTTCTGAATGAAATACGGTCTGTAATAAAGCTTCTGTGGCGTTAACCTGCATTTAAAAAAAAAAAGAAATAAAATTCCCAATTAACCAACTTTTTAACAAGCAATTCTGGGAAGGTTTAAGAAGTGAAACAAATGCCCTCCCTACTCAAAAAAAAAAAAAAAAGCAACTAAAACACTTTTTTTGAGACATGAGAGCTAAAAAAGACACCAAGGCCTAACAAAAAACACCAGCCATATCCACTGAAAGAGCACTATTCTTTTCCGTGAAATAGGAAAAGTTAATTAAATGTGTAAAATATAAATTTGTAACAATATTTAAATCAAAAAATCATTTGACTTAGTAAAAATTTTGTAAAATCGATTATTTTATTTAAAATCGTAATATTGAAAGATTTTAAGAGTTAAATCGAGATTCTAGCTACTATACTAGGAACTCAATAATAATAGTAGTAGTAAGATAAGGAACTCTTTTCTAGAATGCTGGATCAGTCTTTGGCAAGGAACTCTAAGGGGTGCTTTGAAAGTTGGCAAAGGTGCCCAATTCTTAGATAACATAGACAGGTATGGCTAATAAATTAAGGGACAGAGGTGAATATGAAAGAGGTGGAGCAGGTGTTAGATTGGATAGATACGAGGTGCAAAATCAGAATCAAGGCACAAAATTAAGGCACTAGTGTAGACTTATCTGGTATACACGGATGTTTATTCTTACAATGATAATTCTGCTGTGGTAATAGATTCAAGGGTGAGTGTTTTCTGTGTCCTTTTCCCTTGATGGAAATGCCGAAGGCGAATGGAGGAGTACTGGATGGTGTCTATATGAGATCAGATGATGTTGAAGATACTTCCTTTATGGCTCAAATATATAGCAAATGTAAGCTTGAGATACGAATCAGGTGTGTCTTAAGTTTCGCTTGAGGATGCTATCAGGAGCTGAACTAAGGTGTAGGATATTTTTGTGGCTAATATGATGTACTTTTATTTTATATTTACTTTCTGCTGTGGAACTGTTAGGAACCTATAAATTAAATGATTTAATATGATGAAAGTAGATGCATAAAATAAAATGATATAATATGATGAAAGTAGATACATAAAGAACTAGCCCAGTGGAAAAGAAACATTACCAAGTTATTTTCAGGAGAACGCCAATAGAAACCCTGGATAAGAGATGGGAAAATGTCACAAGCAGCCAACGCATATACAATAAGAGCATTCATTCCCATCCATTGTAGTAAGACTGTAGGCTTTCTGAAGTTCTCTATGTCCACCTGAGAAAAAAAAGTGTTGGGGAAGTTGCAAACTTGAATGATGCTAGAAATCAAGAAAACATCTAGTAACATCTCTATTACATCTTAGAATATCATAAGAGTGTTTTAGGTGTTATCATAGAGTTCATTAGATGATCATTTACCTTTAATTTTTCATGATCTTAAAAGTTATTCTATACTTGGATACAATCAATTACTGGGGATCTGTTTAACTCTCAGTGCACTACAAGTGTCTCTAATCATGACACAAGGAAAACCTTACGATGTAATAGATAGCAGTCAAGACCAAGCCTGATGCTCCGGCAGTGATAAACATGTAGCTTAATGTGTATAATGCTTTTGATAAAGGAATTCCTGAAAAACTTTACAGTTGTTAGAGGAGAATATAACATTGGAATTTTCAGAAATTTCAAATTGTTAGTACCTAAGATCTCCAGAATGTATCCCATTAACAGTTGAGAGAAGGAAAATGTGGACCAAAGAAACACCCTCTGCTTATGGTCCTGCACCGAGAAGATGGTAGTTAATAATACAAAAAAATAGAAATCTACCCAGAGAAACAACTTTTACATCTCCCAACACCATATTACAATAAAGGTGCAAAAAATGAGAAACCATATATTGTAAAATAACCATAGTCCAAACCTGCAAAAGCACAAGTATGTGCCCAAAGTGCAACCCTATGAAACATGTAATTGCTGCCATCAGTGAACTGGCAGATTTAAGAAAACAAATTAGGAACCAATATATTAATAAGAATGGAAAAGTCAAAATCGACAGATCTTAGGTACTACTAATTTGAAATTTGTAGCGCTGTGAAGGATTTTAATATACAGAAGGATGGAGTAAGAACTTTAGAGAATATAAAGAATTACCTTTTCTGAACAGTAAAATTTTAAACCATAAACACATTGATAGACATTTAGTATTGTAGAGAAAAAGAACTCTATCCAACTATGCTCCTTGGAGCTTAAATATGTGTTAGAAATCAGGACAGAATCATATCATATCAAAGAGCATAGAATATGATAATTGAGTGGGACTAACTCACCCCAAAATGTAACTCAAAAGGTGAGTGATGTCACTTATAAACTCATAACAAGACCATGACTGCTAACTAAGTCACCTACCCAGGTTCCCCATGGTCCGGGCAGTTCCCACTAGTCCCAACTAACCCCGGCCAGTCTCCAGCAGATCCGGTTGGCCCTGGCATGTCTCTGGAGCTCCAGCTGGTCCTCTTTCCTCTTCAACAGTCTTACATCAATTTTTTGTTCAAGGGTCTTATTTTAATAAGCTTAAAGCTTAGTAAATAATATCTTTTATATGTTCTTCGTGCAGATTATCTATATGCTCAAGCCTGAGGTGGAGTATTAGAAATCACGATAGAATCATATCATACCAAAGAGTACCAAATATGATCTCATAGAATTATCATCGATATTTATCATTATTTCCTTATTAGTGTTAAGGTTTTATTATTATTATTATAAATAGATAAATAGATACTAGTACTCCTCTCATGTAAAACACATCACATAAGAGTAATATTCTTTATCTCTGTCTATGTTACACTTGCGGTATATAACCAGTTCCAAGTCCGGATAAAAGAACAGAGTTGTGTTAGGTCTTCGACAGCCAACATAAAAACTTAGTCGAATCTTCATGATATGGATCAGAGACAATATTGTGCTAAAGCTAGGTCGTTGCCCGGAAGCAACGGGCTGTATGGCTTGCGTACAGTATCAAATGAGCAAGAGCCGCTGCATCGGTGCCTGAGTGTAGTGTTAAATGAGCAAAGATTCCCGCGTTTTCGTGAACGGACGAGGATAAATAAGTTAGTTCACAAAGAAAAAGGTAAGGATCGGAACGACAGAAGATTGAGATTTGGGACATGGAACATAAGCACCCTAACAGGAAAATCCATGGAGGTGGTGGATACCATGACAAGAAGGAAGATTAACATCATGTGCCTACAAGAAACAAAATGGGTTGGTGCGAAGGCTAAGGAATTTGATACTTCCGGATTCAAACTTTGGTATACGGGAAATGTGAAGAATAAGAATGGGATAGGTATTATCGTGGATAAGCAGTAGAAGAAGGACGTAGTGGATGTTAAGAAGGTGGGAGATCGGATCATCTCTATCAAAATTGTGGTGGAAGGAGGTACCTTTCATGTGATTAGCGTCTATGCATCGCAAGTGGGTTCGGAAGAGCAATACAAGATAAGGTTTTGGGAGGATCTCGAGAGTTTGATCCAAGACATACCTTCGGGAGATAAGATTTTTTTTAGAAGGATATTTAAATGGCCATGTTGGAAGAGAAGCGACTGGGTATGAAAGTATTCACGGAGGCCATGGTCATGGGATGGTCAATACCGAGGGTAAAATTATTTTGGACTTTTCCTCAACTTTTGCTCTCCTCATCGCAAATATATGTTTTAAAAAGAGAGACGAATATCTTATAACTTATAAGAGTGGCATGACAAGCTTTCAAATCGACTTCTTGTTGAGGAGAGTCGATCGGAAATTTTACATTAATTGTAAAATTATTTCGGGAGAGAGTTTAACAGCATAACATAGGATGCTTGTCATGGATTTTTGAGTTGAGCAAAAATTGAGAAAAATGCATCATACGAAAAACCCAAGGACAATGTGGTGGCAAATGAAAGGTGAAGAACAAAGAAGTTTCATAAGACGGATAGAAGAAGAGGCAAAATGGGATGGAAACAGAAGCGTGGAGGAGATGTGGAAAGAGATGGAAGAAGTTATCAGAAGAAGAACAAAAGAAAGTTTTTGTGAATCTAAAGGGATAGGACCAAGAGACGAGGAGTCCTGGTGATGGAATGCGAAAGTACAAGAAAAGATAAAGGCAAAAAGGATGTGCTTTAAAGAGTGGTCTTTATGCCGCAATGCAGATAATTGGAAAAAATATAAGGCAGCTAAAAAAGAAACAAAAGTGGCTGTAAGCTACGCAAGAACAAGAGCATATGAGGGTCTCTACCAATCTCTAGACACGAAAGGAGAAAAATGTATATATAGAATCGCAAAGAGCCGTGAAAGAAGAACGAGAGACTTGGATCAGATTAAGTACATAAAGGATAAAGACGGAGAGGTGTTGGCTCAAGAGGAAAAGATCAATGAAAGGTGGAAGAGCTACTTCTACGAGTTATTTAATGAAGGACAGAAGACTCTCCCGAGCTTTAGTCGGTTATGCACGAGGGAAGAAGATCAAAACTTCGACTACTATCGAAAGATTCGAGACTTCGAAGTAAAAGAGGCTCTAAAACGGATGAAAAATGGCAGGACAGTAGGACCTAATAATATCTCGATTGAAGTTTGGAAGGGTCTTGGAAAGAAAGGCATCAGTTAATCAAGATTTTTAATGAGATTTTAAAGTCTAAGAAGATGTCAGATGAGTAGAGAAAGAGTACCTTGGTACCTATTTACAAGAATAAAGGGGATAAACAAAGTTGCAGAAACTATAGAAAGATCAAATTCATGAGTCATACCATGAAGTTATGAAAAAGGGTAATAGAACGGAGGCTGAGACAAGAGACACAAGTAATAGAGAACCAATTTGATTTTATGCCAGACAGATTCACTACTGAAGCGATATACCTATTAAGAAGGATGATGAAGAGGTATCATAGTAATAAAAAGGATCTATATATGGTGTTTATTGATTTGGAAAAAATGTACGATAGGGTGCCAAGAGAAGTCTTATGGAAAGTTTTAGAAAAGAAGATAATAAGGATCGCACATATTCGTACAATTAAAGACATGTATGATGGGGCTACAACTAGTGTGAAGACTCAAGGTGATATAACAGAGGAATTTCCTATTGGTATAGAATTACACTAGGGATCATCCTTAAATCCATACATTTTCACATTAATCTTGTAAGTACTCACAGAACATATCCAAGAGCATGTACCATGGTGTATGCTTTTTGTCGATGATATCATCCATATGGGAGAATCAATGGAAGACTTAAATAATAAGTTGAAGTTATGGAGAGAAATTCTTGAAATGTATGGTCTGCGTATAAGCCGTAGCAAGACGGAATATATGGAATGTAAGTTCGGGCTGCAAAGGAAAAACCCTAATATAGATGTGAAAATTGGAGATAACATCCTACGAAAAATTAAGAGTTTTAAATATCTTGGGTGCATCATACAAGATAATAGAGAGATTGAACAGGATGTAAATCACAGAATCCAAGCAAGTTGGTCAAAATGGCGGAGTGCGTCTGGTTTTATATGTGACAAAAAAATGTCTTTAAAACTTAAAGGTAAATTCTATCGCACTGCTATTAGACCATGCTTTATGGTACAGAATATTCGGCAGCCAAAGGAGCGACGAACATAAACTAAGTGTGACAGTGATGAAAATGTTGAGATGGATGAGTGGTCATACGCGATTGGATAAAATAAGGAATAAAGATATAAGAGAGATAGTTGGAATAGCATCTATTGTGGAAAAGATGGTAGAATTGCATTTCAAGTGGTTCAGACATGTGAGAAGAAAACTGACAGAACATCCAGTCAGAAGGGAGGATAAGATGGAAAATGGATAAGAGATGAAAGGCAGAAAAAGACCTAAGAAGATCATCCATGAGGTGGTCAACCGAGATCTACATGTAAACGGTTTCTCTATAGACATGATACATAATTGAACTCAATAGCGTCGTTTAATTCATGTAGCCGACCCCACCTAATAGGATAAGGCTTTTATTTGTTTGGCTTCTCCTAATCCTTATAGCCAACTAAACTCGGTAAGATAAGGCTTTGAAGTTGTTTCTATGCAATCAAAACCATATTATTGAAATTGCACAGGTAAAACAGGGGAGTCTTTTTATCCATTAAAAATTTGAAGAATTCCCAATGGGATAAAAGCTAGCATTCCAATACATATATATATACACACGTAAACTTATACAGTAACTTTGCATTTTATTTTATCCACATTATGACTAACCTACATAATACTCTCTTTTTGGTGCAAATAAAATTCACAACCACAATTATACATTGCTAAAGGGGAAGGATGGGTTGAATAAAAAATGGATAAAGAAGGTACTGGTTTTTTTTACCTCAAAATGCCCTCTGGATCAAATGGTGCCAGGCACCATCCAGGTGAATTTGGAGGCAATGGTCCGTAGTCAGGAGAATTAACACTGCACGCCTAAAAATGAAAAAGGGGTCCATAATAAGATCATATGATGGATATAACCAGTGAACCTTGTGTGCCAGTAAATTTAACACATAAGTTATCTGAGAGAAAGTAAACCACCTTTGTTCTTTGGTACACAGGACGCTGATACATATGATGTTCACCAAGAATTAATCTATCAATATATCCCACTGCATTACATGGAGGATCAAGACTTCCCCTCACTTCGCAATGAACCTGGTAAATTGTGTTGCAAGTTTATTCTCCAAAATGACATTTCAAAAAAGAAAATATTTTAAGAATAAATGGAAAAATTGAGAACCGTAATAGGTAAAGCATGAAAAGAAATACCAATTTTTATAATGTCTACTTTAGGCATCATGAATATCACTCAATATTATCATTCTCTTACTCCAGTAATTAATAATTAAGAAGTCATGGATTAGACAGAGAAATGTTCCATGATTTTTGGAACCACAAAGTTGACGTTTGTAGGCCATCCAGCACTAACCACTTGATTGTTTAGGCTAACTGTCATGCTGTGTTTGGTCAATATTTCAATTCCCCAAATGAAGTAAGAAACAGTAGTGTGTGTCAAAAAGTAGTAGTGCTTATGTGTTTATATGGCCGTTACCCATTCTTGTAATATAGTAATAATATTTTATAAACAGTATACATTATTCACATGAATATTTGTACTGATTAACCAAGTTATGTAACAGTAGACTGTATGTAATTTGAAACAACACACAACAATTCTAAGCCGGTTGATCTATAAGAATATACACTGGGTTTAAGGGAAAGAGTAAGGACCAAAAAATACATCTTAACATAATAACAGAATTATCTTTTAAGAAATTGGGGGATGGGGAGTTTTATAAATTATACAACAGAAACATGTGCCACAAAGAAAGGATTTAAGCAATAAGAATTAATTATATGCTGACTTCATCAACTGTATAGAATGCATCATATGGTTATTTGCATGAGAAACATACATAAAAGTTAAAACAATAGCCAAGAAAAGTCATTATATGTCTTTCAGCATTCAATGAAGGTCAGAGAAACATGGCAACTCACATCTTGAATGATAGAACCACGACTAGACCAAACCAAGTTAGACTGTTCAAATTTCCAATTTGGAACATAGAGACCATAGAGCAAGCAAAGATACACCAAGCAGAGTAAGAGAGAAAACATCCTGAAAAGAAATAAAACGAGAAGACTTAGTCAGTTAACACCAAAGAATGTCATAACACTAGGAAAAGTGATGTCCACCGAAGAATAATTTAACTCAAGGAAAAGTGTTACAACAAACGAATATCATACAGAAGGTTTCCACCAATAGTTAACGACAAGGAATGTTACAGAAAATTTTGGGCACAAGGCTGCACATTTAGGAAAGTTGAGGTGGTAGAACCACATTATTTTTGCTAAAAATGGAAAAACATACATTTAAGCAAGTTCAGGGATCAATCTGCACTTTTCCAAAACGAAAGGCATAAAGTGCAGATAGCTTATAGTTTACAGGGTTAAAGTGCCTTATCTATAAAGGTTATGAAGTTGGCTTGACAACATGAAGGATTCTCAACTAGTTGCCTCAATCTTCCAAAAAGTTCACCTCCAATGAAATGTAGGAATAAAATCACAAGGTTGTAAAGATGGCAACATGTGAAGTTTGGTGTATCTTTTTATCTCTAGAGATTATAACCAATTCATAGAAAAATTTACAGAAAAAATAGAAACCACATGACAGGAGTGTTCATTAACATGAGAATGTCATAAATTTAAGGACATTGTAGAACCCCAAATAATAAAAGATCATTTCATGACTCACATCAACATTTGGGCATAGCATCACTGTGTGATGAGAATTGGTGCGGAAAAACTCATAGAAGAATGCAACCACAATATAAGAAACTCATAAAGAAACACGGCATTAATAGATGTATTTGGCAGCAACAGCAAAGATAAAAACTGTATTTTGCCATGATCACAATTTCAAAGTATCTAACACTAGAAAAATGAACTAACCACTGAATATAGTATTTCCTTGCAAATGCTACAGGTGAGTCAACCAAAACATTATTATTCAAAAGCCATATCTCTGACAGTGAGGCCAAGCAATATCCAATAGATATCCTCTGCATATCATACAAAGAAATTGGTGTTAATTTGTAGAGTCATAAATAAACTAATTGCCACCTTCTCACTTGATTATTTTCTCGGTTATTATTCCTAACCACAACGAAAAGTATATTACTCTCCTAAACCTGGTTCAGGGCGGAATCAACCAAGGGAATGGATAATATGAACAGAAACGAGAAAATAAATACTGAATGCTATAGGCCTCTTGCCCCTGATTATGAAAATTTGCTTAACAGAGCAGCATCGAGACCAAAAATTATCATCAGCACAAAGTAAATCACAGGGAAAATACCATGTATAATTACAACAATAATATCAAACATTAAATTATAAATTAATAACCCAAAGTTACAGAACAAAAGTACAAAACAAGACAAAAACTAGTTAAGCTAAGCATCATGGATATCTCTACTTTGCTAGTTGCAACTACCTGTAGTACACCAAGCCAGCGTATCTTGCTCAAATCAACTCCATATGTTAAATTGCCCCGCCCATGGAAATAGCCGCCTATAAATAAATTTCAGAATGAAAGATCAAAGAAACAGTTAACAGTTGCATAATTTTGAAAATCTAAATGGTCAGTCAACTAACAAAGTATGAGTGATTTATCCATCTACACTGATATCAAAACCATGGATTTATTTCACTATAAAAAACAAAGTGGCACATAAGTATACAGGTGAATTCAATCTGTCATGCTTCACTTGGCTGCAAAACAAAGGCAATGGCAATAAGGCAGGGGAACATACCTTGTAGCAGCAGCCCCAAAATGAAAAGCTTAATCGTCCTAATTATCACTTTTTTTGTGGCATTTGGTTTGCTAGAGACTTTCTGACAGACATGCAAAAGGAGAAAATAATTATAATAATGTTCAAGATACTCTTTAATTATATACAAAAGATTAGGGTCTACCATAACTTCCCAAAATCCCATACCTTGAACACCAGACCAATTGAAACTCCTACCCCAAAGAGAAAAAATGGCATTACAAAATCTGCAAGTGTTACCCCAAACCAGGGAGAATGATTCAAAGATGGGAAAGCTCCTCCAACATCATCAACTAAGATCATTAACTGCATGATAAATGAAGTCATACTTTAGAGGGAAACCCAAACACATAGTAAGGCAAGTGAAGTTTGTGGAACTTTAATTTCAATCGTTATATATAGTATATATTATATATATAGTAATAACAATTGTAAATCCATGGGATAAGTACAAATTTAACAAAAAATGTAATGTAATGAAATGTTTGGATGTGGATCCTAAAGTGCAGATATATGGGTATTATGCTGGTAATTGTACTTTACTCTCTAAAGTTATCTCCAACTCACCCCAAAACCTAATAGCATTTCCATAAAAGGTTAAAAACATAACCTAGCATATAGGTGGCGCATAAGCTAACCAAGTAGACAAATCTAAGGGCAGGGAAGGGAGATAGTTGTCCACCGGATGCAATGACTAAACCCTTCGCCGCGGGCCATCTACCTAGGACAAAAGGCTGGCCAAGGATGCTTTCCATGCATAAGAGCATCTTCAATGGTCGGCTTCAGTTCAATTTCATTTTGGGTACTACAAAATGCAACATCAGTATTTGTAGGAGCACATGTCATAAATAGTCATTTGAGACTAAATGTGAGATCTATCACTCCATTGTTTAGTTCCAATTCATTTTAAACTTTATACAAGGTAGTAAAACCGTCTCTCCAAAGTGAGATTAATTTCATTTTGCCAATCATCTCCAATACAAAAACACTTCATTGAAGTTGCTCTAAGGCAGGGTTGGTATTAGATTAGTTTGACCCTCACAAAACCAACCAAATAAAACAAATAAATTCGGTTTACACTCATAATCCCATAAAAGACGAGACAGTAATGAGGAATCGAATCAAATTGTAGTAAAATTGCTAAAGCAGTGGATATTTTCACTCTCCCGCTTTTCAGTTATTGAAGCAATCTCAGAAGAAGAAGTGAGAACAAACCGCGACGGTAAGACCACGGAAGACATCGAGAGAAGCGAGGCGTTGGTTAGGTATAACCTTAGCATGAGCATCCATATGCTTATCTGGAAAGGGAATGATGGTGTCTTCTTCTTCATTTTGATGATCAATGAGAATCGAGGAATGATGGTGATGATTTAGAAGAAGAGGTGCTTCTTGCTCTTCTGCAACCGCAACTTCTGTTTGGTTCTGGTTCTCAGTTGACATTCCTTGACTCACCGGTGCACTGACATAGCGAAATTAGTTGAAGCTCTTAAACAGCGAGGGCAACAAAGAAAAGAACGCACAGAAGAGGAGAAGTGAGGAACCTGCGAGTGCAAGGAGGAGAACGGAGAGCGACTAGCGAAGCTGTCACGGCGACGGCGATGAACGCAAAGACGACTACAGACGGACGACTACAGCCTTGTTTGTTTAGATCAAAGTGACGCGGAAGGAGGTAGGATTGTAGGAAAACAGTGAAAAATAACGTTGTTTGGGTTCGAACTCGGACGTAAATTTCTCGGGACTCGGGAGAAATAAAAAAGAGATGGTTATTTCAATTTTAAATAATTGCCTAAGTCGGTCTTTAAAAATTTTAAAAGTAAATATTTTAGTCCAACAAAAATTAATATATGGATCAATTTTTAATATTTTACTTCGATAGACAAATTAATTTTTAATTTATTTTTCAACAGAATAATTATTTAAATTAGTCTCCAAAAATTTTAAAAATAAACATTTTAGTTTTAAAAAAAATAATATACAGATCATTTTCTAATATTTTTTCATCAGACATAACAGTCTTTTATCCAAAAAAAATAAAATAAATAATTTATTGTTATTATTATTAATTGCACAATAATATTATAGCATAATTTTTTTATTTTTTTGAACAAAAGTAATGATAAATTTTGTTCATATCCTAACCCAAAATACGAGCCTAGTCCAATAAGGTTGAAATGCCCAACTACAAAGGTACCCTTTACCCGACCTCCTATAGAGATCGGACTCGACAGCTCATGCTTACCCACGTAGGTAACTACCTCCATGAATCTCCCGCCCCCTTCTAGAAGAGAGATCTCAACAACCCTAAGATTAAGGGGCGGTTATCCACCATCAAAAGTGGAACTATTTCAGCGGTAGTTATTCGCTCGTCTCCTATAAATACACTGACACCCTTCAAGTATATTTAAGTTCCAATACATCTAAACATGTTTAACCCCATGCTGACCCAGGCATCGGAGTGTCTTGCAGATACCACCCCCCATCTCTTCAAACACACAACTCGAACAAGCGGCACCTCAGCACCAAAGAAGTCGGACGCTGCCATACTAAGGGATCTGAACCTCACGTTTAGACCTGAATCAACGTTTCAGGTAAATCTCGAAACACTGGCGCTGTTGTCAAGGACCTGGAAAACAACATTTCATGGCAGACGATCAGTATGAAGATGGACGCACAGAGTCTGAATCAGAACAAGAATATCAAGATAGGGTAAACAACGACCAAGCTCTAGTGATACATCTCCCAAGAATGGAGGGACCTCATGGTGAAGGCTCCTCCGGCCAACACCAGAGGAAAATCCCATCCGAGGTTCGTCTCCCTGAAGGGGAAGAACAACCTTACAGTACCAACCTCATGGGATTGCTACATGGACACCATGGTCGACTTGAACAACTGGAGCAGGAATTAGAGCGACAGCGAGAAGCGAAGAGAATCTTGAGGAGGGAGATCAAACAGTGAAGAGAGCTAGAGGAAAAGCTCTGAAAGCTAGAATCCAACCTTCGAAAGAAGGATTCCCGCACAGCTCAGGAGGATACACCATTAGGGGGAGAAGATCCTTTCACTGAAGAGATCATGCGGGCCAAAGTACCCAAGAATTTCAAAACCCCCAATATGGACCTCTACGATGGAACGACCGACCCTAAACATCATCTTAGCAACTTCAAAAGCAGGATGTATCGGCTGCTAATTAGAAAGGACCCTACAAAATAGTAGATGTCTTAGGCAAACGTTACTACAAAGTGTCCGACTTAGATGGAGCTGAGCTTTCCAGGTCGTGGCATGCTTGCAATTTAAAGAGATATTATAGCTAGGAGCGTACCCTGTTCCCTGATGTACTCTTTTTTCCGATTTCATAGTTTTTTTTTTTCGAAAAGGGTTTTCCTGAAGGGGATTTTAATGAGGCATCAAAGAGGAGATTAGGGGCAAGAACTTAATTCCCTTAGTAGCAGAAGCATTTCTTGTAACATATGTTTTCTTAATAAACAATATTTCCTTTTTAAATTCCATTATTATCTCTATGACACGCATTGACTTAAGCTCGAAAAAACACAAATATCCATTGCCCGATCTACATGGTCGGCAAGATAAAGCAACGAGGTACAAGTCGGTGTAAAGAGGGTATGAAAGACGATCATATGAAGCTCGGAAGTGAACGATTTATAAGTCAATGAACGCTCGAGCATAATAAAATGTATTGCAAAAGTAACCTAAGTTACGAAAACAACTCAATAACGAATTAAGTTGAGCATTAGCACTAAGTAGTGGAAAAGGAAAATCTTCAAAAAACATAAGGTAAGGGCTATCTAAAGGCTTTCACAAAAATCCTCTCAAAGAGCCTAGCAGACAAGAAAAAATTCAACATGCAAGCAAACACCTTAGAGCTAAAATGCACAGATACAAAAATCTCTTTTCTAAGGAAAACATGACTACTTTGTTAAAAGTCCTATTAAAAAGGACCTATATCCAAAATAATAATAAAGAAGTCATTAAAGTCCTTTCCAAAGGACCAAAAGTCAAACAGCAAACATATTAAAGAAATACTCAAAATATACATAAAAGTGTTCAAAAAAAGGTCCCACAAGCCGGGCCTTAACATAAATATTAGATAGGAGCAAGGAGATGATTCGGGTCATCAGTAGGACTGGAGGTCGGATCGGTAGTGGAAGTCGGAGGGTCGGAGGAGCCTCTTCGGATTGAGCGACCTCGAGCTGACTCAAAGAACTCGGAAGAACCTCCGAGGAGGTAGCAACTTCCCGGGAGGAGATTCCACCAAGCGTTGCCCAGCAGTTTTCAGCTTGGAGTCAGTAGGAGGACAAGGAGGAGAGACGATCTTTTCGTCTTTTACGACCTTATCAGGGCGAAGAGGTGACAAATCCAAGTCGGGAGCAAGAACCCGAATTTGTTGTTTAAGCACCTCAAACGCTTCTTCGGTACCTTCAGCAACAAAATTTTTCAAGTCCATATAAGCCTCCCTAAGCCACTCCATTTGCTCCTTTAAATCCAGGTTGTCCCCAAAAATCCTCGCATAACTCTGTTTAGCCTTTTGTAACAACCCCTCGGCCATAGCACAGGAAGCAAGAGATTGTCTCTCTGCCTCCCGAGCTTTCTAGAGCTCGCCCTTGAGGGTTGCCTTTTCCTCCTCCAGCTCCTATTCTACCCCACGAAGAGCAGCCACCTTGGCTTGAAGGGACTCCAAAGAACGTTGAGTGGCATTCAGAGGAGTCCTATCCAGCTCTTTCATGAGGGAAGTGCAAATCCCAGCAGTCCTTATCCCTTCCCAGATCAAGAGCTGAAGATGATTTCTGATTGAAGCATTATCCATAGAAATAGAACTATGGGGTAGAATGTGCTTCACAGAATTTCACTCCATCAAACCCAGTGTCACCAATATTAGAAACACCAGGATCTAAGGTTTTTCTCTTTTTGGAACTTGGCTCCGAGAAGGGAGGGATAGGTGGGGTAGCAACTAAAAAAGGAGGAGGAGGGGAGAAGGAGGAGAAAGAGAATTTACCGACTTACCCAGGGAAGAGGAAGACGTCCCCAAATCCGACTTCTGAGGAGGTGTCACCGACGTTCCGCCCTCCTGCGATTGAGCAACTCGTGTGCGAGTGTTCCTTTTTGCTTCCGGGACTTTAAGGTACGCCTTAGATCCGCTCTTCATTTTTTCTGAAAAAGAAAAAAGAGTACGTTAGCAGACAGGTCGGAAAAGTAGATAGGTCGGAAAAGCAAAAAATCTACAAATAAAAGGTAAACGACTACCTTAGTCGGTACGAATATAACTCAGAGTTCTGAGAAAGAAATTTTTTGTGTCGAGGTTTGGACCCACCCCCAAGCCTCTCGGAGAAATTCGACCACAGCCTCTTCAACTTCGTCTAAATCCACTAAACTATATTTTTCAACAAAGGCTGCCTCTATCCAGTATAGTGGAAAGCGAGGCTCATTATTCTCATTTAGAGAAAAGGGATGGTGACCCTCTATGGCTCGGAATTTGAAGAAATTTTTTTTGAAATCATGGAAGGATTTGTCAAAAATGCAAAAAGACTTTTCGACCTTGAATGGCTCGGAAGGAAACCCATTGTTGTTTATTTTTATTAGAAGTGGCGCTAAAAGGTTTGGTAAGATGAAACAGAAAGAAGAATATCTTTAAAAAAATCGGAAAACCAAGCTCGCAACTGACAAGCTGGTATACTTCCATGAAACCCCAAGAATTTGGGTGCAGTTAGGAAGAAGCAACTCTGCAGTAAGATAGGACTTCCGCTTCAAAATCAAAAAAAGGAAAAGGCACCCCAAGCTGGGTGAAAAGACAATCATACATGAAAATAAAGTGAGGTTCAGAATCTATAACTCGACCAAAACAGACTCATTCCTCAGGATCAGGGGCAACTAATTTGTACTTCGCCTCATCCTCCCCAGAACTGCAGAGCCTATGGTGCTTTCAAAACTCATCCACAAAACAGTATCTATTAAAGGAATTTCACAAAGAATTAAGGCATCTACCCATCTCAACAAGTCCTGAGGAACTCTCGATGACATTTTGGAAACAGATGAACGAGACATATAGGATGGTATACCTACATTACACAAAAAAGAAAATCATTACAAACAAGTTCGGAATAGGGGCAGTTTTCTTTTAAAAGAGCAACCCACAGCCGCCAAGAAATAAACTTTTGAAGAAAAGCGAAACACAACAAATCTTGAAAGCTCTTAACGAGTACAGTAACAAAACGACAATAGAGACATATAAAAGCTACATAAAATCCCTTGATAGGCACTTAGTTCATTAAGAAACAGTAAAAGGATGCTATAAAGCCAGAGAAAGTTGAACAGTAAGAAACTAACATTTCTTTAGAGAAGAACGAAGAGAGGGAAGTTTTCAAGAAACGAAGAACAAGCATCCTGAAGCACCAAAAGACGAAGGAAGCATGAAAGAGAGAAAGAAAGAAAGAAAGATGACAGAGGAAGACGAAAAAGAAGAAAGAGAAAGGGGGAGAAAGCATTTATAAGGCACTAGGGGCAAAACCATAAAAAAGCCCCATTCATTTGAAAGGTGCGCCATTACCAACGTAACTCCCCGCCTCCACGTGTTAATACGAAAAGCCAACGGACGCGACGGTTGGCAATCTGAAATCACGTCGATTTTTTAATTAAATCACGTCGATTTTTCTCTTTGAAAGAATATACCAACCTGAGTACTTCTGACTTCATCGATACTTGAATCCGACTCATGACAGAGAGGTCGGACTCAAGTAGGGACACTGTTCATACTTTGGCCCAAAACACAAGCCTAACCCAATAAGGTTGAAAGGCCCAACTACAAAGGTACCCTTTACCCGATATCCTATAGAGGTCGGACTCGACAGCTCATGCTTACCCACGTAGGTAACTACCTCCATGAATCTCTCGCCTCCTTCTAGAAGAGAGATCTCAACAACCCTAAGATAAAGGGGGCGGTTATCCACCATCAGAAGTGAAACTACTTCAGCGGTAGTTATTGGCTCGTCTCCTATAAATACACTGACACCCCTCATGTATATTTAAGTTTCAATACATCTAAACCTGCTTAACCCCTTACTGACTTAGGTATCAGAGTATCTTGCAGGTACCAACCTCCATCTCTTCAAACACACAACTCGGATAAGTGGCACCTCGGCACCAAAAAAGTCAGACGCTGCCATACTAAGGGATCTGGACCTCAAGTTCAGGCCTGAATCAACGTTTCAGGTAACTCTCGGAACAAATTTATTAATTAGATTCTTATGTATATATTTCTAATGTATATAGTCACTCAATAATAATAATAATAATAATAATAATAATAATAATAATAATAATAATAATAATGATGATGATAATAATAATAATAATAATGATAATAATGATAATAATAATGATAATAATGATAATAATAATGATAATAATAATAATAATAATAATGATAATAATAATAATAATAATAATAATGATCATAATGATGATAATAATAATAATAATAATAATAATAATAATAATAATAATAATAATGATGATAATAATAATAATAATAATGATAATAATGATCATAATGATGATAATAATAATAATAATAATAATAATAATAATAATAATAATAATAATAATAATAATAATAATAATAATGATAATGATAATAAATAATAATAAATAATAATATAATAAATAATGATAATAATAATAATGATAATAATAATAATAATAATAATAATAATAATAATAATAATAATAATAATAATAATAATAATAATAATAATAATAATAATAGAAGAGATTATTCTACAAAAAATTCAAGGTTGAAACTATTTGATATTTTTGTATTTAATATAGTTAAAAGATATCCTACTTTAAAAAATATGTTTGTATTAAAAGAAAATGTTTTAATTTGGATTTCAAACTATCATTATTAACTCAGCTTTGTGCATGTGAATGACAACACTAGCATATTAATACACTCTTTTCGTTAGAAACAAGTAAGATGAATAATGATGCTTTGAAATCCAAATTAAAACATTTTCTTTTAACACAAACATGATTTTTAAAGTAGGACATATTTTGGTTATATTAAATACAAAAATATCAAATAGTTTCAATCTTGAATTGTTTGTAAAATAATCTCTAATATATATACTTTTTATATTAGAAATACATACATAAGAATCTAATGAATAAATTTATTATTATTTTTGTCCAAAATATACAATTATGGTACAATATTATTGTACAATTAATAATAATAATAATAATAATAATAATAATAATAATTATTATTATTATTATTATTATTATTATTATATTTTTTTGAATGGATAATTGTTATGTCTGACGGAGAAAAATGTTGGGGATTGATCTGTGATAAACTCCAATTTTGTGGTTTATCTTGTGTTGAATTCAGAGAATTTTATCAACTTATCTCACATTTATTCAATGAAATAGCATGGTTTCATGAAATTCTCCTAATTGTGCTGAATGGTTAAAAACATGCCTTTTAGGCCTTTAATTGGTTAAATTTAATTCACTTTAATTCCATTCGATACCTTGATATGTTTGTTAAGTGATTTCACGTTTAGAAGACAAAGATTGGGTTGAAGAAATAAAGAAAAAGCATGTAAAAATAGAGAATTCATGAAGAAATGAGAATTTGGTAATCTGCCCAGCGATGCGTGTACGTGGCCCATGCGTGCGCTTGGAAAGAAAATTTGCCCAGCGACACGTGTACGTGGCCCACACGTGCGTGTGGGAATGAAATCTCTCAGACGATGCGTATGCATGACCCATGCGTACGCGTGACAAGTAGCACGTGACCTCATTAAAGGCAACACGTTGGGGGCGATTTCTGAGCTGAAGGAGGCCTAAATCCAATTTATTTCTGATGCTTTTAACCCAAGAATTGTAGGGAAATGAGAGAAGCTCTCCCTTCTCTCTATAATTTAGGGTAGTTTAAGTCAAATTTTTTTAGATCCAAGTTTTAATTCTTGTTTCTAGTTCAACTCTCTTTATATTTTATTATTCTATTGTCTTAATCTTCTTAGTTTTTCTTGTTAATTTCTTTATGTTGCCATTTTTACTTTCATGAACCTTTGTTAGATTTTTATTTTCTCTAATGCAATTTTATGTTTTCATGTCTTTTTATATTTATCTTAGTTGCTATTGTTGATTTCTTGCTTGGGTTAGTTATAGTTTCTATTAATTCTTGCATTTTGTAATGTTTACTTTTATTGCACTCTAGATGTTTGATAAAATATTTTCACTAGTTATAGAGTAATTTTCTACACTCTTGGCCTAGGCAAAGAAAATTGAGTGACTTTGAGTCATTGGGCCTAATTGGATTGGTGATTTGGGTCCCTTGTTGATTAATTTGATGTCCATTGACACTAACCTACTATTAAGCTAATTAATGGCTAGGTTGGAACTTATGGTTGATGATGATCAAACTTATTTAACGTACTTCAAGCATAGAAGTAGACTTGATGGGTTGGCCCCTCATAATTGTCAATATATGGTTGTTAAATAAGGATGGCGATCTCAATTTCTATGCCTTAGTCAATAGTTCTTTTCCTTTCCTCTATTAGTTAATTGTCATTTACTTTCTTGTTATTTACTTTTCTTGTCAATCACCAAATCAAACCCCCTTGTTCCTTCATAATTAATAATTGAGCACTTCATTGCAGTTTCTTCTGAGACGACCCGAAGTTTAAATACTTTGGTTTATTTTTATTGGGATTTGTACTTGTGACAAACAAAATTAAACTTTGATTGAGGATTGTTTGTTGGTTGGGAACTATACTATCAACGAAATTATTTTGTGAATTTCCTAACCGACGATAATCCTCTTTCAATCTGTATATTAATTTTTTTAGAGACTAAAATGTCTGTTTTTAAAATTCTTAGGGACTGATCTGGGTAATTACTCTGCCAGAAAATGAACTAGAAACTGATTTGTCTATCAAAGTAAAATCTTGAAATTGATCTGTGTATTAATTTCTCATGGGCACTAAAATGTCCACTTTTAAAATCTTTGTAGACTCGTTTGGATAATTACTCTTCAACTTTTTATCAGAAAAGTTTGAACTTCTAGAAATGATTTTTTTAGTTATTTTTTAATTAAAAAAATTTATGTTTAAATATTTTGTGTAAATTTTTTTATTTATTAATTATATTTAAGTATAATAATATAAAAATATTTTTTATTTATTTATTATATAAAAATATTTTTTTTTAAAAATATAAACAATAATTTTTAAAAAAAGAAGTTTTTTTCTTAATTTTAATACATTGACATTGTAAACACATTCGTACAATCACATCTATTCTTTTGGATGATTATTCATGCGGTTAATGTGAAATGTAGTTATTTTTACTAATGTTGTAACATCTCGAATTTTAAAAATTATATAATAAATTATTCATGATTTATTATTTTATTTAAAAAATTATTTTTCTAAAAATAATTAGATTAAATTTTATGATATTTTAAATTCAAAAATTCATTAAGATTTCTAAATAATTTTTCTAATATAATGAAGTATTTTAAAAAAATAAAAGAATTATAATTATAATTATAATAATAATAATAATAATAATAATAATAATAATAATAATTATATATTATTATTATTATTATTATTATTATTATTATTATTATTATTATTATTATTATTATTATTATTATCCATATCTTTTGTATTTGATTTAGTTTTAGATTTTTTTTGTTATTTATTATTTTTTATTTTTGAAGGAATAAAATTTATATTTTGAAAATCTTGAGATAAGTCTGAATTCTGGGATATATATATATATATTTTGACATTAAGTGTTTAAGCGTAAACTTTTTGATTTTTCAATTAAAATTTTGGTTTGTTTTTGTGGAGACTCGATATTAAATAAAAATAGTATAAAATAAAAATATTTAGAAGTAAGTAACACTTAAGTTATACGATCATGAGGTGCTAAAAACTATTAAATTAGGATGTTACAAATGTAGCGTTACATGATTAGATACACATGTAAAATTATTTTACACGAATAATACATAAAAATTAAATTCATTTTTCTAATATTTTTATTTTTACTATTAAAAATTTATCAAATATATTAAAAAATAAAAAAAAATCATTTTTTAATAAATTTTTTTTTATTAATTCAGTGACACACAAATAAGTACTTAACACAAATAGATTTCGATAATTTTAGTCATGAGCCACTATAAATATTAAATTATTTTTAATAAATAATTTATTAATTTTGTATATGTAAATTTTGATAAATATAAATTATATTAATTTATGTGTATAAATTCTAATAAATTTAAATACAAATTATATATTTTATATATATAAATTTTTATAAATATAATTATAAATTATTATTATTAACTAAATATTATTTTAAAATGATAATATTTAATTATTTACTATAGCATTGTTGTTTATTGCAATCAGCATCGTTGAGTTTATGGCCATAATTAATAATATTTGATGATGATAAATATTAAGTAAATAATAGTCTATATTATTATTGTAATTTGATGTATATATTTTTTAAATACATTTTAAGAGTTAAGAGTAAAATCTCACCCAACTTCTATTCATTACATAAATACTGTACGGTTGAACGGTTATTGGACGGTTCAGGTGGAGATTTGGAGAGATGGGAACACCGTTCGCGACTGTGCTGGGATCGGATCTGCCGGATAGTCGAGCTCTCGTTGTGGGAGGAGGGGGTGTCACCTGCAAATACACTCCGACGCTCTAGTCAGTTTGTGTGCAGGTGAGAAATAGGTTAGGTGGAAGTATATGACGTACCTTGAGGGAGGGGTGGGGTAGGACCCTCCCCTTATATACTATGTCAGATGTGGGTCCCACGAGGGCAGAACCCACCTTCTTCGAAGTTTCCTTGTACAGCTGTGGTGGCCAGTTGTCCCGGACGCGTGTTCGGGTCGGATATGGGCGCTAGGAGTGTGCATGGGCCGGGTGAAACCGGGTTTGATGCGACCCAGACCCGACCCGAAATATATATCGGGCCTATTTGTTAGATCCGAACCCGACCCTAGACCCGATGAAACCTATACACTTTCGGGCCACGATTAAACCGGGTAAAAACCGGGTGAAAACCGGGTCATTAACATTATATTACCTTGATACCTTCTTGTAAGTTAGCATGTAAAAATATCCAAATTTTCAAGACTCCAACTATTATTTAACATGGTAAAATTCACTTAAAAAAATATAATAAGAACCAACTTTTCTCTAAAATTAAAGCATAACCATAATTAATACTAATATTGCCTAATAACACCAAATATTTAAATCAATACAAATAACACAAGATTATGCATTAGTCTAAAGTCTTATGCATTTTAAATATAAAACATTAACTTATAGTCTTATATATAATGACTAGTAATACAAAATATTAAGGTTTATAATACTTAAATTTCACATAATAATAGTCATCATCCATCACTAATAACACAAAATATTAATTGTGTATGATGACCGGGCCACCGGGCCGATTTCGGGTGACCCGAGCTATGGCCCGGACCCGACCCGAAATAATGACCGGGTCTATTTTTGAGACCCATACCCGACCCTAAACCCGATGAAATCACACCAAATTAGCCCCAAAAGTGTTCGGGGCCGGGCCGGGTCTTCGGGCCGGGCCGGGCCATGCACACCTGTAATGGGCGCATCATCTGACCGTTCAGGTCGGGTAGTTAGTGGTTCGGGTCGGCCCAAGTTCCCTTTGGGCCAGGCCGTAACAGTGCCCCGACGCGTCAGCAATAGTCGCGTGGGCTGTTGGTGACGTGTTATTTCTGACCTCATGCGTTGTCACCAAGTCGGCCGTCCGTGAAGGGGACGTGCTTCTTGCGCGCGTGCCTGTTTGTTGCTGGGGCGATCATTTATCACCTCGTTCTTCATGCGGAGCATTAAATGCTCATAATGGGTTTAAAGCCCTTCGTGCAAAGACTAATATGCCCCTCAACTTTCGCGCTCCTTTTGGTGGTGGTTTTAAAACAGTTTCGTGATACCTTTGGTACTCATTTGACGTTTATCCTTCCGTTTCCAATTCTGCTATCCCCATCTTCTTCTCCCTCAGCAGTTCCTGGGCGTCGTTGTTGTCTTTCTTTCGGATCTTTGCTATCAATATAGGTAATTGTGCATCTTTTCTTATCCTCCTTCGTTGTTCTTTTGCTTCTGCCATTGCTTTCTTTTTGTGCATGCCGTTTGTTTAGCTTTGCATGATGGTTGATCTTAGGCCCTAATTAGGTGTGTTAGGGGGAGTTGCCATTCTAGGGTAGTTTTTGTTTGGGTCTTATCTTTTTTAGCCGTGTTTAGTCTTAGTTGCAGAATAGACTGAGTATAGCTTCTGCATTCACTCTGAGTACTCGACCTCTTAGACTGACTGGATGGTCCCCCCGTGTAGGTATGGCTCGCATCGCCTCCCGGGCTTCCCCTTCTCCCGCGGCGTACGACCCTTACGCCTGGGTGGTTTCCGACCTGAGGGACTCCCCCAATCAAATGGGTGAGGATGAGCTCACCGAGTTCCGCCAAAATGAGTACTTATGCGGCGGTACCGACGAGGAGTCTAACTACGATGTCTACGTCCCGGCTCCCCACGAGCGTTTATATGAAATCAACTTCAATGCTCCCCGAGTTGCCGACTGGATTTGGTTCTATAAATCCATGTTTACTCAAGTGGGGGTTCGTATTCCTTTCTCCGCCTTCCAAATGGCGCTTTTGGGCCGGATTTCCGTGACACCGTCGCAGCTGCATCCGAACAGTTGGGCTTCAATCCACTATTTCGAGATGGTTTATGAATATCTCGAGCTGCCGGTGTCGGTGGACGTTTTTCTTTTCTTTTTCAACCTTACAAACCCTTCGAAGGAAGGAAAACATAAGAAGGGGTTCATGTCCTTCCGATCTGCCCAGAGTCGGAGGATTTTTGGCTTGTTTGAGGACTCCTACCACGGGTTCAAGGATAAGTATTTCAAGGTGCGTCCCGTCAAAGGTCGTCATCCTTTTTGGTTGTCGTTAGAGGGGGAATGCCTCATTCCGACTTATTGGAGCTTCGGGGCGGGGTCCAACGCCTTTATTAAAGTGTCCTATAAGGGTATGTCCGCCGTGGACAAGAAGATTGCCGACGTGTTATTGGCAGTCTTCGGGAGGAATCATGTGAATCCTCACTTCCTCATGGGGGATCGGAAAGTCGGTCGGAACTATATTTGTGAGCAGTTTTAACTTAAGCTTTACTTTTGTTTCTTGCTTTTTTCGATATTCCATAGTGACTAAGCAATCTTCTTTTCCTGTTACAGTGGGAATGTCTGCCGAGGTAACGGGTCTCCCTAACTTGTTCTAGACCTTTTTATGCACAAGTGACGATGAGGCGGCCAATGAGAAGTCGACTGGTCCCCCGGAGGACAAGAGCAAGGCCACTTCCAAGCAAGGGGTTGTGGCCAATGAGATCGGTACCTCGGCTCAGGGTGTCCTGGCTCACAGCGACAAGGAGGTGCGCGTTTCCCCCTTCCGCGAAGTGGTTAGTACTGGGGGTTCAACGTCCAACCCAGCGGCCGACGATGACGTGGAGGAGGTGCGATCCTGGCGACCGAGGAGGCCCTTAAGGCTCAGGTCAAAATTGTTGCTCCTGATTTCGACACGTCGGCAATTGGCGTCTTCAAGGTGATCAGGGACGGCAAGATTGTTGACGTGCCTAAAAAATGATTTCTTTTGTTCTGTATGAAACTTTTTGCGAGCCGTTTTGTTTTAGCTCTTATGAATAGATGGTTTCTTGGGTCGTTTGCCCGTTTTATCATAGTTAATACTTTCTTATTTGCCTGGTTGTGTTGTCGTTTATATTCACCGTTATTGGTTTGTAGTTCCCATTCGTTCTACCATATTGGCGATATTCCGGCTGAGCCAGGTCGTGGCTTTTTAGTGTAGCCGTTTGCTATTGTGGTAGTTGATGGGCTTCCGGGGTGATCAGTCCCAGGGCCGCGTATCATTGTCGCGTTGCGTGGAATTCATTTGCGCAATGTGTTGTCCAGGAAAAGTGAACAAAACAAAAGAAACAAAACTTTTGACAAGTATATTTTAGTCGGTAATTGCACAAAAGGTCTATAAGCCATAGTGAAAAGTACAATTCTATGAATTGAATACTTAGCTCGTTTGGTCGGTATATCGCCTCGTGTGCTAGGAGTAAAATCTTCTCAAGTTGCTCGCGTTCCACGTTCTTGGGATTTCTTTGCCATCGAGCCTTTCCAACTTGAAAGCGCTTTTGCCCATCGCTTCTTTAACTTTGTAGGGACCTTCCCAGTTTGCCGCCAGCTTGCCCTCTCCCGGGGTCGGTAAGCCGATGTCGTTGCGCCTTAGGACGAGGTCGTTTGGTTCAAACTCTCTTTTGAGCACTTTGGTGTTGTAGCGCAGGGCCATTCTTTGCTTCAGCGCTGTTTCCGTCAAGTGGGTCATTTCTCTGGCTTCATCTATCAGGTCCTTCTCCACGGCTTCTCCTACTCCCTTCAAAAGTAGTCGCGGGCTTGGTTCTCCGATTTCCACAGGTATTATCGTATCTAGTCCGTATGTTAGTCGGAAGGGGGTCTCCCCAGTGGAAGACTGCTCGGTTGTACGGTAGGACCAGAGGACCGAGGCGAGCTCGTCGGCCCAAGCACCTTTTTTATTGTCTAGCCGCTTCTTAAGTCCTAACAAGATGATCTTGTTTGCGGACTCAACCTGTCCGTTTGTTTGGGGGTGTTCCACCGAGGAGAACCTCTGTCTTATACCCAGGCCAGTGAGGAACTCCGTGAACTTCTTGTCCGTGAACTGTGTTCCGTTGTCCGAGATAACGACCTCCGGGATACCGAACCGTGTTATCACTTGCCTCCACATGAACTTCCTGCAATTGGACGAGGATATGCTGGCCAGCGGCTCGGCCTTTATCCATTTGGTGTAGTAGTCAATGGCGACTATAAGGTACTTGACTTGTCCAGGACCAACTGGGAAGGGCCCCAAGAGGTCGACTCCCCATTGTGAGAATGGCCGGGAAGACGTTAACAAGCTTAGCTCGGAGGCCGGTGCTTTGTGGAAATTGGCGTTTCCTTGACACTTGACACACTTTCTAACGAATTCTTTAGAGTCTGCCATCATTGACGGCCAATAGTATCCAGCTGGATTAATTTTCTTGCCAGGGCTTTGCCTCCTATGTGATGGCCGCAGCACCCTTCATGGACTTCCCTGAGAACGTAGTCTGTTTGGTCGGGGTGTGGGCATTTCAGTAGGGGCTGGTTGAATCCTTTTCTGAACAACTGACCTTGGATGATCGCATACCTGGCTGCTTCCCTTCTCAATTTCTTAGCATCTTTTTCGTCGTCGGGAAGTTTGCCGTTTTCTAAGAAGCTGGTGATGGGGTCCAACCATGAGGGACTTAGCTTTGAGAAGTGCAGAGTGACTGCCGATTCCTTCATCATTCCTTGGATGAGAGATCGGTTGCCTTCTCCCGGTTTTGTGCTAGCCAATTTTGATAGGAGATCCGCCCGTGTGTTCCTTTCTCTTGGAACGTGGTGGATCGTGACCTCCTCAAACTTCCGGCTCAAATCCTTGACTTTCTCCAAGTACTTTTGTAGTAGCGAGTCTCTGGCTTGGTAGCTCCCGTTCACTTGGGAGGTGACGACTTGTGAATCGCTGCATATTTCCAGCCTTGTCGCTCCAACTTCCGTTGCTAGGGCTAAGCCCCCTATGAGGGCTTCGTATTCTGCTTGGTTGTTCGAAACGGGGAATTCGAACTTGATCGACTGCTCGTACACGACCCCGGCCGGGCTTTCTAGGATGATCCCGGCGCCCCCGGACGTCTGATTGGAGGCCCCGTCCACGTGGAGCCTCCACTGTGTGCCCGTCTCTTCGGTTTGCTCTCCCGTTACTTCTACCAGGAAGTCTGCCATTTCTTGCGCCTTGATCGCTTGTCGGGGCTCGTACCGTATGTCGTATTGGGAGAGTTCGATGGACCAAGTCATCATTTTTCCCGCCAAATCGGGTTTTTGGAGTACTTGTCGGATTCCTTGGTCCGTCCTTATGACAATCTGGTGGCCTTGGAAGTATTGTTTTAACCTCCTCGAAGTGGTCAAGAGTGCCAGAGCTAGCTTTTCCAGTTTGCTGTACCTTAGTTTCGCCCCTTGTAGGGCTCTGCTCATGAAATAGACTGGCTGCTGAGCCCTTCCTTCTTCTCGTATCAAGACCGTGGCCAGGGCTTCTCCTGTTATAGCGAGGTATAGGTATAACGGCTCTCCGTCCTTTGGATTTCCAAGCACAGGGGGTGTTGCTAGGATTTCCTTGAAGTGTTTGAAAGCTTCCTCGCACGCGGGCGTCCATTCGAGAAGGGTAGGGCTTTTGTTGCCGAAGCTCCGAGAAAATGGGATAATGAGGTTAGTCGACCTGCCAATCTTTGGACATCCTTGATGCAAACCGGGCTCTTCATCTGGAGTATCGCTTGGCATTTCTTCGGGTTTGGCCTCTACCCCCCTTTGGGTTATCATGAATCCTAGGAACTTCCCGGCTTCCATGGCGAAGGCACATTTGAGGGGATTGAGCCTCATACCGTGTTGTCGGAGTGACGCAAATACACTTCTCAGGTCATTCAGGAGGTCATCGGGTCGCGCAGTCTTCGCGAGGATGTCATCTACATAGACTTCCACTGTCTCGCCTATGAGGTCGCCAAATATTTTGTTCATCAGCCTTTGGTATGTTGCTCCTGTGTTTTTTAGGCCGAACGGCATCACCCTGTAACAGAAGGTTCCTCCTGGCGTTATAAATGCTGTCTTGTCCTCGTCAGGTCGGTGCATCGGTATTTGGTTGTAGCCGGAGTAGTCATCCATGAAGCTCAGATACCGGTAGCCCGCCGCCGTGTCGACGAGCGCATCTATGTTGGGGAAGGGGAAACAATCTTTAGGGCATGCCTTGTTGAGGTCAGAGTAGTCTACGCACATTCTCCATTTGTCGCTGTGCTTTTTTACTAGAACTACATTCGAAAGCCAGGTCGAGTAGTCTAGTTCCCGTATGAAACCTACTTCAAGGAGGCTGGCCGTCTGCCTGGCCACCTCCTCCACCCTTTCCCGCGACATCTTTCTCCTCCTCTGAGCCACCGGGCGGGCTTCCGCTTTGACAGCTAGGTGGTGCGACATGACCTTGGGGTCTATGCCCGGCATGTCGGCCGGCGTCCAGGCGAACAAATCCCCATTAGCCCTGATCATTTCTACCAAGGGCTCCTTCAACTCATGCGGAAGGTTTCTATTGACAAACATGAACTTTTCCTCCGTGTCACCGACCCTGAACTTCTCCAGGTCCCCCTCCGGTTCCGGTATGGGCTTGTCGTCAACCCTGGCGTCCAAGTCAGCCAGGAAAACCCCCGATGCCTCTTTGGATTTCTTCCTTAGGGAGAGGCTGGCGTTGTCGCAAGCGACCGCCGTCTCTAGGTCTCCCCTTATGGACCCTATAGATCCGTCGTCGGTAACAAACTTCATGACTAGCAGCTTTGTGTTGATTATCGCTTCAACATCGTTAATCGTCTTCCTTCCCAAGATGATGTTGTAGGCCGTGGAATCTCGGAGGACCACGAACTCGGCCATCGCCGATCTTCGGCCTTGAGCCTGTCCCACAGAAACCGGCAGGGATATCACGCCATCAGGCTTGATGAAGTGGTCGCCTAACCCGATGACCCCGTGCTGGTGAGTCGATAGGTCAGCGTTCCTTAGCCCAAGTGCGTCGAACACGTTGCGAAACATAATGTTCGAGTCTGCCCCGTGTCGACAAGGATTCGTTTGACGAGGCCGGTTCCCACTCTGGCCGTGATGACCATGGGTGGGTTTTCAGGGGCCTCGTCGAACCATTGGTCTTCCGGGCCGAAAGAGATGGATGGGGGCTTCTTAGAGCTTCGCACCAGCGAGGAGGAGACCGCCAAGACCTTGGCATCTTTCTTGTGCGCCGATCGCGACCTCGGCGCGGTGTTTTTGGCTGTTACTACGTTTATCACGGTGAGACCGTGGTCTCTGTCTTCTGGCTCTTGTCGCCTCTTTGCCGACTGGGTTTTGCCTTCTTCGTCTTGGTCGCGATGACGCCTCCTCGGCTCCCCTAAAAGATGGGAGAATTCTGTTAGTTTACCGTCCCTTATCGCTTGTTCTAGTGCATCCTTCAAGTCAAAGCAATCCTGTGTTTGGTGCCCATAGCCCTTGTGGTAGTCACAGTAAAAGTTCTTGTTTCCCCCGTACGGTCCTTGAGTGGTCGGGGCTTCGACAGGATTCCTTTCTCGACAATTTGCTGATAAACTTCCATGATGGGGAGAGTGAGCGGAGTGTAGTTGGTGAATTTTCCGATCCGGGGGAATGGTCTGGGTGCCTTGCCCGGCGCTCCCTCCCTGGCTTGCTCTTTCTGTCTTTCTCCGTTACCTTGTTGCCTAGGTTGGTTGTAGCCGGAGTGTCGTTTATTGGCAGCCACGATTTGGCTGACTTCCTCGTCATTTATCTATTCCTTAGCTACCGTTTGGATCTCGTGCATCATCCAAACCGGTTTCGTGGTGAGGTGTTTTTGGAAGTCCTCGTTGAGGAGGCCGTTCGTCAGACAAAGGCTGGCCACCGAGTCGGTTAGGCCGTCAATTTTCAAGCATTCGTCGTTGAACCGGTCCAGGTATTTTCTGGTCGGCTCCCCGGGTCTTTGGGTTATCCCAAGCAGGTTGATCGGGTGCTTTGCCTTTGCTATTCGTGTTGTGAATTGAGCTAAGAAGGCACGGGTGATGTCCGAAAACCCATAGATGGATCCCTGCGGGAGGCCGTTAAACCATCTGATTGCGGGTCCTGCCAGGGTCACCGGGAAGGCTCGGCACCTCACCTCGTCCCCTACTCCCTCCAGATTCATTCTAGCTTCAAAGGCTGTGAGGTGTTCCAGAGGGTCTTGGGTTCCATCGTACCTCATTTCCGTTGGTTTGGAGAAGTGCTTTGGCAACCGGACCTCGAGGATGGATCGATGGAACGGGGTGGCACCCATTATCACGGGTCGCCGTGTCCTCACGGGCCTCTCTTCTCCGTCTTCGCAATCTCATCCCGTGAGGCGCGTTTCCTTGCTTCGGGAGTAGATGATTGTGTCGTTTCGTCTTCTCGGGATAGATGAATCTTCTCGGGTGCTCTCCGTTTCCGTTCGGGAAGCGGAGGCGTGTCAGAGACGACTTCGGTGGGAATCTCTCTCTCGGCTTTCAGGAGATGAGGAGTAGCTAGGATCGGTGGTTCGTCGATCATGCTCCTGATCGGCTAGTTGTCGTTCCAGGTTCTGGACCTTATGGCGTAGCTCCTGCATTATTCTGGTGCTGTCGCCGCCAGTTCCTCCGAAGGGTCGCGTCCCTGTGCGTGGTTCAGTACGTTGTCGGGGGACCTTCGTCGTCCTCTTGGTGAGGCGACGGAGGCTGCCCCCTTTGCGCCGGCTGCTCGGCCTTGGTCTCCAGTGCCCGGCACGACGTCCATTTAGGCGTCCCCACAGACGGCGCCAATGTACGGTTGAGCGGTTACCGGACGGTTCGGGTGGAGATTTGGGGAGATGGGAACACCGTTCGCGACTGTGCTGGGATCGGATCTGCCGGGTAGCCGAGCTCTCGTTGTGGGAGGAGGGAGTGTCACCTGCAAAGACACTCCGACGCTCTAGTCAGTTTGTGTGCAGGTGAGAAATAGGTTAGGTAGAAGTGTATGACGTACCTTAGAGGAGGGGTAAGACCCTCCCCTTATATACTATGTCAGATGTGGATCCCACGAGGACAGAACCCACCTTCTTCGAAGTTTTCTTGTACAGCTGTGGTGGCCAGCTGTTTCGGACGCTTGTTCGGGTCGGATATGGGCGCATCATCTGACCGTTCAGGTCGGGTGGTTAGCGGTTCGGGTCGGCCCAAGTTTCCTTTAGACCAGGGCGTAACAAATACCAATCCCCTCTTAATAAATAATAAAGGACTTTTCGTCCCAAATAATTGATTCCGTTAAACACGCAAGTTTTTCTATCAATCTCTGATCTCTCAATAGAACAATTTTCTGTGGTCCGTTAGTTGTCTGCAGTCCATTTGTCAACCTACAATTTAATAGGAATAAATTACATCATACTTTCTCAATAAAATACACACACTAATAAATGATTAAGAATTTACGTGTCTCATGAATAAATATTACGAGTTTATCTGTCTCATTATTTATTAGAAGATTAGATAGGTTACTAAAGTGTGACTAAAGTGTGACCACAATTTCATCTTGTAAAGACAACTGAAAATGCTCCTACTCAAACTTTCCCAAGTGATGGCCTTATACCAGGTGCATCAAGTGACCTCGTGGTGAGTGATAAAACTTTTATTATTGCAGGGGTCAATCTCAATAACATGTTTGATTTGAATGCCAAATTTGATTGTTAATATAAATTTAAGGCTAAGAAACAAAATAAACAACCTAAAGCATCCATCCCATGCCACTATAAAGATGTATTAATTTAGCACGAATTTTTTTAGCAACAACAAAATTCTTAATGCTAAGAGATATTATTTTGCAACAAAAATTTATTAAATAAAAAATATTACAATTTTGATATTTTTCAAAATATATAGATATTTAAAAATGATTGCAATTAAAAGACCTAAGAAATGAAAAATAAATATTCTAATCATATCTTTCTAATATTTATGTTAGCTCTTTTTGTTTTTCGTTCAAGCGTTTTTATTCTTCTTCTTATGCAGAATTTCTATGTTTTTTTTCTTCTCCAAACTAAAATCTCTAATTCTCCATCTTTAATGCCTCACAAAAAATACCATATGATTAACTGATTCGAAATAAATAACAATATGCATTTGTTATAGCTCAAAATTTGAACTTGCTAGACCTCAAATTTAAATACATACTAGATACATGGTGAGATCATAGTACTATGTTTTGACACACAAATGATATCATGTCAAATAATTTGCTGACATTTGAATGAATATACTAATATATATTGGTGAAATTACTTGGTGTCAAAATATATTGTGTTTGCCATCGAAGTTAAATATGAGTACTTACATATCACTTTTTTTATGATCAGTTCAATTAATAGTTTGTTTTAGCATTTTGGTTTGGTTTAAGTATTGAATATCAACTCTTAAAAAAATTTACTAAAGGAGTACAATAAATACTCTCAAATAAATGGATTAAAATCAAAGAAATATCAGAGTGTTTCTTTTATTTATTTTTTTATTAGTGAGATACATAAATCCCTAATTATTTGCTAGTAAGACACACAAATCTTTGACAATGTGTCCAAAACATGTGCACTTTACTGACAATGCGTCCAACTTGGCAAAGCTTGAGCCACGTTAATAACGCCGTAGTTTCGGCAACAAAAAATACAAAAAAATTCCATTAATACATTTTTTGAATCTAGATGATTAAATTATAACAATTAAAAAATTAGAAATTAAATTAGTGTAATTCACCAATTTCAGGGACTAAAATGAGGCTTAACTCAAAAATCAATTGAGTTAAAGAAATCAAATTGAAAAAAAGATCGATATATTCAAATTAAAAAAAATCAGAAACTTAAATGTATTTTCAAATGTTCAAGAGCTTATTTTTGGGCTTGGAGAAAACATCGAAAGACACAACTAATCTATAAAGTAGGGGTGTGCATAGGCCGGGTGAAACCGGGTTTGATGTGACTCAGACCCGACTCGAAATATATACCGGACCTATTTATTAGACCCGAACATGACTCTAGACCCGATGAAACCTATACACTTTCGAGCAACGATTATACCGGGTAAAAATCGAGCCGTTAACATTACATTACCTTGATACCTTCTTATAAGCTAGCATGTGAAAATGTCCAAATTTCTAAGACTCCAACCATTATTTGACATGATAAAATTCACTTAGAAAAATATAACAAGAACCAATTCTTCTCTAAAATTAAAGCATAACCATAATCAATACTAATATTGTCTAATAATACCAAATATTTAAATCAATACAAATAACACAATATTATGCATTAATTAGTCTAAAATCTTGTGCATTTTAAACATAAAACATTAACTTATAGTCTTATAATAACTAATAACACAAAATATTAAGGTTTACAATACTTAAATTTCACATAAGAATAGCCATCATCCATCACTAATAACACAAAATATTAATTGTGTATGATGAGCGGGTCACCGGGTCGATTTCGGGTGACCCGAGCCATGGCCCGGACCCGACACGAAATAATGACCGGGTCTATTTTTCAGACCCTTACCTGACCCTAGACCCAATAAAATCACACCAAATTAGCCCCTAAAATGTTCGGGGCCTAACCGAATCTTTGGATCGGACCGGACCATGCACACCTCTACTATAAAGTGATAAAAAAAAAAAGAGTAATGATCAATTTCGTTTATGAAAGATCATTTGTTTTAAAATTAGTCATCAAAATTTTTTTTAATTAAATTTATTCTTGAAAGATTTTAAATTAATCGAATTAGACCTTCTGTTATTTTCTTTGTTGACACGTCAAATTTGTTAACGAGGCACGAGTAAATAATACTACAACATACACATAAGAGTCTTAGCTAATTATTAGCATAATAAATTTATGACATTAAATCAAATCAAAATCTAATTAAAGGAAGAAGTTAAAGTTATTGGAATTCCTCGATTTGGAATTGATTTGATCAAATTTTATAAATTTATCATGTTACCAATTAAGACTACTAGATGTATGTTGTAATATCACTTAACGTGTCACATCAACAAATTTTGACACCATTGGCAACGAAAGCAATGGAAGGACTAAAATGACTAACTTAAAATTTTGAAGGACAAATTTGATTAAAAAAATCTTTCGGAGAGTAATTTGAAGAATAAGTGATCTTTGGTGACTAATTTAATCATTTACTCATAAAAAAGGTATACACGTTATATATATATATATATCCTCTCTGTCTTTTTTTTTTTTGGATTTTCCACGGTATCTCCTAACTCGACAGGTCAAGAACTAATCCGTCGCGGTACTAAACTCTATTTAAGAGTTTGCCGCTGGCCAATAGATTGCTGCATGCACAAGACAAGATTCGCACAAGGAAAAACCGCAGGAGACAAGCCCAAAGCCAACAAACTGAACAAAGTCTCCTACTCTCTTCAGTTGACAACGCGTTTGACAGTATTTCCTCCATTGCTAATAATAATAATAATAACAACAACAGCAACACAAGTTGAGCAGACTACAACACAAGAAATGTTTGCTTTACCAAAATTTTAGCTTCACACCGAAGTAATCTGCCGTTCCAATGACCGTGGATAAAATATAGGCATACCCAAGCAAGACGGAAAGTGCTGTAATTGATGACGCAGAGAGGGTATCAACAGAGAGATTTACCAAGCCTGTGAGGATATTTGCCTGCATATAAATTAATTAAAAATATTATAACTTAGATCTAGAGAGAGAGAAAGGTATATTTTTTGGTGACTAGAGAGAAAGGTATATGAATGTAACTAAAGGATAGTTTCTTAACCAGAAGAAACGTAGCCAATAAGTTTCGGTTTAGTGCTTCTTCTAGTACTGAAGTTTTACTTCCAGGAATAAGATCACCCAGCATTAGAATTGATAATAGCTGAAATAAGGGAAACACTCAAATTACATATTCCAACCAAATCCTTAATCAGATTCCATATTAGCAATTACAACTTCTGCAAGGTTGCTTTTAGATTCTACCTTTGAGACAGAAATTTAGAGATGGAAAGACAGATGACAAAAAAGAATATTTTGTCCCTATTTCCATAACCAAACCAGTTTCTATGTCTGTTATCTCTATAATTCTGATTCAGAGACAATATCCAAATGCAACATGGACTCAGCAATGCTGTGTATACACTACTGAATTTGGTATGTCAGATTAGTTCAAAAGTTATTCAATTGCACAAATACAATTTGATCACTACTCACTAGTAATATAGAGTGAAAAATAAAAAATGAAAAATAAAAAACTAAGAATACAGACTACAAAGAGAACATGCCCCATCAGATATGTTGGTGATCAAATGAATAGAACCAAAATGAGAATCACCTGAAGGTTGTCGGCCAATACACTAGTAACATATGGCAGGTTGCACTGCATGAAGTATGGACAATAAGTTTTCATCCATCAACCCAAAAGAATCACCTAACTAGAAACCCATAACATAGTGAAGCGTACCGTTCTCCGCGAAATTCTTTCCACATGCTTGTCTAAAAACACAGTTAATAACCTGACAAGGTCATCATGGAAAGTAGAAACAGAACAATTTCAAAGCTTTTGACTTCAATGATACGGAATTAACAAGTTCTGGATTAATTTCATACCAAAATACGATGGACAGAATCCAGACCCTAATCTGAACCCATTTGGTACTTCTTAATCCAGAGGAATGGCTTCCAAAGATAAGATAATTTCCCAGTTGAACACCAACAAGATACATGCCCCAGTATCCTGTTTACAAAATGAGTGTTTACCAAAAAATAAAAATAAAAAATAAAAAAAATCTATGGAAAGTAAAACTATTAGAAATAATTTCATTGTCATAGCACCAAGTTTGAAATATGAAAGGAGCAGTTCTCACCAAATATACTATGAATTCCCTCCTTATTTTGACTAATGATATCCATTCCTCTTTCATCAGAAAGCAAGTATGCGCTCAAACCATGAATCAAACAGAACTGGTACACTTCGAAACAAATATTAAATTGAATAAGAAAATCAGATTCAAAAAGAGAAGCCACAAAGATAATACAGATAAAGGTGTACCTACTAGGACAAGCAAACCAAAAATCCCAGAATACTGCGGCGGAACGTTAACAAATGAAGTAAGGATTGACACGGCAGCAAGTGTGAAGAAGAAATTCCAATGCACACCATATTCACTGACATGTACCTATATGAAGGAATAATGATTATTTTCTTCCTTGAGCGCATCTAGAACCAAAATGGTTGAACTAGAAAAATGGACAATAATACAATTGAAATTCTTATTTCTGTATACCGGTGAAAATGCATTGCGATGGACTTTTTAAACTAAAAACAATCCTGAAAAGGCAGAAAGCTTACTTGCTTCCTTAACAATGTCTTTAACTAATAGTAATGTTAGAATATATTTATGATATTACTATTCATATAAGATCTAGATATATATCTGTTAAGTATCTAAGGAAAGTGGAAAACCACACCTTAAAAGCTAGCTGTTAAGGAGGAAGAACCACTCTCCTTATATACAACATCAAGCATCACATACTACTCGATGTGCCCTGGAGAGCCGACGTCAAGTCCCTAACAATACACCGGCCCTGGAGAGCCGACATCCACGGCGGCTTCACTCTATCGACACTGACCCAACGGTAGCCACTTTAGCCCTTTCCATGGCGCCGACAACCACGCTCTGATACCATTGCTAAGTATCTAAGGAAAGTGGGAAACCACACCTTAAAAGCTAGCTGTTAAGGGGGAAGAACCACTCTCCTTATATACAACATCAAGCATCCCATACTACTCGATGTGGGACTTTGAGCACCCCATAATACCCAAGTCCTAACAATATCGTATTAATTTTATGTTGATTTCATTATTATGATTAGATTCCATCCTCTGCCTAAAATAGGCACTCCTCATTGCACATCACAACACATCCTAATATACAATTTTCTAACAAGTAATGCATTCAGAATTTGCAATTCTGGAAATAGACAGAAATGCAAAACACTGATAGCATTGACTAGATAAAACAATCATGAGGAAAACAGTAGACATATATCATGTCCGTAATTTTTGTTTTCTTTGCTACTACTCTTCTCAGTTATTAGGAGTACAATTGAATTGTTTTTGCAGGATATGCCTCAACTCAAGCCTACCTCTCTTTGATGGCATCAGAGTTTGCAGGCTTGAAAAAACAACAGGGATTGAAATAAGACAAAGATTGTTATGTGATGTCATGTGGAAACTGATTATATCACTTCCAATTTTCAAAAATTGATAGGCGACCAGCTTTGTTAAGACAGTTTTTTGCAAATGCATGTTTGAACATTATGTGTATCTGTCGCTACATAGATGATAGATGATTACAATGAAAAAATTGCACCTGATAATCCACACCAGTCGTAGTGACAAGACGAAGAAACCCTAACGTGATCAGTGGACTAATTGAAACTATTGCAGTCTTCCAATTTCTGAAGCAGGAGAAAAAATGGATATTTCAGAATGCAAAATACAGAACACCAGAGCAAGATTTATAATGGAGCACATAAAGAAAAATAGAAATTTGACCACTTTATATTGGAAAGCCTATAGCAAGGGGATCACATGGACTTTCGGTTTTTACTTATATTCAAAAGCCTATTAGCAAGGGGATCACATGGACTTTTGGTTTTTACCCATTGTATGAGCATGCCATAAGCTCCCTAACTTATTGGGGGTAAGACAACTTAAAATTTATAGAACATAAGATCTATATTTGAGTAAGCATACATACACATTCATTTCTAAATACATACACTGAATGGGGTGAAATTGAAGAACTCACACAGATGTGATATTTCGTGCTTGCCGAGAAACTAATGCATTCGCCAATACAAATGACCCAACTCCAAGATCCATCTAGCATGAAAATTTATGTTACAATTCAATATAACAATCAAATTATAGACTGTACTGCTTGTTAGCAACAGAACAAAAGCAGGGAAACAGAGACCAGAGATAGAAATTAAAATTTCGGATAATCAGCAAGGAGAAGTAACAGCCTAAAGTAATTTTCTTTACATGTACTTTAAGTGTGCATAACCCATTGGAAAAGCAATAAATATTTATAAAAAGTTTAGTTAACTAAAGGATTACAAAAAGTCATTAGTCAAAGCAGAATATGCTGAAGACAAAATAAAAGCATATTGTTTGTGTATAAACTCAGGAATTACGCTCTACGTTCAAGCCAAGAAGTTTTGCTGAAAATCAAGAGCCCTTCTTCCCAATATTAGCAAGTCTTTTACAATTACAGCCTTTGGAACCCGCTTTTCTCATTAACATACAGAAAAATATTTTCCTGGACATTGTCTAGAAGCACCATTTATTTTAGTACATTGGAAAGTGAAGAATAATCATACCAAACTAGTTCCATAAGTTTCAGTCTTTGCATATCTTCTTGGAAATATTCTGAAGTCAACAGCCAAGATGCACAGGAATGTTATAATCATCTGCAAAAATAACTTCTTTATCAACATAATAACAAGTAAAACCAGAAGAGTAGAATAAAATATCAATAGTGACACTTCATACCACAACTACCCTGTATGATGTAATATATTCTCGAATAGAATTGTGCTCTCCTTTGATAGAAATAGATGAAGCAGCAGTCCTGTAGTTCAGGGTATTGAATTTAGCCATGATTAGCTTGACTCATAAGAAATCATGGTATTAATTAGTTATTTCACAAAAGTGTGAGAAAAATTACCTTTTGGCTGCAATACAAACGAATGTTAAGAGCATTAACAAAATTGTGAATATATATGTCCAGTTTGAAAGTACCTGCAACAAACATGTTGATCTAAGAAACCACCAACTCAGAGAATAGAAGAGTAGCATGTTTGTATTATTCACACTGATGAGCCTGGATCTTAGCTTAAGGTTGAAGATAAAACTGAAGAGAATCAACAACAAGCAAAGGGAAACAGGGCACTATAGCAACCCCTCTCCCAAGACAATTTCCAAATTGAATTTCCTTTCTTTTCTTACAGTCTACCCCTTATATCACTCTTTCCCTTAACAGAAAAGACGCATGCACTATGAAAGATGAGTTTTGATTCTTGAAATATGACGCTCTATGTGAAGTTACAGTAATGATTCACAAGAAATGACTCGATCCAAGCCAAAAGCATTATCTATTTGATAAAAAAATGATTTGATAATAGGAAAGAAAACATACCGTGAAACACAACAGCATAGGAACAACAATAATAATAAAATCCAAAGACAATGTAGATAAGTATGCTTTGAAATTACTAGACTTGGAAACTGCATCATCATTCTTCTTCTTCAAGAAGGCACCTATCATTGAGGAAATAAGAAAAAAGAAGCAAGATATGAGAAAACAGATGCTGAATCGAAAGAAACCACATGGTCAGAGACAGGCAGATCAGACCAAAGGGAATCAAAGCGTAAGTTTTGAGAAATTGTAGAGTTCAAATGAACTATAGCAGTTGAGCACAGCAAAACATAGGTAGGATGCGGTGCGAATGAAGTAAACAATAATTAAAAAGGCCATTTACACATTTTGAAAAGAGAGATGAGCACGGAAATGGGACTGACCAGTTGCAGAAGTGGAGTGTCGAATAAGGACCAACATCTGTAGCGGAAGGCAGAGAAAACAAGAACCGGATCATCATCATCATCATTTATGCATGAGAAGGATTAGATTGGAGGAGGGAGAGTAACTCACAGGGACAGTAATCGTAAGAGCAATGATTTCGAGAACAGAGGATCCACTCAAATTGCTCACAAATTCTTCTTTGAGATGCTTGTTGGAGTTGAAGGATTTGAGAGGATCCATGGCACCCACACTGAGAAAAAACGGTACAGAAATGTGATATGCAAATTCAATTTATTTGCAAGGCTCAGCTCAAGTGTTGATCATAAATAAATAAACTAGGGCTCCATTAAGGTAAATTGATGAATTAATTGGATGGAGCTGCATAAAAGATTATACAAAAATAAAATAAATAAAAAATAACAAAAAGGAAAGGATAAATTACACTTACAAGTTACAACCACTCGGAGTTTATCAAAACTACACACACCACCTCAATATTTTACTAGTATACACTCACCTCTCCAGCATTATATTTAATGAGATGTGCTGTCTCTATAGGTCCATTAAATTGAAACATTATTAAATTAAAAATACGTTGTCAAACGTCATCGTTAACCCATAAGTCCATGCATAGAAACAAAAGGATAATACAGAAATCTCTGGATTTTAACTTTGTTATGGGAGATATTTTGCCATTTTAATTGAACAAAGCAAAAGTAAATGGAAAAAAGCACTAGTCTACATGTATAAGGATTTGTTAGTTACATCAACGCCAAGGGGTCTAAGTGTAAGAAGTTCCATGAGTGCCATGTTGATTTAGAGCCTCTACTATAATCCTTGCTTCCTTGGTTCGAAACTTACGATCAGTGTAATGTTTACAATGCATGTAATAAAGGGGTGGTGTGTGTAATTTGATAAATCTCAAACAAAAAGGTTCAGAGGTTCACATAATCACATATATGTATTAAACAAAATTCATCATATGTTATATAGAATAATAAAGCTCAACACAAAGTGAACAAGGTTCACATTAACAAACCAAAATAAAGCATGAAATAACCAACAAAACTCAAGATATGCCACATCCCTAAACCTGCAATAACCTTTCACTCTAATTAAGAGCAACAAACTAAGATAATATTCTTAGTCTGTCAATAGGTCTACTCTATGATTTTCACAAATCATTATTCTCGAACAATCTATGATTTCATCCTCCAAAACCATTATCCATATAAGGAAACTTCAAACCATTGTGGGGAGTAGATCTCAACTCTTCTAGCCCCTTTTATCTTAAATGATATGTCTCAAATCTGAATCAACATTCTATAAGTATGCATTAGCTTTTATATATCACTTCCAAATGCAGCGCCATAATTCAATCTCCCTTGCCAGATTCAATTGCAAGGGGTTTGAAGAAAAAAGAGGCTCCATGTAGCACAATAACAACAGAAACAGTCAGGAGCAGAAGTATCGTAACCCCAATCTTATTACTTATGTTGTAGGCATCAATCAACACAGTTATCACTTACAGCAACAAATTCGAAAAATATTAGCAGCAACAAGCCAACAACATTTAAAATTTTCACTTATAGCAGCAGAAACAACAACACTGGTAGGAAAATGAAGAAGAACGAAAGAGCAGCAGAAGCAACATCGCACCTTCTACACAAATTCACAGAACAGCAGAAGCAGAAAGGCGGGCGTGGCGTGGCGTGAGCGGAATTAGAGCATCAGAGAGTCAATGTAGCAGCAGAATCAAAAGCGCAGAGCAGCATTTAACAAGAAAAGAGACGGTGGCGGCGAACCGTAAAGGCGCAGGCGGCGACGGCGACAGAAGAGCGGCAGCGATGAACAGTTGGAGATGGAGATGAATCAGATTATCAGAATATTTGGCTTAAGTATTCTTTAAAAGTTGTAGAAAATAAAAAGTAAGTAATTTTTTAAATTTTTTAAACAACTGTTATCATAAAAATGGATATAAAAAATTAAAATAATATATTATTAAATTCAAAAGTTTATTAAAGACTAAAATTTAAAGAATAAATAATATTTTTTTAAAAAAATGACAAATTAGTCTTATTACTTAGGTGTATAGTTTAGATAATCTAATTATTTAATTATTTTTAAAAAATTGAAAAGTAACTACTAAATTAGCACTCCAAAATTTAGACAAAATAATCAAATTAATTTTTCATGTTTTCATTAATTAAATGTTAATTTTTTTATGAACTTTTTTTTAAATTTTTTAAAATTAGAAATGAGATTTGAAATTGTCTTCTTTAGGTGAGTATAAAAAATTAAGTTTTTTGAACTCTAAAACATTGATTTTATGAACACTTTTACTTATACACCTTAACAACTATTTATATTTTCTGTCACCTTTATCAAGTAAAATCAAAGTAATGAAATCAAATTAACAATTATCCTACACTGCATTCATTTACATATATGTTGTGGGATAAAAATAGAATAGAACATTCAATCAATCCTAAAAATTAACATGAGTGACGTTTATAAAGTTTAGAAATTAAATAAAAATAATTAAAATTTTAAAGATTAAACTAAAATTTGTGTACAAATTTAAAGACTAAATTACGTATTATCTCTGTTATTATTGTGTAATAATTTATAAATATATATAGAAAACAGAAAATGTTTATCCACAATGTTAGTATTTAATGCAATGATAACGTTATAAAAGAATGAATATTATTATTTTTATTTTGATAATGTTTTTTTTAATAAATTTATGTAAATATACAATAAAAAGAATTATATGTAAAATGACATCATCAAAACTTAAATAATATTGTTATTTTCTTTTAAAAATTTACATCAAATTAAACTACTTTTTTTTTTTTTTGGATCATACACACTCGCACACTTATTTATACACACTAAAGGTTCTATTACAATTCAGCTACAGCTGGTATTGCAACCTGGGATGTGGCTAATGGGCTATTACGAGGCTAACATATTGGCTTGGTACAATGTCTCTGCCACATCAAATGAAACTAATTTTGTGCTAAAAGGTTTACCCTACCACTAGATGGGCTTTCAAAAAGGATATACAAAAGAAAGCCCAATTAAATCCATGTAATTGGACTTCAAGTGAAATATTAAATTGGTCTGGGCTTTTCTTTACTTTGGCCCATGTATGTTTCTTACAATTTCCGTAGATGTCGTTCTCTCTCTCTCTCTCTCTCTCTCTTCGAATTGCGGATTCTCCCTCATCCACCAATCCATGTATCTGTATTTATTGACTGTATCTATTTCAAATCTAAAATCAGAATATTCGAATTTCACCGCTTCGAAACCCTTCCGTTTATCACTTTATCCCCAAATTTTGAAATCCAAATAATCTTCGCTGTTCTCAAGTAATCTCTCCTAAGTCTTCATCACAGCACCAAGCAATCTTCGTCGTCTTCATTTCTCTGGTACACTTCAATTCCTTCTTTCTCTCTTGTTTCTGCATTCCTGCTTCGCTTTCTCTCTTGTTTTCGCTTCAAAATTCTGGTTGTTGACTTGTTTGTAAGAGATTTTCCTGCACTTTTCACGCATTTGTTTTTTGTCATGAATTTTTTCGAATTTGCTTGTGATTTATTATTTTGCTTATCTCTGCTTTCAAAGCCACTAGGCAAAGACGGAATCTAGGGTTTGTAGCTGTAGTTCTCATCATTTGAAGATAATTCACTATGAAGTTCCTCGAGTGTCCTTCCTTGGATCGGTAATTGTGGTTTCAAACGAATTTGAGTTGAATTATGGGATTTTATTACATAATTTTGGTATATTGTAAGCGTCTCGTGAAACTTGTCCAGACTTAACGATTTCTTTGGTGATTTGAATTTGGGAGAACGTACTATAAGAGGATGCCTTGAAGCTTATACTTGTAAGGACTAATTAGTGACTTTTAAGTTTCAACAGAATTGATTTTGGATTTGGATTTGGATTTGCTCTCTGGGTTTGGGTTAGTAATAGTAATTAACAACCTATTTTCTTTTAATAATTCCGTAGGCAAACATGCTGGAACAGATAAAAAACTCTCTATCAGTTTGGAGAATGAGGTAAATGACTCTGATAAAGTTGGGTTGTGGTAATAGGATCTTTTTTTACAATTTGTTCATAGAATATTTTTTTAAAAACTGCTTCAATTTCAGATGCTTGAACTTATTGAGAAATCATCTAGCCCTGATTCTCCCCCGCCGGATGACATGTTATTAACCAGATCCAGGTGGCCTTTACTGTGTGGAGAGGTTTCATAAATTGTAAATACCAATTAAGTGCTTTCTTTTTACATGTTCTAATTATGTTTTCTTTCCAGTCGAAGGACATTGATTTACCTTATTCTTACCCTGTATCACATGTATCCGGACTATGACTTCAGGTATTGACGTATAAAAATATGATAAAGGGGTTATGGGTAATGCTACTGTCAGCTTAGTTGGCGACATGGCAACCCACTATATAATCCTTTTATCATTTTTTTCTTTTTGGGAGTGTTGTCAAAAGGCTTGACAGACAGTTCATAAAACTGTTGCTCTTGGAGCTGAGAGTTCAAGTCTCTCCATTTCCCAAGTCTTTTTTCCGGTCTTTTCTTTGGTTGTTTTTACCTTGTTAAACTTCTAAACTGAGTGTCTCTGTTGTTGCATTCTTTAATTTTTCTTACAATACCATACACCTGTAATGGTTTTTAGTGCAGTCAAAGCTCACCAGTTTTTCACAGAGGAATCATGGGACAGTTTTAAGCTTATCTTTGACACCTACATGTTTGAAGCCTCAAAGGTACTATGATTGATACTGTCTATTTCTTGTTTTAAGTGTTACTTTTTACTTTTGTATTACTTGCAGCCGTGGTCTTTTGTGTCCCCACATCTTTAATGTCTGGGATTGTGATGTTTGGGCAGGTTGTAAAATATATGGTATCTACAAATTCAAGATTTCATTTTTATGACATTGTAGATCCCAGAGCGTGTTTGATGGTCTTGTCTAGATGCACCTAATGATCTTAATTGTGCAACGTTAAATTTCAAAACATATTCTTTCCTAATTATGTTTATTTATATATCACAATTAACACACTATTTATTCCTAGATTTTAAACATGAACTAATCAACAAAACAGTTTGATCATTAGATAACAACAGTAGTAATTATATCAATAATTTAACACATTGGTATATAATAATATTTTTTATTGTTCTATATATCATTTCTTCATCAATTTTGGAAAGTCATAAATATTGTCAAGTCCCACTGCTTTTTGTTTGGCATCTTAGGATCTCAGGGGTTAGAAAAGGCTAAACATATTAATGCACACAATGAACATCTTAGCTGTTGTTGTTGTTAGCAATAGTGATTACTTTTGGTATAGTGGTTTCCTTTCCTTGGTTTTGATTAACTTGTCAAAACTGCAGGAATGGGATGAAACTGTTGGGGATGTTTCTCTACTGGACACCTTGTACATGGCTCTTGATGAGGTGAATTACGCTTGTTTCCGAACGTGAATGTTGGTGATCCCGAAAGGCATTTTTTTGATACCTTGTCTTGCAGGTTGTGAAGTTAGGGGATTGTGAAATTTATGGTTATGTTCCTGACTCCGAAGCTGATCCGTTAGTGGAAAAAGGAGCAATGTAAATTATCATCACAAGCGAAAAATTAAAGCTGTAACCTCATTCATTTTACCTGTTATGTATTATTCTGATAATTTTCTTATCTATTTTCTGTAGATGGTCCTTTAATTTCCTCTTTTACAATAGAAAGCTAAAACGGATCGTGACTTTCCGTTTCAGTTGTTTTAGGTAGGATTTCATATTCTCTTTCAATTGTCTGGAACTACTTTTTACTTTTTGTTTGCATCGTATTCAGCCTTACAACAATGCTGTTTCTGGCAGTAACTTGGTTGCTGATGGATTTCTTATGGATGGAGTACTCAACGAGGATGATGATGAAATATTTGCTGACATGGATATATGAGACAACACTGCACGTGTTATGCTAGTTTATCAAGACCCCCTTGACGTCCCATGTGTTTATCTGATCAGTTTCCAGTTCTCGTGTTTAGTTCTGTAAAATAAAGCAAATCTATGTGAAGCTTGAGTGGTAGATCTAGCATTTGTATCATCTTATGTGCATATTGTAGAGTTAGTATATATGTGTGTCGTCCTCTTATATGCACATAGATTCCGAATCTGAATCGAGTTGTTTGTAGATAACTAATCGTAGTTAGCACATCTCTGGTGTGTAAATAACAGACACTTCCTTGGTTGGAAGTGGAGCAACGATCGTTGGATATTTGTTTATCTTCTTCTGAAAAGGATGCTTTCTTTGTTCACCTTGGATATTTGTTTATATTCTGATAACTTGTATCCGTTTCAAGCATTTTTCATGCACAAGTAAAAGCAGGACAACATTTATTGCACATTGTGGCAGTGGTGCAACTGTGTTTTGTTAGGGGGTAGTGATGTAAAATTATTTTGTTTAATAGAAACCTCTCATATACATTCGGCCATGTTATTTCGTTGAGAAAAGTATATAGGCGATAGTAAACGTGTCCTTCAGCATAGTTTAACTAAAATTATTTTATTTCCTTATACTTATGTTTTTTTCATGTTTAGTGCACCTGAGATGTAGCACGACATTTACGTTGTTTACATTTTCTGATGTCTACTTAGTGGAAAATAACATGCATGCTTTGCTTTATCCCTTTTTTCCTTTTGTCATCTCTTTTCACTATATATGTCCTTAGCGTAGCACTACCATTTACGCATTAAATGAAAAAGATACGATTAAGAACCTTCGACCAATTAGCATAGTTGGTTATGTATAAGGTGATCTCTAAGGTATTAGTCAGGAGAATGAGATTAATTATGTCAGACCTAGTTGGAGAGATGCAGAGTGCATTTGTCAAAAGTTGAAAAATACATGATGTGACTCTTATTGCAAGTGAAATTATATATTGGCTAAAAATGAAAAAAAAGAAAGCGGCAATAATCAAACTGGACTTTTAAAAGGCTTACAACAGGGTCAAATAGAGCTTTGTGGACATTGTTATGCAGAAAATGGGTTTGAGGTGAAGGTGGAGAGAGTGGGTTATGGAGTGCGTGGGCACAACTTCTATGTTGGTCTTGATAAATGGTTCACCAACTAAGCCATTCAAGATGGAAAGAGGTATGAGACAAGGTGATCCCTTATCTCCATTCTTGTTTGTACTTGTTGTTGATGTACTATATAGAATGATTCGGGAGGCAGTTAGAAATGGCCGGATATTCCCTTTATTTGTTGGGAGAGATAACATAGAATTGTCACACCTTCAGTTTGCCAATAACACTGTCTTGTTCTGTCCACCAGAGGAGGAGACTATTAAGAACTACAAGAGGCTCCTACGATGTTTCGAGTTGATGTCGGAGCTTAGCATCAACTTCAATAAATCTAGCTTGATCCCAATCAATTGTGAACATTAGTGGGTTCAAAGTATGTGCAACTTGTTGGGATGCAAGGAAGTTGCTTAGCCGGTCAGATACTTTGGAATTCTTTTAGTAGAGAAAAAGCTCAGCTTATGAAAATTGAAGGTTCTAAACAAAGCGGAAAAGTTGGTGTTCATCAAAGCAGTATTAAATAGCTTACCTGTTTATTATTTAAGCTTATACAAGATGTCGAAAGCTGTGGTAGAAAAACTAATTTCATTACAGAGAAGATTTTTGTGGAGTAAGGAGGATGGAAGGAAGGGTATGTCTCTGGTTAGTTGGGAAGTAGTCCAAGCTCCGAAGAAGCTAAGGGTTTAGGAGTCGGAGATGTGATGATTCGTAACACCGCACTCTTGTTTTAAGTGGTGGTGGAGGTTCTCTAAGGAGGAGTGTCCGCTATGAAAGAAGGTGGTATGCTCTTGTAATAATCTCTCCCCTAATGAGCTGTTGTCCACCCAGGTTTTACCTACTAGGGGGTCCTTGGAAGGACATTTGTTAGCTACAGATTAAGGAGTAACATATAAGAGAAAAGATCACAACTTGTTTGTCCATGGAGGTTGGTGATGGCAGAAGAACTAATTTTTAGAAAGACGTCTGGCTAAGTTGTGGTCCTCTAAAGAATAGGTTTCCAAGGCTTTTCTCGGTTTCAATTCAGAAAGGCTCTGTCATAGGGACTTGTGGGTTTTGGGATGGGTTAAAGTGAATATGGAACTTCCAATGAAAACATGAGCTGTTCCAATGAGAGTTGGAATTTGTGAATCAATTACACAATACTTTCAGACCGGTTAAATTAGCCTCTGATTGAGAGGATAGAGTTGTCTAAAAGTTTGACAGACAAGGTATTTTTTTTACTAATTCTTTTGTGCAAGTGCTACAGGCGAAAACGCTTCCGGATGACGTAACAAGTTATAGCTTTACTAAGACTCTTTAGAAATGATTAGTCCCTCCAAGAGTAGAGCTGTTTGCCTGATTTGTATTGATAGGTATGGTGAATACAAAGGAGAAGTTGTGTCGGTTAGGAATTGTTAATCAAGGAGATAATTTGTGTGTATTATGTAATAAGGATGTTGAATATGTTCACTGAATTTACTTGACATACAGGTGTGGTGTGCTTAGTTAGCTGTTTTTGGCAGACAATGGTCCTGTCTAGGTACTTTAAAGGAACATTTTTAAAGCTGGACATGTGTTACAAGTAGAAAAGAAGAGCATAACAAGTAGTTCATAATTTACTTTGCAGTTGTTTGGAGCGTTTGGTTAAAAAAAAAACAGAAAATTATTTCAGAACATAGAAAAAAGTGCTGAAGAAATCTTCAACATGTTTCTAATTCATTATAAGGAGTGGAGGTGTGCGAAAATCCCTTTTGTTGTTGATGACAATGTCAAAGATGACATCAGAATAGCTATTGATATGAGATCTTACTAAATATTTTTAAGATGTTGTTTTATTTTTTTTTTTAATTTTTTTGCTCTATTTGTGTGTTGAGCTTTCTTTCATTTAAAAAAAAAAAAGTATGTGTCTAATCATCTTGGCTGAGGTTAAGTTTTTTGGATGACATTTGGTATTCTTATGAGTTATGACAACTAATCATATACTTAAACAAAGTCTTATAGGAGGATTGTGCCTACTTGATCTCTATATATATGGCATTTGACATAGGTTAGTGATTTATTTTGCGCCACTTGTTGCAATTTTCCCAAGTTTAGCTTTGATGTAATTGGCTCACACCCCAATTGCCTCGAGTGCTGGCTGCGATTATAATTACATGTTCAAATGGCATATAGAATATGTGCATTCATTATCTAAAAGTAATTTAATCAATATTGAAATAATTTTGTTAGCTTTTATATATGTATGTTAGTAACTCTGCATGTCAGTTCTACTAGCTGGCTAGCAAACTTGTTCTTCATAGCGTGGAGACTAAAGCTTTCATTAGAAAGTGGAAAAGCCGAATAAATTATATATTACTTGCACATTATCGTCACAAAGCCATCTGCTTCCGAAGAGTTTTTACTTTTTAATATTGACGTCATTTTATTCAAGATATAAATATCTAACAGACTTTTTCTTTTAAAGCAACTTCAATGGTATAAAAATGGAGTCTTTTTTCTGGCATGAGACTTTGAAACATTGGAGTGGAAAGGAATTGAGTTCTTTTAAGACCAAAGAGGAGAGTCTTTTTACAGAGGAACTCTTACAATCCAATGGAACTTTGATACATGATAAATTAATCAAAAAAATAAATTAAAATAATAATTAAATTATATTAAATAATTATATCTTTGTTTAATGAAAGATTTATATTAATAAATTAAATATAATTTAATTATTTAATATAATTATTTAATTATTTAATATAATTATTTAATTAATAATTTATATTAATTATTTAAATCATAATTAATATAAATAATTATGCTAAATTAATATTAAATATTATTTATATTATTATATTAAATTATAATTAATTAAATTTGTTTACATAAAAAAAGACTTGATTGAATACATATGTAAATTTTACAATGCTTGTCGTCAACTATAGATCTCCATTATGTTTTTCTTTAGGGTTAAGTATGGTTTTGGTTCCAAAGGTTTTTAATCAGAATCGAAACCGTCCCTCATCTAATTTTCGATTTAGAATCATCCTTAACATTTTTTTTCGAATTAAAATCGTTCTTTTTATTTTTTTGGACAAAAATATCCTCACTACTACCAACACAATTACCTCCTCTACCACCACCACCACCACCAACACTAACACTACCGCCACAACCTCCACCAACAGCACTACCAACACCACCACCAGCACCACAACCACCACCAACACCACCCCCAACGCCACCGCCATCCCCCTCCCCCCTTTTCCCTTCCCCCACCCCGACGTCCCCTCCCCCTCCCGTCTTCCCTTCCCCCCCACCCCCACCCTGCGTCCCCTCCCCCTCCCCGTCTCCCCTTTCCCACTCCAACCTCCACCTCCACCTCTATACAGAGAAGTAGAAACAGAAAATCAACAAATTCAAGCACAAATTTAATACAAGCAGAATCAACAAATCAACACAAAGTCAAACCAACAAATTCAAGCACAAAGCTAAATCAACATAGAAGCACAAAGCCAAATCAGAAATTCAAAGCACAAAGAAGCAGATGCAGAAGGCAGAGACAGCGGCGGACCTCTTCTCCCTTCGCGCTCCCTTCCCCCTTTCCCCGAAGAGCAGAGCGGCGGCGGCAGCAGCGAAGAGCGGTGGCGGTAATGAAGACCGGTGGCGGCGGCGAGGAGAGTAGAAGAAGAAGAAGAAGAAGAAGAAGGTGGTGGTGGTACGGTGATGCGGTGCAGTGTCGTAGGTCGGCAAGGCGGCGGTGCAGTGGTGCGGCGGTCTCCCTTCCCTCCCCCTCCCCCTTTATTCTCGCGCCCCCTGCTTTCTTTCTCTCCTCACCCCCTTCTGGTATCCCTTTCTTTCTTTTTTCTTATTTTATTTTATATTTATTTTATTTTATTTTATTAAAATAGGGGTAGTTTAGGAATTAAATTAAAAATTTTATTAAAAATAACGATTTTAATATGAAAAAAAACGTTAAGGATGATTCTAAATCGAAAATTAGATGAGGGACGGTTTCAATTCTGATTAAAAACCTTTGAGACCAAAACCATACTTAACCATTTTTCTTTATAGTAAGTAATTTTACGAATTAGTTTAATCTCGAATTATATATTGTGTATTATTGTTATATATGAAGTTATTAATTTTTTTAATATTAATATTTTTAATAGTAAATTATTTTTGAATTTTTAAATTTTAATAATATTATTGTAAAAAATAGTAACTATATTAATTTTAATTAATTAATTAAGTGGAGCTATAATAAAGACTAAAGTTAGTTCTTCTTAATAGAAAAAAAAGAGATGCTTTGAGTTCATATTTATTGTTTATGACATGTGAGCCATAAATAAGAATTTGGATGAGTTCCTGTTGAGGATCTCCTTCGCATGATACAATTGCCCGTTGATAAGTTTCAACGTCAATGATATATATATATAAGTTTTGCATAATTTAAAATTCTTTTTCTTCCTCCTTTTTATTTTTTGCTGCTTCTTCTTCTTCTTCTTTTTCATTATAATTAGAATAATTAGAATTTTTTTGTTAGAGTATAATTAGAATTTTTTTATTCATTTTTTCTTCTTATGTACCTTCTCAAATTTCTTCTTATTTTACTCTCTTAACAAAAATAAAAATAAAAAATCAAATAAAGAAGAAGACAAAATACATAATATTGCAAAATTTTAGAAAATGATGAACCTACATTTATTTAACTAAAAGACAGAAAGAAATAAGAAAAAAAAATACAGCATTAAAAAAAATATTTTTGTGCATTTGTAGCAAAATTTCGGTATAAAAACTACGAAATTTATGTGTTATTATTAAAAAATTTCAGTGTATTTTTATTCTAATTTCAGAGTTAATTGAGGTGCATTCTAATATCAACCTCAAACCAAAAGTGCACCTTATTTAAATCTAGAATGCACCGAAATTAAATCTAGAATGCACGAAAATTACTTAATAATAACCCTCAATGCACCGAAATTACTTAATGATAACCCTCTTAAAACCTAGTGTCACAATTAAAAAATTTCGATGTAAAAATTGAGAAGTTTATGTGTATTGATTAAAAAATTTTGATGTTATTTCCTGATAAACTCAAAACTTCTTCTCTTCCTTCTTCATCATTATCATCATTTTCTTTTCTTGTGCATCTTCTTCTTCTTATTTTACTCTCTTAATAGGAAGAAAAATAAGAAGAAAAAATCAAACAAAGAAGAAGAAGAAACACATAATGTTACAAAATTACTAGGAAGAGGATGAACTTACATTCATCCAACTAAAAGAAAAAAAGAAAAAAGATACCGCATTAAAAAACTATTTTTGTGTATTTGTAGCAAAATTAAAATTAAGAAATTTATATATTATTGTTAAGAATTTTCGGTTTATTTTTATTCTGATAAGTTATGCGTAATTCAAAACTCTTTCTCTTTCTCCTTATCTTTTGTTGTTTATTTCAATTTCTCATCATTTTTCTTGGGAGAAAAAATCAAACAAAAAAGAAAAAAATACATAATGTTGCAAAATCAACAGAAAGAGGAAGATAAAAAAATACAGCAACAATAATAGTAATAAAAAAACGACAATGAGATGAAACACGCGAAAAAGAAGAAAGAACGCGAAGAAAAACGAAAAGAAACACAATTAGCAGGAGAAGAAGAAGAAGGAGGAGGAAGAACGCGGGATACAAAATGGTGTGATTTCACGCGCGCGCGTTATGTAAGCAGATTTTGTTAGATAGAATTAACTTGGTTGAACTTGTTTAGCAAAAAGGTTTGTATGTGTAGGAAGACTGCATTTTTTTTATTGATCGAAACAAATATCAGAAGTTGGTATAAGTATTCACCCTGGTTAATTTTTATGCCATGCATGAATCTTTAGCATTCTACATCTTACAATGATTATACTTGTGTCATAGATACCTTGTCATCAGCGTGGAAACTGAAATATCAACCAAATGGGGTTGAAATTTACAAGGCAGGGGCCACAAAAAAGTTGATGACTTGAATTTACAGAATCACATTATCAATTATCTTACCAAGAATTTTATTCAAAACTTGGTATCTAAGCAACGGAGACGGATGCTCATTGCCGGCTATGATCTTGACATGACATATATCCCGGGCAGAATATTGGCAATGTCATTTCCTGCAGAACGAATGCAAGCAGTGTATCAAAATCCTCTACGGCAGGTGAAATCTGGGTTTGACATAACACACCATGAACATTATAAGGTGCAACTTTCAATCCATGGCCATGTATAATGTACAATATCATCTGTCTCTTCTCTCCATAGTCATGCATATGATTATAGCTAAAGCTTATCAATTTTAAATGTTTTCAGATCTATAATCTCTGTATAGAAGAAAGTTATGATCCGGCAAACTTTCATGGACGTGTCGAAGCATACCCTTTCGATGATAATAATGTACCGCCCCTTGAAATGATCAAAGATTTTTGTGAAAGTGTGCATTCATGGCTATCAAGTGATCCAAAAGATATTGCTGTCATTCATTGCCTGGTATGAGATCTCAGAACTTCACTTTGCAATGATGCCTCAACATCAAATAAATGTTGTTTAGCGTTATACTTATCCTATAGCTTCTTACATTTTAAAACTTAATGTAAAGTTCTTCTACTAAAATTTAAGCATGAAGTTGCACTCCTTTTAGTTATGTATGATGCAGTGAAATCAACCAATGAATGCACATGAGATTCTTTAATTTGATACATAGAAAGGAATTATTAAGAAGTTGAGAATACATACAACATAATTTTTTGTTGCAATTGTGTAGGCAGGGAAGGGTAGAACTGGTTTAATGGTGTGTTCATACCTAACTTATTCTGGCATGCCAGCAGATGAGGCTTTTCAATTGAATGCGGAGAGAAGGACAACAAATAATGAAGGATTATGTTATGTTAGGTATAATTTCATCAATTTAAAAATATAAATTTGTCTTCAACAACAGAGAAATTTGGATATTGACTCAAGAAAAAAAAATATTATAAGGAATGGACCGAAAAATCTGGACCTTTATGATTTTGATTTAGTTTTCTAGGAATATACCTTCTTAAGTTATTCTTTTACCCTTAACAAATAGGAATGGTAAAATTCTCTGTGATTTCAGGTATCAATACCAAGCCAACGCCATTATGTAAGGTACTTTAAAAGTGTACTTTCTACCCTAGGGGAAAAGTGGGCTTGCCTCAACGAACCATGTAGCAGAGAATTGAATATTGAAATAGTTTACCAACTCTCATAGCACTATAACCGTAGACAGTAGCGTTTGGAAGAGAGACAGAAATTAAGAGACATAGTTTACCAACTCTTATAGCACTACAACTGTAGACAGTAACATTTGGAAGAGAGACAGAGATTAAGAGACTGAGACTGAGAGATAGAGATTGAAATAAATTTTAATATTATGTTTGGTGTAAAATGGGAGATATAGATTGAAATAAGAATGAAGTTCTAATTTAATTTGCACAAAAGGTAAAATTAGAATTCATTAATTGAAATGGAGTATTTTAGGTATAAAATATTATTAAAATTTCAGTCTCTATCTCCAAAAATTTCAGTCTTATGTGTTCCCATTTTCTAGAGGTACTAATAAAATATTAAAATTTTGGGAACAGAGACTGAAATTTTAGTACCAATATCTGTGCTAACAAATAAGATACTGAATTCCAGTCTTCCAGTCTCCGTCCTAGTATCTCAAAACAAACGCTAATGCTTACATAACCATGTAAATTCATTCAACTAAGTACTTTGTTTCAGATCATTTGTTTTTTAATTAACAATTTTGAAATTTAGACTTGAAAATTACTTATACACTAATGTCATGGAAATAGAAGGAAAAAAGCCAAGAAAGATAAGAAAACAGAAAGTGTGGTAAAAGAATTTTCAATGCAGCAAAAGATTAGGGGTTTTTGACCTAATATCCACTTAATTAAATAAAAATTCTCTACCAATTATTCTTTTTTATAAGGCCAAATCCTCAATCTCCTTAGAATAACACTGGATTTAGGGCCCAAGTATATGATTTTCATTATTTGGTCATATTGCAATCAAACATTAAATTTCAAGGTGTTATTATACTCCTTTTCAACTATTTAAAAAAAATCAACTTTTACCGCTATGAGAAACCACATTAAATCTTTGACGTCCTATAAATACATATACCTAGGAGTGATTTTTTAGAGTTATGCTTCTCAGTTCTCACAACATTTCAAAAGACAGCTTTGACAGAAACAAAAACAAAACATACAAAAGTAAGAATTTTGGGTAATTTTATTTCACTGTATCTCCTAACACTATAAAAAAAATTTGATTACCATTAGATTTAGCGACAAATTTTTCGTCAGAATTAATTCGACGGTATAACCCCGCCGATAATTAATTATTATTGGATTTTGCGACGGATTCTTTATTAAATCCACCGGTAATTACTATTGAAAAAGTCCCGCCGGTAATCTTGGCGCTCTACTATTACCGTCGGATTTCGTCCCCAATAAATTCGACAATAAATCTATTTTTTATTTTTTAACACAATAGCTGGTCAAATTCTTTTTTTTTTATTATTTAAATTTGTTTCTTTGCACAATTAGTTGTCAAAATCTAAATAATAGAATATACAATGAAACCAAATATAGTAAATTAAATATCAAGTGTACAAATAAATTAAAAATAAAAAACAATAGAATATACAATGAAACAATCTACAATAAAACTCTAATAACTAAAGATCTTGATAGTCATCATTGTCGTCATCCCCCAGATCCTACTGAGCCAACGGACTATGCAGTGATGTCGGTGCTCCTGTAGCAGCGCTGCTGCCACTGGCCCGCATTTGATTTTGGCATACCGCCAATTGTTCTTCACTTGCTGAAGCTATTCCAGCTTCTACCTCCACTCCAACCTGAGGGAATCAATAACTAAGGCGCGTGTGAAGATCTTCCGATACTCAGAGTGCTGCAGCTGCGGAGTCTGTTGATGAAGGCTCCGGATGAGCTCTAACACCTGCTCTCTCAAATTGACATCGTCATTAGAATTGACATGCCGGTTGATAAAACAACGCTTTTTGTGAACAATATAAACAATAGGTTAAAAAATGAAAGTTAATTTTAATCTTAAAATTTAAAATTTAAAATTTAAATTAATTAGATTTTAGTAGACTTAAGATATAATTCATTATTCACAATTTTCGTTGTGGCTATCTAAAAGATGTGCTTTCTTGAATTTTCAACTACAAACTTTGATTTTATATATATTATTGTTATCTCTTAAAATACAAATATACTATTGGATTTTGGAAACAAAGATGCATGCAACTGTGTAGTTATTGATCTTTCACTAAGAACTTTAAATCTTTAATCTACATATACAAGAGCTACGCTTTTGTGTAGTTAGCAATTTTATTGGTTGGACAATGCAATTTGAAGCAAATTGTAAACTCTATTTTGTTAGAAATTTAAAAGCATTTTGTTTCTTAGGTATTATAGTTAGAAAGAAGACTTAATACAATGGTTGATGGTGTGAAAGTTTACTATTGTGGTGTTTGGTCTTACAAGCTGAAATCAAAGATGTTATTGATCCTTTGTTAAGATTTAAATATCTCCTGCACATATATTAGATACAAGTGTTCATATGTAAGATTTGATGCACTAATATTATTTTAATTAGTTATTATTAATTTTGGAATTACTATCTCATTATTTCTAAACTGATTTTGATAATATTTTATTATTTTTAATCAAATTTACTTAAATATTTCTTTGACCGTTAAAAATATGATGAATTTAGGTTTATGGGAATTGGTTCACAATGGCTAAAGTTGACAATGATAATAAATATTGGTTCACATTGATTAGATCTCAAATAGTAGTTAACATTGCCTAATAATTAAATACAATTTGTTTGTAAAATAGGCTAACCTAACTAACTTTACTCCAATTTTGGTTTAATTAGGTAGATAGATTTTATAGTTTTATCAAATTTGTAATTAAATTATTATATTTTTAATTAAATTTTTATATTATTTTTAATTTTATTATTAAGTTATTTTTAATATAAAAGATACTAAAGATAATTGAATATTTTTCTGTAAATTAAGGTAAATATTATAGATTTTATAGTTTTATCAAATTTGTAATTAATTATTATTTTTAATTAAATTTTTATATTATTTTTAATTTTATTATTAAGTTATTTTTAATATAAAAGATACTAAAGATAATTGAATATTTTTCTGTAAATTAAGGTAAAATATTAAATTGGTCCCTTACATTTAGGCGTAATCTTATTTTGGTTCTTAAGGTTTAAAGTGTCTTATTTGAATTCAAAAAAAATTATTTAGCTTTAATGTAGTCCCACCGTAAGGTCAAAATTAAATAATTAACAGAATGTCCTACATAACAGTAGTATAAGAATAAGGTCGATAATCTAGAGAACAAATACAAGCTCCAAAGGTACAAAATCAATCGTGGATGCATCAATACATTTATTTATCATTCTCCTTAGTTCTATAGAAAATATTTCATTTAAATTGTAAGAAAAAATGATAAATAAATGTATTGATGCATTCACAGTTGATTTTGTGTCTCTGAAACTTGTACTTTTTCTCCATATTATCGACTTTGTTCTTGTACTACGGTCATATAGGGCATTCTATTAATTATTTAACTTTGACCTCACGATGGGACTACATTGAAACTAAATAAAACTTTTTTAGATTCAAATAGGACACTTTAAATCTTAAAGACCAAAAATAGGATTACGCTCAAACGTAAGGTAGGGTGCACCGTGCACATGGTTCGGCCCGGCTCCGAACATTTTAGGAACTAATTTGGTGTGATTTCACCGGGTCTAAGACCAGATAAGGATCTCAAAAATTGATCTGGTCATTATTTCGGGTCGGGTCGGATCAAGACGAACTCGGTTTCTCCCGACCCATGTGCACCCTAAGGGAACTAAAAAATGTATATATATTTTAAATTAATTTTAATATTATGTTATATTAATTATAAGCTTATTGTTTTATTTTTAATCATATTTTTTGAATTAGAAAATAGATCAAAGAAGCATCGAATTGGAATTTATAGACAAATTCAAATATGGATATCAATTTTTCGGTAATTAACAAGTTTTTTCTTTATAAATAAGTGCATCATAAATAAGTTTCTTTATAAATTATTGTTAAAATTTTAAGAGATGTGTTAGGTAAACAATGACTATCTTGAACAACATGAACAACCACCAATCAAATAAAAACACATTACACTTCCAAATTACCCACCTAAATCTTAATATTAAAATAACCATCCTGATCTTGCCTGGTAAACAGGTCGGCTCTAACTTCTTGAGATTAGCCGAGCTTTGTGCCACCAGGTTGAACGCCTGTCCTTCGAGGTCCGGTTTTCCTGTGCTCGTCGTGTGTATGAGAATGCGAGTGATACCGAGGAGGTGGAGTGTACCTGCAAAAGACACTCCGACGCTCAAGTCAGCAAATGTTTAATAGGTATATAATAATTCTATGAATATAGAATGTAAGACATGAAATGAAAGTTATCATGTGTTATGTTGTGTTTATAATAATTCTATGAATAATTGAATATAGAATGTATTATTTATAATAATTCTATGAATATAGAATGTATTATTGAGATTAGATATAGAAGGTTCTTTTTATAGGCATAAAATTGATGTTATGATCGTTTGGTCATTAAGATAGAAATGATGGTCATTAAGTCGGTAATGAAGGTGTCAGTTACAAACAAAAGAATGAATGAATGATAGTTAACACCGAGTTATAACTCATAATGCATAATAAAGACTGAGTTATAAGGTGACGGATCACATCCATACACCTAGTGAAATGAACATCCGATATATCTATTGTTCACATTGTTTAGTATTTTCATTGTCTACCTATATTTTTTCAAACTTTAAAGACCCGGTTTTCACCCAGTATAATTTTGGCCCGAAAATATTTACGTTTAATCGGGTTTAGAGTCGAGTTAGGGTCTAAAAAATAGACCCGATGTATATTTAGGGTCGAATCTGAATCAGGACGAACCCAATTTCACCCAACTCATAAACATCCCTCACGTAAAAGACTAATTTAATACTTTATTTCTGTAAATTAAAAATATTTATAATTAAATTTTTAAATACATATTTTTTGATATATTTAAAAAAATTTTCTATTAATTTTAATATTTTTATATAAAAATTTTAATTATAAAATTAAAAATAATATAAAAATTCAATTAAAAAAATATATTATGTAAACCTAATTACACAAACACTCTACCAATGAATAGTTGTACCTAATATATTATTTGGATTATATACCGAAAATTAATGCACATCTACGTATAATATCGAATTAGCGCATAGTCGGTGCAATGCGCAAGTCCACTAATTCATTGTTAATGCCATGCTTCCAAACAGAAATGGGTGCACAATCCACTTGTCAAATATATGGTAATTTCGAACTTCAAATTATAGTATTAGTACTTAATTTTTGTCCACTAATAATATAACACGTTTTACACTGTCATCGAATTATTTTCGTGAGTCCTACTAAAGAGCCAATAACTTATTTATACAATGTATACAATGAGTTATATGAATTACAAAATGAATATCATCCATAATATTCAAAATAACCATCTGAATATTAGGGATAATAAACATCTCATGTCATAAAACTGATCGAACTCTTGACTTTTCGGATCTAATTAAAGTTCTAATACTATGTCATGATACCATTCATCCCAGAGACTTATGCTGATGAGAAAAAATAACACTAATGGTTATATCTTTAATATTTCTTAAACCTCCATTGTACACAGTGACAGACTCAGAAAATTTTTATAATGAAGACAAAAATACATTAAAATAAATTTTGTTAAATATTAATATATTTATAATTTGAAACTAAAATTATATATATATATATATATATATATATATTCACATAAAAAAACTAATAATTTTATTTATATTTATAATAATTATGTATAAGAGTTAAAATAAAGAATATGAATTAGAATTCAATTAAAACATTAATTTTTTCAATTAATATCAGTTAATTTTTTTAAAATTATATTATTTATCTTAAGATTTAAACTCTCAAGTTTCTAAAAAGTTGAAATTTTTTATAATTAAAAAAAATTAATGTTAGATTTCTTAAATTTTTTTATTATTTAATATATAAATAATATTTTTTTATCTCAACTAATTTAAAAAAAATAAAAATTTTATTTATATTTCAAAAATTAAGCATCAGTTTAGTAATTAATTAATTGACTATTTTTAAAAAAATATTATCATTATTTATTATTTTTTTATTTTTATACTAAATTAAATTTAATGCGATATATATAATTGCATATTAAATTTAACAAAATATTTTTTTAATATAATTCTAAAAAAAAATTGTAATTTAATATAGAAACAAAAATAATATAATAATAAGATCAAATATATTCATTTATATATAATTATTATAAATTTTTTATCATCTAATGGGGGCAAATGCCCCTTCTCTCTCTAACCTAGGTCCGTCCCTGATTGTACACATTATACAAATATTCCATTGACTCCCCATACTTTCTCTATTTTCGTTCATTAGATTATCACAATATCAATGCAAAATGTAATTAATTATTGTTACATAATTAGATACACAATTAAAATTGATCTAATCTAAGGTGTGTTAAAGCTCATTTTGATTTCTGAGATTGGCGAATTATACTGAGTTGGTCTCTAACATTTTAATTGCTACAATTTGGTCTTCCAGATTAAAAAAAGTGCATCAATGTAGTCCCTCCTCAACGCTGTTAGTGAGATAGCTCAAATCTTGCCATGTTAGACATATTAAAACGATATTGTACACATTTTGACGCTAAAAGAGCACTAAATGATGTCATTTCAGAGTTTGAACAATATTAAAAGAGAGGAATATAACGTTTTAATATTATTCAAACCCTCAAACGATATCATTTAGTGTCTTCTTTAACACCAAAACACATACCACGTCGTTTCAATATGTCTTACATGACAAGGTTTGAGCTACGCCACTAACAATGTTGAGTTTCGGCGACGAAAGATACATGAGAGACTATATTAATGCACTTTTTTAAATTTAGAGGACTAAATTGTAGCAATTAAAAAGTTAAAGACCAAATCAATGCAACTCGCCAATCTCAAGAAATAAAATGGGGTTAACTCAAACTAAGGCCTTTATTAAATAAATATTCTATATTGGATCAAAACAGCACTAACAAATTCTCACAAGAATCTACACCAATAGATTTATTTTATCATTTTTTGAGATGAATGTATCTATCTGAACTCTTATGAAAATTTATTGGTGTTATCTTATCCAATATAGAACATTTGTTTAATAGTAGCAAAAAATTCCAAATTTCAGTTTGAGATTTGCTATCTATACAAGTCTTTTTGGCATAGAAATCAATCCAAGTCCAATAAAAAGCAATTCTTAATTTAAAGAGCATGTAAATACGTGCTTCCTCAACTTTGAATAGCGCAAAATCAGAGACGGTTCTTCTTCAACATTTATATTCCACGTTCTTCCTCCTCTTCCTTCTCCTTTTTCTTCTTCTCCGTCTTCTTTGCATTCATTCTCATTTTTCTTTGCATTCCTTCTTCTTCTTCTTTTTCGCGTTTTCATCCTCATTGTGGTTCTTTTTATTGTTGTTATTGTTGCTGCATTTTTTTCCTCCTCCTCTTTCTATTGATTTTGTAATATTATATATTTTTTTGTTTAATTTTTTCTCCCAAGAAGAATTATAAGAAAACGAAATAAGAAGATGAGGAAGAAGAAGGAGTAAAAGATAAAGAAGAGGAAGAGGAAGAGTTTTGAATTATGCAGAACTTATCAGAATAAAAATACACTCAAATAACTTCTTGTTACATCCAAATATCTTCGTGTTACACCCAAATTTGCTGCAAATACAGAAAAATGTGTCCTCTAATGCTGTATTTTTTTCTTTTTCTTTTTTTTCTTATTTCTTTCTTTCTTTCTTTTAGTTAAATGAATGTAAGTTTATTCTCTTTCAAGTAATTTTGCAGCATTATGTGTTTTTTCTCCTTCTTTGTTTGATTTTTTATTTTTATTATTGTTAAGAAAGTAAAACAAGAAGAAACTTGAGAAGGTAAAACAAAAAAAAAAGATGAATAAAAAAAAAGAAAAAAAAGATAGTGATGATGATGATGATAAAAAAAAAGAAGCAGTAGAAGATCATATGCAGGAAGAAAAAAAGTTTTGAATTATGCAGAACTTATCAAAATAAAAATACACCTAAATTTATTGTAAATACAGAAAAAATGTTTTCTCTAATGCTGCATTTTTTCTTTTTTTTCTTATTTTTTTTTTAGTTAAATGAATGTAAGTTCATCCTCTTCCAAGTAATTTTGCAACATTATGTGTTTCTTCTTCTTTTTTGTTTGATTTTTTTGTTTTTATTCTTGTTAAGAGAGTAAAATAAGAAAAAATTTGAGAAGGTAAAACAAAAACAAAAATATGAATAAAAAAAGAAGAAGAAGAAGAAGATGGTGATGATAATAATAAAAAAAGAAGCAACAGAAGATGAAAAGAAGAAAGAGGAAGAGTTTTGAATTATACAGAACTTGTTCGAATAAAAATACACCCAAATATTAGTGTTGCAAGTGTGGGGAGTGTTGAAGTTAGTCCCACATCAAAGAAAGCAAGGAAGAGTGAGGAGTTTATAAGATGAGAGACCCATTAACTTACTACCTTAAGGTTTTGAGTTGGATGTGTGTCTTCTCATCTTATGTTCTCTCACTTGATTCCTCCCCAAAATTTTCCCGATGGTTGAGAGCTGTGGTATCAGAACCGATGGTTTAATCGGTCTGGTTTAAGGAGTATTCAAGATGAAGCATCGAAAGTCTTCCTGACAAAGGTGGAGGAGTTAGAGGGCTCGGTTTAATCGGTCTGGTTTAAGGAGTATTCAAGATGAAGCATCGAAAGTCTTCCTGACAAAGGTGGAGGAGTTAGAGGGGTTACATCCAAATTTATTACGAATACAAAAAAATGTTTTCTTTAATGCTATATTTTTTTCTGAATTAAACTACACCTCAACCACCTTATTGAATTCAAAACAATAAAATAAAGAGAAGAAATTCTAATGAAAAAAAGGAGGAAGAGGAGGAAGAGGAAAAAGTGGTGTTGACGACGACGATAACAAAAAACAAAAATAATAATGGCACGACTTGTATTAACAAATGCTTGTATGAGAATAATTCTTTCAGTTTTTAGTGCATCATAAATTCCTAAGATACCGTCTTAATTTTCTTGTAAACTTGTTTCTCTTTTTTGTGCATCAATTATTCTGTGTCTTAATCGAAAAAAGTATCATTGTTATTCAACGGGGATAAATGGGCGAATTCATGTAACTCCAATGTTATCTTGATATATTTTCAAAGAGAAAAGAATAATGATTAGAATTACATACGGGTTATCATAATTAGTGCCTTGCTGTGTGACTAGCTGTGGTAATAAGGGAGAATCTTGCACTACCGGAAAATGACCTTTTCATAGCAATTGGGCTCCTGAATACAGAATGCAATACATGTTTTCTCTTATAGCTGCAGGACTTACTGCTTCTTTGATCTCCACCAGATCTGTATCTGCTCTTTGATGACGAAGACGACGACGAGAATGAGTGGGGGTCCATAGAAACTGACTTCTTGATAGTTTTATTAATGGACTGATCATCATCATGACCCCCTACCTGAAGTTGATCATCTCTTATTATATCAATTATTCTGTGCAGACTGTTGTTATCAACATTACCGTTATTATGTATCCTTTCTTCTTCTTCTTCTTCGGTAGTAGTGTCAGTTCCTGCAGGGAGAGGGAGGTCCTCCACCACCGCGTATGGGGGAGCTACGGGGGCAGTGGCACGACGACAAAGAGGGCAGGTGGAGTGAGATTTGAGCCATGTCTGAATGCAAAGAGGATGAAAAGCATGGGTGCAGTTCGGCAAAGCCCTAACACTGTCTCCCTCTTCAAATTCATTCAAACAAACACAACAGCTATCGGCTCTGCTTTTGCCACTCTTGTACTTCCACACTGCCATCCACTTTAACGCATCCTCATCTAAGTCGCCGCCAATTCTGGTTGTGGTGCTTGTTGAGACGTAGTATTGATGCCACCAAGTTTCGCCTTCATCATCGTTGGGGTTCTCTCTGCGGCGGCTATAGTAGTAACTTGCAAGAATAAAAGCGGTGGCCAAGATCCCCGCCATGGCAATTATAAGAGGGGAAAAATTTGGCCTTGAATTAGGTGGTGCTGTTGACGGTGGAGGATACAATTTATGTTTGTGACACCACTCTAATGAACAATCTTTGCTGTTCATATATGAAATCCAACTTCTTGGATCTCCAAGAGAACCCATATCATCATATGGTGAATAATAGCACTTTTCAGGGGGTATATATACACACGGTGGAGTTTATGGTCAATATTATATTATTATGTTTCTACAACGCTTTATTTTTATTTAAACAAATGTTACTTAAATTTTTTTAATTATTATTAAAGTTGTATAGCTATAGTTTCGCTTAACTCGACCCGACGTTGGGAATAAGTTAAACGCTAACTACTTTGGTTTATCTCGACGAGGTGTAGTAAATAACTAAATATCCATTGTTACCACAATGATTTTCTTTATAGATGATCAAGTCTCATTCCATTATATAACTACTTTTAATACTTCAAATATTTTTCATCCAACTTACACATTAAACTCCTACTAATTTAAGCATGGAAATTTTTTGTAAGTAATTCTACCACCATTCAGGCGAAAACAAAAGAACACTCGCAAAGTCGTTTGGATCGCGACATCCAAGTCCATTCTCATTATTTTTTGTTTCAGATAACACCACAGAAAAATATAGGTGTTATTATACTAAATTGAAAGCAGATGATACTTTAAACCTACTTAGTTTGTGTTTTGCTTTTTAATAATTTTTGTTTTTAAATTTTATGAAAAAAAAATTGCAGCAAAATTTTTACATAATTTATACCAATGATAAATTTGCTAAATCAGCAGCTATTTTGATATTTTTAGTAGTGTACTTTTATCATTTTACGATTTTCTTTTTCTTCCATGAATTTTTTTTAACAACTTAGAAATAAATATAAAAAAATAAAAACACAAATCATACAGAACTAAACTTCATAGCTTTTTTATTTCTAATTTTTTTCCTTGGTTAATTTTCGTTGACGGAAGGACCAGTATTGATGTTGTTGGTTGGGGAATTTATTAATATAATTAGTAGACATAAGCCATTCATGAATTATGATGAACAAGTAGCTAAACTAGCTATATGCGCGTGAAAGTGCTCTTTAAATAAGTCACAGAAGAGAATAGTCAAAGGACGACGCTGGACTTTTGCTATATTCAATGAAGTATGGTGCTCCCATCCATTCTTATCTGTGCATCATAAACTTTTAATATTTTACATGCTTGTCTCTTTCTCCTCTCCACAACTTATATATATATTCGAGATAGATGCTATGATGGTTAAAAGGTAGTATCTATCTATTATTAAAAAGAGTTAAAAGTTATTATTTAATTTAAAAGATATAAAAATAAATAATTTTTAAAAAATTAAAATTTACTACAAAAAAATCAGTTAGATAAAATTTAGACAAAAACTTATAAAAACCGTAAAATTGACCATTTCAAATTTACAAGTTTACTCATCTATCATAGATGGTTTATATGTTGACATTATTTCGAGTTAAAATAAAAAATAAGGGAAAATGTTACCTAGAAAGGTCCAGTAAAGTTAGTAGATATTCAATATCAAAAACTAACTACATGAAGGAGCTCCAATCCTAGAGGAAGAGTGCTTAATTTAAAGCTGTGCAACTTGCTGGTCCATGACCTGATCAACAAGGTTAACGTACGATAAAACTACCGGGTAGACTTGGCTATATAAATTAAATAATGTCATTGTTTGTTTATCATATATTATGTTTATAATAAAATCAATATATATATATATATATATATATATATATATATATATATATATATATATATATATATATTAAATTTTCATCACATTATTACTTTTCTATCTTCTATTTATTCTCTTTAATAGTTTAATGTTTTATATTGATCTTCTTTTCATATATTATAGAAAAAACTACCAAAAAGACCTATGAAGTTTACGAACGCTGACAAAAATACCCATAAACTAAAAAAATTAACGTTGTACCCATGAAAGATGAGTTTCGTACGACAAAAGTATCCAAACCCTAATATTTTTGTTAATTTTTTAATAAAATTCCCAAACTATCCCACCCTTATCCCATTCTACCGTCACTCCCTCTCTTCTCACTTCTTCCTCTCTCCTCACTTATCCCTCTCTCAAAAACCCTCACAGAGTCTTCTCCCTCTCACTCTGAAGGTGACTACAATACTTTCATCGCGCACCTGTGACCCAACCTGAGGAGAATATCGTCGTGGCGTACCTGTTGCAGCCGAGGAGAACGTCATCGTGGCGCGCTTGACTCAGCAGAGGAGAATACCATCGTCGCTTGCCTAAGAAGAGAGAGGGATCGTGGTGCTCTTGCATGCAGGAAGAGGGTTCGGTAAAGAGAAATCAAAGAAGAAAATGAGGTGGCATTGTGGATGGAGGTTCTGTCATTGACGATGTTACAGCCTGCAAAGAAAAGGTATTTCTTTTTTTTTTTTTTGCTGAAGGCTGAGATTGATTTACAGAAGATCAAGTTGATGGCTACTTCTACTTCTGATTTTTGCTGAAATAAATTTCAAATTTGATGAATGGATTTGTTGATTTTTTATGGTTGATGGCTGTTTCTACTTCTAGTTTTGCTAAAGTGAATTGAAATTGAATGAATGGATTTGAAAATTTTTATATGTTGAGTATTTTTTGGTGTTTGATTGATTTGGTTTGGATATGGATTGTAAATTTATGAGTGAATCGGTTGAGGTCCGATCTTCCACCACCACCACCACTACCATTGATTTCAGTCTGGTTTGTTGTAGGAGTAGTTTCGGACTCCATGGCAAGGGTTGGTGCAGATTGGGTTATGAAAGGTTGAAAAAATGAGTTGAAGTTAAGTGTAGGGTAGTTTAGGAATTTTATTAAAAAATCAACAAAAAATTAGAATTTGGATACTTTTGTCATACAGAATACATCTTTCATTGGTACAACGTTAATTTTCTTAGTTTATAGGTACTTTTGTCAGCATTCGTAAACTTTATAGGTACTTTTGGTAGTTTTTCTTCTAGACTACATAGAATAAAATTTTTTACCATTTTTTCAACAAGAAGTGATATTTCAACTTTTTCTCTATTTTATTATCATTTTATAGTCTATCCATATATATTTAGCTACTTATCTATCTATCTATCAATAAGGTTATTTTAACAATTTTTTAACTGGCTTCTTACGATAAATATTATAAGGCACATATTAAAGTTTGATGAGTTTAAGAAGATGAAGAAGAGCTTTACAAGAAATAATAATGGAGCTAAAAGTATCCATACGAATAGAATTAAAAATATTCATCCTATACAAAAATAACAAGATTTTATATAAAAAGTTTAAACAATAAGAAAATGACATAGAACTAGAGCATAAAGTAATGGACGAGGTAGAAAACGTGATAGTAGAAATAAGAATGGATACAATGATAGAGTTGTAGAAAGGAACGCCACAAATATAGAAAACAACGTGGTGAGGGTGATGGAGGAGTGACAATGCGGTGAGATTGGAGAGTGATAAGGTGGTGGCTGTAGAGAGATTGGATGAAGTATAGACGATATATATATATATATATATATGGGGCATGTGAAATGACTAAAAATCATATATGAGAAATAAACTATTAAGGACAATTAAATAAATTTATGAATTTCGGGATTAGCAGGATGGGACGGAGATCCCCACTTAGGTCTTTGCGCCTGCCTTGGGAGAATTTTGCCCCTGTTCCCATCCTCACGAAGAAATCCCATAGTCGGATCTCTATTCGGGACAATCCTCATAAGGATCCCTGCGTCTCAGGGAATTCTGTGATCCCTAACTTCAAGCACCTTTACTATCCTCTTTGACCTCTTTCGTCTAGCCCCCTCCCTTTTTTTTGTTTTACCAAAGATAGGGAGACTCGAACACACAACCTTTAAGTAAGTATGGAGAGACTATGTCATTTGAGTTATAGCTTGTTAGCTTCGTCCAGCCCATTTACACACAACCGAAAATGTGTATTTTATAAGAACCGAAAAATAAAAAATGTATATTTTGATTTCTTATTAAAAACACGTGTTTTTAGACGAAAAAAATGTGTCTAATTAATCATATAATTCTTTTTTTTATAATAACATACTTATATATTATGAAATTTATTAAATGTTAAATTATTATTGAAAAAGATATATAATTAAAATTAACATCTTAAAAATATTTTATAAAAACACATGTATTTAAATGATACTGAAAAAATAGAATTAAAATTAGTGTATCTAAAGATATTGAAAATTTTGAATTTTTAACAAAAATGAGAAAAAAACTTGTTAAGGGACTAGTTTGGTATACGATATTTAATTTCAGGGACTAAAATGAGTTATTTAATGCAAAATCAGAGACTAATTTAGTATATATACATTGATGACATAACAGATGACACAAGAGTAAATTCTATTGCGACATGTGGCACAAACTGACGCGTGGTTAAATAGCATTGTGACACGTAATACAACCATTCACGTTAGCATGCCAAGTGTAACTGGTCATCACATCATCATACTATTACATACGGCTAAATAATAAAATGACACGTGTCACTAACAATCTATGTCATCAAGCCATATTATTATGTTGTTAACAGAAAATGAGTCAAAGATTAATATAGTATACTTTTATTAATTTCATGAATATTATTAATGCAATTAAAATTTTAAAAATAATTTTAATGCACAATACCAATCTCAGAAATTATTTTAAAGTTTAACTCAGTATAAAACACATATATTTCATGAATATATATGATACCAGTGAGAGACACATATATTTAATGTTCATAAATAAAATTTAATTATACTGACAAAAAATAATTTGATAAGTCTTTTTAAAAAATTGTAAAAGATTCAATTATTTTAGTAATTAATTATTTTATTAAAAAATATATAAATTATACAAATATATAACAACTAATTTTTGTATTCATATTTTTGGACTTCAAAATAAAGGGGGACGGGGCTTCAACCTATGAGTCTAGTCATCTTGTGGTCTACAAATATGCATAGTTATAAAAACTGAACCGGTAATCAAACCAATCAATTTATTGGTTTATTGGTTTATTGGTTCAATCGATAAATTACTGGTTGAATCGATAAAACCGGTCTCATATAAATAAAAAATATAAAATAATCAAAAACTTAAAATTAAAATTTGAAATACATATCTACATTAACATTTTATGAAAAATCAAGTCTCAAATTCTAAAAATAACTAATAGAAAAATGTAGAATTTATCAGTACTACTACAATAGTATCTTAATTTGACACAATAAGAGTAACAATTCATTCATAAAGCTTGTCATCTAACTATATTATCAGTATATTTTAACACTAGCATCAAAACAAATAATTTTAATCACAATACTAGCATTTAAATAGATCAAGCAAATTAATAAATTTTTAGTAAACTTTATACTTATATTAATAATGACACATAATTAAAATATAATTAATAAAAAAAATTAAAAATTAAAAATTAAAAATTAAATTAAATTAGTTATTTATAATATTATATAATTGAATGTATACTATATAATTATTATTTGACATAAGTAAGAGCAAGGAACATGGTAGTTCAGTGGCTAGGGAAAGAGGTTACATTTCCAAGGTTTTAGGTTCGAACCCTTGCTTTAGCATTTTGGACAATTTTCACAACACACCGGTTCGATTAGACCGGTTTGTACCGGTTCTCACTGGTTTCGATTGGTTTTACACCGATTTTTTTCTTTAAACGGTCTAAAAAATAAACTGAATCGGTTTAAGATTTGATTTACCGGTTTTTCGATCGAACCGGCCAGTCCGGTTCGATTTTTACAACTATGCAAATATGCACTTCATTGTCGATCATTATTTTGTTTATCTTCCCCTCTTTACTGCATGCAACTTCAAGAATAATATCCCAAATCAATTTCTGTGAAATTTATAGTTAGACAATTTAATTTTCAATAAATTTTGATTACCAAACTAGTTTTTAACTTTGATTTTGTTAATGAAACATATCTTTACGATCAATTTTGATAAAAAAAATTAGATAAATTAGTTTCTGTTGTTATTTAATAAAAATATAATAATTTTTAACAATTTTAAAATTGTCAAATCAATTACTCTATATAAATGAACAATTTGATGTAAGGATTAATTTGTCTAACAAAATAAAAAAAATTAAAGACTAATTTAATAATTAAAATTTATTATAAAATAAAGTGTCTCACTAAAAATCTTTTATGGATCGATTTAAAATATTACTCTTTTTAATATATAAATGGCCCACCTGTTTAAGCATCTGCCAAACTAGTCCGTTTGACACCTTCAGTGGAAGAGAGAGAACCTCCAGATTTTAAGTATACTGGATGTATTATACAAGATAAAAAAAATCGAAGAAGAAGTAAAACATAAAATTCAAGGAAATTGGTTAAAGTTGGCAAAGTACGCTAAGTTTATATGGGACAAACAAATACTTTTAAAACTTAAGAATAAAATTTTATTACACTGTCATTAAACCAATTATATTATGTGGAGTGAAATGTTGGAGGGCAAAAAATAGACATAAAGAAAAGCTTAGTATGATAGAGATGATGATGCTTAGGCGAACAAAAAGTCAAATACGTATGGACAAAGTAAAAGACGAGAATATAAGAAAAAGTTAGAATAGCGTCTACGTAAAAATGATAGAATTTCGTCTTAAGTAGTTTGGATATGTAGGGAGAAAATTAGTAGAGTATCCAATTTGAAGGATAGATCAAATGAAAGAAAAATAAGTGACCAAAAATAGAGAAAAACCTAGAAAGTCTAAACAGAAAGTAGTCAAAGGAAATGTATGTGTAAATAGTTTTACTAAAGACGTATATGTAGTCAATCTCGTCTAGAGAACAAGACTTTGTTATTGTTATTATAGATGTGAATCAAATTTAATTATGTTGTTTATAATATTTCATTGTATATATGAATTACATTTGGTTATAAAGGTAAACAAGCGATTAATACCTAAAAGAATAATGTCACTCTTCTATAATATGTTATTCCTAAACAATAATGTCACTTTGTGAAAAATTTCTATAACGATGCAAGATAATTTGTAAAAATCATATAGCGATATCAAATTTGAAGACTAGAAAATGCAATATTTCAAACAGACATAGTAGTTTGCACTAGTGGAGAGTGCAGTGCTATTTGTTCTGCGCTTACGATTTTGTAAAGCCACTTATCAGAATATTATCATTAAAGCTCTATTTGGACTCCTTTGGTTGTAGAAACATAGATGAAGAAAAAAAATTGCATGTTATGTACTTAAAATTGGAGACAATATTTATCGTGTCATCTTTCCATGTCTGTATTTCTATCTAAAGAAGTAGAATTAAATGCAACTGACCAAGGTAACAATATTACTTGCTTTACAGTTCGTGGCTTGAAGAATTATGAAACTTTACAACTAACCATATCTTATTGATATCGTAAATGGTTTGGATGCAGCATAATTAAGCGTCCATGGAATACTTTGTTTCTAATTCACCAAGAATAGAAATTGTATTCCATTGCAAAAGATCACTAAGTGAATAATGATTGCACTTATGGTGCTTCTAATTGATCATGATAACCCTGCTCTTCTTTGCCACTATCAGTATCAGCTTCTTCAATGGTCTTTCGGCTAAATTTTAGGCGAACCGCTCGCCCCATTAATTCCTGCATCAAACACCGAAGCATGAACTAATTTTCCTTCAACAGAAATTTTATACAATTGTAATGATGAAGTTAGCAACATAAGCCAAACAAAAAGCTTAAAAGATAAAGGAACAAGGAGCACAGAAACTCTTAAGTTCCATGGACCAAAATATTAAAAGCTTAATTGAGAAGAAAGAACTCAAACAAGCAAGAGACATTAGTTAGGTAGTATTCAATTATAACAGTTTAGTATTTATTAGCCAATACATCATACATATCCTGTTTAATTCAATCTCCAACAGCGAGAGAGATATTACAATCTCATTCACTTTGTTCGGTTTCATCATTCTTCTTCCAGTTAGTAGTTCTACGTACATAACCAAAGACACCATAGGACTCCAACATGTCCCTCTGTGACTGTTATCTAAAATCGAATCCAATAATCATTGTATTCTAGCTTTTTTCAAAGCAGTAGATCCCTTGATGGCACAATGTGACAATGTACACATTCCAAATTCTACTTGATGCTCAGACTTAGGTGTTTCACTACAAAGCCCTTTAAGAGGTGTATTGACAGAAAGTTGGCAACAGGAAAAATACATCGGTAAAGATAAATTCATGGAAATTGTTGGACGTTGCACACACCCCATCCCATGTGTCCCATGTAGAGGGGTGTGTGTCAAACAATTTCAGATTTAAGATATTTTCTACAGTTTTTTTTCCCAGATAAATCGATATAATGCATATCAAAGATTAATATATTAAACACAACTATAGGTCTATAATCACCTTCCCATCCAAAGAAGAAATGGCATCCTCTGCTTCCTCCTTTGTAACAAAAGAAACAAATCCATACCCAGCACATCTTCCAGAAGAACTATCGAACACAACTCTGGCTGAAACTGGTTCTCTAAAATTCTCAGTGACGAATTCTCTGAGATGGCCAGATCTTACTTTCCAAGCAAGATTGGATGCATAAATTTTATGACGCGTCTCTCCGGCAGGAGGACCTGGAGGACGGGGTTTCTTAAATCTCTTTGCAAGCTCTACTTTAATTGTCCGGCCTGATATTTGCTGCATAGAATAATTTGAGTCAACAACATTGTTTGCAAAACTTTTAGATTTACTTATCATTCACCTTTGATGTGAGAAGAGAGCTAGAAGAGTCATCGGCCATGTGAAAAGAAGACCAATAGATGCTCTAGTTATTTGATTGGATCGAACTGAAGCATATACAATCAAAACAAGAGGAAACTGAAGAAAAACTCTTAGGAGAAACCACCAACAAATACCTGAATTAAAAAAGTTTTCCTATTATTATTGGAAATCTGGATTTTGTAAAATCACTAACAAATAACTTAACCTAAATGGATATTTGTAATATGGCTTTTGATAGAGTTCAAATAGATCATATGATACATGTAACCAAATTCCGCTAGATGAATAAGACTGGTTTTCACTATGTTGTATTTATCTATCATTAACCTCAGACATGTATATGCAAAAGCATTACCCAATAACATTTTAGAATTTATTTGGATTGCCTTTCAATTTTCTGTTTTCAATTTTACATAACACACTTCTTTTTTATTCATAAAAATCCTGAAAATACAAAACTATGAAAATGAAAATAGAAAATAAAGCAACAAACTATGATAAGTTTGGTTCATGTTTTCATTTTCTGTTTCCATTTTCAATATTTTATGTTTTCAGGTTTTTCTTTTCTTCCAAAAATTCTGAATACAGAAAAGCAAACCAAACCTACCCTAAACATACCTGTAGCATGTTCAAAGGACTTTGCCAAAGCAAGGATATGTGAGTCCAAGGCTTTTCAAATTTGATATGGTTATAGGAACCATGGGTGAAATCTAAAACCCTAATTGGGAACTTCGCATAACACTACGACACTGATAATACAGATACAAAATTTCGGAGGCAGCATTTACAGAAGATAATCTCTACAATCAAAGCAACTTACAAGAGAGTGGAATTTATGAATAGCAGCCTGAGCCTCTTGGGCAGAAGACATGGTAATGAAGGCGAAGCCAGTCAATCCACCATCCTTGTTCTTTATCATCTACATAACAAAAGCAATTAAAATAAAGAGAGAATGAGAAATTGAAAGCATATGAAGTTAAAAGAAGAGAACCTCAACATCGGTAACCGTTCCGCATTGAGAAAAGAGAGCCTTGACGTCGGCGGGGGAGAGTGACCAGGGCAAGTTAGAGGCGTAAAGCTTCTTGAGGTTTGTGGTGTGCTGGAGAAGTTCATGTTGGAAATGCAAAGGGGTAGGGGTAGTGGCAGTGGAAGTGGAGGTGGAAGAAGCAACAGAGGTGCAGACACGTGTGCGGAGGAGCCTTATGGATATGGTTTGGGGTGCTTTTCTGTTGTTGGTGCACCAAGAAGGATGAACTCCTCCTGCTAACACTCTCAGACTTGATTCTAAAGCCGCCATTTTCGTTCCTTTCTCGCGGCAGGGTTGAATTCCTTTGGATAACAGAACAGGGCAGGGCAGCGTGGATTTTATTTTATCTTATTTTATTTGTTTGTTTGTTTTTTTTTGTGACTATTTTATTTGTTTGTTTAAAATTACCATTACTGTAGAGGTTTTTATAATTTAATTTGATATCATTATTAATTACTAAGGATTGGTTTCGATAAATAGCTTAGTTAAATTTAAAATAGTTAATAAATAAATTATTTTATATTTAATTTTTAATTATAAAAATATTTATTTTAACAAGAGAGTGATAGAAAATTTTCATTATAAAAAATTACTTTTATTTATTTTATAAACAATTTAAATAATTTTTCAAAAAGTTACACTGTAATTTTAAAGATGATATCAAATATTAATGTTATAATTTTTGTAAGTTAAAATTTAAAAATAAAAAATTACTTTTGTACTTTTCTAAATGAAGTCTAATTTTTTTTGACACTTAGGTCCAGTTTGGATAACCAACTTAATTAAGTTCCTTTTGATAAAATAATTTACACAATAAATGACTCTATTAAAAATAACTTATAAATAAGTTATTTTGTGTTTGGATTTTTATCTCTAAAGTGCTTATTTTATAGAAATGTGATGAAAAGTATAAGTATTATGAGAGAAGTCATTTTTTTTTAACTTCTCTATAAGCTCCTAAATAGCTTCTTAGAAAGTTGCAATTTGGTTTTGAAAATTACACCAGACATTAATACTACTACTTTTCATAAGTCAAAAGTTAAAAAAAGTTACTTCTGAAATTTCCAAACGGGCCCTTAAAATAGTAGTTTTAATCAATTTGAATTTATCTAATAGTTAATATCATAGTTATCAGAACCGAACCGGTGATCGAACCGGTGAAGTTATTGGGTCACTGGATTACTGGTTCAACCGGTGGATCACTGATCGAACCGATTAATCCGGTATAATTAAATAATTATATAAAATTTAATTATTTTTTATTTATTATAAGTACTTTTATTTGTTTTTATAAAAATAATTATCATTTTCAAATTTTAATATTTTATTAATTAAATTTATATTTATTGTATTATTATATTATTGTAAATAAAAATTTACATACAGTTAATTTTTATGTGAAGTTGATATTTAAAAATAATTAGATGATTTGATAAATTTAACTAAATATCATCTAATAATTTTCAACTATCAACTTCATATGAAGACAACTGCATATGAGTATTTACCTATTATTATATACTACAAGTATTTATTGAAAAAATAATATTAATAAATATCATATAATCATAAAAAGAAAAAATAATTTGTAATTAATAAATTTTTTTGTTTATCTTTTTAATATATATATATATATTAATAAAATTTATAATTAAATAAAATATAATTAATTTAAAAATGAGTGACTTTAAAATTAAAATTAATTAAATATAAGTATAATAAAAAGTTACTATATGTATTATAATTAGGATATATATTAGTAAGAATGAGTTCACTTTGGTGGCATAAGTATCCTTCTTGCATCCTTGGTGTAACAAGTTTGAACCCCATTTGTAGTCATTTAAATGAAGTTTAGATATATAATAAATTAATTTTTAATTTATTAAATTAGAGATATTATGAAAAAAAATTGTAATTTTAATATAGATGATATATTTTATACTGAGAATCAGAGATAGCGATAATATATTTTTTTTCTAAATCATATTTTTAATATTATAGGTGTTACGATCTAATTTTTAAGTTGGGTCTAAGAATATTTATCCAATTGTTATGGATATTTTTGTTGAGTTGTCACGTCTGCGTGTCGAACATATTTTGAACACGACACTTATTCGTTTGACACGCGTATCTGCTTTATCCAATCGTGTCTTAATAAAAAATATAATAAAAAATTCTTCTGCGGACATACTTGAATACACCTAAATATTATCACGTTTCGGTATGTTCAATCTTATTCTTAATATATAATTTTGAAATAAATTTAGATATAGTATATATTATTATTTATTATTTATTAAAATAAAAAAGTATTTTTAATAATTGATATAATTAAAATAAGATATTAAAAATAATAAAAATTAATTTATATTTTAATATCAATAAAATATCAAAATATCATTACGATTTATCTAAAAAGTACTTTATATTTCCGTGTCTTATAACATTTTAAAATATTTCGTGTCGTGTCGTGTCCGTGTATGTGTATCAGTGTCGGTGCATCATAGATATAAAATATAATATTAATATCTAACTTTTCATTGCTCTCTCATATTTATTTTTAATTCCACTTACAAAATTAATAATAAAAAAATCACATTTTACTCTCTCAATTATTAAAAAAAATTGAAAAAATCCATTCCCTATAAATACTTGTTCTTAGAGGTTTTTTCTTTAATCCTAATATTTGTATTGTATTTTTTGGATCTCAAATTTTCTTGGTCGTCAGAGTCAATATACCACTCTCATCTGATTCCGAAGTGACACCTATTGGTGGCTCATCATTCAATTTATCATCCACTGCTGTGAGTAATTCTTGATCAATTTTTTTTTTACTGTAATTTTGAATTCAGTGTGTCAAGAACTAATTTACTACAAATTAAAATTTGGCAGACCAAATTGGCATAAAGGAATGAACTAGCCTCTTGGCAGACCAAATTGGTCAGCAGGATCTGTAATATTATCCCTTGCATTTTTTCTTTTTTAATTTTGTTCTCTGCCTCAAACCTTTGACACAAAAATAAGTAAATAACGTAAAAAGGAAAAATCCTTAGCCCCCACCAATATACTGTCTAGTGTCTACACCTCATCCTCTCATTCTCTCTCCCTTGTTGCGGCCGTCCACCTCTCTTTCTGCCCGCGGGCTCCATTTGCCCAGTCTCCGAGCTGTGAATGCACAGCGGTCACTCACAGGTCACAGCCCTGCGGCACCGGCCTTCTCCATGACGAAGGGCGTCCTTCTGCCGCGAGCCACGTCACCATTTTCACCTTCCACCATTACCCACTGGCGAACCACCAAGCCTTCAGTACCCTTCATGCATAACCGCTGTATCATAGCAACACAACCGCCACTACCGTGCTTCCTTCATGACTTCTCTAAGGTTTCGTTTTTTCTTGCAGTTCCTTTTCATTCACTTTTTCACTCATTCTCGTGCCTTCGCACTTCAGCGTTTCCTCAAACATTAAGGCTCTTGCGATGCTTAATTTCATGTTTCAATTTGGCAAACCTGTGTTCTATTGACTCTGCTGTTTGATCATGAATTGTGAGCGGTTATTGATATGCTTTAAAATGTATCCAGGTGCTTTCACGAACTACTTGTTCATCCTCCAGGAGAACTAATTCTAATAGCTTGTCTCATTCCTCACGAGTCTCATCAGCTAAAGCAGTATCGATCAACACAAACATTTCAAATTACTGTACTCATTCAGGGGAGGAATTCTGTTCCTCAAAGCGAAGATCAAGAGGCCCAGTTATGGCAGCTAAAAAGGCTGCCGAAGGTACTGAGTTTGTTATATCACAACATGATTTTTTAAATTATTGTTGCTTGTCATGTTAATTAAAGAGAATAAGCATATATATCCAAGGTTAATTACAATACTTGTCATATAATTAGGAGTCACACAAGAAGATGGTAAATACAAGCACACAGTTGATCTTCCCAAGACAACATTTGGCATGAGAGCAAATTCATCACAAAGGGAGCCTGAACTTCAGAAAATATGGGACGAAAATCAAGTATTAAAGAACATTGCTGATAAAAACACTGGCGTAAGTTATCGACACTCGGTTAGCTTTCACCGAGCAATTTTATGAACTTATTGACATACTTTGAATAAAACAATGATCAGGGAAATTTCATTCTCCATGATGGTCCGCCATATGCAAATGGTGATCTGCACATTGGCCATGCCTTAAATAAAATTTTGAAGGATATTATAAATCGTTATAAGGTATCTTTCCTCTTTCTTGCAATTTTTTTTGTCACATTGTATATAAAGTGTATTTTAAATCCACCTGATACTTGTTTATGATGTGTATTCTATCCTAAATTGCTGTGCACTTGCCACTATAAAATATTTTGCTAAGATTTTTTTGTACTTTTATTTCTGGTCAGCTCCTTCAAAACTATAAAGTTCATTTCGTTCCTGGTTGGGATTGTCATGGCCTACCAATTGAATTAAAAGGCAAGTGTTATTTCTCTCAGTATTGTCCCCATGATAGCTGGTCCTAATTCTTGGTTGTGTTCAAGAAAAGTAATACACTAGTACTTTCTTAACTTATTTACCACTTGTCAACGTATAGAGAGAGTTCTTATTGTAATATGGTATGGACAACAAAATGGCTATGGTTTCTTCCCTTAGAATCTCAATCTCTATGGCATCAAGTTATCAGAAGACCATTTGTATGGACAGGAATTGGTGGGATCTAACTCTGTTTCCGATGCTACTCATTCTAGCCCTTGTTCTCCTTTACAGTAGGTGATGGGTCTAATTTAACTTTTGGGACAACCATTGGAGGTCTTTTAACCTAGCCTTTCCTCTGACAAGCATGTTTTATGAGATAGGATTAGATGCCTAGCATCTATTTGGTGTAAAGCTCATGATCTTTATAGGGTACTTTCCCTCGCAAACATGTTGAAAAATTAGAAAGCTGTGCATTTTAGATAAATTTTTTGTTTGCTTTGCTTTTGTATTGGGGAACCCTTATCTATGATTATTGATATGACCAGAGCTTGTGAGCTAGTCAGGGTTATAGAAAAATAGCCATAAAAGAATAAATGATTGGATTACATTGACAACTTGGAGTGAGATGATATGACACACCTCTTTTCATGTATCATAGACCTCCCTTATTTTATATCAACATAATCCCACTATTAAGTAGTTGTCTGTTGAGAACTGACTAGATTTTTAGGGGTGGAAAAATGATTTGATGCCTGATGTTATTCTTTTGGATTCTAACACAGCCTTAACATTTGCTAAGCTGTATAATAAATCCATTAATAAACTTGACAAACTAGGTGAAATAGAAAAGGACTGAGAAGTAAACTGCATTTGAACTTTTGCTTATTTCATTGAGTGGTGGTAAATAATAATTTATATCTAAAAGGTAAAATTAAGTGTACTGCTCTGCTTACTATTTTCACCGTCTTCAATATAGTAAAAATTGATGATTTCTTTATTGGCTTTTTATATAGACTGATATATTTATATTACCAAAACAAATATAGATTGATTTATTCCAAAATAAATAGGTAGGGTTGAAATGATATTGGATAAATAATGAATTTTGAATGTACCTAAATTTTCTTCTTGTTTGCTCCTTTTTATTTCATCTGCCTATGTATATTATAAGTTGACATTGGTATACATTTTGACCCATATATTCAATTACATATTTTGGCAGAATGATCGTTTTGAATTATTTCAGTTTTGCAGTCACTGGATCAGGAGGCAAGAAATAATCTTACACCATTGAAATTGAGAGCAAAGGCAACCAAATTTGCCAAAGAAACTGTTAAAAATCAGATGTCATCTTTTAAGGTACCTTTTGTGTTGGCACCTTGCTTTGTCTTTTCCATGGCATTATTTTGCTGTAACTTGCTGCATCATAGACATGTTGCAAAATTTTCAATTTATGTTAAATTGTAATTGTTAAGAAAATGTTTATTCCTTTAACATGGTACTAAATGTTTCCAGCGCTATGGAGTATGGGCAGACTGGAGCAATCATTATCTTACTCTAGATCCAGAATATGAAGCTGCCCAGGTAGCTGGTACAGCCTTTCTCTTTTACCATTTTAGATGGCTTAAAAGAAATCCTAGAATTCAACACTTTCGAATTTGGATGCTATTATGGTGTATTATTGACCTGAGAATTTAGAGCTTGGATATCAAAACATTCTAACAAGACCATACTAGACTGCTAAGATTGCTTTGATATTTCTGTACACCCAACTTCATGTGATATTGTTTGAATGTTTCTTCTCCTAGATTGAAGTATTTGGTGAGATGGTATTGAAAGGTTATATCTATAGAGGCAGAAAACCTGTTCACTGGAGTCCCTCTTCGCAGACAGCACTTGCTGAGGCCGAGTTGGAGGTAATTTTAATGTTAATCTGTTGTCAAAAGATATGTTGAACATTAAAGTACACCTTGAAATATTTTTACATTGATTTGGTCCTTCATATATAAAGTAACCATCAGAGTATCATATTGATTTAAATATATATTAAAGGACTCGATTGATTTACTTAAATATCGAGGAAGCAAGTTGATGTCTAAAATCTTTGAAGGATTTTTTATTTTTGGTGATGAAAGAAGAAATTTTATAACAAGAAGAGAAGAAATCTAGCTTTAAGGACTAACTTGATATCACATATTTCATGGGAGAACTATTTTTGAGTACTTTTACCGTTTGAATGATTATTATGTTGAAAACCTCTGGTCTAATGTCTATCACTAGTGTTCTGTAGAATCCAAAGGCAAGTAAAAATAAAATGATGTTGTATAGTGTGCGTGGAAGTTGCATAATCCATAGTCAATTAAACATGTTTCCACACAAATTCTGTCTTTCTGTTTACATGGGTTTGATTGTTTGTAGTTTTCTTTAGAACCTGATTTGGTGAGGCTAGTGTATTCTTGTTACCACCTCTTTTGGTTCTTTTTAGTATCCCGAAGGGCATGTTTCAAGAAGTATATACGCCGTTTTCAGAGTTGTCAGTGCTCCTCTTGTGTCAAATGACCTGCTACATGAATTTCCAAATTTATGCATTGCTGTATGGACAACAACTCCTTGGACTATTCCTGCCAATGCAGGTAGATTTTCCATTTCTCATCGCTCATAACTTGTGGATGTATTTATTATTGCTTTCGCTAGTCATAAATATGAAGCATGGATAGTGATTACGTACACTGGACAGGACACAACATGGGACACTTGGGTACACTAAATTCAAATTTTTGTTAGATACAGGGACATAGCATACGTATAGCATAATTTTTTTTTTCAGATAAATTATAGTGATATCTTGATATTTTATTGACTTTAAAATACAAACAAACCACTTTCGATACTTTTTTTTGTCTCTTTTAATTATATAAAACATTTTAGATAATTTTTTATATTAATAATCAATAATACATATTATTTCTTAACTCATTTCCTGAATATAATTAAAGAATAAGGTTGGATACGCCTGCATGTGGTTGTAGTTGGGTGAATTGAGGCATGTCCAAAGAAGTTTTCTTTTATTTTTTATTAAGACAGCTGGACGTGGAAGATATGCCCTGTCGGACGAGATGGGTATCATTGATTGTTGTGTATGTAAATGTGTCCGACATATGGACACAACAACTCAACCAAGTGTCCCTGCTCTATACTCATAATGGCCCCACCCTCAGTACTATTTGTATTTATGCTAATTTCTCAGTTCTAAGCTGCAATGTCTTGAATTTGAAAAAGGAGCATAAATATAGTCCAGCTTAGTCAACAACAAAAACGACAACGGTGGCAGCCTAGCTTTTTCTCATTGGAGATGGCATCATGGATTAAATATAACCCCATAATGTCCTACAACAGATTGTGCAGTGCTGCTATATTTGTTTGTATCCGTTTTTAGTTTCATCAAGCCAAGATATGAAAGTAATTCTTTATCTTTTCACTTGGGATTTCACTAAAATTAGACTTAAGGGAAAACGGTTGCGCTGTTTCTGCTGGAATTATTGTTACTTCTTCCGATCTAGATTACCTATGGGAAAAAAGGTGCAAGAAGAAATTAATAGAATTGTTTGGGTGCACCTTCTCTTTAGAAATATCATCTGAATTTGTTGGTGATACTGTTATTATTGGGTCTTTTCTAGTAATTTTTTGTAGGAACCTTTCAATTGACAGTTACTGGTCAAGTACTCATAATTTTGATTGTCATGTTCATTTAAGTTTAATCTATATACCACTCTGTCTCATCTTGATGTCTACTTATTTTTTCATGCTCAGCTGTGGCAATAAATCCCAAGCTTGAATATGCTGTTGTTGAAATAGAGTTGTTAGATGAATGTGCCTCATCTTCTGGTGAAAATAAAAAGAAAAAGTTTGGAAATATTTTAAAGGATGAGAAGATACCATGTCTCATCGTAGCTTCAGAGCTTGTGTCAAGGTTAGAGGCAAAATGGGGTGTGAAGCTTGTTATCAAGAGAAGGGTTTTGGGTTCTGACTTGGAAAACTACAGGTTGTTAGCATATGAAAATGAACAGTTGATTTCTTTGATTTTATTTTGCACCTGCTACTTGTTTTTCTAATGTATTCTCTTTATTGTTAATGGGGAAAAAATTGCACTAAGGCATGATTTGCCATTGATTTCAGATACATCCATCCGGTAGATAACAGGGAATGTCCAGTTGTAGTTGGGGGAGATTATATTACAACAGAAACAGGAACAGGATTAGTCCATACTGCTCCAGGACATGGTCAAGAGGATTATGTAACTGGTCAGAAGTATGGGCTACCCATTGTTTCACCAGTAGATGAGCATGGGATATTCACTGAAGAAGCTGGACAGTTTAGTGGGCTTGATGTTCTTGGTGAGGGTAACACTGCTGTTGTGAAATATTTGGACGAAAATCTGTCACTTATCCTAGAAGAATCATATGGTAAGTTCTTCCTGTCACTCTTTGCAAACTCTTAATGTGCTGAGAATAGTTATTATAGACCTTATCATTTATCATCATCATCTGGTCTCTTCTATGTTTTCTGATTTAGAACACAAGTATCCATATGATTGGCGAACCAAAAAACCGACAATATTTAGAGCAACGGAGCAATGGTTTGCATCAGTAGAGGGATTTCGTGATGCTGCTATGGGTGCTATTGGCCATGTAAAATGGGTTCCAGCTCAGGTACTCTTTTTTAAAGTTTATATTCCTATATAACTCTGCTCCTTTGATATTTGTAAATTTGTTCAGCTGGAAATGTGCTGCTTATCATATTTGTTGCTGTCTTTCTCAGGGGGAAAACAGAATCTCAGCAATGACCTCCAATCGCTCTGATTGGTGTATATCACGACAAAGGACGTGGGGTGTCCCGATTCCTGTTTTTTATCATCTGCAATCTAGAGAACCTCTCATGAATAAAGAAACAATCAATCATGTAAAATGTGCGTTCAAGAGAATGATAAATTCATGTTTTCTTTTTTGTCAACTCTCTAGTTGATGTTTGCACTATTCTTTCTTTATACCTCCCCCCCCCCCCCCCCCCCCCCCCCCCCCCAAAAAATTTTTTTTGGGTGTAAGTACTATTTCAATAATTAGAAGATATATATAGATGTTATTTTCTTAATGTTTTACATGCAGTAATAAATATTCCGAAGTTGCTTAATTGATATACTCTTATAATGCATGCTGGCCCTATGAAACTAATGCATCCTAAAATTCATTTTCAGCCATTATTGCCCAAAAGGGTAGTGATGCATGGTGGTACATGACAATTGAGGACCTTCTCCCAACTAAATACCGAGACAGAGCAGCAGAATATGAGAAGGGAACTGACACAATGGATGTATGGTTTGATTCAGGTACAATTTTGGTGTAAAACAATTTTTAACCATGACTGGTGCATTGTTTTATAAGTTCCTCCACATTCCTAATACTTTCCTGTAGGCAAAGTACTGTAACTATAGTAAGTTAGTAATGGCTTGCTAATGTTTGTCAGTGGTGATGTATAACTACTAAACATATTTTTTAAAACTTAGATATTAATCAGATTCATGGCCTTAATGGTATGTTTATTGGGTAATACACCTTTGTTTCTAATAGAGTCTTTGCCCATGATGGCTATCCAAGTTAATTATGCTGGCATTTAGTTGTCCATATTTATGTCAGTATCTACTTTCCTTTGAATTTGGCTCTTGTTTTTTTTTTTAATTATTATTTAACTATAATCTTAAATTTACTTCAGGTTCATCCTGGGCTTCAGTCTTGAGAAAACGAGACTGCCTTAGTTTTCCTGCAGATTTGTATCTTGAAGGAACAGACCAGCATCGAGGGTGGTTTCAGAGTTCGTTGTTAACAAGTGTAGCGACAACAGGTAATATATTGCTTTTTCTTTTATGATATGACAATCTACTTCTCTGTTTGATACAACCGGAAGAAACATTATTTCGCTTATTGACATTGGTCAAACCCTTGTGACTGCTTATACTTGAATCTAGTTTTTTATAGAGGGTCCTTATAAAGGTGATAAAGCTTTGATAAAGCCTACAAATCAACTAGGAGCTCAAATAATAAGACAATGTGCAATAAATCTAGCATAGTTGTTGGTTTGCAAGAATGCATATTCCTTCTTATTATAAAATATGCATGTGGATGTACAAACATTGTTGCATGCTTGTGTAACAAAGGCATGTATAAATCATAATATCTGGTATGTTTGTACCATTTAGGCACTGATTCTGTCATTTCTTTTCTGATACAGGGAAGGCTCCATATTCTTCTGTTATAACACATGGATTTGTATTAGATGAGAAAGGCTTAAAGATGAGCAAGTCTTTAGGTAATGTTGTGGATCCACGTAGTGTGATTGAAGGAGGTAAAAATCAAAAGGTTAGTTATGTGGATTAGTTCTGTGGAATCTTAGTTCTGTAACTGTATTAAACTCTATCATTACCCTTGATCAAAATTGTGGTTCAATTGTTTTTTTATATTACCTTTTTATCAGGAATCACCTGCATATGGTGCTGATGTTCTCCGACTCTGGGTTTCTAGTGTAGATTACACCGGTGATGTGATGATTGGCTCTCAGATTCTTCGTCAAATGTCGGAGATTTACAGGAAGCTGAGGGGTTCCTTAAGATACCTCCTGGCAAATCTTCATGACTGGAAAGTAAGTTCAAATTCTGTGGCTGAAGTGAAATTGTTTCTCACTTGCCTGGAATTACTGCCCACAATAAAATATTATGATGGATGAATCAAAGAATAACAAGAAACATAAGAGAAGTGTGTATTATCATCTGATGGATGTATAATGGGGTATAAGAATGACATCTTAATTCTTGAATGGCTAACTTGTCAACTGGTTCCTTTCGGTCTTATTCATAACCAACTATTCCCTAGTCGATGCCAGTAAAATTGATAATATTTGGTAGGATTGGATTAAAGAATAGCAAGAAAACTAAGAAAAGTAATTGTAATCTAAATAGATGTAGTTTAGGGATATTCTGAGAGAGCCCCTGCTCTCCTAATTCATGAATTTTGTAATTTCTGAATTGATACCTCTTGCCTCTCCTTATACACATTTATAAAACCTATGTAAAGGATGAACCCTGAAATTAAAGGGATTATATATACAATGAAAATTTTATGTACAGACTACGAGGTTAATATCAGTGAGGTAGTGACCTCTCTGAAATGTGTGTATATTATGATCAAAATGAAAGAAATAGCTCAGGGTGTTTGAGCGACCCTGGTCTCTCCCAAAACCCTGCCCTTCCCCACTGCAACAGAATCATTCTTCATTCTCTCTCCTACCATGATTTTCCACATCAGCTAGTTCAGCTTGGATATTTTTCCTAGTGCCACTCATCCCTAGCCCACTCTCATCTACCCTTCTATAAACTTTAACCAAAAAGTAGAATACTAGAGTTGAGAGTATATAAAGCAATAAGAATGCTACAATTACCTCGCTGGTTCCTAATGCAGTGCAAGTAACTAAATGTGTTTTATTATATTAAATTGGAAGACTTATGTATGCCGATAGCTGTATACATCTTTCGCTTCTTCATACTTCTGACATTAATTGTTTTGTTGACAGGCAGATTATACTGTTTCATACCATGAGCTTCCCAGGATAGATAAGCATGCACTCTATCAGCTTGAAAATGTTGTGAAAACCATTCAAGGGAATTATGAAAATTACCAGTTTTTCAAAATATTTCAGGTGATTTATTTTAGATCCTGGTGATACCATTATGCATGCGTGCCTGTGTGAAATATGTTTATGCTAATGCTAAAGCATATATTGGTGTGGGAGAGCATGACAGATTCAGGTCCATCATGTACTCTAATAACTTTAAGTATCAAATGTGCTGATTGTACATGAAAATGATTGTTGGGTTGATAAGGGCTAATCCAATTAACCAAGAGGTTGGGAGTTTGATCCCACCTTGGGCAAAGAAAGCATTTTATGGCCAGCTGTTTTCCCTTAAGTGGATGATCCGCAAGAAAGGGATTAGTCACTGTGTCTGGAGGTGGATACCCTGGGAAAAAAAAATAGTTTTTTGTAATGTAACCATTCATGTAATTTATCTGTATTTTTCTCATTTCTTTGTTTGATTTGCTAAAAGTTACATATCTTCCTCCCATTACAGATTTTGCAGAGGTTTGTCATTGTTGACCTGTCAAATTTTTACTTTGATGTTGCCAAAGATCGACTTTACGTTGGGTAAATTTTTACTTCTCCCATTGTGCAAATATGCAAGTATCGCAAATTTACAATACAAGATAATAACATAAAGATGTTGCCTGTTTTGCATTTTATTGTGTTTCCATTTTGTCCTATAAAACAATTTGTTTCGTGATGATCTGCAGTGGTTCAACAAGTTATACAAGAAGAAGTTGCCAAACAGTTCTTGCAGCTCATCTCCTGTCAATTGTACGACTAATAGCACCAATATTGCCCCATTTATCTGAGGATGTGTGGCAGAATCTTCCGTTTCAGTACACAACTGAGTATGGTTCTGTTGCCAAATATGTATTTGAAGCAAAATGGCCTGCCTTGAATGAAAAATGGCTTGACATCCCCGTTGAAGAAATTGAATTTTGGGGAAAGATTCTTGAGGTCCTCTCTCTCTCTCTCTCTCTCTCTCTCTCTCTATATATATATATATATATGATGAGAATATACTAAAATGAGAATTCAACTTAGTTAAGATTCATTCCAAACTAAAGAACTGAATTCAATTCCACTAATATACTTAAATCATTCCAAACCATAGTATTGAGTTTTAAAAAACAATGAATTTTTTTTCAATAGGATAAAATTCTTTCTCACATTAAAAAAGTGTCCAAACACACAAATATCTCTTCTCATATTTCAACAATACGTATTTACAGTGTGAGTGCATCAAATTCTATTTGCTTTTCAATTTTTTTCTTGCTGATATGATTCTTCTGTTCACTTTGTCCATATACTGAAGTACATAAACTATGAACTAGCACAATTTAGCAAGAAGGAAATAATACATAACCATCGGGTGTATTTAGGACTCTCATATGTCCTGTTTTGATGTTTAAAAAAAAATTATTACTGATTTTGCCTGCAGTTTTGCAAAATAAATGGAAAAGAAATTGAAGAGAGTAGCTCAAAAATTTTTTTTTTCTTCAATCTTTATAGAATGTTTGAGTTAGTTAATTTGTTTATTAGATATATCTTTATGTTGGTGAATCTATTGGTAAATGGAGTCTTGTTTTACCAGCTAAGAACGGAGGTGAATAGAGTATTGGAGGTTGCTCGAACCGGAAAACTAATTGGTGCTAGTTTAGATGCGAAGGTTTACATTTATTCATCTGATGCCAGCCTGGCATCCCAACTATCTGAACTTTGTGAAGCCACAACTGATGCTGATACATTGCATCGCCTATTCATAACATCTCAGGTATGTCTACAGGCTACAGCTACAAGGCATGTAACTTTAAGTGACTAATTGACTAAGGACCAATGAAAATGCAATTTTTATAGGATGCTGCAGACAACCAACGATATTTTGATGCTTTTCTTAAGATTTTGGTAGTATTAGAAAGCTAGTCCATGCTACATGAGATTAGGGCACTTTTTAATCAAATCCCTTAGGGCAGCCCGGTGCACACCACACAAGCATCTTGCTGTTATGTAGGGTTTGGAGAAAGGTTGCATCCAAAGGGTGTAATGCAGGCAGCCTAATCTTGGAACGAAAATTTTTGGAATTGAATTGAATTGGAAATCAAATATTGTGTTTGGAATAAATGACAAATCAATTTTTATATTTTAATTATAGGATTAATGAGAATTGATTTGAGGGTATATTTTTACATTTTTATCCTTTACTCTCCAATTATATTACACAAATCTCCACTACTATTGAAGTGCCACCACTATTTCGCCGGGGAGTTGGCCAGTGGTCGGCCAGGGACGGCTGTGGATCGGCCGGGCTGTCGGTTTGCTGCGTGCGATCTGCCAGCAGTCAGCCTGAGTTGGGTACAGGCTAGGGGTTTGCTAGCCAGGCTCGACGGGCTACCTCTCAAAGCCCTTCTTTTTAAATAATATTTGAGGGTAAAATTGACTTTTACACTTTCAAAATACTGAATCATTTCAATTCCATTAAAATCATTTAAAAATTGAGGGGATTTTAGTTTTAGTTATAAAGTAAATTCATGATATACAAATCAAATCAAAATCTTTTTTTTTTTTTTTTATCTATTCCAAACAAAGAAATTGATTTACAAATCAAATCAAATCCAATTCCATAAGGTTTCAAAACCAACCTTGATGGTTTCGCCTATAATTTTGCTTTGCTACCTTTATTGACTATCTTTATGGTGTTTGGAGAGAGAAAGGTGGAAAATTACAGTTACTTATAACTTAATCTCCCATGATCTGAGTGATATATTAAAACTCTGCAAGTCTAAACTTGCACATGCCTTACTTACTATTTAGTTTAAAATGGTCATTGATTTATTTTGTATCCGTTAATTTTTACTTGTCCATCAACATGACTAGTTTAAACCTGAAATTGCTCAAGTTTGGCTTCCATGTTCCAAAGGAGATCTGGAATCTCTGGTTATGCAAGATACACCTATTTCTTATCCATATGTTATTCTAGCATTTGCATTAGCATTGTATAGAATCAATGTTTCTCCATTTACATTTCCAAATTCACCCGGTGATTTTTTACCGTTCTTAAATGTTTGATTGTCAATATACAGGCTGAGATTATTCCTTCATTGGATGATGAAAATGTAAAAAATATACCGTATAGTGGTGAATGCCTAATTCAGGGAACTAAAGTATGGATTGGTGTGTCGCGTGCTACCGGTTCAAAGTGTGAAAGATGCTGGAATTATTCAGAGCAGGTTGGTTCAATCTCAGACCACCCTACACTTTGCGGCCGCTGCTATTCTGTTATTGCCGTTCCGATGCCTCCTGAAGTTGCTGCAGTGAGTTAAGATTTCATGGAAGTCGACCTTTTTTTTATTAACAACTTCAATTTTGTTTACTAATTGAAATATTGAATTGAGTATCCTTGAGGATTTAATTTTTAATAGAATGTAATTGCATGATTTGTTTCTACTATTATTATCATTTGTCATATCATTTAGTTCGAATCCATTATTAAGTTCTTTCAATGATGTGTTAATATTTGTGTTGGTCTAGTGGTCAGCTTAGTAACTTACTCAAACAAGTGTTAGAAGTTCAAATTCCACTTTGTGCATGCAATAATTTATTGAGTAGTGACAAACAATTAAATGAAGCTTTAATTTGCATTGAATTAGTCCTTGACCAGACTAAAAGATATTGTGAAAAACCAAAAAATGAAAGTTAAACTCTTTATAATGAATTTGTAGATTTGCATGCTGCCATGGTTCTTCTTAACCTTGAGATCAAAGTGTGAATTAACAATTGAGTTATTGACCAACTTTGTCACTAAAAATGTCCTAAAAAAATGTGACGAAAGGACATATATGTTTTATTTTGAGTAAATAGCCAAATTGGTCCCCGAAAGATAGCCCGATCTCCAAGTCAGTTTCCGTAAGAAAAAGATAATAAAAATTGTCCCCGAAAAATTTAAAATTGGTAACGTTAGTCCTTCCGTCAAATGTTTGAGTAACGGCGTGAACATTTGCTGACCTGGCCGTTAGTGTGACACCTCAGCAAGAACTTAAACGACGTCGTTTTAGCAGCTCCCCATTACAACGCTTTCAGCAACACCTTAAACGGCGTTGTTTTCTTTGCTTCCTATTACAACGTTTGGGTTTTCATCCCTGTTTCCTTACACACGTTTCGAGTTACATCTTTCTTCTGAGAAGAAAAAATCTCTGTAATCCCTTCCTCCTACTTGTTTTGTCCAGGTAGATGAAGCTTTGAACGGTGACTACCAAGCTTGACCGAGGACGACATTGTGCTGGAGTTGCAGGTGACCGGTTTGCGACGACGTTGGTCAACAGAAAAGGGCACTCCCTCGCCTTGCGTGAGAGGTATGTTAGCTTTCTTTTGTTATTTTGTGAGAGTGATTGTGGTTTTATCTCCTGATTAATGTGTTTGTATTGTCGTTGGAAATCCATTGTAACTGTTTGCAATGTTAGGGTTTAGGAGAATGTGTTCAGGCATAGGGCTTTGGTGATGATCCATGAATGAATGACCCTGTTTTTGGATTGATGAAAACGATGTTTGTGCTCTGTGTAACTGCATGTGTGTGTGTTAGATTCATTTTTGTTGTTGATGTTGAATATGCTTTGCCTGTTGATAAAAAAAATTTCCATCAGTTGTGTGTGTTGCTGCTTTGGTTTCAGATGGATGGTCCCCCTATGACTTTTGTATTTCACCATGGTGGGAAGTTCCAAACAGATGAATCAGGCTATCTGTGTTATGAACGAGATAATACTGAAGTATTAATGGGTGTAGATTCAGACACTTTAGACGTTTTCTTTGTGAAGGGATACTATAAGGAGTTGGGGTATGCTGAGATGAACAATTGCTTGTGGAAAGTGCCTGGAACGCTGCTGGATAATGGCTTGAGGAGGCTAGAAACTGACGCTGATCTGTTGGCAATGGTTAAGGATTGCAGGAGAAATCATCACCTCATAAACATCTATTTTGAGCATGTAGTGTCTAAGCCACACGTGGTTGACTGCATGAGCGAGAATGATGATGATGTACTATGTTTGCCAACCATCCCTGAAGAAGCAGAGAAGCTGAACAAGGAGCAGAATGATGCAATGTCCCAAGATTATTGTAAGACAACAAAGAAATCACCTCAGCCAAAAAGAGCTAAAACTCAGCCCACACCTAAAGCCACTCCTCAGTCCACTCATAAGCCCACTCCTCAGCCCACTCCTAAGCCCACTCCTCAGCCCACTCATAAGGCCACTCCTCAGCCCACATAAGAATCTCTTATTAAGTTATCCAGAAACTGGGCTCCCTACTGGTCGGGTGATGCGAAAGAGGAAGTCTACGAAGTTCAAGGATGGCCTACTAATATGGTGGTAGATTTGGGGAACCATACTTGCTCCTGCAGGTTTTGGCAGTTGACAGGTTGAATGCATAACTGATTTTTTCTTTCATATGCATACCATGATACATACTTAATTGAATGAAATTTTTCTGTGTGTAAAAAATTAGGAATGCCTTGTATGCACGCAATATCAGCCATTCAAGAAAAAAAATGATAAGAGGCCTGAGGAGTATTGCCACGAATGGTTGACCATGGAGGCGTACAGAAGTACATACCAATTCAATGTTAACCCTGTCAAGGGACAAGATCTATGGGAGAAAACTGGTTCTCCTGCACCTGTTCCACCTCCTATCAAACCTAAACCAGGCATACCAACAACAAATAAAAAGAAGGACAAGGATGAAGGACCCAGTGGCATGAAGACAAAAATGAAAAGGAAGTATGCTCCAATTCGGTGCATGTACTGTGGAGAGGTGGGCCACAACAAGAGAACTTGCAGCAAGAAAAAGCAAGACGATACTCAAGAGAAAGTAAGGCTAATGCAGTTGCAGCTTGCAGCTGTTCAACCACCACAATCTGTACCTGGTCCAGAAGCAGAAAAGAAAGATCACACTCAGCCCATACAGACACTACCTGCAGTAGCAGCAGCTGCTCCAGATGAACAGACTGAAATTCCTGTTACTCAGCATGCTCAGCTTCCACTGACACAATAATCCCAGACCTCAACCAATGTCACTCAGGTTATCTTCAAAAGAGTTTTAAATTAAGCATTAGTTACTTGTAGCTGTTTTTTATTTCAGACAATAATGATAACTGTTTGATGCAGACTAGAGGTAGAGGAAGGCCTCCAAAACTCCATATCACCAAGGCTAGGGCAAAAGGAAATGCCTCTCTAGGAGCAGTTGCTGTGTCTGCTGAAACCATCAAGGATAGCAGCTCCGCAACAGCCAAGAAACTTGCCAGCTTCATGACATTTGTTCCAACTCCGGGTTTCAAACCTCCCAGAAAAAAAGACATGGAATGACTTCAAGACTTGAAGACATAAATTATAGGGCAATTAGTATATGTTGTTTTGTCAGGGCCAAATTTTACCATTTATAAATAATGTGGTAGTTATGGTATCTTCAATAGCCCTGTTTTTTGTATAGCTCTTTATGGTATACTGCTATTCGACTGTCAACTACTACCTTTTGTGTTATTATCATGTTAAAACAATGTTGTTATTTGAATCTGAGACAATGGAAACTAGTACACCATTGGTGATGTTATGCTATTCCTACTTCACTTAATTTTAATTCTACTTATTCTGATTTGCTTACATTATATTATGATCAACAACAATGTTGCATGTAAATATTTTACTAGTAAAGAAATATGAACATACAAGGTTTTCACAACAACAGAAAACTATCAAGGTTCACAATATCATCCTTTTCACAGTAACTTCTTCACTTCCCACTAAAGAACATACACATAATCATAAAAACCACAATCACAACTATTAATCCAAAATACAGTTGCATCCTAAGTGCTTTTACTTTAGCTTCTAAGATCATCATTCTCCATGATATGTTATGGTTCAAGAAAGCATCATTACTCTCCATTTCTGCATAAGCTTTAACTTTTCCTAAGTGCTCTAATCCTTCATACTCGTCGTCCTCAGCCCACCTAAAGTAATTGCAGTGGCTGCCATTCTGCACAATATCAGGGTACCAAAATGTCAAGATCCAACTCAAATAATTTGAACTTTCAAGAAGACTACATTCATAACTCACCCGATATCTTGGACAAGCATGGAACAATCTATCAGGATGTTCTCTTATCCTAGACTTCTTGATCACTGTCTTCAGCCCACAAAAGCAAACATGATCGGAGTTCTTCCTCCGCCACCGCAGCGAAGAGCTCGAAACATGGCTTCCGTGTGATTGCGACACTTGTCGACTGCGACCCCCACCTATGCTACCCATCGTGCAATTGGTTAAGAATTTTTGGCCTCTGCAGAATCAATCTCAAGCCGTAGCAACAATGGCATTTAACACGAAGAAGGGATTAGGGTTTACAGACCTAGGACTAATTTAACATACATATGAAAACATATCTTGTCACCAGCCACCCTGCGCCAAGCTGGCATGCTGATATGCCACACTGACAGCCACATAAGCAACAGTTAACGGCGTCAATGACGGAATTCATGGAACGTTTATGGAAGGAAAAACGTTACCAATTTTAAATTTTTTTGGGACAATTTTTATTATCATTTTTTTACGGGGACTGGTTTGGAGATCGGGCTATCTTTCGGGGACCAATTTGGCTATTTACTCGTTTTATTTTTGTAAAGTTTAGGGACTTCAACAGTTCAACGTATTAAATTTTTTTGGGGGACAAAAACGTCTGATGCAAAATTTTTTAGGAACTTATTTAGGTATATACTTTTTTATTTTAACAGTAAATATTATTTTTAGGATTATGTGTTTTTTTCTAATTAATTGTAATTAGAATTAATATATATATATATATATATATATATATATATATATATATATATATATATATATATTTTCACAGCCTTGAGGATAAAGTTGTCGTTAAGTTAAGTGGAATGTAATGTAAGGTGTAAACTTGGCCCCATAGTCCAATTAAAAAATTCTCATTAGGAGTAGAATTTATTATAATAGAATTGCTGCACATCAAAGTATTTTTTCATCCAGGTTTATTCAAATAGATCCAACACCAACAAAAATTACTCTTATTAAAAGAGCGTCATTACACAGGCTTTTTCTTCTTATCTTCCCCGTGCTTCTTCTTTTAAATATACTCATACGTCCTTTTCTTCTTTTTTCAAATTTCACGCATCCTCCTCATCCTCCTCCTTCTTTGTGCACGCAGATTCTTCTTCTGCTTCTCCTCTTCCTCCTCCTCTTCTTCTTCTCTTCTTTCGTTATCATCATCACCAACAACGGCAACATTTTGCTAATGGATTATTTTTTTAATTGAATTGAATGGAATGCAATTGTTAAATTGAATTGAATTAAATAGACGCATGTGTTTTGAATTGAATTGAATTGATAATCTCTAAATTGTAGACACGTGTTTTAAATTTGATTTTATATAATAGATAATGTTCCATTCATTTAGTAATATACAATTGTTTTACTTTAATAATGTGTTCAGTTTATTATGCAGAAAGCTGTTTTTCATATAATGTTCCGTTCATTTAGTACTATACAATTATTTCACCTTACTAACATATTCGGTTCATTATGATTTGAATTGAATTGAATGGACGCAGGTGTTCTGAATTGAATTGAACTGAATTGATAATCTCTAAATTGTAGATACAGGTATTTTGAATTTGATTTTATATAATGGATAATGTTCCATTCATTTAGTACTATACAATTGTTTTACCTTAATAATGTGTTCAGTTCATTATGCAGAAAGTTGTTTTGAATTGGATTTTATATAATGGATAATGTTCCATTCATTTAGTACTATACAATTGTTTCACCTTAATAACGTGTTCGGTTCATTATGAAGAAAGTTGTTTTGAATTGAATAGATGCAGGTGTTCTGAATTGAATTGAATTGAATTGATAATCTTTAAGAAGAGGAGAAGAAAGAGGAGGAGAAGAAGAAGGAAAAAAGAAAACCTGCGTGTGCAAACTTGGAAGAAGAAGAAGAAGAAGAAGAAGAAAGAGGAGGAGAAGAAGAAGAAGGAGAAGAAGAAGGGAAGAAGAAGAACCTGCACGAATTTGGAAGAAGAAATACGAGGAGGAGGAGAAGGAGAAGGAGGAGCACCTGATTTAAAAAGTCGTTACAACAACTTGGATAGACTTGGATAAGGATTTTACTTGGATGTAGAATTTTATTCTTATTATAAATAGAGTAATAGTAATAGAAACCAACTTGGGTTAGTCGAGTGGTCAGTTCAATATTAATTAAATTCATTTTTTATTTAAATTCTTCGTCCTTACAATATTGATAGAATTCCAAAGAAGAAAGGATATAAATTACTCAATTCATAGTTACTTGATTCTATCACAATTACTATATTTATAGTAAACTCTACTCTTAATGAAAATTTTTTAATTAGGCTATATAGCTCAACTTTACACCTTACATATACCACCATTCTTCCAATTTCAAACTTTACCACCACTCTCATTCCCCAATTACCATAATCCCTTACTCAAGGTGTAGCAAAGAGCTTGAAATAAGTGTTACTTGGGTCATGGGCCATATTAGCTTAAGTTAAAACCCTAATCCATATTAAAAGGATCGCCACTCTTTTTGAGAATTTGAAATGGCAGTAGCAAAAAATTACCTTTTTAGTTCAAGGGTTATTCTCTCTTTTTTCAAATAGAAACAAAACATTCTATATTTCTATTATCATTACAAGATAGCAAGTAGTCTTTGGTCCTCCATTATCATCTCTTATTCTTCTTTCTTCTATAAGTTATTTCTTTTTTTATTTTTTTGAATAATTTATATATTTATTTATTTATCTAGTTTATAACCTTATAATAATTTAAGTTTTTGAAAGAAATTGAAGATAATAATTATGTAATTATAATGTTAACCTAGCATATATTGTTTTTAATTTGTTTTTCTCTCATTATTAATTATTTGTGACATTGATATTATTGATTTACAAAGAATAAAATTAATTGAGTTTAATTAAGTTGTATAATATTTATCTATGTAAATTCTCAATTGTAGGAATTTAGTTGAATCATGGGCAAGATAAAAATAATAGATCTTTTTTAAAAAAAACTAGCCAGAAGAGTGAAGATGTTTCTAATATTGTTACATCAATATCAATCTCTTCAACACTTGAGTCAACAAACATGAATACTTTAACTCTTCAATAAGATAGTTCAAAGTCAAAGTACTGATGAGTCCATATTTTCTGATATATTTTAGCTTGATTTGGATGGATTTCATCACATAAACTCACAACTTAAGTACCAAAATAGCATATTTTTGTGTTTTGTCCCTAATTTGATCCTAAATGTGAAAACATACAATTTTGTGCTTAAAATGAGAAATTTAATTCCACTTTTATTCCATTTGATGCCATGACTTATTTGTTGAGTGATTTCATGTTATTTAGGCAAGAATGGATGGCAAAAAGTAGAAGAAAGCATGTACAAAGAAGAAAACATGAAGAAAACATGGAAAAGCACACAGCGAAGTGTGCGTACGCACAGCCCTACGTGCGTACGCACAAGCGAATATTTCTATGTGTGCGTACACACAAGCACCTGTGCGTACGCACAAGTTAATTTCCAACCAAGTGTGCGGACGCACAGGTCCTGTACGTGATTCCATTAATAAAGCACGTGTCTCTTGAATTCTAAGGCCTTTTGGGCCATTTTGGAAGACTTGGATGCTGATTTTGAAGTGCTATATAAGGGAGAATCAACACATTAGCACACATGAAGTTGTAGTTTAGTTTTTTTTTTTTACAAGTTTCTTATAGTAATAGGAGTAGGAGTAGGAGTAGAGTAGAAAATGCTCTCCTACGGTTTCATTTCCATCTTCATGTAGCATTTTATAGCAAGTTTTTCTTTTGGATTTTTCTTCTTTAATTGTAAGTACTCTCACTTTTCTCTTTAATTATAGTACTTTTACTTTCATTTCCTCTTGGTTCAAGTTACTTTATTTATAATTACAATTTTGAGTTTCTTGAAGTTTTGATTGATGAATTTAATGTTTCATGCTCTCTTTATGTTTGATTGCTTGTTTATGTTTGGTTTTGTTGATTGTTGGTTATAGTTTTTCATTTTACTTTGTAAATTCCCATGTTTTACTTTTATGCACACAAGGTGTTTGTGAAAATGCCAACTTTAGATTTTGAGTAGATTTTTACACCTTGGCTTGTGGTTTTAGATCATAGGATACTAGAGTCATAATGTCCGACATTTAGTGTTAATTCTTGGGTAGTTAGTTGATTCTTGTTTCCATTAACGCTAGCCTTTTATCAACTAGTTTGGTAAGTTGGTTAGGACTTATGGATTAAGGTCAATTATGCTTGCTTGACTTACTCCTCAATAGTTGGGGTTAACTAGGCGAGATCGACTCATGATAATTACCATAGTTGTGGTTATGGCAATGATAGGATGCCTTGGATCCCCATTCCCAAGTCAAGGCTCTTTTTATGCATTTTCACTAGTTTTGATCTTGTTTTCTTTACTTGCATCAACTCACAATTTTGATCATTGCTTAGTTCTTTTATTTCTTAAGTTCTTTCAATCTTTAGTTCTTTAATTGCAAAACCCCCTTTTCCTCACAACCGAAAGCGTATAACATTTCAATTGCATCCTAGGGAAGAACGACCCGAGGTTTAACTACTCTTGGTTTTAATTAGAAATTTTAAACTTTGATCGAGCATCACTTGTTGGTTGAGAGCTACACTTGCAACGAGGTTATATATCTCCTTTACTGAGAAGAAATTCTTAACCGACGGTTTTGCTCGCGTCAAGCACCCACGACTTAATCCTAAACAATGGAAGTATATCATTTAGTAAGAGATCTAGGAATTCGACCAATGATTTGGAAGTTTCATCCAAGTAAAAGAGATGAAATTCGTCGAGCTTATCTCAAAGTTGGACCAAATCAACTAATACTTGATAATTATCTATTCTTGAGCGATAAAAGTCATGTCGTTTTCAAGCTTCTTGGTTTGAATTATACCCTTCATGGTTAGAGTATTCTATTGAAGGTGATGTTTATATTGTTTACCATGTTACCTATTTGCTAAGGAATCTTCAATCAACATAAGTTCAAATTCCTTCATTGAAAACGACTTTAGGAATCAGAAGAAGGTAAATAGTAAAAAAAATGTCCTCTTTTGAATCACATTAGCAAAGGACTTAATTCGTTCCATCACAAGGCAATGAAATCATGTGATGATTTGATGAAGCGATCACAACATGTTAATATATTTATGAAGTGACAAACATCAGAGAAAATTGAGAATAATCAACGTAGACTTGGAGCATCTATTGATTGTATTAGATGGTTGACTTTTTAAGGTTGCGCTGATGAAAGCTCGAGATCAGATAATCGAGGTAACTTTATTATATTGTTAAAGTTTTTGGGGTCTTAGAATAGTAGTGTTCAAAAGCTTATTTTGAAAAATGCCCTTATATTTGTTAAATATACTTCAAGCGATGTTCAGAAGAAAATTCTACATGTCTTGCTACAATGATGAGAAACTCAAATAGAAAAGATATTGGAGATGCCAAATTTTGTATCATCATTGATGAAGCTTGTGATGAATCTAAAAAGGAACAAATGGCTATTGTTTTGAGATTTGTTGATATGGATGGTTTTGTTCGTGAACGCTTCTTCGATCTTGTACATATTAGTGACATTAGTGCATTGACTTTGAAAAAAGAGTTGGTGTCTGTGCATTTTATTTATAATTTCTAAATTGAAAACATTCAAGGTCAAGTGTATGATGGTGCTAGTAATATGAGAAGAGAATGGAATGGTTTATAAGCTTTATTTTTTAATGATTGCCAACAAGCATATTTTATCCATTGTTTTGCTCATAAATTGCAGTTAGTGTCGGTGGTTGCTTTAAGGGAAGTACTTTAAATTTATGAGTTTTTCATATAATTAACTGCTATTGTTAATATTTTTAGTGCATCTTGCTAACGACATGATCAACTACAAGAAGCTCAAGAAATTGAAAATGCAAAATTGATTGCCAATGATGAGCTAGAAACAGGTCAAGGTGAAAATCAAGTGGTAACTTTACAAAGAGTTGGAGATACAAGATGGAATTTTCACTTTCATTCTATTTATAGCTTGATAAGAATGTTTGTAGCTACTCAAACCGTTCTTAATAACATTATTGATGATGGTACAACTTCTGCTCAAAGAGGTGAGGCTTATGGTGTCAACAAAGTGCTATCCTTGTTTGATTTTTTTTTACATTTGATGAAAGAAATTATGAGAATTACTGACATTTTCACTACAAAAAATAAGGGGTTTAGCCACGAATTTTTCGTGGCTAAAGTCCAAAAAACTGTGGCAATTACGCTTTTGCAACAAATGAACGTCCGTGGCTAAAGAGGGTGACGCGTTTTTAATTATCCACGTTTTTTACTCCAATAGCCACAGTTTTAACACCTGTGAAGACATTTTGTTAGTGACAATTTTGGCACGTTTAGACACGCTCTTTTCTGTGGCAAAATAAAAGGATGCACAACGAAATAATTGTTTCTACCACACTCTATCCGTGACAAAATCGGCCAGGTCGGGATTTTTTGCCACACTTTTTTTTTCCATGGCTAACGATAAAAGATAAATTAAAAAATATCATAATAAAAATGCTCCTTAATATAAAATTACATCATATAATATTTAAAAAAATAATTACATTTTTATATATATTATCCATAGTATAAACAAATGAAATTAATTAATACTTAGTATTGAAAAACAAATATCCTAGATTAAATGGATTTAATGTTAAAAGATATCCAAATGAAACTATTACAAAATAAATATCAGACTTTGCTAAAATGATACAGAAAACTGAAAGCCTGAAAATACCAAGACAAATCAAATTTATCAAGCTCTGCATTTCTTGTTACACAGACAACCCACATGCAAAAATATTTTCAAGTAAATAACAAAAAGGACATATAACTTCAGCCACGGAATTATACACCCCTTCAATATTTTAGTTGCTTTTGTGTGCTCCAATAAAATCTATTAAGCAAGACAGAGATAAGGAATTAAGGTAAGAAATTAATAGGCCATGATTTGACTCCTTCTCAGATGTAATTTGTAACTGTTTTGCAGCCTTCGGTTGCCAGTTGCATAACAGTTTTTAAAATGTTAATGGGTAGTTTAGAATTTATGTACAACCAGCAACAAAAGAAAAAATGTATATTGGGATAACAAAAAAGAAAGGTCTAAAATTAACTTACATGGTTGACTAAAAGAAATATAAAAAATAAAATGATGCCATGAAAATTAACTTGAAAAAGTGTCACTTTATTCAACTTTAATAAAATTCTAACAGTAACATTACGATCTCCAGCACAGTCTTCTACATAGTACATAATTTACTATCAATAAAAAACATAATCAGTCAATTTTTTTATGATTAAGGCAATTAATCATATTCATATAAATTAATAAAAGATTAAAAAATTAATAGACATAACTTTTCAGGAAGATGTTATTTTACTTTTGAAGTTTTTTGTTAAATAACATAGTATTTACCATAGCATTTAACAATTTAAAACAGATGTAAATTTAAACAAAACATAAAAAATAGAGAAATTCTCCACATACAAGCGTTTTTTATACAAGTTTTTACAAGTGCACATTCTTTTTCTTCTTACGCACGTTCTTCTTCCTCTTCCTCTTCTTCTTCTTTTCTTTCGTTTCTTGCCTTCTTCTCCTTCTTACTGCACGTTCTTCTTCCTCTTCTTCTTCTTCTTTTCTTTCGTTTATGCCCTTCTCTTTCTCCTTCTTCAACCGTTACTACACGTTTTCACTGCACCTTCTTCTTCTTCTTGCTGCACGTTCTTCTTCCTCTTCCTCTTCTTCTTCTTCTTTTCTTTCGTTTCTTGCCTTCTCTTTCTCCTTCTTCAACCGTTACTGCACGTCTTCTTCTTCTTCTTCTTCTACGTGCTTTTCTCTCTGTTTTCTTTCTTTGTTATTCTCGATTTTCATTATTTTTATATCAAGCTCTGAAATCGTTTTTGAAGAAGAAGAAGCTGTAGAAGATGAGGAGGAGAAAGAGAAAGAGTTCTGAATTATGCATAAGGTGTATTTCAACGAATTTTGGGTGTATTTCTTAAATTCTTTGGGTGTATTTTTTGTAATTCTTTGGGTGTATTTCTGTAATCCTTTGGGTGTATTTCTATAATCGTTTGGGTGTTCCTGTAACCGTTTGGGTGTATTTTTGTAATCTTTTGGGTGTATTTTTGTAATCGTTTGAGTGTATTTCTGTAATCGTTTGAATGTATTTCTGAAGTTACATTATCTTCAAATTTGGCAAGAAACTCGTTTTCATGGAGGAAGAAGAAGAGTCGTTTATAATGCATGGTAAGTAGCGCGCTTTAGAAACATGAAGTGGTTGAATAACGTGAGTTTATTTACTCTTGAATGTCGGAGTGTAATGCGTGTTTTTTGTTGAGCTTGTACCAACTTGTAAGACTTGTAAGCCAAAAAGATTTGTATGTGTAGCAAACTTCTAAAAGATATTAATTTTGATTCATTTCACATATCCCAATTCAAATCGTCCTCCCTGTCAAAATAAATTAAACTACACTAATATACCATTTTTGCATAAAAGAGTAGTCATCAAAACTAAAAATTAATATTGAAATTAATTAATTGATCTGCAAAACTGTAAAATTGGGGGTAATGGATTGAAAGCAAGGGATAAATGCAAAATAAACATAAATATATTACTTTCAACTATTAGACCTACATGAATTTAATTATTAATTTGTAATTTAATTAGTTAATATTCCAATTAACTATAGTTAATAGTTTATAGCATAGTTGTCAGAACCGAACCGATGATCGAACCGGTCAGGCTACTGGGTCACTGGGTTACTGGTTCAACCGGTGGGTCACTGGTTGAACCGGTTAACCCGGTCCTATGTAAATAAAAAATAAAATATAGTAAAAAATTTAGAATTAAAAATTTAAAATACATATTTTTACTAATATTTTAAAAATATCTAGCTATTCTAAACAATATGGAACAGAAACAATAAGTATTTTATTAATTTTACTCTATCATAAATATTTTTATTTTATTTTTATATTAAAATAAGTATTTTTTTTAATTTTAATAATTTATTAATTAGTTTATATCTATTATACTATTATATACTACAAGTATTTATTGAAAAATAATATTAATAGATATTATATAATTATGAAAAAAATAATAAGTGAATTTATAATTATTATTAAATAAAAATATAATTAATTTAAAAATGAGTAAACTTATAATTAAAATTAAAATAAATTAAATAAAAGTAAATTATTTACTAAATAATATTAATATGTATTTTAATTTGCATAAATATTGATAATAGATAAGCTAGCCTGGCGGAAGCAACTCCCTTTTATTCCCTGGAGGGGTGGGGGTTCGAACCTCAGCTGCTCCATTTTGAGGAAATTTTAAATTGTTCCGGTTCGGTCGAACCGGTTACTACCGAATTTGACCGGTTTCTACCGGTTCTTTGCGGGTTTGACTGGTTTGTACCGGTTCTTAACCTTACACGGTCCAATCATCGGACCGAATCGGTATACAGTCCGGTTCACCGGTTTCCCGGTCGAACCGGCCGGTCCGGTCCGGTTCTGCTAACAGTGGTTTATAGAACTAGTTAAAACTATAAACATATACTCTTTTTATACTATTCCAACTCACGCATATTATGAATTAAGTATTGGAATTGCATTTTGATAGAAAGACTACGAATAAAAAAAATAGAAAGAATGAGTTAAATTGTTTGTATATGATTAGTTAGAGGTATAAGTAAGTATTCTCTTTGTACTATTCCAACTAATGCATATTGCGAATTAGGCAGTGTAACACTGACAGAAAGAATACGTTAAAAAAATGTACTTTTTTTTATCATGAATTTTATACTTTTAGTATTCATTCTCAATTAGTTAGAGGTATAAGCATGTACTCTTTTTATACTATTCCAATTAATGCATACCTTATCAATTGAAGATGCCACTAGGAAGGAGAGAGAAGAAACCAACTATTAAAAAATTGGGTAATTCTACACCCTAAAAAATTGAATTTATTATTAGAGTTTAAATTTGAAAAAAGTAGAAACTACTTATAAAATTTTTGAAAGGGATGGAGAGAAACATTCGTTCATAGACGTGCCAAAGTCGGAGATAGAGAGATTTAATTTTGCCACAATGAACATTGGGTCTGTGGCAATTAAAAGAGTGTAGCTCAAGTTGGCTGCCGATAAACAAGAACGTGGAAAACCTTCCCACAATTTAGCTACAGAGATGTAAGATGTTCCAAGTGATTACCACGATCATGCAGATTTGCCACTACTTCTCGTTCGTGGGTATCTTCCCATGGTAAACTTCTGTGTTTCTAGTAATTTTTGTGCCAAGCATTACAACAAAAAATTCTAAGATATTTTGAATGCAATGAATGTTGTTTTCACATCAAAAATACTATTTCAAAAATTGAGGGATAATAGTTGTGCAATTTGCATGAGATTGTTAAGAAGTTTTGTGAGAAGCATGAAATTGACATCCCTCATATGAGTACACAATACACGGTTGGAAGAGGTCGTCGATCTCGTCAACCAAAGATAACAGTTGAGCATCATTATCGAGTAGATGTGTTTTTGGCAGCAATTGACTTCAAATACAAGAGTTAAATAGTATATTCAATGAGAAAATCATGGGACTTTAAATTCTGCTTTGGGTCCTAAAGATAATTTAAATTGTTTAATATTCAGAATATATGCAAGTTAGCTGAAAAGTTTTATCCTTTAGATTTTTCTAATCATGAAAAGATTCTTTTGAATACTCAATTACAACGTTATATATTTGATATACCGAATTATTTAAAAAATGTTGGGACACTTTTTGAATTATGTCAAAGATTGAAAGAAATAAAAAAGTTAAGAACTTATCATTTGATTGATAGACTGATTCGTAATGTCTTGACTCTTCCAGTATTTACAGCAATAATAAAAAGAGTTTTTTCGACAATAAAAATTATTAAAACAAAACTTTGAAGTAAAATGGTAGACAAAAAATTACAACTACTATCAGTGTAAATTCAATAATAGATGATTTTAAATTAAAAAAAAGCCAAACTTAATTATTGTCTTTATAAATTGCAAATTCTAATTTATTTCAATTCTAGTAATATTATTATTAATTTTTTATCACATTAGTGAAGGTTGTGATTTAAATTATTTACATAAAATATAATATATTTTTGAATAATTTTGCAGAAAATATATAAAAAAATTGAATAATAGTTAAAAATTTTAAATACAGGTTCGCAACAATCTAGATTTACAACATTTGAACTTCGTTTTGAGATATTTTTGTTTAACTATTTTAATACATAAAATATTCAATTATCTTATAAAAATAAGTTCTAAATCTTTATTTACAATCTATCTATTAATTCATCTATTAATATATAATAGGAGAGTAGTAATAGGTTCGTTACTCTTCATTGTTCATTTCAACGTTTCTGCTGTGCCATTAAGAGTACAAAAAACAATAAAAAATTAGTTCTCTTTTCATAACTTTTGATTCTTTCGTTCTTTACTACATGCAGTTCACGCACTGGGTTGTCCACCAGTTCTTATCCAGTAGATGAGGCAGGAAATCAAATTTGAATTGAAAAATTAAATTTCAAAAATTGATTTATTTCTCTCCTCTAATCCCTTTCTCCTTTGATAGCCACTAAGTTCTCTACCTTTTTTTTTCTCAATTTCTCCTCTCTTACACCAAGGTCTCCTCCCACGTTCCCATCGAAGCAAAGAAGAAGAGAACATGACGGTGAAGAGGAAAAGCACGAGGAAGAAGGAAAAGAGGGAGGCAACGACGGCGGTGGTGGTGAGAGGCTGCAACCTTGCCACTGAATCAAATGAAAGAGAGTGAAAGCAAGCAGATCGGTGACAGAGGAAGAGAAAGCAGGTGAAGGCGGTGACAGAGGCCACCGCCGCTGCTGGATACGCCGCCAGAGAAGAAATTCGTTGGACTGAGGGGAGAGAAAAAAATGGAAGAAGAAAAGTAGAGGCTCAGGTTCGTCATGGTCTACAAAGCTTTTACATGATATAAATATATTAAATGCTAAAATGTACGAATAAAACTGATGTAAGAATAAAACTATTGGATATGCAAAACCCTAAATTTCACCTTTTTTTTGTTATATACTTTTTTAGCATTTGGAGTTGATTATTGTTGTCTTTCCTGCAGTCATGCATCATACTATGGGTTGATGAAAATTGATAAAATAGGACTGATTCTATAGTTTGTAGAAAAGACAAAGGGATCTGATATGAAGAAATCGGTATGTTAATGGTATCTAGAGCCTCAAACTTCTAACTTGTTGCCTTGCTAATGCTTGCTTTACAACCGCAGTAAGTTGACACCGCTGTCCTAGGGTTATCTACAGAAGAAGCATAGAAACATCCTTAGATTGCATCAATGGGTGGATTAATAATAAAGTCCAAAAATAAAATATTATCATAATTTATTTTTATGTTTAGTAATGGATTGTAGGTTTAATTTTTTTTCCCTTTCAATTGATCGCAGGTAAAATCAGCTAAGAAGTGATTTTTTTAAGTTAAGAGTGTTTGGATTGTGTTAAAAAAAAATTCAAGTTACTATCATCATGTTTATCAGTACAAGAATTTAAATTTTCGTTGTTTTCCATTTGTTTCATTAATCAAATTTATGATATGTTGTTTTCTGTTAGTGTAGGTTCTTCCTCTAACTGATGGAAACTCAGCTTACTCTGTCCAGTCAGATGCAGTTGAAAATGAATCATATCAAAACTCCCCAAAGAACTCTAGCAGACAGAGGTATTCTATAATTTCATTTTTAGGTTCTGATTAAATTTTGTTATACTTTTTGCTATCTTCTTCGATACTCTTGATTTTTTTTATTTATTTGAGTTTGATGCTTGTAATCAGCAGCCCTTATTCTATAACATATAGAGAAGAAAGAATAAACATTTGTATGTTATATCCATTTTATTTTAACAAATTGGATCCAACATTAAAATATATTTGTGTTTTGGATTTGCACCCACCATCATATTGTTAGGAATTCTTTCACTTGGCACGTCAATCCTCTCATCACTAACACTTCACATACGCCAATATAAATTTTCTCGAAAGATATTTTAAGTTCTTAATTTATCAGCTGAAATTGATTTCAGTAAAAAGGATTTGGGTTTTGAAAATTCTGTAAGAGATAATTTAGGAGCAATGAAGATAATCAAGTAATGCAAAAAAAAAAAAAACTGTAAGAGATAATTTTTTCAAGGTTTTGTAGTATTTGTGTTGTACAACTAATTTAAAATTAGTGTAGCTGAACAGTTTTTCATCTTTTAAATTTGTTCTTTATTTGGTGAAAATTTGTTCTCCTGCAGATCATGCATACACGTATAATATAGCAATGCTCAGGTATTGATTTATAATCTTGCAATGAAGGAATAACCTTACATCTTGCCTTTATACCTATCACTTATCTTTTGAATTAACTTTGACATCTTGGCCTATGTTGTAGATTTTCCTTGGAGTGGATAAAAGTTATGGTTCTATTCTAGAGTATTCAAAATTGAGGTTTGCTTTTAGCTTTTAAAATAGATTCCTTTGTTCTTTTAACAAATAGAGAATGATCAGATTTCGTGTTTTCAAAATCAAAACATTTTAAAGTGAGTGCAAGAGTATTAAACCATGCCTTAGGAGCCTGTTTAAGGCCAAAGATAACTTTATGCAAAACTTACAAACTATAGTTGAATCAGATGATGCAAATTGGTCTGGCCGATGCATATAAATGTTTTCTTCAAGCATTCCATTAAGAAACGCATTATCAAAATCAAATTATTGCATCTGCCAGCCATTAATAATAGCAAGGGAAAGTATAATTCTTACAATTTGAGGTCCTATAACCGGGCTATAAACTTCCTTAAAGTATATACCTTCATGTTGATGAAATCGTTTTGCTACTATGTGTGTCTTATAGCGCAAAATATCTCCAGCTGAGTTTTTCTTTATTGGAAAAATCCACTTGCAAGGAACAAGTGTTGAATTGGGTAGAGGTTGTTGTAGAGAATATGTCTTGCATCGCATCAAAGTATTGTATTTGGTTTGCATTGCTTTTTTCCAATGATCAAACTGCATAGCATACTTAGCATTTTTTGGTATATATTTCAGAAAGTTTGGATCATCTGTAGTTATAGAAAGATAGGTTTTAAGTTTAGTAATGCCGCTTTTTGACCGTGTATTCATTAGATGAGTATTTGTGATTTGAGAGGTAGAGAGGGTGGATCTATTAACGGGAGGAACTTCAATTTCACTTATTGGAGTTGTGTGAGAGGATTCCTGTTCTGAAGTGTGTAGAGGTGCAGGAGTGTCATTGGTATTGTTATCGATATGGATGACTTGGAAATTGGGTGAGGTGAATATAAAAGAAGAGGGAAATAAAATAATTTGTTCTGATGGGGAAGGAGTATAAATGACTTTGAATTAATAGAAGGGGTTGGCTTTTCTGTGTAGTGCTCATTGTAAGGAAATAATTTTTCCTTAAAAATCACATGTTTAGCAAAATATAGTTTGCCAGATCTAGTTAGACATTTATATCCCTTGTGTTAACTATCACATATACCCAAGGAATAGGTCTTCCTTTTGTTGTATGGTCTCAAATATGGATAGCAGCCACACTCGAAAATTGTTAAAGAATTATAATATGGTTTTTGATTGAAAATTACCTCAAATGATGTCTTTGATTGTAATACAGGATTTAGTAGTCTATTGATGAGATGTACAACAGTTGTGAATGCATCTTCCCAAAATTGAAATGGTAGACCAGCTGTTGCTAGCATAGACATGTCTATCTTTGTGATGTGTCTATGTTTGCGTTTAACATTACCTTGTTGCTCTTGTGTGTATGGACACGCCAATCTATGAACAATACCCTGATTTTGAAGAAAATATGTAAAAGCTTGTGACAAGAATTCCAAGCCATGCTCAGCTTGAAGAGATTTTATTTTGAAACCTGTTTGTAATTTCATTAAGTGTTTGAAGTTTTGAAAAGCAAGTAAAGCTTGTAATTTATTAGTTAAAAGAAAAATACAAGTAAACTTAGAAAAAACATCAACAAAACACATATAGTATTTGAAGCCATTTTTAAAAGATATTAGTGAAGGTCCCCAGCTATTTTTTTATACTAGTTCTAAAGGATGAGTGTAGGTATGTACAGATGAGAGAGATGGTTGTTTGTGCATTTTAGCAAGGGAACAAAACTCACAAATAATAAGAGTGTTTGGACTATAGTCAGATTTTATGTCACATTGTTTAAGAACAGCAAGAACACTTTTAATCCCACAATGTCCAGGTCTCTTATGCCATATTTCAAAATTAGTAGGTAAATACAAAATAGAATTAAAGGCAATAGAAGAGAAAATAGCAGTGGAAAAAAGCATCACTATGATGAGCAGTGTTAATATTTGTATGTAAGAATAGTCCATAGTACACATCAGAAGCATTGTTAGATCCAAAATTTAAAGAACTATAGCTTGACATCAGAATTGAAATGATTTACAGACTTGGACTCGGATTTATTCGTATTTATAGAAGACTCATGGGTATTTCTGGATACAACATCTAAATTTGTAAGCAAACAATGATTATTATGACAAGAATTAGACTTAAAATTAACAGAAGAAGACATAACAGTAGTGCCTAAATCTCGAAGCTTGTAAATCCCTCCCTCAGCAATGCCGTGGAGAAGAAGCCTCTCCTGGTTACAGCACAATATTTAGGCTAAAACTCAAAATAAACGTGATTATCCTCTGCGAATTTTGACACACTTAAAAGATTGTGTTATAGTTGGTGCATGAAGAAGATTAGTCAATTTATAATACATATTATGAAGACGATCATATAATAAAGAAGAACCGATAGTAAGGACAGGGATGCCCTGACCATTACTCACAAAAAGGTTTGGAGCCTGAGTATTATCACTAGAATTCAGGAGATTAGTATGATCATTAGTGACATAGTGATTGGCACCGAAATTGGGGTTCCATGATGATCCTACCACAGATGATGGTGCTTTGTAATAGGCGCGAGGTTGATGGAAACTGGGTGGTGGTTTTTTGGGGGGGGGGGGGGGGGTGAATTGCCATAAAGAATCAGTGGCATTTGCAGTTTGAGAAGGATTATTCTAGAGGCTTTGATCAAAGTAGAAGTAGCATGTTTGTACAACATGCCTGAGATAGCCATAGAGTTGGCATTGAGGGCGAGGAGAGGCAAATCTTTCTCGTCTCCCAAAATTTCCACTTCTCCCATGATGAGCAAAAGTGCCTTTGCCATTGTTGTTAAAGAACATAGAGGATTGAGTTAAGTTGGCCATGGGTATACCTGATTTTGATTGCTTGAAGCGATCTAGCATATCTTCATATGCTTTCAAGAATGATTATGCTTCAACTATAGTAAAGGAAGATAGTTTAGATATTACAGACGATATATAGCCAGAATATTCCTCTGGAAGCCCATCAAGAATAATCTAGATATGATCATCATCTGAAACTTGATATCTAATGGAAAAAAGACATCAACAATTTTTTGAATATTCTCAAGATATTCCTTTAGTGAACCAGTTTTTCTCAAAAATCTCAATTGCGCCTTTAGACTTTGAATTCTAGTATTGGATGTGGTGGTGAAGTGAGACTGGATGATGATCCATGCCTCATGAAAATTGAGCGCAGTGACTAACCTTATTTTCGAACAAATTGGAGATAGAGACAAGGAGCCAAGTAAGAAGTGCAAGATCCTTCTTCTTTCCATTTTTTGAAAGTCTGAGATTCAGTATTTGCTACTTTTTCGGTATCGGTGTTGAATCGTGAAGGCATTTTGTATCCATCGAGATGATCTTGCATCTCAAGAATCTCTATTGTGAGAAGAACTTGTTGAGACCAAGTAGAAAAATTATTCTGTTCTAATTTATCAACTAGGTACTAGTGAAGCTTAATTAAATTGTCAGCAAAAACTAACGTCGTTGTTGAAGAAACTACCAAAAAATTTTTTGTGCAGGATATAAAGAATAGAAGGGAGAAGAGATAATGACAGCATAGACGAAAAAATGGAGAGGAATTTAGACTCTTGATACCATGTTAGGGTTTGTGTCAAGAAACATGAAAAAAACAGAAAAGAGAAATAAAATTGTGAATTACAAAAATGAATATATCCCTCTTTAATAACGTGTACTCAATCAATATATATATATATATATATATATATATATATATATATATATATATATAACACTTTATACACACTTAATCAAACTATGACTAACTTACTAACAAGAGGATAATTAAAAAATTTTATTTAATTTTTTAAGATTTGAATAATTTTGTCTTTAAAAATTTAATTTTTTTGGTATAACTTTAATTTTTTGTGTTTAAATTTTTAATGGTTAAAAATGACTATTTATTCTAATTATAATTTTTTTTATCTAAATTATTTAAGTGTGAGTGTTGAGAGATGTATTTATTATAAGGCAACTATTCTAACAAAAATATCAAAAATATTTTTTTTTATAATGATCTTAATTTAAAAAGTGTGATTTATTTATTTTACTATATTTTAATTGATCATCTAATAATAAAAAATATTTTTATATAAAAACAATTGTAAAAATACTCATACCTAAAAATATATATAAATAAGAGTATCCTATCACTTGTTTATCTTGATCCTTTTAAGGAGTAATTTTGGTCACCAAATTTTCGAGTTACATCTTGCCATTTTGGTACTTCAAAGTTTAACCCCTTACCTTACCTCAACACGGTTTCTTTTCCGAACCGACGACTTGGAAGATTAAATAGAGAAGAAGGGTGTGAAGGGCATAGAATAAAATAATAGCAACAAGGCACGGGATGGATTGTGTGAAGATGTTGAAGAACAAAGGATACGGCAAAGTAGAAGAAGAGAATCAGAGTCACTACGTCGAAGATCAGCACAAACATTATTCCAAATCCCTAATCGCTACTCTCTCCACCGTCGCACTCTTCTTTCTCACTCTCCTCTTCGTTCTCGCCTTAGTCCGCCATGAGCCCGCCGACTCAGCCACCGAGTCCATCCGAGTCGCCTGCAACGTAACTCGTTATCCCAACTCCTGCTTCACCAGCTTAACCTCCTTCCTCAGCAACACCACTACCACGAAAGCCATGGATCCACAAGCTATCTTGTCCCTTTCACTCCGAGTCTCCATCCACGAACTCTCTAATCTCGCCTCCTCCTCCTCCCTCTCCGTTGACTGCAGGGAGCTCGTGGATGACGCCGTCTCCCGCCTCAACGACTCCCTCTCGAAGGTGGAAGCGGCACCAAAGGGGCTGACGGAGGCGGAGATGGCGGACGCGCGCACGTGGGTGAGCGCCGCCTTGACGGACCAGCAGACGTGCCTGGATGGACTGGAGGAGATTGGGTCCTCCAACGCTTCGGAGGTGAAGACCAAGATTGAGAGGTGCGGTGAGTACACCAGCAATACCTTGGCCATTCTTGCCAATTTTAAAATATTAGCTTGATGTTGATTTGATTCATATAGTTGTGTGCAATGTTAAACCAGTAAATGACAGATATGATTAATAATCACTGATCAGGTGAACCTAAAGAAAGTGAAAACTCATGAGTTCATAGTTAAGAATTATTAGATAATTTGACAGGATTAAATTATATCTAAGGCTTCTCATCTCACAACTCGTGAGTTTCTACCTAAGTGGAAAAGAAAAAAAAAAAGAACATGAATTAAAGTATATGTTGCTGATGGGTTAGGAATTTTGAGCAATGAATGCTGCTGTCTTGTGCCTAAATTTGTAACTGTATGAAAAGTTTATATTATGATAGCTGTGACAAATACAAATGGTTGTGGATCTACGTTATTATTATGTTATGTTTGTATATTCAGACTTCAGACCTTCGTATATATGTTTTGCAATATGCCAAATATAGTATCCTAAACCCCCGAATGGCCAAATCCAATATTTGAACATTGGATCAACTTTCTCGGGTAGTGATTAATATTGTCTTGTAATAGTTACCCAGAATCAGAGGTGGAATATATATCTAATATCTTTGCAGTTGCAGCTAAAGAGGATGTTCTCAATCTCCGCTCATTAAAATTAGTTTCCTTTGGGGAAGCCTTCTTTCTCTCAACAAGGGTGGTTATTTTTTTATTGTTGGTTAGCTGTGAATGTATATCAAGATTGGTGGCAGATTACGTTCTATTCGCCATGACTCGGTCTTCATTCTTCAATGGCCCCTTGAATTGGACACGCGCAAAGACATTTCTACTAGTCCTGACGTGTCAAATTTAAAACAAAAAACTGAATAAAGTATGTTTTTCCCCCTAATATTTTTAAAGTATTTTAAGGATATATATTTTAAAAATAGTTATGTTAGGTAATCAATAACTTTTTTGAATAACATGAACAATTATCAATCAAATTAAAACACACTACACTACTAAATTATTCATCTTATATTTAGTATTTTCATTGTCTACCTATACTTTTTCTTTAAAAATATAATATGCTTGTCAGACAGTAATATACTTCATAGAAGATAGAAAAAAAAACAAAGAAAGTAGATAAACAGAAAAGTAGAAAAAATGAAAAACAGAACATAAACAGAGAAATACAAAAATAAAGCATAACACAAAGAATATGCAATAAAAAATAATGAGCACACAAGAATAATACAGGAGTCCTAATTGTAGGTAATGAGTTCACGTGTCATTCTGAAGTTTGATATTTTTTAATATTTTTGATATATTTAATATATTAAAAACGTAAAAAAAATTAATTTTTACACTATTTTTTGTAAAATAATTTTTTATGATATGTTTAACTTATGTTTTTACGACATAAGTTAGTAAGATTTTATTTTTAAATACAAATTAGTGTATATTATTTCCGAGACAATACATAAAATTATATAAATTTTTTTATTAAAAAATTAAAATATATATATAGTAATTGTTATTATAAATATTTTATAACTTAAAAATATTAAAAATAATTAGTATTTATTTTAATTAATTTATATTAGTTGAATGGTCATCTTATTTGTTCGTTTAAGTAAATATTTGGAGTTCGAATAACGTTTTATATATGTAACAATCCATGTTAGCGATAGATATAACACCTTAAATAATGAACCCATTATGCCTAGGTCATAATAGGCTATTTACTAGAATATTACAGTAACCTTTAACCTTTAATTTAACATATCAATAATATTAACAATACATAACTAAGAGCTTGTGAGTCAAATTTTTTTATACCAAAATAAAATTGATAAAATAGAATTAGCATGAATAGATGAATGAAAATATTTAAATAAGAATCTTGAATTCAATTAATATGAATTACACAATGTCACAATACAGAGTTAAATCTCAATTTGGCCCCTGAAATTTGACTTGATGCTCAGAATGACCCCCACAATTTTGTTGGTCCCAGTTAAAACTCCCAAATTTACAATTGTGGCTCCAGTTTGCCCCTGTGATCATCTCCGTCACCGGAATGCTGATCTAGCGCAATTGCATGACATGTTGGACACTACTTAAACGACGGCGCATTAGTTTCGCACGCAAAACCTTTGGAAACCACGTAGTGTAAGGGTTTTCTTGATGTTTGGCAACTTATGATCGTCATAATGGAAAGAAAGAGAGTTTTAACCCACAAAAAACTGAAACGGTGTGGTTTTCAAAGGGCTTCGGCGCAAAACCAATGCGCCGTCGTTTAAGTAGTGTCCACCGTGTCATGCAATTGCATCAAATTAGCATTTTGGTGACGGAGATGATGGCAGGGGCAAGTTGGAGCCACAATTGCAAATTTGGGGTTCTAATTGGGGCCAACGAAATTGTGAGGGTCATTCTGAGTATCGGGCTAAATTTCAGGGGTCAAATTGAGATTTAACTCCACAATACATAATGATTATCCGAAATCGAAACACGTACGTTAGTTGACGACAGTCCTAACTTCTTGAACTTTTTTCTCCGACTAATTCAAGGAGTTAAATCTCAATTTGACCCCTGAAATTTGGCCTGATGCTCAGAATGACCCCCACAGTTTTGTTGGCCCCAATTAAAACCCCCAAATTTACAATTGTGGCTCCAGCTTGCCCTTGTGATCATCTCCGTCACCGGAATGCTGATCTAGCGCAATTGCATGACATGTTGGACACTACTTAAACGACGGCGCATTAGTTTCGCACGCAAAACCTTTGGAAACCATGTAGTGTAAGGATTTTCTTGATGTTTGGCAACTTATGATCGTCATAGTGGAAAGAAAGAGAGTTTTAACCCACAAAAAACTGAAACGGTGTGGTTTTCAAAGGGTTTTGGTGCAAAATCAATGCGTCGTCGTTTAAGTAGTGTCTACTGTGTCATGCAATTGAATCAAATTAGCATTTTGGTGACGGAGATGATGGCAGGGGCAAGTTGGAGCCACAATTGCAAATTTGGGGGTTCTAATTGGGGCCAACGAAATTGTGAGGGTCATTTTGAGTATCGGGCTAAATTTCAAGGGTCAAATTGAGATTTAACTCCTAATTCAAGTCTCAATCAATTTCTCACTAATCCAAGTTTCAACCAACGCTATTCAATCTAATTTCATTCAATTCACACAATGTTCATGCTAAAGTTTCGCATAAATTGTGAAAAAATAGAAGGAAAGAGCTCCCTTACCTCAGTCCACATGAACATAGGTTAAAATTTTGCTAGAATATGAGCTTAACCTTTTCTTAAAGTATCAAAATCACAAACTCAATACCTCACAACCCCAAAACGTGAAAACAGTGAGAAATAGAAAAATAGAGGGAAGTTCTCACAATTACTCACCGCAAAAGTGGTATAGAAACATAGAGGAAAATGAGAGCAATGCGTAGCCGCAAACAGATCATCAATCAAAGCTCCAGTTTGTGAAAAAAGTGGATTTGAAGGTGAATGTAAATAGTATTTTAAGGTCCTTCTTCTCTTCCTCTCCTCACTCTTGAATTCTCTATCTCTCTTGTGGGAAAAATGGAATGAAGTCACATTTTTGACTCCTTAAATAAGGGGTATTTTTATCTTTTCGTCCATTGACTCTATTTAGGGCCAAAATTTTAAAGATATATGTTCCTACTTGTATTCTAAATATTTTTTTGGTCATTTTTATATTTTTATTTCTCTCATACACAGTACCGAATATACCTAAACGTGTATAGTTAATTATAATGTCGGTACACGTTTTTTCATAAATAATTGTATTTTCACGCTCTAAATAAATTTTCGAGTTCAAATTTTTTCTCTAAATTTTTAAATTATAAAATTTAAATTTTTAACCCAGACTATACGTTTTTAAACACTCAATCTTTTCTCAATTTTAATTATAAAATTGGCTAGTAAATTTCTCGGATCTTACAGCAAACTCTTAATAAATAGAGCATCAATACGTGGTGGATTAGTCTTCGGCCTACCGAGTTAGAAAATTCGTAAAAAAAAATTGTATTTGTCTTTGAAATAGAACAATTTCTCATTAACAGCAATACTCATGGAATTTTGTCTTTGTTAAAATTTACCTGAGATAATTTTATTTGATAGTATTGTATTCATTCTTGAAGTCAAATAAAACAATATGATCAACATCGTTACTTATTAAAACTTCACATTTTATGACATGATTTTCAAATTTTTAAACTTATAGACTTTATCGTTATAAAAATTATTAAATTGATTAATATTTCTTGGTAACATGGTGTACCAAAATACCATCATTGAGTATTAGTTAGCGTGAAGAGAAACTAATAACAATTGTTGTTATTCAATATATAATTTATTCTATTGAAAAATAAATTAGTATTTTCTGAATTGATAAATACATTTTCTTCTAATTTCTTACATGTTATTTGACAACATTAACCATTAAAAAATAGCAAATGATCACACTATCCTACAATATGATGTACAAAATAATTTCTCATCTTAAAATTAATTCTGGTTAGTGAGATAAAATTTAAATTTAAATTTATAATTGATTAACAACTCATTATTTTTAAATTTCAATAACAAAAATAAATTGGTTAGGTGAAAAAATATTCAACAAATAATTTCAATCATTTAAATTTTAGTTACCAAAAATTAGATTAAAAATTAATTATAAACTTAATAAACGATAATATATATTATATTAGTACGTAAATAATAATATCTAATATATTAACTATTTATTTTTTTGACAGGACTAATGTATAATCTATTGAGTATTAATTTATTATCCAAAATTTTTATCATAAATGTAAATCCAACACTAATTTATATAGAAAAGACTATTTGCTCTCCAATTTTACAAATTATTTTTAAAAAGTTGCCCAAAATAAAAAATTATAAATAACATAATTAATTTCTCTATTTTCCAAAACAGCAGTATTAATATATTAAAATATTAATTATTTAATCCAAATCATATAGAAATCTCTATTATTTCACAACTTCCAACTTTATAATTTAAATATAGAAAATAATCTAATAATTATCAAATTGGATAATAATCATAACTTATTTCAAATTCAATAAATCAAAACTTGTTTTAATTATCTTTAATAAGATAATTTCTGAAATTAAAGCTACAGAAATAATGAATTTGAAATTAGCTCATGATAGCCCCTTTTCAAAGGTTTTGGGTCTTACACAAACGAATACAGAAAATACACCCAAATGAATGCAGAAAATACACCCAAATAAAAACAGAAAATACACCCAAACGAATACATAAAATACACCCAAACGAATACAGAAAGTACACCTAAGATTTGTTGAAGTACAACTTACCACAATATCAGGGGGGAGACAGTATACTTCTTCTTGAAACCTTTTAATCTTTTACTGGTTAAGGATGAGGCACATGGCAGAGACAATCTAAAAATAAAAGCCCAAATCAATTTTACATAAATCGATATTGCAGTTATTTTTCATGATAAAATCATTATGTTATTATAATATTACCTCAGCTTTTATATGTGTATCATCTTGGAGAGATGCGAAGAGGAGTTTTGACAAAATGTATTTATCTTGGGCATTGAGTGTACACACGGCGTTATACTCATTAGTATTTCCATCTGCGTATGTTTTCACACGTGTAGCCCAGATGTAGCATTTCTCTTTCATTTCAGCACTCAATTCATTTGTCCTCGCAGGAGTTTCAAACTTTTCAAAACTTTGTTCACCATTTTGCTTATGAAGAGATGGAGTTTTACCTTCTGTTTTCACCCCACTGCCTGCAATTTTTTCCACCAGCTCCCCTAACTGTTCTATTAGTTTTGGCGTGTCAGGAGTTTTCGCCCTCTGCCCCTCTTGCGTTGCTGGACCCTCTTGCGTTGCCGCTTCTTCTTGGCTTGAATCCGTCAAGCCGAGACTGAATGATGGCATTGGACTTTGTTTAGGAATGTACGATGCTGTCCGAGCCATCATCATCAGTGCAGCAGCATCTTCTGGGTCTGGATTACTACATGATGAGATATAACATGCTATAAGAGTAAGAATAGATGAATGATATTGAAAACAAAATTTTACTTTACTGAACTTACACTTTAGATGGAGCTGGTGAAAGCGTGGGTATGCTTTGTTCAGTTTTTGCCGGCGGTTCTGGAGTGCTGCAGTGTTACAGAACAATTGTGAGGATATACACCCCAACAAGGACAATATACACCTAAACAATAAACAAATACACCCAAAGATTACATAAAATACAGAAAATACACCCAAACAAATACAGATAATACACCCAAATGAATACAGAAAATACACCCAAATGAATACAAAAATACACCTAAATGAAAACAGAAAATACACCCAAACAAAAAACAAATACACCCCAAGATTATTCCTTACCTTTTTGTAGTTTCTTCATTAATTTCTGGCACAGGGGGACAATGGTAGACAAATTTGAATCGGAACTCTAAACAAAAAAAAAAAATAATAAAAGGTTAACAAAGCCCGCAAAAGTAAAATGGTTATAAGGTTGAAATTTTCTTGGGAAACTCACATTGAAAGCGCTTCGGTTTGTGACTGTGTCTCTACCCGCACAACCATCATGTGCTGGCTCGTTGGCTGACTCTTCAGCTAGACTCAACCTGAAATACACCCTAAGAAAGTCAAAAATACACCCGAAGCATTAAAAAAAAAGGACAGGCTTTGTTTTTTGAGAACTTACATAGTTCTAATTTTGGTTTTTTTTCCTGCCTTTTTTTTTCTCAAATAAAACATTAAAGGGCTTTTTTTTCTAAAAGAAATATATACAGAATTAGAAGCAGAAGTTAATAAAAGATAAAAGTAACCGGTATTAGAAAGAGAAATTACATGCTCTCCGTCGGTTTGTTTACACTACTTTGATTTGTGTGTCCTTGAGACAAAGGATCATCACTTCCAAAGTTTACCTCTGATTTTCTAAACATAGAGTAGATATTATTCAGTGAAAATACCATACTGTTAAATCAGGATAAAAAGATTTTATCAGATAAAGGTTCTTACGTTTCAGATGAGATATAGTGACCTTCTGTCGATCGCAGGTCAACTTCCTTCTTCCTGGCACACCAGAAACAATTATTAGCAAAGAAAACATGTTAAAATTGGATATATACACCCCAATAAGACATACCCCTGTGCAGCAGATTTTTCATTGTTTTTCTTCTTCCTAGATTCCTTTAAGATTTCTTCTAATTCTTCAATTCCAATTTCAGATCTGACACTACATGCATAAAAGAACATGTTAACTAATATAATTTTGATGATAAACGGTAATATAGCTTACAAAGTAATCTAGGGTTCTGAAGGTCTTTTTTCCCCCTTCTTGTCTTTATTTTTTGATAGATGGAAGTAAACTATCATCAAGGCAAACGGGCATCCGTCAATTTCCTTTTTCTTTTTCAGATTATAATCTATTATTCCTTTGATGATAAAATTCAGAACATGTGCTCCCCAGTTCTCCTATGTTATTGTGTCCATCTTGAAAATTGGTGCCAGGTGCACAGGAGAGATTTTGTTTGTTGTGGTTGGTAACAGGAATGCCATCTGTATATAGAGGATGAAAATCCTCTTGAACATGAGGCGATCCTGTTCATTATCAACACCAATAGTCCTCATCTCATCTGTCAGACTTTTTAGGGTCTTCCCCTAAAATCTTCTAAAAATTTGTTTGTTGTCTTCAGAAAGATCCTTATAATTGACTTTCTGAGGAAGTAGATCTCCTACAAAAAGGAAAACAACACTGTATGAAAAGCACTTGAAATACACCCAAACATCAATTGAAATACACCCCCAATGTGGCTCATATACACCTATATTTGTAACGAGTTACCTGACACGTTGAGGCCAGGCGCAGCCCCTAATATGATTGGTCTTACTCTGAATGAACCGTAGCCGGTTTTGAGTGCGTTTTTCCCTAATTTAAAGGAGTTAGCCAACTTCTTTAATATTTTGTGATGAACCCTTAGCGGAGGAATGTGCATCAGGCCACCAAACCCCAAATCCCTTACAATTGCTTTCTTCTCCTCGCTCATATTTCTGAATTTCTCACTCAACAAATGGGTTGCACACTTCAGGTCCTTGGTTAGCTGTAAACAAAGTAAAATTAGAGTCAGATATATTTCTATTACGAAAAATTGATTTGATCTAAGACATATATTTGTGCTTACATTTTTTGCAGCTTGGGTTTTGCTTGCCATTTTTACTGCAATGAAAAAGAGATGCTGTCAATATATAAAAAATATACCCATATGTCAGTCAGATACACTCATAGATCATCCACATACACCCAAATCGATTTCATAAGTATTTAATGAGATCAGTTCAAAATGATGTTAAATTCACTCAAACATAGATAAATATACAAGGTCAAGTAATATTACAATGTCAAGCAATATACACCCAAGGACAAGAAATATTAGAACAGTTGCAACAGTTCATTATATTACATTATATGAGTTCAGAAATATACACCCAACAAATTACGCCATATACACCCAACACATTACGCCATATACACCCAATAAATTACCCAATATACACACAAAAATCAGTTAGGAGAAGAACTAGAACAAGAAGAACAGTAAAAGCTAGAACAACTTAGAAGAACAGTAAAACCTAGAAGAAGTTAGAAGAACAGTAAAATCTAGAACAAGATGAACAGTAAAAACTTAGATCAGGCACATACACCCAAACCGATTTCATAAGTATTTAATTAGATCAGAAATATACAACCAACAAATTACGCCATATACACCCAACAATCAACCATATACAACCATATAAATTACGTCATATACATCCAACAAATTAAACAATATATAGTGAAAAATTAGTTAGAAGAAGAACTAGAACAGGAAGAACAGTAAAACCGATAACCACTTAGAAGAACAGTAAATCCTAGAAGAACATAGAAGAATAGTAAAACCTAAAATAAGAAGAACAGTAAAAACAGTAATATGAGATTTAGAACAAGAAGAACAGTAAAACCTAGAAGAACATATAAGAACAGTAAAACCTAGTTATTCGATTTCGAAATCAGAAACAGAAATGTGAAAAATATACAAGATCAGTAATACAGTAACGTACCTTGAATAGTATTTCTTCCTTTTTTCTGGAGATTGTTGATGGAGAGTTCTATCTTTTGTTGTTGGTTTTTTCTAATCTTCGGGACGAGTTCGAACGTCTCTTCAGTTTGGAATGTTCCTCGAAACTTGACGGTTTGTGTTTTCTTTGAAGGAGAAGAGGAAGAGTGAGCCATAATAAGCGCGGTTTGCAAAGCGTAACCGTTGTGTGAGGCGCGTGGGATTGACGCTCCATTCTAAGGGAGTGAGTGCGCGTGGATTATTTCTGGGCTGGGCCAACTTGTAAGGCTTGTAAGCCTTAATTACTTGTATGTGTAGCAGAGCCCTTTATCATAATAAATTGTATTTAATGAGTTAAAAGAAACAAATCACTAAACACTCTCATTAAGTACAAAAATCCGATTTTTATGTAATAGAATAGATAATAAATACAATATATGAGAATATGATATATGACATATTTTAATTATGAAATTGGTATTTTTCTAAATCTTTATTGCTTGTTCGTTGCCAATTTTTACGTAATTATTTAATAACTTTCACCTATAAAACTACCAACTACCTAATATTATGATTTAATTAATAAGAATGATGACATTAATATTTTTTTATAAGTCTTGTTATTATTTATAATTAGAAAATAACCATAAATAAATTTATTTCCTTAATAAATGTTAATTTTTCTGTCAAATTCTATATTACCTTTAAAATTTTAGCGTAATTGAGTCTAATTTCTACATTTTGAAATGAATTTATTCGAAAAAATTAATATGTAAATCATATTATTATTACAAAATTACTTTTTTAATATAATTAATGGTACTTATTTGAACTATTAAATTTAGCTTCTAATGATATTAAAATCAAAGTTCTGAAAACCGAACCAGTTATCGAACCGTTTTAGTCACTGCGTTCACTGATTTATTGGTTTAACCGGTTCAACCGTAGTCTAATCGGAAAAATCGTTTAATAAAATAATAAATAAATTATAAATAAATGCTTAACACATACTTGTAGTCTAATACAAACTTAGTCATTCCATAAGAAAATCATCACCATCGATAACAAAATACAATTCCAATCACTGAATACTATTCAATAGGTCAATACTGTTCAAACAAAATACAATTCTAATCATTTAATAGGTTAGTACTGTACAATCTTACAACTGAGTAGCAAGACCTCTTCTACAATTAAGCTCAACCTAATCACCGAACCAAACCTTCTCAAAACATCACAATTATCAAAATTTATCACAATCTTAACTCAAGTTCAACCTAATTACTGAACCAAACCTTCTCAAAACATAACAATTATCAAAATTTATCACAACTAAACTCATCTAACAAACAGCTCAAAACTCCAGGCCATCAACAAACACCAACTAACATAGGCAACAAAGATCAAAGATATCATCAAATTGAAAAATAAACTAAAACAAAATAACGTTCATAAGAGTAATGGATTTAAGGTGAATTGAAGAGCTTCATCTAATATGTCTTCTTCATGAATCCTAAGATGTGAAGCTTCATATAAGCTTAAGAGTCCCTCAACATATGTGACAAATTTTTCATTAAAATTGATAGCATAAAACAGCAGGTTAATACTATCATCCATAACTGAAATTAATAAATCATTCACAAAATTAAAAACAGCAGCAGCACCGCCAGAAAATTAATAGCAGCATAAAATTAATACTACCAATAGCATTCAGCAACAAAAATTATCATTCAGCAACAAACAACATTTGATTTGATTTCCATTTTAGCATTAGGCAACAAACATAACAAAACAGTAACAAGTAATCCCTAACAATTTATCAGTAATAGTAACAATTTATCCCTAACAAAATAGTAACAGCTTATCAGTAGCAATTTATCATCAATCAATAAGCCAGTAACAGAGTTAATCAATCAAGAGCAAGCCAGAACAAGCCAGAGTAGTGAGCAAAGCCAATCAACTAAAAACAAGCACTAAGCACTGACAGAGCATCCAATCTCAAGCACAAAGTAAAAAAAGAAAAAAGAAAACAGCAACACATCACTTAATCAATAATCATCAAGCAATGAAAATAAAAACACTAGAAATGACTATCACTAACCATCGAAGAACAAGCACGAAGAGGGCTTGATTTCTGAACAGACAATAAAAAAACACGAAGAACAAGCACTAGCACTGAGCATTGACCTTCGACGGACGACAGAGAGCTGTTGAGCGCGCGGACGACGGCGACCAGGCGATTTGTGAGAGCAAACAGGGGATGGAGAGCGAACAGGAGTTGGTGAGATCGAAGTAGCAAACGCCGATAGCATAAAGACGAAAGTTCTTGAGTGCAACGGAGGCGGCAGCAGCAGTTTCTCACTCTGACAGACGGCGACAAGATTGGTGGAGACTAGGGTTTGCTTTCTTTGGTGGAGCTAGGGCATTTGCAGATGAAGGAAAGAGTTGGAGAGAGGAAGGGGGTAGGGGGACAAACGCGTGCAATTCCTTTTCTTTCAACAAAGGAAACAGCGTCGTTTCTTATAAACCGGCCGGGTTCCGGTCCGGTCTGACCGTTCGGTTCTTGACCGGTTTAGCGGTTCGTATCCGGTTTTTAAAATAGCGATTTCTATTAGTAAACCGAACTGTTTGAGCTGCCGATTCACGGTTGGACTGGTTTGACCGGCCGGTCCGGTCTGATTTTCAGAACATTGATTAAAATCAACCTATTTTATTATCTTGTACCTTCAAAGATTTTACACGACTGACATAAAAATATAACAATTGAAAAAAAATTCATTACAATAGATATATTCATTTTAACAAATATTTTTCTATCTAATACTATAAAAAAATATATTGACCACTTTGAATTGCTACTGGTCAACTTCCATCCACAGTAGTAGAATGCCTAAATTGAAATATATTCATCAAACAAATAATCAATAAAATACTCATCCATACTTTCTCATTTGGTGGCTACGCCAATGAAGATTTCATAGTTGTCATCATGTAAAGATACTTCATTTTAATCATTGGATGATAAATTGTAGGGCTAGATTTTTATATGTTATAAAAGTGTTATTTTTATTTAAATTGTGGCCAAACAAATAAGTTACACTTTTTAAACAAAGATCATCATGCAAAGATATTTTTGGCATCTTCATTGGAGTAGTTGTCTTCTCATTTTGGGTATATTTATACATAAAAGAAATTATACGTAAAGAAAAAAAAAGAAAAAGATGAAAAGAAGAGTTGAAACATCGAGAGCGATAAAAATCACGATTCTTATAATTTTTTATGGCCATCTATATATAGTAGACCAGACAACTATGATTATCTAACAAAATTAATTTGTATTTATTGCACTCAACCTGATTAAGTAAGAAATTATCTTATTTTAATTTAGTCTTCAATTCACATGAATTGAATTTAGCTCAATATATAAGATTTGATTTGATTTGATTTAATTATTAGTTAAAAATATCTTAGTTGTCTATTCAATTCATAGATTTATTATTTTAATGACTAATAAATTAATCAAATTAATTAATTAGTACACACAATAATTTTGGTTTAATAAATTAAAAGAAATAAATTAAAAATACTAACAGAATATTAAAATAAATAAATTAAGAAATACTACCAAGTAAAATTGATATAAATTATAATAAATTATATGATATTTAAATATCTAATCAAATCAATTAGTTGATATAGTTAGTTTATCGTAACAACTTGTATTTAATGTGTTAAAAAAAATAAATTAGAAAATACTCTCAGAAGCATGCCACGTCAGCTCCATCATGAAGTGCAAAAATGTGATTTTTATATAATAGAATAGATAGATTATTTTATTAACATAATTAGTGGTGCTTACTTGAACAACTAAATTTAGCTTCTAATGATATTAAAGTCAACCTATTTTATTATTTTGTGCCTTCAAAAAATTTGTAAAACTAACATAAAAGTCTAACAATTGAAAAAGAAAATTTATTACAATGGGTATATTCATTTTAACAAATATTCTTCTATCCAATACTATAAAAAATAATTATATTGGCCATCTTGAATTACTACAGGTTCAACTTCCATCGACAGTGATATAATGCCTTAATTGAGATATTTTTGAACTATAATATTCGTCAAACAAACAATCAACAATGAAATACTCATCCATGCCTTCTCATTTTGAGTATATTTATACATAAAAAATTATACATAAAGAAAAAAAGAAGAAGAAAAGAATAGTTGAAATAGCAAGAGTAATAAAAATAATGATTCTTATCATTTTGTGTGGCCATCTATATATAGTAGACCAGAAAACTATGATTATTTAACAAAATTAATTTATATTTATTGCATTCAATTTGAATAATAAGAAATCATCTTATTTTAGTTTAGTCCTTAATTCATATTATTTGAATTTGTCTCAATATATGATTTGATTTGATTTAATTATTAGTTAAAAATTTAGTTATGTATTTTATTCATAGATTTATCATTTTAATGACTAATTAATTAATTAATTAATACACATAATAAATTTGGTTTAATAAATAAAAAAATAAATTAAAAAATACTAACATAACATTAAAAAAATAAATTAGAAAATACTATCAAAGTAAATTGATATAAATTGTAATAAATTATATGATATTTATCTAATCATCAATTAGTTGATATAGTTAATTTATTGTAATAAGTTAAAAGAAATGAATCGAAAAATACTCTCAAAAGTATGTCACGTCAGTTGTTCTATTATTAAATGTAAAAGTCTAATTTTTATATAATAAAATAGATAGAATAGATATACATCTAACATTTAATTTATTTTAATTTTATCTTTAATTTTAAAATAAATTTTAATTTTATTCTTACATAAACATTTTTAACAGTCAACTATCAATTAAAATTTATTTTTATCAATTTATCCTTAATAAAAGAATCTAATTCTAATTTATATTCTCCTAATTCCTAACCTATTTCAACTAATACTAACTCCATTAAGGTTTGGTTTAGTAAAATTTTTAAAAAAGATGCTTGCATTTTTCAAAAGGATAAGCCATAAGTACTAGGGGTGTTCAAATCCAAACCGATCCAAATTAAACCGCTCATCCAATTCAATCCAAACCGAAAACCGATTAAAACTGCACTAATTCGAATTTGATTGGATTCTATTTTTGCAAACCGCTGGATTGGATCGGATTTCGGATCTACTTTTCATAACTGATCCAATCCAATCCAAACCGCACAATGTGCTATAATATTATTATTTTATTATTATATTTATAATTATATTTATAACATGTTCAATTTGTTATACATTTTTCTATTATTCATGTATTATTATTATTTAATAAATATTTTATGTTTAAAATATTATTTATTTATTTATTTTAACTAACCTATAATTTTATTTCTATTGTTATGTTATCGTTGGCTTTTTAAGATATGTTAAGAGTTGTTATGTCATTGTTGATTATTTAAAAATTTGATGTTAAGATTTGTTATATGTATTTAATTTTTTTATTTAAAAAACTGCAAGTCCAAACCGATCCAAACCGCTTGTAATCGAATTGGATCGGATCATATTTTCAAAAAAAGTTTATCCAATCCAAACCGCACCGCACATAAATTAAGTGTTCGGATCGGATGACTTTTTCCCTTGAAACCGAACCAAACCGCACCGCGAACACCCCTAATAAGCACCTCATTTTATATTTAGTAAATTATAAAGCTCATGTACTTGTATTTGCGATTTTTAAAAGTTAGGGGTGCTTTTAAAAACACTTAAGGGAGAACTTTAAAAAATTGGCTTGTGCATTAGTTAATATTCAAATTCAATTCTTACACTAGTCAATATTCAAATTCAATTCATACATTAATGTCTATTATGATATTTTTAAATTTCAACCAAATACACTTGTGTTATTAGTGTTTATCAAAATTATTTTTAATTTAATTTACCAAATATAAATGTTACAATTTATAAGTTTAAAAAAACTATCTTTTAAAATCTAGTTTCTATAAGCTACTTTTGAAAAGTAAAAATTTTATCAAATTAAGTCTACAACCAGTTTTGATAAACAACTTAATTAAGTTCTTTTGAAAAAAAGAGTTTAAAATATAATGACTTATATTAAAAGCAGCTTATAAATAAATTATTTTGTATTTAGAAAGTTATTATAAAAATACATGTTTTAAAGTTATCTAATAAATAAGTAGGGGTGTCTGGATCGTATCCGCAGATCCGTAGTAAATATCCGCATTCGATCCGAAAATTGCGAATACGATCCTATCCGCAAATTGATCGGATCGGATAGGATCCGATCCGCACCCTTTGCGGATTGGATCGCGGATATATGCTCTACATCCGCATATCCGCACAATAATAATTAAAAATAAATATATATATATATATATATGTTTGGTATTATATTTACTTGTTTGTATGTTTTAGTTAGTAATTATTATTTGTATATTGAATTATTTTATTTTTATTATTTAGAAAGAATTTGATTAAAAATATTTTAGGAACAAATAAGTTTAAAAGTATAAAAGAAATATTTTTATTGAATTTTTTTATATAGAAATATGATTAAAAAGAAAATGTTTAATTATGCGGATATATCCGATATCCGATATCCGATCCGATCCGATCCGCACATTTGCAGATTGGATCGGATTGGATCTGGCACTAAAAAGCGCAGATATCATATCCGATCTGATGAAAATTGTGCGGATCAGATCGAATTTTCGGCCATATCCAATCCGATCCGATCTTCCCTATAAATAAGAATAATAAAATAACTTTTAAAAAGGGGAGAAATCAAATTTTTTAACTTTTTCAAAAATCCTTAAACAACTTTTCAAAAAGTTAAAAGTATATCTAAAAATTATACTAACACTATTAACAAAATTTTTTATAAGTCAAAATCTCAAAAAATAACTTTTAAAACTTCCAAACAGGCCCTAAGTCCCACCAAGACCAGCATCATCACCCCAACGCCCACTGCCACCCTTCCTCTTCTGTTGACTACACTTCTCGCCATCTACCGCACTCATTTGTTACTCTCATCATTATCGACTCCCTTTTTCCTCCAGCTTCCACCACTCACTGTGATCTCATCTCACACCTCTGAGGCTCTGACCTCATAGTTCTTACCATCGCCTCACCTTTACCATTCATTAAGGACATCATCAACTATAGGCATAAGAACAATAGCTACTACAATTATTTTCTTCATTTCTTAAAAAAAAAAAAGACGAGAGAGATGGGGAGGGAAGCAATCCATCCAGACTCCAGAGAGAAGTAGGGAGGAGAACAAAGCCACCACAGTGCAGGCGATAGCGGCGAAATCAAAGAAAGGAGAGGACTTGGCGGAGAATACAAGAGGTAGCGGCAGCAAAACCATGTAGCGGTGATGGCAGCTCGCGTTGGCTACTGGCTCGAGGTGGTGGAGGAGGAGTGTTTAGGCTCAATAAAAGCAAGCAACTTTGTTGATTTGGAATTTGTTGATATTGTCTTCTTTCTTCTCACTAGTTCAAACAGAATCTCAATTGCATCTTTACTCTATACCTGACTTGAATATATCATTACAGGGTTAGAACTTTTATTCTAATTATGATTCAATTTATTAATATAGAAATTAGTTTAGATGGTATTGTAATTATTAATTAATTATATTAGTAATTAATCTATTTTTTTATGGAAAAAATCTAATTAGTCATGAATTTTATAAAGTTTAGATTCCTAATTCTGATTACATAATAAATAAATATATTTTGATTTCATCTGATTTGATAATTTAAGAATTCGAAGTTTTAAATTAAATCAAATATTTTATTGATCATAAATAAAATACGTAAATTAATGATTTTTATAAAATATCTAACATACAAATCTTTAAAAAAATGAAGAGCAAACTTGAACCTTTAGACAGGGGTTTGGCACGATGAAGATTAGGGGATTTGGGGATGGGTTGAAGATTAGGGGATTTGGGGCTGCGTTGAATTTGATTAGGATTAGGTTAGAATTGTGGCTAAGGTTGGAATTGAGATTGAGTTGAGTTTTGATTAAGAGTAAAGTTGAAAAGAAAATATTGACTAAATAGTTGATTTTATTGACAGTAGGAGTACAATTAAAATTTATTTTAAATATTGAGTGTAAAAAATTAAACATTAAGACTATTTTTAAAATAATTCAAAAATATTAAATACAAAAAATATATTTTATTCAAAAAAATATAAATATAATTAACATAATTAACTAATACTAATATTAATATATGCATTTAATATTAAAACACTATTTTTTTTATAATTCGAATTTAAATATGTTTGTTGTCATGTGGTCAAATTTATACCGACCATCATATACAAGGTTCCACTCTTTAGCCATTTTTTGTAACCATTGTGCCATTTCCTCGTTCTCAATTAACATGTGCGATTGCATTAGTTTTTTTGTTAACGATATTTTTTAATTTAATAAGTTAAAGATTAATCCGCTAATGTGAATCTGAATTCTATTTGAAGTTTTATGATTGGCCAATGAGATATTATCGTGTTAATAAAATGTTTTTTGAAATCCACATTACCAAACTTATGATTGAAATTGTTAGTAATGCGACTGAGTCAAAACGTATACTGAGCATGTGGCAGCACCATGTTTCGTATGGATTTCTAGCAGACTCAATGATACTTTTACGTGGATTGGATATTACTATATTAGACAAAGTCCATGGCTTTGGGTAACATAAGTTCTAACTTCTAAGGCAAACCAAAAACCAGGACCATACAACCTTGGTTTTACCATCAACAAGAGAAAATGCTAGTGGTAATGAATTTTTGTTCCCATATTAAGTGGTTGCATTGCAATAAACAATTTGAACACCTTGACACTTGTATGTAATGTTATGTGATTAAGAGTTAAATTATGCATATAAAATTGAAAATATAAATTTAGTTAATATTTGCGATCAAAATATAAGGTGTATCGATATTGTTAAGTGGAAAGCTAATCATAGTTGTATAACACACAGAAACCAATTAAAACAAAATACCTAAGTGCTACAATATACCTCTATTTAACCAAGGTTACCAAACAAAATTGACATTAGTGACTAGTGAGGGAGATTTGACTCTATGGACAAATATAGGGATTATAGTATTATACTATCATAGAATGAATTAACGAGGCTTAAATAATTATGATAATTTATGTCTATATCTTCTGTTTGACTTTGTTCACGAGGCTTAAATAAAATTTTAGATGGATATTTTGGTAAAAAATTTTCCTCCATATGAGACTGTATAACGTCCCACCACTTCATTTACCTCCCTTGGATTTTTTATTTCGAGAAAGTACAGGAAAAACGCTTATTTTTAATCATGTAAATAATAAGTTAAAAAAAGAAAAAATAATTTTAATTTTAAAAGTTAAATTTTTAATTAATTAGATATAATTTTTGTTTTGAATTTGACTTTCAACAACCATAAACTCTTTCCCACGCCTGCACCACGCCTCACCCCTGCTCCCCACAAGGCCACAATTCCCGCTGTCTCTCGCGAACCACTGCACTTTCTCGTGTGTCCCACTACTAAACAACTAGTTATTGCAAACAGATATTTTCGACAGATTTTATCCCACGGAAATACAGACAGAATTTTAGAGAAATTTTTGTCGGAAAAAAAAATAAATGAGCATAAATTACAGATGAAAAAGAGAATCAGTCGATAATTCTGTCGAAAAAATTAATTTTTTCGTGGGAAATGGTTACAGACGGAAAATCCGTCTATAATTAAATAAACAAAATGCTGCATTTTCTTAAATTATTACAGACGAAAAATCCGTCTATAATTTAAAATTTTCCGTCGGAAAATATTGATGTAAACCTAACTTAACCCTAGTGTCTCGAGCTTCATTCACAATTCACAAACGTTCATTCACACTTCACACATGAGCTTCTTCCTCACGAGTTGCTTCTTCTCTGGTCGCACGAGCTTCTTCCGCCGTTGCCGCCGTTTGCATCGCACAATCTCTCTGTCATCTCTTACGTCGCACGAGCTCCTTCCGCCGCCGCTCTCGTCGCGTCTGCTCCTTTCATCGCCGTCGTCACAAAGCTCTCTCCGCCACCGCTCTTGTCGCGTTTGCTCCCTTAGTGAATTTCAGGTATAATCTGATTTTGTGATTTTGGTGCTTAGGGCTCAATTTTTCTGTGCCAATTTTAGGTTTATCAATTTTTCTTCACAGTTTCTATCTTCTTGTTGCTGTTGATGCTGATTGAGCTTTTTGTAGGTTTATCAATTATTTTACTATCAGCAAAAAGAGATTTTTTGTCGGTCATGTCTGCAACTATCCGTGAAAAACTCTGCCCAACTCGGTGAAAACTCGGTGGTTGTTGTTGAATGGCGAAGCTTGAAGCGAAGCTCGGAACGATAGTTGACTCCATTGGTAACTTCTTCTCTGGCAAAGACCAGCATCCCTGGTGTGACCCTGATATCGTCGCTGTAAGCCTTTTCTTTTTCTCGATTCCATTTTCTTCCTTCAGAATTGATATCAACTTGTGATTTCTTGTTATCTATTGGTCGTGATTTCAGTCTTGATGTTTAGGTCAAAATCGAAGTGGCGACCATTTAAGGAGTAGGGATCTTGTGGATAGGTGCCTAATAGTTGTGCTTCTCCTCTTATGGAGGAGGCTAGAGGTATTTGGTCCGACTTTCTCGTTACTGTTCTCTATGAGGAGTGGAGAAAGTGTAAAAGAGGTGAATTTCATATAATTTATTGTGCTGCTTAATTATTGTAGTGTTCAAGAGTTAAATGACTTGTGTGTTTTTCTACAGTTGATGTTTCAGATGGATAGTTTTCTACAGTTGATGTTTCAGATGGATTATGTAATATTTTTAATTTTTTTATCAATCAATTTTTGTGAATAGATTTAGTTATGTTCCAAAAGGATAGTTTTCTATGGTGATCACTCATTTTTTTTCTGTGATTTGTTCATGTAAATGATGAATGTAATTGTTGCAGGTTTTTGGAGCTATTTAGCAAGCTGTGCAGCGTTCTCCTCACTATTCCGAATCACATAATTTACATGGTTTAATTTGTGAGTCTCAAAACGATTACAGATCTGCTACTATTTCTTACAGGATAGCCCTCCATGCCATTAGCATTGCCTCGTTAGATAATCGAAACTCACAGATGAAAGATGTATCAATTAATTTGGCGAGATCACTTTATAAGGTACCTACACTACAGATCTCCAGTATTATCTTTTCCAAATAATGTTGCGATGTTTGCTAACTCATACTATTTGATATAGGCTGGAAATAATGTTGATGCTATACAGGAATGTGAAAATTTGAGGAAAGAAGGTTCACTTCGTATTCACAATTTATCTCTTTTTAGAGTTCTTCAAATTTTTTATTTTATTTTAAAGTATAAAGAATTTATTATTGTGCTTGAATATTAACTGATTCTTGTTTGCTATAAGTTATCAAAGCTTCCTTCTGTTTATAAATGAAAGCTTTAAACTCATGAATTGCCTCATGTAAAGAGGCATTTTTCCTGCAATCTTTGTGAAAGGATATTGTGACTGGTCTTGCTTGGAAAGATATTTCAATTTTTCTTTTCTGTTTACACTGTTGCAGTTTATCTTGTTTAAGGAATGCTTGACTTTAAAGTTTTTCAAGTATATGCAATCTTGTTGTGGCAACTTGGTAAAAATGATTTAGCACTCTCAATAGTCATAAGTCTTGCAGCAAGTGTTTCTTCTATGGAAAAGACAGCCATGGAGATCTCTGTTAGTTTCATCTTTAGATTATTATACTACATCAGTGGACTAGATGCAGTCATAAATAACATTAATGAAAATGCCAAAGGAGCTTATTCAAAGTTCAAAAGTTAATTTTGTTATGTCTACTATCGATGCTCTTGATGGACACAATCGTCTTGGATTTCTTGTCTCAAGTAACCTATATTTTCTCAAAGATCATGATGAAATTGCCAGGGTGCACTTTTTAATAGCACTTGGCAAACTGGTATCTTCCAACCCTCAGACTTCCCTCTTTCCTCAACCCCCATTCCCAAATCAATTTGCTGCATAAAGATGAAAGGGACAATGGTTTGGTATGGTTTTTGACAGGTGAAAAATGGGCATGATGGCTTCCTTGTAGTTCAGAGTGAAATTGCCTACCTCAGAAGAATTCTGCACATCTTCCCTAACTGTAGTTTGATAAGGTAGTCATTTTTTATTACAGGACGTTGCCTAACATTATTTTGATCTGATAGGTTACTCAGTGTTAATAGTTGTCCCTGTAGTTATGCTCAATTTTGTTAGATTTACAATTTATAATCTAATGAGCCTTGTTTGTAGTTCTTTGCCATTTTTTCTAGTTCTTTCCGAGGCTTGCTAAAATTCTTTTATTGAATATTTCTATGGGAAAGGAACCTTGTTGGCTATCTCTCACTATCTGGTAAAGAGTCGAACAGTTGCCATCTGGCTACAAGGTGTTGTAAACTGGACCATCTTGACCTTTCTGATAAAGAAGGTTTAAAATAAGCTTCTGATATTCATAGTGCTGTAGTAGTTGCCTGCTATGCTAATGGGAACAGCAACCCAAAGTCTACTTTTCAAACTTGTATAAATCAGTGTTCTCACTACAAGAGAAAGGCGTATTTGTAACAAAAAATATTGTTACAAAACGTCAAAATTTTGAAACAAAAGTTTTTTGTAACAAAAAAGGGTCCATTGCAGTAAGTCCCGTTACAAAAAGTTTTTGTAACAAAAAATGGAACTGTTACAATTCAATACCATATTTTGTAACAATTTTTTCTGATACAAAAAACCAGAAGCCGTTACAAAAGTGGTAATAAATTTTGATCTTGAAGGTATTTTTCGTGACAGTCAATTTTTTTTCCTATCAAAAAATTTTGTTACAAAATGTAACATGATTTTGTAACATTTTTTTTTCTTTAGTTACGAAAGCAAATTAATTATTTTGTAACAACTTTTTTTAATTACATATTACATGCATAATTTACTAAATTATTTTTTAAATTAACTAGTATATTAACGATTTTAATAAGCAAGTTTACATGTATATAATATGCAAAAACATACATAAGTCAAACAAGATCCTTTTAGCTAAAATTGTCTTGAAACAAAATAACATTACCTAGTGAGTACATTGATTAGTTCAACCAAAACATAAAAATTCTAACTTAGATTAGTGTCTCTATGCATCAAAATATTCTTGAGCCTTCAAGGTAGCATATGGTCACCATTTCAGCATTCTTGTAAATAAGAAAAACCGAAACAAAAAAGTTAGAAACAAGATATAACACTAATTATAATTTTTCCACTAAGTTTTATCCAAAATGTTTAGAAAAATTTCAGCAGAACCTCCCCTAAAACTTGGATATTTCCACCGTCCATGGTTCCAACAAACACAACCAATTCACAACTTATGTCTCAGCCATACCCAATCAAATTTATCAAATCAAATAATAGGACATTTGTCATTTTTCAACCATGACACAAGTAAAATGTGATAAATAAATCCATATACAAATTAAAGAGGGTAACAATGAAATGCCTTCTATTATAAGATAATTGAATGTGATAATAAAAAGATAGTTAGTATAAAATTGTTGTTAATCTGATATTTACACAATACTGAATGATGTTCAAATGAGTGATGATCATGTAACATTTTCTTTTGCCTCGGAAAGCTGAAAAGTCATTGTCACAAGTGATATTCAGAAACAAAACATATAATTTTATTCATAATGATATCAAAATCTAATACTTAAATACTCAAACCAGGAAACTAATTATTGAATAATTAATAGATCCTATGTCATAGATAATTAGAGAATTAAATAAAAGCTCATGAATAAGAACCATCTAATAAAAGTGTACATCAATTGAATAATAACTCTTAACAATATGATAACTTTTCCTTTGTGATAAAATCTCATGAATAAAAGCTCACCTTCCAAACCCATGCTTGACAATGTTCTGAAATGATAGCAAGTTAATCTCTTAGCAGTAAATTCAAGAGAAGGAAGCAACTAAGTGTGAAATCTCATATTTCTAGGGAGGTTTTCGGTAAAGATCCAAAATTTATGTTGAAAGCTTGGTTTAGTGGAAGGCCGTGTGAAATGAAAATTGAAGCCTTAGAGCAACAATATCCAGAAATTCAAATAAAAATGCAACAACAAAGCCAAAGTCCAGGTTCAAAATCAACAACAATATCAACCCAGCCAAAGCATTCCAAATTTTAAATAATCATAAACAAACCAACAAATCATGAGAACAAAAACTATAGATATTCAATTGGAGCAACCAAATCTGGAGCCAACAATCCTCAACAATTTGATCAAGACAGTCACAATCTAATCACAATTAAGCCACAAAAACACAAAGAATAACAGGACAGCAGCACATTTACCATGAATAATCACAAACAGCAATAAGATTGAATGAATTATTGTCTATTGCATTATTAAATTTTTTTTTGTCAATCCAATGACTCAAATTATGAACTGATCCTCCATTACTAATAAGTACTAAGTCTGATGAATTAGTGATGCCCATTTACCTTATAATAAGAGAAACTATTACTTCATAGTATTTTTTCTTTGAAAATCTCTTTACAGCAATATTCACATTTTGTTTTACATGTATCTTCTTCTTGCTATCACTTCAACTACATAACTTGGATGCAGATGGCTTTAAAGATTAGTATTTAACAGCATCTCATCAATTTTAATTCCATATATATAATAAATCAATATATCGTTTCATCCATCAGATTAGTATTCACTTTATTTGAATGAATATGAAAGTTCATGTTAATATACATTCATGAGCTTCAAACAATTTTATAATTCATAAACCTCTTAAAGTGAATTCCAAAAACAAACGCAAGGATCATGAAGGAAGCTAGATGACGGAAATTACATACCTTTTTAGACTCTGCATAAAGTCCCATGCCGGCAACAAAGAACAACACAAAACAATAATCAACAGCCCTAATATTCACAAGTTCTGATAATCAAAAACAATATCCCTAATCAGAAGTTCTAAAAAATTAAACCTAGACTTCCATGGCATTCATAAATTAAAACAGTTAATTTCAAAATAAAATCCCCTACCTCAATTAGCTGAAAGTCGGTAATTAATCGCAACAAACCCTTCGTTTGTTTTTAATTCCTAGTAGCAACAACTTTACTCTTGGAGCAGCAGCAACAATGATCTCAGTAACGACAAGCTCCACCGACGGCAGAGGCGCAGCCAGAAGCTTCAGCAGTGGCGGATCTGGCGGTGGTTCAGACAAAGACGACGCCGGTGACTGGTCGCAGCGATTGGACTGGTCGCGGCCCTCCCAGGTTCTCTATCTCTCACCTGGGGATCCTGTCTCTGCCCGTGGCTCTGCTTGACGGCGACGGACTCAAAGGTGGCGGCGGCGGCGTCACGCGCAGCAGCAGCCCGTGATGGTGACGATGGCGGCGCTGGCTTCATAGCGAGAAGGACGGCGGCGGCGGGCTTCACGGAAGAGACGACGATGGCGACCGGAACCCGCGAAGATGACGACAGAGGCGCCGCAGCAGTGGTTCGCGAGGCGTGGTGCAGCGGCAGCGAGCTTCATCTGCGGTGTTGTGCTTCTTCTCCTCTGGCTCCTTCCTCCGCATCGGTGCTAGCAACGATGGCGGCGAGCAGCTCGGCCCACCAGCGCTGGCCGTCCCCCTCTCCTCTCTTCTCTTCTCTAATTTCGTTTCTCCCTCTCTCCCTCAACGTTTTCTTTCTTTCTTTCTACTGATTTCTTTCTTTTTTATCTTTTTTCTACTGCTATGTGCTGGGTCTGTATGATTTTGGAAGGAAAGCAAAGTTGAAAGGGGTGTGGCGGCTGAAGGGAAGGGGGAAATTAGGGTTAGAGTCTTAGGAAGTATTTAGCAAATTAGGTTTTATTTTGAGGACAATTCACAATATAATTAGGATATAAAATGGTATTAAAAACTAAGTTTAATCTAATAAAATTATCTTTAAAAAAAGTATTATTTGTTCATCAATATATAAATTATTTTTTAATAAATATTTTAATTCAAAAAAAATTAGACATAATATGATTAATTCTCTTTATTTTCCAAAATATGAGTATTAAATTATAAAATATTAATTATTTAACTCGAATCATATAAAATTTTTATTCTCTTACAACTATTAAGTTTTATCATTTAAATATAGAAAATTATTCAATATTATAAGATTAAGTAAAATTTTTAATTTAATTATCAAAATTTAATTTAATTATTTTTAATACAATAATTTCTAAAAATAAAGTCTTTAATAAATTAATAAATTGAAATTAACTTATAATAACATTTTTCGAAAATTCTGAGTCTTACAAGAAAAAGATAGAGTTAGAGGATTGAGTAACTTAAATATTTTTAATAAAAATAAAGATAGTATAATAACTGAAAATTAATTTTAATTTAATAATAGGTATATAAAGATATTATTTAATTATAAAATTTTAAATTATTTTTAAATAAATATTTTAATTTTAAGAATTACAGTAATTTTTAAAATATTATTTTATTATTATTTCAAATTATAAATAAAAAATATTCCATTTAATATATAAATCTCTAAAAATTTATTTTGAATAAATATAATAAATAATAAATAATTTATTATTTAATTTTTAAAATAATTTTAAACTCAAACTATCATTAATTTGACTTAAATATTTTTAGTAAAATAAATTTTTGAATATAAAATCTTAAATAAATATAATAAATCATAAATAATTTATTATATTATTTTTTAAAAATTCAATGTCTTACATTTAGTATGTTGAAACAAAATTTTTTATTAGTTACAAAAAATCTTTGAATTTTGTGACAAATAAATAACTTGTTACAAAAATATTGTATTTTGTGACAAATTAATTTTTTGTTACAAAATATTTAGAACTTTTGAAACAAATAGATATTTTGTTACAAAATATTTTGAATTTTTGTAATAATATATTTTTTTGTTACAAAACATTATAACATTTTGTAACAAAACAACAATTCGATACGAAAGCCAACATAATTTGTAACAAAAGAAATCAAGTTGTTACAAAGTATTAAAATATTTTGTAACAAATTTTTTTATTGTTACAAAATATTCTTATTTTGTAACAATAACTAATTATTGTTACAAAAAATCTATAATTTGTAACAATTTTAAATTTGATACAAATTTTTTGTTACAAATGTTTCATTTTCTTGTAGTGTCTAGAGGTCCTGTAGCAATCCGATACCTATAGAGGTAGTAACTTTATTTTTCTTTTGCTTTATGCCTCATATATTCTCGAAACTTTGGTCCGACTTTCTTGTAGCTTATTTCTCCTCATTAAACACCCCCAAGTCTTAAAGAACCTTTGCCATGGTCTACCCGGATTCAAATAGCTCTGGATTCAGCCAGGGGACTTGAATATATTCATGAACATACAAAGCCTGTATATATCCATCGCGATATAAAGTCGGCAAACATATTATTAGACAAATCCTTCCACGAAAAGGTATGAAACATTTTGAAGACTTATGTGATCTTGTTACTCTTATCTTTGTGCTATAATTCTGAGATACTGTGTATTAGTTAATCTGCAGGATGCGAGTTTTGGACTAAGCAAAGCTGATTGATAAACCCCATTTTTAGGGTTTATCATGTGCTTAATCTAATAGACTTTATCCATTATTCTCACATTTATTCATACAATTCGTATGTTTTACATTTTCCTTCCTGATTTTGTGCCATGATTGATAACATGCTTCTTTGGCCTTATATTTGCTAATTTTAATCCTCTCTTATTACCATTTGATGCCGTAATATATGTGTTAAGTATTTTCAGAGATTACAGGGCAAGGATGGTTTAGAGGATGGAAAGGAAGCATGCAAAAGTGGAAGGAATACAAGAAGCTGAAGGAACTGTAAAGCTGTCAGCTCTGACCTCTTCACACTCAATCGACCATAACTTGAGCTACAGAAATCCAAATGAGGCGGTTCTAGTTGCGTTAGAAAGCTAACGTTCGGGGCTTCGAAATGATACATAATTTTCATAGTGGCCGTACAGCTAGATGATGCGCACGCGTGAATCACACGCACGCGTTGTTCCGCAGAAAATTCAGCGACCCAGAAATCGTCCCCAGCGATTTCTGGGCTGTTTTTGACCCAGTTCTCGGCCCATAAAACACAGATTAGAGGCTGAGAGTGGAGGAATCAAGGGGACTTCTTAGTTTTATACTTTTGGATTGGATATTTACAGAGTCACTACTTCCATTGAAGACTTCATCATTCTAGTTTGTTTCCTTACTTGTTACTTATTCTTCCATATCCTTAATCCTTAGTTACAATTGGATTGCTTTTATGAATTTAATTTTATTATTTATTTAATTACTTCCAATTTTATTCCAATTATCATGTCTTCTTTCTACTCCCTTTTCATGAATGCGGAATTGGCATCTATGTCAGTGGAGTAGGCTTTTAACTTGACTTTGGAGTTGATTAATATTTGATACCCTTGAGTTGGAATACTCAAGAGTTAATTGGTAATTAGAAGTTATTGGCCAGCTCTCTAGTTACTAACGCTAATCCCTCCCAAGGGAGAGGATTAGGACTTGTGAATAGAAATTGGCTTCTAACTTACTTGACTTTTTTTTACTCAGTAAAGGATAACTAAGTAGAACAACAACCTATTACTAATTAATCTTGGAAAATCCAACAAGGATAGAACTTTAAATCAATCTTCTCCTAGTCAAGGCTTTTATTGTTATTAATTATTTTCTTTGGAATTTTCTCTTCTTATTTCTCAATCCAAAACCCCAATTTACAAAACTCATAACCAATAATAAGGACACTTCCCTGCAATTCCTTGAGAGACGACCCGAGGTTTAAATACTTCGGTTATCAATTTTATTAGGGGTTAGTTACTTGTGACAACCAAAACTTTTGCACGAAAAGATTCCTTGTCGGTCTAGAAGCTATACTTTCAACGAGAACTTATTTATAAGAATTCTAGACCACGCAAGAATTTGTTCGTCACTGATTGATATTGGAAGTTCATCAGCTCCCACTGCTAATATGGCAGGTACATTTGGTTACATGCCACCAGAGTATGATGGATCATGTTTGTTACTTTAAATTGACACATTCTCATGGCAAAACAGAACATGCACTTAAGGGATCAAATTCAATTATACCATTGAACCATTTTATTCTCTTATTTGCAGGTATATATATGGTAGAGTTTCTCCTAAATTAGATGTCTTTGCTTTTGGGGCTTTATGAGCTTATTTCTACTAAAGAAGCTGTGATCAATGGTGGTGCTGAAATCAAGCGACTTATAGCTTTGGTGAATTTTGATACCCTACTATGCATTACTTCTTCTTTTGTATGTGATAAGTGATAACATTAGAGGGCCTAGTGACTTTACATAAGTAATTCAGATTATCTTTATGTTCCTTCTTTTCTAATTTTTCTGGTGATTTTTGTGCCAGTTTTATCAAGTTTTTGTCATGCACCACCCTCATTCACTTCCCTCCTCATCCAACAGTTAAGATATTATTTTCTTCCTCTTCTTCTTTTTTTAATAAGTCTCAATATATATATATATTGGGTGTAGAATGCCAGGATTTTATTGCTAGTATTAGAATTGCTGGTGTAGAATGCCAGGATTTTATTGCTAGTATTAGAATTGCTACTATTATAATACAAATATAATTAGTGGATCAGAGCCTAAGTCTGAGGTTAGATTCTCCATGAAACAAATTGATTGTACACATTCTAAAGGTGGCCTTTGTGTAGATTCTGTATTTATTATACCTAGTGATTTGAGAGAGCGTAAGAGAAGAGGCATTTTGAAATAGCCACACATGCAAATTAGGAAGTTTTTTGTTTAGTAATATCAGACTCTATTAGGGTCTAAAAGCGCATATATATATACTTCTGAACAAAATTGAGGATTTGGAGAAAATAATCTTCTTCTTATTTTTCACTCAAATTGTGGTTAGTGATTACATATTTATGGCTGAACAACCTAATTCTGTGTTACTTAGGTGTAAAAAATACACTGTCAGATTCATGAAATACACTGCCTGAACCAGAGAGAACAGTCCAAGATCTTCTGGTATCTCACCGCTTAAGACTCTCAGAATTCAGTCTTTGAAAAAGCTGAATCCAATTGATTTGAAGTGCTTGTCTTTCCATATATCACCACCCCACAAGGCAATTCAAAACAAGAAGATTAATTAGGAACCAGACAGAGAAATAGAAGTGGATCACAAAGATGTAAAAGCTGAAAAGGATGTCACACCAGAGTTATAGCCGATAGTTTTAGTATGGTTAAACAATATACTGGGAATTATAGTTGATGATCAATACACTTTGTTTATGTTTTGAATTATATTGATTTGCTTGTTTATAGTACTTTTCTTTTAGTTTGATAATACGATGAATTTGTTTATTTTTTGAAATATTATAAATATTCGAATACAAATTAGATAAAAATTTGTATTAAATTTATATTTATTTTGTATGAAAAGAAGTTTATTTCGCAATGAAAAAATCTAAAAAAATTATATTTTACCTTACTAATGGATTTACAGACGGATTTTCTGTCTGTATTCAGAGTTTGGGATGATTTTCCAAGATTCCAATTACCGACGGAAAATCCGTCGAAAAGTTTGACGTTTCAGGAAAATGGATGGAGAATTTACAAAGAAAAAATCCGTCGGTAACTGGTAAAAATCCGTCGGTAATTTTTCGATGAAAAAAATCCGTCGGTAAATAATTTCTGACGAGGCTTTTACAAAGGAACAAAAAACGTCGGTAACCAAAAATCCGTCTGTAATAAAGACTAAATCTGTCTGTAAATCTATCTGTATTAATCCATTTTCTAGTTGTGTCTTTAATTGCCGCACGCATCAGTGCTTCGTCGCGTCTCTCTAACCGCCGCATGCAGCCCAGCCTCATCGCACCTCCATCGCACTGCTGCAAGTAGCTCAGCTTTGTCTTCCATCGCGCCACAGTAATTGCCTCTGCCCTCTCGCCTTCATCGTTCATGCAGATGTTTATTTTGCATACAAATAAGATGTTTGTTCTTAATGTGAATGAGATTTTTATTTTTCATGCAAATAAGATGTTTGTTCTTAATACGGAACGGCTTACCTACACTCGGAGTTGGTGACGGTGGAAGACGACAGCGCTTAGAAGCTTTTTTGCTAGCAAAAAAGACTGCATGTTGGAGTAAGTGACAGACAACTAGCTGTGGTGAAAAGGAAATTTGGGTTAGAAAGAGATGTAATTAGGTCAAAATAAAATCAGATAAAAGTGATGAATTTAGAGTATAAAATTAAATGATTAGTGGATTTAAAATGTGATTTGTTATTCACGTTATCTGTATCTCTTATTGTTCACCAAACGAAATTGTTTTATTTCATTATTGTGAACCTGTATGATATAGGAAATTTAGTGAGTCAGGTTTCTTGTTAGTTCTAATGGATCACTGGCCAGGGTTTTTATTTTGGCTTTAGTCTTGTATCAAATTTAATATGATTATAGACTAAGTATAAATCCAGAATTAATTTACTCAGGAACGGTGATTTATTTAAACACTTTAACAATAATATAATATAATTTTTTTTCACAATAATAATATAAAAATATAACAGAAAGATGAATAATAAGACAACAATAAAATATATCTCTACTCTTTATTAGCTCTTCTAATGGAGAGAAAATGAAGACTCTCAATTTAATTTCATATTTTTTTATATATTTTAGAAAAAAGAACAAATAAGTTCTAATTTTTTAAATTTTTGACAAATATATTTCTGACAAAATTTAAATACAAAAAAATTCATAATTTTAATAAATGGAGGACAATTTAATCCTTCCGTTTATTTACCTCTCATATATCAAACAGAACTGACTGACGTGGTTACGTTCAAACGGTATTCAGGTATCTGTTACGGTGCCACGCTGGAAGGGGAATAAAGTTCGAAAGACAAATATGTCATTGACGTCATTTTGCAAATAAAGTTCAAAGGACAAATAGGTCATTGAGAATTTAGTTCATTATGCTTATATATGTATTATATATTACTATCTAATTGAAATATACCTATATTATATATCATATATTACTATCTAATTTAATAATCAAATGTGTCACATGACACTCTTGTTAAAATTGAGAGAAAAAAATTTATTTCAAAATTAAAAAACTTCCTTTCTAAATTCTCTCATCTATCACTCTCCATTTTTTCATTTCTCTCTACTATTTTTACTCTATATATAATTTATATTTTATATTAATAATTTGACAAATCAGAATATGTCATCCAATTTTTTTTTACAATTAAAATATTTTAAATGTAAAAGTATACACGTTAAATTATTTTAAATTTTAGATAACGAATGTTAAAATTAATTATTAATAAAAAATTAGACTTTTTCATATAAAAATAATAACAAAAATCTTATTATTTAATTTTTTATCTACAGATATTTTTGTCTTCTTAACCAGAGATTTTTGTCAACTTACAACTTTTTTATTTTGTAAAAGTAGTTTGATTTTATAAATCTTTTGTGTCATGCATAATTTATACTGTCAGAACAAAGTAAACTATAATTTAAAAAAAAAATATTTTTGTAATGTTATTACAGATAAAAATACTAGTTCTAATATAATACACAAATACACTAATACTAACTTAATACATGAATGATGCACAAGTGAATTAATATCTAACTTGATTTATAAATGAACTGATGCTAACTAATGCTACTGGTATGATAAAAATTGAACTAATGCAATTTAACAAATTCCAATATAATACACAAATGCACTAATTCTAATTAATGCTAACTAATGGGAGAAAATTGAACTAATGCAATTTAAAAAAAAGTAGAAATAGAACAAGTCCAATTTCTGCAATTTTAATATAAATAATCTAAATTACAGAATACAACAAGTTAACTAGATTTTAAAATACAAGCATAATTTTATAAACTAAATTCTCATAATAGAAATATAATAGAAGTATAATAATGAATTAAATTTTTAAGAACCTATTTGTCTTTCGAACTTTATTTGCAAAATGACGTCAATAATTTATTTGTCCTTTAAACTTTATTCCACTTCCAACGTGACACCGTAACGGACACTTTGATACCGTTTCAACCACGTCAGTAAGTTCCGTTTGGTGTATAAGAGACAAATAGATGGAATAATTAAATTGTCATCTATTTGTTAAAATCAAGAAATTTTTTTTATTTAAATTTTGTCAGAGATGTATTTGTCAAAAATTTAAAAAGTTAGGACCTATTTATCCTTTTCCCTATATTTTACTTAAATTATATATCATACGTGAACCTTTATTTATAGATAAACAATTATAATTAATTTTAATTATAGATAAATAATTATAATAGTTATATTCTATATTCTACATATGTAAAATGTAATTAAGTATCTTAGACATTAAATTTAGTTATAATTTCCGATAGATATAGGTCTTTTAAAAAGCATGAACCAAGAAGATGTCCTTAATATGATAATGCAAATGAAATATAAACAACTTAATAAGTCTACTGTTATTGGCACAATACAAGAACACAAGCTAATGGGAAGAAGCATCACCAGAAACAATGCACACCTAAAGTAACAAGTAATATGGAAGCGAAAGAAGGGCTACGAAAGTCAAGTACTGCATTGCTGGCTCCAACTTTTCGCCGTCATTGTAATCATCGTAATCCTCTCCTTCTACTTCCGGCCCTTCAGGATACAGTGATGGCCGTGGTGGTGGTGGTAGCAGTGATGGAAGTGGTGGTGATGGTGGTAATATTGGTGGCAATATTGGTGGCAATGGTGGCCATGGTGGCCGTGGTGGCCTTGTCGGCCATATCGGCCGTGGTGGCCGAGGTGATGGAAGCCCTGGTGGTGGTGGACTCTCTATCACAGGGACCGGTGGTGGTGGACACTCTATCACAGGGACCGGCGGTGGTGGGCACTTTATCTCCGGAGGCGGTGGAGGTGGCAATGGTGGGTTTTCATGACACTCATTGCACATTGTGTGTTGAGGTTGTTCATGATGGCGAGTGATCTCTGAAACAGTTGAGGGTACTGAAAATAAAACCCAGATTATGGACAAGGTGATGAACAACATGGCTAAATTTGTCATTTTCCTTTCACAGAGATGGAAATAGGAGCAAAAGAGAAAGAAATGTTGTGACTGAAAATGGGGAGATATAGTTGTTGTAATATATGGTGTTCAATGACCACACCATTTGTCGGTGTTTTATCTTTAAGGATGTTGTCTCATCAAGATCATCGTCATATAGCAGAGCGAGCATATGAAACACACACTTCCTAGCGAAAATCTGCACCAATATAACTTCTTTTATTCAACAAAGTTCGATAATTAATCATTTTGTATTCAATATATTATTATTATTATTATTATTATTATTATTATTATTATTATTATTATTACAGAATTGTTGGTCATATATCATGATAATTGATAATGGTTATTTTTATTTACTAGTGTTGTGATGCATAAGACATTACAAAAAATAAATCAATCTCGCTACTGTGTATATTTTTTATAATAAATACTATCTTAACATTAATTTTTTTAATAAATAAATAAATATTTTTTATTTTGTTAATTAAAAACTATTCTAAATACATAATTAATTAATAACAATCATATTTTTATACATATATTATGATATGGTATTAGAGTTTTATATTCGAAAAATTTAGACTTTGATACCTAGTAAATTTTAAAATTAAAAAAAATAATATAGGACAAATAAAATAAAAATAAAAAAGAAGGTCTATATAAAAATTAAACAAATTCAAAAAAGATAGTTAAAGGGGAGTGTATGTTAAAAATATAATCATTTATATTGTCTATTTTTATCCGTTTAAATTTTTGAAAAAAGTGATATCATAATTCATGATAAAGTAATAATATTTATAAATAGTTGAATATTTTAATAGTAATTTAAGAACTTATATTTTTAAAACATACATTAAAAATTCTCATTAAATACTGCTTTTATTTTTGTGTAACTAGCAAACCAATAATGATAAAAAAAAAAAAAACTAACACAAAAGTTGTGAATAGATTATCTCCAACACAACAAAAGATTTTTTTTTTTAGTGTATAGTGATAAATCCATGAAAACATATGATTCGATCAAAGTAGAAGTATGAACTATAACTTTGTAAGGCTATAATTAATCTTAGGTTGTAATGTACACCTTTGACGTCTTATACGTTTTATAATTTTTATACTTCGATATGTTCTCGAAACCGATGAAAAAAAAAATATTCATAGTGTATTCTAGTTGTCATATTTTTCAACAATATTCTCAAAAATATTCTCGAAAACGTCAAAAAAAAAATCTCGCTTTAGGAGGTTACATGTTTTTCTTTTTTAATAACAATTATGGCACTTTTGCATAATTAACAATAAATCATTGAGTTGTATACCCCCAATTTGAAGAGCGAGTTCTTATTTACAAACTACAACCCATAATTAACTACAAATTTCCTTTAAAAAGTTAACATATTTTTGTGAGGGTTAAACATGTCTTAAATGAATTATTAGTTTTTTGTTTCTTTACAGAGAAATAATGGAAAATATAAAGATATTTTAAAAAATCCAGGTGGATTTCTTACAATTTCTTTGTATATAATTATAACTTACTTAAAAGACAAATGGATAAATGAAAACGATATCATAGTATCTACCCTGTTTATAAACCAAAATACAAAAATAGAGTTGATGGTCAAATTACATTACAAAAAATGCATTTAATATATACCGTCGGATTTTGCGTTAGACGTTATCAATCAATTCAACGTCAAATTTTCTAATGGTTACGAAAAAAAATTCATTCCTAGAATAAATTACCGTCAGATCTATAACTAAATCTGATGACAAATAGGGAATCGAAAATAAATTTTATTAGTTCCAGGTATAGCGTTAGAAATTTTCGGCGGTAATACAAATGAGTGAAACACAGCGTTTAGATAGCAACGAACACATGACTGTTGATTTTTTTGCCAGTAAATCCAACAATAAATTTGGGATAATATTAAAACGTGAAGCTCCTCCCTCTCACTATTGCAAACTCTCTCTCTCTCTCTCTCTCTCTCTCTATTGTATCTCTCTCGTCTCTCTCCCTCTCTTCCATTAAAAAAAGGTTGTTGTGCCACCACCCAAAACTGCCGTTGGCCCGTCGCCGTTGCTTACTCCTGTCGTTGTCACAGATCAGCACGTTGTCATCACTGTTGTTGGAGTCTCCGTGGAAAGTCTTCGCCGCCGCTGTTGGTATCCCTTGCTGTCGGAAGTCATCACCACCGCTGAAGTCCACCATGCCAAATGTAAGGTTGTTATCCATTTTTCCTTTTGCTTGTTTGTTATATTACACCTAGGATTTACTAAATTTTAGCTCCACCACGATAGGTTTCACTGCTGCCTCCGGTTACTATCACGCTTCCACCATCCTGTAGCTACCATTAAAGATATTTTTTTATAATTTTTATTTTTAATTTTTTTATTGGTTAGGATTTTATTAAGTATTTTATTTGTAACACCCTACCATACAGAGTCTTATGCTTAAGTCATAATTCAGAGATGGCAATGTATTACGACCTCAAATATAAAAATCTAGTACGTATAGTAGTATGAATGAATGATTATAACTAGGAGCCTTTGTAGAAAAAGGGGTAAACAAAAATCGCAACTCGAAAGCGCAACACTCCGGTCGATAACGTAACGAACAAGGATAACCAACGCGAGATTATATATATACAAAGGAGTGTCAAAAACAGGAATATTAAGACTCAAGATCCGGCTGCGAAGATAACCGGTCCGAGCATAGCAATATATACATATGATAAAATAAGGAAAACCCCAAAGGAAACCCAAGGGGACACAAATACAGAAACCTATTCTCCAAAATCTCCCATAAGAGGAGTCATCACAGTTTGTATTATTTAATGGAGATAAAAGTATCTAAGCAAAACATATAAACCAAAACATAGCCCCGAGAACAAAGGATCTTCGCAAATCTAGAAGTCTCCAGCATGCCTCAGTGGGAAACCTCACGTCCTGCATCTGAAAACCACAAAATCCGCATGGGTGAGAACCAGAGGTCCCCAGCATGGTAACATCTTCCACATATATAATACATAATAATAGAGGAAAGCCAAAGGCAATCCTAAAGCTTCCTCCAGATAATATCAAAGCATATAAACAAGCTAAACCATATAAGGGCATCTGACTAAAGATTCTTCAGTCTAACTAATACTTCCCTTTCCAATTCCTTCAAACCTCCCAACCACCAGTAGGAGTATAAAGTAGCAATCACAGTTATATCAAGCAAGAAATATACAATTAGGAACAAGTAAGGCATTTAGACAATTAGCAAGTAATATGCAGTCAAATAGGCAATCTCAAACATTTCATATAGTATGCATATGATGAATGCCTGTCCCTAGTGGCTGATGATATCATCTGTCGGTTATAGAGCCAACCCGACAAGTCCTGGTAGCTAACCCTTGGACTGTCCCTCTGTCACGCATCCCCAACTCGAGTTATACTCGTTATAAACTTGATCATAATCATGATCTATGTCCATCACCCTCACTGGTGAACATTTACAGGGGTGAGCTCATCCGGGTCTTTCACAGTGCCCGGCCACACTTATGACATAGGGTCAAAAGAGCTTCGAGTCTCAACCTGGAGCACGTGGTGGCTAGCCACTACTTCCTCCCAGGGAAACTCTCATCTCCAATAGTGGAAGTGCTACATTCACAATTCATTCAACATCATATATGCATTTGTACATGGCCATACTCATGGCTCCGCCGTAACACGGCAATAATCTAGCCCTCCGGCTCACGGTTAAATCCATAACCAGCCCATTGGCATCACGGTTAAATCCATAACCAGCCATCTCATTAACAAATACGGCCTTTCGGCCCATGGCATAACAAGCACTTCCACCAACATCCTCCGCATCTCACATAATCATGCTTGATCCTCAATGATCATTCATTTTTCCCTTGCTTCACTCGCAAGTTACCACATTCACTAGCCTCTCTTCTTATAGCTAGACATATCCTAATGATTTAAGATATAAGTGGTGAGATCGGAGGCTTAGAAGTATGAGATTTGGCTTTCAAAACACAAAAATCAACTTTGGGATGAAAACAGGGCCACGCGTACGCGCACTCCACGCGCACGCGTGGATGGCCTCAAAAACTCATCGACGCGCAAGCGTCATGCACGCTAACGCGTGGATTAAAAATTTGCCAATCGACGCGCACGCGTCAACCACGCGTACGCGTGGGTGTTCTCGTGCCCCAGGCACAACACTGGCACAGTTCTGGCATAACTCTCTGGAAAATGGCTGGGCATTGGGTGCAACACAATCGGCGCGCCCGCGCACATCACGCGCACGCTTGGATGGCATTTTCTGGAAGATCGGCGTGTACGCGCCAGGTGCGCCCACGCGCAAGGGGTCATTCTGCTAAAAATTTTTCTAAGTTAAAAGCTACAGAATTCACAGATTCAACCCCCAATCTTCCGACGGACATAACTTCCTCATTTTAAATCGTTTTTCACCCGTTCTTCGAACGGCATGGACATCCCGGATCCAATTTCATTTCTAAACAGATTTGGCATAAAACAGAGATCCGTAGTCCAAGTTATGTCCCGTCAAAGTATGCCCAAAAACCATATTTTTCATACAAAACCACAAAGTGCCATTTTCAAAACAAGCCATTTACAACTCTTTTCAAAATCTATCAAAACATGCCAATTTCACCCCTTTTCTTTGAAAATCAATCAAAATGTATCAAATTCAACATCAAGCCTCCTCAACTCACACATTGACACTTTACCACAATTTACAAAATCACTATCTCATCATTTTAACCCACTTCACCCAAGTGGCTCAAACTCAAACATATTGACATATCATATACTATTCCTCATACCAATTCTCAACAACACCAATTCTAACAAATCATTATTGTATACAATCAACATCATATACACCATCAACATGGTTCAACCCACCATTCAACCATAACCAATCATCAAGCATATATCACAACATGCATATTTCTCATACATCATACCACCAAGGCATCATTAATCATCATCACATATATGACCACATCATATATATCAACAATTCAACAACATCAACAATTCAATGCCTATCTTAGGGCCTCTAGCCTAAGTATTTCCTACCACATTACATATTAGATACAGGAAACCGAAACCATACCTTAGCCGATTTCCCAAGCTCAACCGGCGCACTTCCAAACCACTTATCCACAAGCTCTCAAGGCCTCAACACCTCCAAGAATAGATTTTTCACCACCAAATCCTTCCCAAGCTTTTCAAAATCACCAATCAAGCTCCAATATCCATACATACACAACCTAAGCCACAACCATCATACCCATACACAACATCTCAAAACCCAAACATCATAAAACAACAAAATTACACTAGGGTTGAGAATCTTACCACACCCAAGATCCAAGGAGACAAGATTAACCTTCTCCTTCAAGAGAGTTGGGTCCTATAACATCAAAGAACCCAAAATCTCAACATTTCACCCATGAAACTCGAAAATAAGGGCTGGAATTTCGAACAGCAACACGTGGCTTATCTCAAGATTGATTGTATGGGTTTTGTAGAGCTCTCCGCGGTGAACGCGTGGCCGCAAACGGAGCGGTAATCGGAGCTCTAGATCAAAAGTTATGGTGGTTTGAAGATCAAGTGAGAGAAAGAACTTGAGAGAGTGTTCTTCCCTCCATGGCCTCCATTTTCAGCATGTGAGTATGTTTAGTGAGGAGAGAGAATGCTGAAAACTAGGGTTTTGGTTTAGTTATGTTGGGCCAAGGGCCCACTTTGGGTCCGTTTGGCCCGATTTGGCCCGTTCGGTCCAATCTTGGTCCGAATTCTATAAAATTGGTACCGAAATTCTCGTCTCAATCTCCTCTATCACATTTAGCCATAAAAATCCCATTTTAGGCTTTCTAGAATAAATTCTCATTTATGGGTTAATTAGCCGTTAATTAACCGGGTTTTACATTATTAAATATTGTTAATAAAATATGTGATTAGGGTTTGTTATATTAATTTAATTAGTTTAATTAGAAATTATATTAAGTTAGGTTAGGTAAGTGTAATTTATAGTAATTAGTTGGATAAACAGTAAACCCTAATTTATGGTGTAATTAGGGTTCAAATTTCTGTTTTGGTCTTACGAAAAGAATTGCTGCTTCTGGATATGTTGCTTATGCTATGGATTACCCAGGTTTTGGCCTTTAATTTCTAAAGGCTTACATGGTTACATTCCAAACTTTGATGATCTCGGTGATGATGTTATAGAACAATACGCGAAAAGAAAAGGAAATGTTACCATTCCAAAATTTCGTTAGAGGCATGGCCTTTGGTGATTTTATTATTGTTTATATCATAGTACAAATGTGATTTGGTGTCATTGTTCGGATGTTAAGATTGAAAAAAAATATTACCATCTAAAAAAATGTTACTATTCAAAATTAAAAAAGATTTAAGTTTATTATCGGTTAAATTTGTCGGTAGTTATTAATTTAATTACTAATAAATAATATATTACCGTCTGCTACAAGCTCAAGAGTTTTGACAATTAAAAGTTTATATCCACTGGTAATTAATTAACAGCAAACGAAAATTTCACCGGTAAATAGTTACTGGCGAAGTTTTTACCATCTGATTTAGTCTGCCACTAAATCCGATGATAAATAGATTACTGGCAGATTTTTTCAGTAAATCTAACGGTATTCGGTGACTTTCTTATAGTATTAGTCCCTAAAAGATGGGACATTATCCAAATTCTTCCTTGAAAAATTTTATGAATCAAATTAGTCTTTAAAAGATTACAAATTAATTATTTTTGTCATTTCGTCACAATTAATAGTTTTCGTCAATGACTGGTGATATAAAATGTTAACTGATAGCATACATGATACCTAGTATATCCAATTGGATGCTAAATAAATATATTTATGGAAATCTATCAATTTAGTATAGTTTTACAATTACACTACAAGAAACAATGTATTTTTTGACGGCTTATTGTCGATATAATTTAAAAAATATAATTAGAACTAAAACATTAAAATCGACAACCAACCCGTCTATTATTTTGGTGATGTTTTTACTATCATCAGATTGTCGACAAAGACGAGGATGAGAGTTTTTTTCTTTAAAATCGACGGATATACCGTTGATTTTAGTATTTAAAATATCGACATCGTGATGCCGTTGATAAATTTGGACGATCTAAATTGCTTTTGACAAATAGATGGATGGGGTAGATTTAATGTATAAAATAGACGGTTAAAGTGTTCATTTTTTCCTAAATAAAATCGACGATATCGATTTTTATCAACAAAAAATGATCACAACGCACACTTCTTGCGCTTCCTAATTTTATCAAAATTCACCATTTCATTCAAATTCCGTCATTTTACCACTTCTCGCACCCCAACCCTCCTTCTCCACTGCCACCGCACCGCCATCACTCCGTCATGCTTCCGCTACCGTCGCTCCGACACGCTTGCGCTACCGTCGCTTCGACATTCTCGCACGTCGTCGCTCTATCATGCTTGCATGCCATCGCTCCGCTGCTGTCGTGCTGCCATTGCTCATCAGACACTCGTGCTGCCATTGCTTTGTTGCTTTTGCACTACCGTTGCTCCACTACTGTCCTGTCACCGTTGCTCCGTCACTCTGCGTAGTTGTTGTCGCTGCCCTAATTGAAGGTACTCAATAAAAATCAGTTACTCTCTTTCTTTCTCTTTCTGCAATTTCATTCTTCATTAATGATGTTCATTTCTTCGATGATTTGTTATAATTATATCGACATTTTTATTATTTGTTGTGTGTGTTCGCTGTGACCTTGTTTGAATGTTTACATTTGCCTGTGTTGCAAATATAAGTGTTAAGAAAATTTGTTGTGACCTTTTTTAATTGATTCAGCTTCAGATTGAAATGGTTGGGAATGCTTCTAAGGTAATTCAAATTTACTTTCTGCTGCTTTTTGCTACTTAATCCATACAAAAAGGAATAAGAGTGATTCTAAGTTTGTCTATGCTTGTCATTGTTATTAATTTATTTCTTATGTCTAATTTGATTTTATTATTTATTTAAAGTTCATAAACCTGGGTGAGTTTATGATTTTGCATAATATCCTTTGCTTCTAACCTCATTCAAACCAACACATATTGTACATACATTCAACCTTTGATGATGAAGGGAACTCATGAACCAAGTATCTCCAAGAACAAAAGGATACCATCATACCAAGTGTTTAGTACTCACATCTTAGGCAACATAAATTTTGTGGGAAGCAGAGATTTAAATTCAAGAAGGATAAAAATAAAGAAGTGCCACATAAAATAATGCATTATTTGTCGTTGATTCCAAGGTTACAAAGGCTATATGCCTCATTGAGCTCTGCCCCTCATATATTGTGGCATCACCAAAATCGTAGAAACGACAGTGTGATGACACATCCTTCCTATGGTGAAGCATGGAAGCATTTTGACGCGAAGCATCCTTGTTTTGCAAGTGAACCACGTAAGTTATTACATTTAAAAGGTATGGGAGTTACGATCCATTCATTCTTGCACAAAACACTAGACAACTGTATTACATGCCCACAAAGTTATAAGTCTAATTAAAAGGTTGTGAATACCTGTAAACCACGAAAAATAATGGAGGAAGCACAAAATGAATCTGAAACTAAGGTGTATTAGAATGATGAGCCTCCACATGCTAAAATCATTTCAGAAACCGAGTTTCTACCATCATTAGCATCTACGTCAGGAGATGTTGATATGATACAACTTCAAGTGGCTGACCTCCAAGTTCCTAATGTAAACAATGAGGAGGATGATGGCATTGAGATCTATGATGATGATGATGATGCTTACATTGATGATGATGGAGGTTCGGAACTCTTGGATTGAGGTTTTAGTTGTAAATTCTTGGTTTGCAAATATATTAATTTACTATAATTCATATTTTGTAATTTCTTGTATTAGTTATGTTATGGATAATAATTTGCTTATTTCAATGTGTACAAGATATGATTGGTAGAGGCAGAGATCGCGTTCGTGGTCGTGGTCGAGGCCGAACGGGTGCGCTAAGATCATGCGTTCAACAAGCCAATGAGCCTCCTAACACCGCTATTTCTCCTCAATGTAGGAGATATTTCAAGAGTGCATGTTTCAGGCTGAACATGAGCGGCAAGCTACTATAGAGACTGGTGTAATTGATCCACTACTTATCTCTGAGGAAATAAAGCATATGGATTGAAATAGTGGGTGGAAAACGAAGAGGTATGGTATATGACATGGCCGTAGTGACGGATCCAGAAAATTTTGGTAGTAGGGGCAAAATTTATATAATATGATAATAATTTTTATAATAAAAATAATATTTGTATATAAAAAATTAAATATTAAATTATCTATTAATCACTATATATCTGTGTATAAATATATATATTATTTAACTTATTTTTAATTTGTATTTTATATTTTAATATATATTTTATACAGATAATTATTTTTTATGTACATATAGCATGATTATTGTTATGATTAAATTTTGTTATTGTAAAATATGATTAGCCTTCAAAATATCTAATATACAAATTAAAGCACTAAAATAGTAATTTAAATAATAATATATAATTTAAAATTCAATTCTTTTAGGTTTTATATTTTTAAAAAAATTAATTAATTTTTTTCTTAACACTACCATCAAAATTTTTCTCCTGCAATATATATTACTAAACAATTATTTAAAAATTCACAATTAGAAGCCGATTCTTATTGATATTCATAGTTAAAAAAGTTCTTTCAATTAATATAGTTGCTACGCAAAAATTAAAGTTAATTTGAAAAGAAGATAAATAATATTTTTTTGAGTTGATTTTTAAAAAAGAACACTAATTTCGTTTAAATCTGAGAATTGATCATTCTAACGAATATCTAATATAAAATTTTTAAATTGACGATTAAGTACCAAAAGTTGAGTAAAAAATTATTGTGGGGTCAAATTTAATAATTTAATGGGGGCAAACAAATATTATTATCATATACTACTCAAAAAAATTCCAAATTGTAGTGGGGGCGCTTGCCCCCACACCTATGCACTTAGAACCGTCCCTGGACATGGGTGAGGTAAGAAACTCTTCCATGGTGCGACCTCGGGTTGATAGGCCAACCACAACCACCAACACCGATATTTTGGATATTAGAAAACGAATCACAATACTCAATAAAGAAATTGAACAACATGCCGCTAAATATAGAGAGCTTGAAGGCCGCTACCAAAGGGAGAAAAGAGAGTGACAACAGACTGTTGAATCCTTGCATGAGGACCTCAACACCAATAACTCACAAATGGATCAGTTTAGTCATCAACTCAGCAGCGTGACTGAGTATGTGAGGGTCATGAATCCTAGTAGTTCTGGAACACGTGTCCCCCACCTCCTCCTTTTGCTTTTTCAAGCTCCTAGAAAAGCACAGCTCCAGGTAAAAAACTCTCACCTATGCTGCAGCCACAGGGTTCTCAAATGGAGGATGATTCTGATGATCTCGATGACTTAGATGAGGACTATTTAGACGAGTACAAATAGGGTTATTTACTATACTTTGAATATTTTGTATTATTAGTGGATTGCAATTTAGAAGAATATAAGTCTGAGTTTAGTTATTTATGTTATCTTAAATTTTTATTTTAGAGGATTATTTATTATTTTGATAAAATTATAAACTCATTATCTAATATTTAATATAAATTTTATTTTTATATTTAAAAATTTATTTGCCTTGTTATCTAATATTTAGTATAAATTTTATTTCTATATTTAAAAATTTATTTGCATTAATTGTCTGCTATTTTTCAAATAAAAAATAATTAAAAAATATATGGCTATTAAAATTGACGGCATCCTTGTTACTTTTTAAATTTAAAATAGATAAATAAAAATAAAAATTGATGACATGTTTGTCGGTATTTTAATAATTAAATCGATGGCTAGTTTGTCAAATTTAATGTATCAAACAAGTTTAATCACCTGTGCCATGCACGTGATAAGATTGAAATTATAATTTTAAGTTGTTACGTTAAATTTCATTTTAATTATAATAATTTAATTAATAAAAAATAACTTGTATGCATTGTTTTTCTTTTCTTAATATAGTATTAATTGTATTAACTATAAAATAGTTATTTAATCTACTTTTTTCAATAAATCAGGCATATATACTCAATATGACCATAAATAATCTAGTAATACTTAAATCTACCAACAGAGTTTTATATGTTGGTTTACTGTGAAGTAAGAAAATATTAAAATTAGCTCAAAATGAAGAACAAATTAATAGAAAATCCTAATGCAAAAAATTTTGTAATAAACAATAAATAATTTAAACCTACTGAATAACAATTCAATGTTATCCTTTGATACCTGCAAAATATATACGTGAAACAACACTGTATCAATGCTTGTATATAAAATTATATGATTAACGTAATTATAAAATTGTTTGTCAAGAGAATAAAATTATACGAATTTTAATGATAATTTTAATATTCTCAAACTATTAATGTACAATAAGAATTCATCTATTAGTTTCTAGAATTTCTAAATTTTTTTAAGTGATAGTAATAAATTTTAATAAATAAATAGATTTAGTAAGACATTTTATTATTACCTTTTTATTATAGGCTCTCAAAAACTTCTCTATATACTACATTCATCATGCAGTTATCTTCCAAGTGTCAATGATCTTGCAATAGCACTCGCAGATCATCTTTACTCGTTACCCTTGATAACGCAACATACAATTGACCATGGGTGAAAACTGGCCTTGGAAGGTAAATTCCAACTTTCGATAGAGTTTGTTCCTGGGACTTATTTATTGTCATTGCAAATGACATGATAATTGGGAATCGTCTTCCTTGAAACCTGACCGGCAATGTTTCATTATTTGGAATTAGATTCAGTCTTGGGATAAGAATAATACTTCCAGCTTTGTTACCAGTTAAAGTCTTGCATTCTATCACATGATTTTCCATTCTTCTAACTTGCATCCTCGTTCCATTGCACAAACCATTAGTTTGGTCTATATTCCGTAGCAACATAACAGGAGCGCCAACCTTCAGAACCAACTTGTGTGGTGGTAGACCTGAACAATTTATTCCATTTAGAATCTCCGGCGAGAAAGCATCTAACTCAAATTCTATATTTCCCTCTTCATCACACACAGAGTCTGAACTTAAGTAGACTCTTTCTTGTCCAGGTAACCCTTCAGTCATCTTGTTGTTGACATCAGTGACACAATCCAAAGTTGGTGCAAGAATTACTCTATCCTTGAAATAATTTTCAACGGATAAATTGGATAACATATCTGGATACACGAAATCAATGAGGTCATCCAAAGCTGTCTCAAAGTTCTTAATCAAAATGTCAGATGGTATATGAACGATCGATTCACCATCTGTTGAATCACCAGCCAAACCATCACCAATTTTGAGTAGCCATTCTGCAAAATTTCTGAGTTCTTGTATGTTGTTGTTTTCACCTAGTGACAATCTCATGTTTTTTGTAAGCTTCAAAACCTTACAGTTATGCCACAAATATGAAGAATTAATAGAAGATTGAATTATATCTTGCCTTGAGCCTCTGATAATCACAGGTAAAATTTGTCTAAAATCTCTTTCGAGAACAACAACTTTACCTTCAAATGAGCATTATACGAATCTGAGCACCTTAAGATGTCTCTGAGGCATTTGTCTAAAGCTTCGTAACAATACTTACTTATCATTGGAGTTTCATCCCATGTGATTAATTTGGCCTTGGATATTAACCTTGCAAGAGGACTTCCCTGTTTAATGCTACACAAAGAATCCTCATTTATAGCCAAAGAAATTTTAAACCTTGAATGTGCAGTTCTTCTATTAGGCAACAAAAGTGCAGCAATCCCACTCGAAGTAACATTTAAAACTATACCTCATTTAGACCTAATTGAGCATGATATAGTTGACCATAAGAATATTTTTCCACAATCACCTTGACCGTATAAGAAGAAAAGTCCACTCATATTACCGCTAACAACACCAATTATTTGATCGTATGCAAATTTCTGTTCATTAGTTAGCCTTTCTAAATACCCACTTAGTTCATTCGCAAGAGCATTAACGTCAAAATAATTGAAACAATTGACTATTACGACTTATATATATATATATATATATATATATATATATATATACTAATTACAAACGATATGAATTTTTAATAGAAATACTTGATACTAATAGAAAAAAAATTATATAAATAGAAATTATTTAATTTCAATTTCAATTTCATATAATAAAACAGTGGTCTTCAAAAATAATGGAATTTTTTTTGACATATGTATTATGCCATACGTATAAATTATACGGGTTATTATATAAATTCATATATATGCATAACAAAATAGTTTAATATTATATATTTTTTACATTAATTATATGTCAATATTTTAAAAAAGAGATAAAAGAAGAGGTCTATAAATATGTATAATATTATTGCTATATATGAAGCAGTTTTATATTGCTTTAATTATAGAGACTTACTATAATTATATAAAATTTAATTTGAGGAAATAATTTCCCTTGCCATAAATAATATACTAAAACTGTTAGTATATTATATTATTTATGGTTAATTGAATTTATCAATGATTTTTTCGTGTAAATCGTTATTACCCAATTTTTAATAATTATGTAATATACAAAATTTGAAATTGAAAATTGTTAATACTAATTCAATTAACTGGTTAATTAAGTAATAATTATCAAATTATTAAGGTGCAAAATCATTAATTTACTCAATTGATTTCCATATATTATTTATATTTTAAGTAATAATTTGAAATTATATTATTTACCCAGTTAATAATACTATTATTAAAAATTATTTTTTGCATTGCTTTTTAAATCAATTATTAAATAATTATTTTTGTTAAGATAATTGTTTATAAATTATTTCAAATTATATTTTGTTAAGATATAATTATTTAGATTATTACTCATGACACAGGTATAATTTTATTTTATACTAATTAATCAATTATAATTATATGACACATGTGTAATTTCAATTTTATCTACGGATTATTTTTCGTAATAATATACAACATATTATTTACCGTGATAATTTGATTTGATTGATTTCTAATTATTTACGTACATAAATGATTAAAATATATAACATAAATATCGTAATTATTATAATTCTATGATATAATTATAATTAACGTATTTTATCATAATTAAATATTGATTTGATATAATTATAATGAAAATACTTTCTCAAAATAATATAATCTACTATTATTCATCCACTAATTATTTGGCAATAAACCTTAATATGATTTTTTATATCTCCACTATGAGAAATAACTACTTAGATATACCAAATAATATGTAACATATTACTACTTGTATAAGTTAAGGCACAAAAACAGGATTTAATTAAGGTGATTAAAACTTTCACCAAACAAAATATGACCTCAATCGAATAAAAAAGGGTACTCAATTTTGCATTAATTAGCTAGTCGAAGAAATAACATACTCATTCATTAATCATGTTTCATTATATTTTTTAAATAATATATAGAAAACATATATCTTGTGTATAAAAATGTGACTATTAGTAATTTTATTAATAAACCTTTTTTTAAACTATTACTAATTTCAATTTTAATAGAAAATTTGAGGAAATAATTTCGCTTGCCATAAATAATATACTAAAACTGTTAGTGTATTATCTTCTATATGGTTAATTGAATTTATCAATGATTTTTCCGTGTAGATCGTTATTACCCAGTTTTTAATAACTACTTAATATACAAAATTTGAAATTGAAAATTGTTATTACTAATTCAATTAACTGGTTAATTGAGTAATAATTGTCAAATTATTAAGGTGCAAAATCATTGATTTACTCAATAGATTTCTATATATTATTTATATTTTAAGTAATAATTTGAAATTATATTATTTACCCAGTTAATAATACTATTATTAATAATTATTTTTTGCATTGATTTTTAAATCAATTATTAAATAATTATATTTGTTAAGATAAATGTTTATAAATTATTTTAAATTATATTTTGTTAAGATATAATTATTTAGATTATTACTCATGGCACGGGTATATATAATTTTATTTTATACCAATTAATCAATTATAATTATATGACACGGGTGTAATTTTAATTTTATCCACCGATTATTGGCAAATAAATTTTATTCCAATTATAAATAAAATCTGTTTTTATTGGCAAATAAATTGTCTTTAGGTCAACGATTTAATATATGTGTAGGTTCATTTTTTGTCAAATATAATAAAAATACAAATAAAAAAATAAAGGATAAAAATAAACTTAATAATATCTGACACTACTTCATTTTATTAAATTATTTAAAAATAGCACATTCACAAAAAATAATCGTAATATATAAATTGAGGCAATAATTTAAAATTTTATAATTATAATTTAATCAAATACTAATAGTAAAACCAAATTACTTAAACAATATTGAATCTATTCTAGTCCTTAGTCACGTATAGTATAGAATCATTCTTGTAACGACAACCAACTGAAATAACATCGTAAGTTTCAATATTTAGAATTCGTGCAAAATCAGACCATCCTCTTGTTAGATAAGCTTCATCATCCGCTATCCATGCAATGCGGTAAGGTATAGAATTGCCACACCGAAAAACCAAACTAACTCTTATTCCCCTCAATGGCATTGCATGCATGCAAAAGAAAGCTTGTAATTTCTGAAAAAAATAAAAATATGTTAAAAAATTATTCTAATAATAAACAGCTTAAACTAAGAAAATTTAAATATATTACTAATCGTTGAAATTGCATATCTGAATTTGTCATAAATTTAGCAAAACTTAACGCTTACATCCTTCGGTAAAGTAGAGACTATTGCCTCTTCTTTGAATGCTTACATCCATGTAGTTGGAACCCGAATCAGTGAAGACAACTCGATCGATGAGGTATTTCATGGATGTGATGCATTGTAAATAATTGTGGCAAAAGACAATCGAACTGGAGCATTAGACGATAAGAATAATTTATAATAACAACAAATAAAAAATTATCAAAAGAATAATATAATAGAATGAGTATATAAAAAAATTATAAATTGTACCTTAAAAGGATCAACTTCAATAAAAAATAAAAAATACATTCGTATTCTATGAAGTAGTAAAAAAAATACTAAATATAAAATTATGAATTGACTCTCAAATTTATATTCATGTACCACAGGAAAACACTATATATAGACTTTAGTAAAACAAAAATAAATATGTAAATTACCTATTATTAAGGTAATTTTTTAATAATGCATTAAATTTTGATTTGATATAATTATAATGAAAATATGTTTCTAAATTAGTATAATTATATATTATTTATTAAATATTAATTACAATATAATTATATTAAAGATATTTTTTATAAAATAATTTAAAAAAATTATTTGATATACGTGAATCGGGTAACAAAGATTTTTTATTATTATTATTACTATTATTGATATTATTATTATCATTAAAATTATTAAAAGTATTTTTAATTGATAATTGATAAGTAGTTTAATAGTGCATTAAATATTGATTTGATATAATTATAATGAAGATATGTTGCCAAATTAGTATTATTATATATTATTTATTTAGTATTAATTATAATATAATTACAATAAAATAATTTAGAATAGAAAAAAAATTTTATTCGTTTTGGAAGGAAAACAGAGGCATAAGAGATCGACACGTCACCTTTAGTAGTTGGGGAAAAACCCAATTTTAGTATATTAAGTAGATATTGACAGACGCGTTATCGATTTTACTAAATAGATAAAAATCTTAATATCATATTATAGATGGAAATGGTGTCAATTTTATTGAAAAATTATCGACGGTATCCGGCAAGCCGTCGATTTTATTAGAATTTTGAAAAATTATATATTTAAAAGCAACATCTTATGCCGTTGATTTTGCCATCTACTTTTAACATTATCAACAGCAAAGCCATCAATTTGGTCATCGATTTTAATGGTATTTCTTGTAGTGTTATAAAAATCCTAATTTTAATATAACCTAACGACACTAAATTTATAGATTTTCATAAATATATTTATTCAGCGTCTAATTGGATATGCTAAGTGTCATATATGATGTGAGTTAATGTTCTGTATCATCAATCATTAACGAAAACTATTAATTGAGTGACTTAAGGACAAAAATAATTAATTTATAATCTTTGAAAAATTAATTTAATTGATGAAATCTTTTAATAACAAATTTAAAGAGCAAATAATTTTTCAGAGACTAATTTGACTTTTAATCCTGAAAAAAATAATGCAACATCAACAACGCTAACAAACAAAGGCTTAAATAGTTATATATCCTAAAGCTATATGTATAGACAATCCCTCTTATATATGACACTTAAATATTTTATTATTCATAATTTATGTATGTTTATTAGTATAACTCGATAAAATACTTATATATTAGATAATTTATTCTCGAGTTGAGAACATGAGTGACGAAATAGTTTATTATACAATCTCAAGATTATTTGCAATTATAGTGACATATTAGTTGAACGTTTTTCCAGTGATTAGTATATAGTAATAGATATGGAATAGTAAATCTCATACTATATAAAATTTGATGCCAATATCAAAATAGATATGCAGATTGTAGATGACTGTTTTTCCGTGAATAGTATATATATAGTAATAGATATGGAATAGTAAATCTTATACTATATAAAATTCAACAATACTACACATATAAGTTTCTTTTACAGCTAAATTTAATTAAATTGGTCAAAGTATAACAAAAACTAGTTTTATTATCCAGTGCGTGCGAATACGCTCTCACTCTCCATACATATGATGTTTTAATGCGAGCTCTTTGACACGAAAGACCATTTTGAAACCTCATTTTAACATTAAACTTGAAAGGACTCTCAAAAATCTCTCAACCAACCTCTCTTTGCTACGTTGAATCACCAACAATAACACCAAACGAAAAATCTCTCAATGAACCTCTCTGTGCTAGATTTCAAATCATCAACAACAACACCGAACAGAAAAACTCTCAGCGAAGCTCTCTATGCATTTCTAAAAAACAAAAAGACGAAGCATTATTGAAAGTAACTTGATTTTGAATCATGCATTTCTGCTTCTATATAGTTATAGTGTTTCTTATGTGATTTAAGCCATGTTGATGATCTTCTGGTATATCATTATTTCAAGTTTCGGTGATTTAGATTTGGTGTGATTCTTGTCTATGCTTGTCATAGGCTTGGATTTGGAGTCTCTATGTAGTTGTTTCTTTTATTATTTAAGTCATGTTGATGAGTCTTCTCAGGTCATCATTTCTAATTTTCGGTATCATTTTGATATAGATTTAGTGTGATTCTTGTCATAGGCTTGGATTTAGAGTCTCTATATAGTTGTATTGTTTCTTATATGATTTAAGCCATGTTGATGATTTTTCTGGTGTAATCATTTGCAATTTTCGGATTTTATTATGAGTTACATTCAGTGTGATTCATATCATAGGCTTGGATTTAGAATTTGTATTGTTTCTTCTGTGATTTAAGCCATGTTGATGAGTCTTCTCGTGTTATCATTTCTTATTTTCGGTGTCATTTGGATTTAGATTTAGTGTAATTCTTGTCATAAGCTTGGATTTGGAGTCTCTATGTAGTTGTATTGTTTCTTATGTGATTTAAGCCATGTTAATGAGTCTTCTCATGTCATCATTTCTATTTTTTATGTCATTTTGATTTAAATTTAGTGTGATTCTTGTCATAGGCTTGGATTTGGAGTCTCTATGTAGTTGTATTATTTCGTATATGATTTAAGTCATGTTGATTTTCTGGTGCGTGATGCGTGAGCATCTTTCCTATTTTTTCCTAGTGAATTTGCATTTAATTTATTGAGTTTAATCAAGAATTAATTATCTTTTAGCCACTATGGATGCTACTTTGAGTCTTGTGCAATTCTGTTTATTTTAGGTAGCATTCGGCTGGATTTGATGAAGTTTCTGCAGAAGAAGAGATGAAGGCTAATGATGCTGTCAACCCTGACCTCTCTGCACTCAAACCTGAATAACTCGAGCTACAGAGGTTCAATGGATGTGATTTTAGTGGCGTTGGAAAGTGGTGCACGAAATTGTGATCATCAATGGCGCCATCAACATGGTACGCTCAATTGAAATCTCAACTCTTTATCACAACTTCGCACAACTAACCAGCAAGTGCACTGGGTCGTCCAAGTAATAAACCTTACGCGAGTAAGGATCGATCCCACGGAGATTGTTGGTATGAAGCAAGCTATGGTCACCTTGTAAATCTTAGTCAGGCAGATTCAAATGGGTATGGGTGATATATGAATAAAACATAAAGTAAAGATAGAGATACTTATGTAATTCATTGGTGAGAATTTCAGATAAGCGAATGGAGATGCTTTGTCCCTTCCGTCTCTCTACTTTCCTACTGTCTTCATCCAATCCTTCTTACTCCTTTCCATGGCAAGCTGTATGTTGGACATCACCGTTGTCAGTGGCTGCAATCCCGTCCTCTCAGTGAAAATGTTCAACGCACCCTGTCACGGCACGGCTAATCATCTGTCGGTTCTCAATCAAGTTGGAATAGAATCCATTGATTCTTTTGCATCTGTCACTAACGCCCAGCCTTCAGGAGTTTGAAGCTCGTCACAGTCATTCAATCATTGAATTCTACTCAGAATACCACAGACAAGGTTTAGACCTTCCGGATTCTCTTGAATGCCGCCATCAATTCTAGCTTATACCACGAAGATTCCGGTTAAAGAATCCAAGAGATAAACATTCAAGCCTTGTTTGCTTGTAGAACGGGAGTGGTTGTCAGGCACGCGTTCATAAGTGAGAATGATGATGAGCGTCACATAATCATCACATTCATCAAGTTCTTGAGTGCGAATGAATATCTTGGAATAAGAACAAGCTGAATTGAATAGAAGAACAATATTAATTGCATTAATACTCGAGGTACAGCAGAGCTCCACACCTTAATCTATGGTGTGTAGAAACTCCACCGTTGAAAATATATAAGAACAAGGTCTAGGCATGGCCGAATGGCCAGCCTCCCAATACATGATCAAAAGACTCAAAATGATCAAGGATCCAAAGATTCAAAGATCTAAAGATGATCAAAGGTCCAAGGATGAAAAATACAATAGCAAAAGGTCTTATTTATAAAGAACTAGTAGCCTAAGGTTTGCAGAAATGAGTAAATGACAGAAAAATCTACTTCCGGGCCCACTTGGTGTGTGCTTGGGCTGAGCATTGAAGCATTTTCATGTAGAGACTCTTCTTGGAGTTAAACGCCAGTTTTTGTGCCAGTTTGGGCGTTTAACTCCCATTCTTGTGCCAGTTCCGGCGTTTAACGCCGGGCAGTTTTGAGCTGATTTGGAACGCCGGTTTGGGCCATCAAATCTCGGGAAAAGTATGGACTATTATACATTGCTGGAAAGCTCAGGATGTCTACTTTCCAACACCGTTGAGAGCGCACCAATTGGGATTTTGTAGCTCCAGAAAATCCACTTCGAGTGCAGGGAGGTTAGAATCCAACAGCATCTGCAGTCCTTTTCAGTCTCTGAATCAGATTTTTGCTCAGGTCCCTCAATTTCAGCCAGAAAATACATGAAATCACAGAAAAACACACAAACTCATAGTAAAGTCCAAAAAAGTGAATTTTAACTAAAAACTAATAAAAATATACTAAAAACTAACTAAATCCTACTAGAAACATACTAAAAACAATGCCAAAAAGCGTACAAATTATCCGCTCATCACAACACCAAACTTAAATTGTTGCTTGTCCTCAAGCAACTGAAAATCAAATAAGATAAAAAGAAGAGAATATGTAATGAATTCCAAAAACATCTATGAAGATCAGTATTAATTAGATAAGCGGGGCTTTTAGCTTTTTGCCTCTGAATAGTTTTGGCATCTCACTCTATCCTTTGAAATTCAGAATGATTGGCTTCTATAGGAACTCAGAATCCAGATAGTGTTATTGATTCTCCTAGTTAAGTATGATGATTCTTGAACACAGCTACTTTATGAGTCTTGGCCGTGGCCCAAAGCACTCTGTCTTCCAGTATTACCACCGGATACATACATGCCACAGACACATAATTGGGTGAACCTTTTCAGATTGTGACTCAGCTTTGCTAGAGTCCCCAATTAGAGGTGTCCAGGGTTCTTAAGCACACTCTTTTTGCCTTGGATCACAACTTTATTTCTTTCTTTTTCTTTTTTTTTCTTTTTTTTTCATTTTTTTCTCTTTTTTTTGTATTCACTGCTTTTTCTTGCTTCAAGAATCATTTTTATGATTTTTCAGATCCTCAGTAACATATCTCCTTTTTCATCATTCTTTCAAGAGCCAACATTCATGAACCACAAATTCAAAAGACATATGCACTGTTTAAGCATACATTCAGAAAACAAAAGTATTGCCACCACATCAAAATAATTAATTTGTTATAAAATTTAAAATTCATGCAATTCTTCTCTTTTTCAATTAAGAAAATTTTTCATTCAAGAAAGGTGATGGATTCATAGGACATTCATAACTTTAAGGCATAGACACTAAGACACTAATGATCACAAGACACAAACATAGATAAACATAAGCATAATTTTCGAAAAACAGGAAAATAAAGAACAAGGAAATTAAAGAACGGGTCCACCTTAGTGATGGCGGCTTGTTCTTCCTCTTGAAGATCTTATGGAGTGCTTGAGCTCCTCAATGTCTCTTCCTTGCCTTTGTTGCTCCTCTCTCATGATTCTTTGATCTTTTCTAATTTCATGGAGGAGGATGGAATGTTCTTGGTGCTCCACCCTTAGTTGTCTCATGTTGGAACTCAATTCTCCTAGGGAGATGTTGATTTGCTCCCAATAGTTTTGTGGAGGAAAGTGCATCCCTTGAGGTATCTCAGGGATTTCATGATGAGTGGGATCTCTTGTTTGCTCCATCCTTTTCTTAGTGATGGGCTTGTCCTCATCAATGGGGATGTCTTCCTCTATGTCAACTCCAACTGAATAACAGAGGTGACAAATGAGATGAGGAAAGGCTAACCTTGCCAAGGTAGAGGACTTGTCCGCCACCTTATAAAGTTCTTGGACTATAACCTCATGAACTTCTACTTCTTCTCCAATCATGATGCTATGAATCATGATGGCCCAGTCTATAGTAACTTCAGACCGGTTGCTAGTGGGAATGATTGAGCGTTGGATAAACTCCAACCATTCCCTAGCCACGGGTTTGAGGTCATGCCTTCTCAGTTGAACCGGCTTCCCTCTTGAATCTCTCTTCCATTGGGCGCCCTCTTCACATATGTCTTTGAGGACTTGGTCCAACCTTTGATCAAAGTTGACCCTTCTAGTGTAAGGGTGTTCATCTCCTTGCATCATGGGCAAGTTGAATGCCAACCTTACATTTTCCGGACTAAAATTTAAGTATTTCCCCCGAACCATTGTAAGCCAATTCTTTGGGTCCGGGTTCACACTTTGATCATGGTTCTTGGTGATCCATGCATTGGCATAGAACTCTTGAACCATTAAGATTCCGACTTGTTGAATGGGGTTGGTAAGAACTTCCCAACCTCTTCTCCGAATCTCATGTCGGATCTCCGGATATTCACTCTTTTTGAGTTTGAAAGGGACCTCGGGGATCACCTTCTTCATGGCCACAACTTCATAGAAGTGGTCTTGATGCACCCTTGAGATGAATCTCTCCATCTCCCATGACTCGGAGGTGCAAGCTTTTGCCTTCCCTTTCCTCTTTCTAGAGGTTTCTCCGGCCTTGGATGCCATAAATGGTTATGAAAAAACAAAAAGCAATGCTTTTACCACACCAAACTTAAAAGGTTTGCTCGTCCTCGAGCAAAAGAAGAAAGAAGAGAGTAGAAGAAGAAGAAATAGAGGAGATGGAGATGGCTTTGTGGTTCGGCCAAAGGGGGAGAAGTAGTGTTTAGGTTGTGTGAAAATGAAGGAGTGAAGATGGGTTTATATAGGGGTGGAGAGAGGGGTAGGGTTCGGCTATGGGAGGGTGGGTTTGGGAGGAAAAGTGGTTTGAATTTGAATGGTGAGTTAGATGGGGTTTTGTGAAGGATGGATGTGGGTGGTGAAGAGAAAGATGGGATTTGATAGGTGAAGAGTTTTTTTTGGGGAGGAGTGGTTGAGGTGATTGGTGAATGGGTAAAGAAGAAGAGAGAGGGTGGTGGGGTAGGTGGGGATCCTGTGGGGTCTACAGATCCTGAGGTGTCAAGGAAAAGTCATCCCTGCACCAAGTGGCGAGCAAAATTGCTCTATGTGCCAATTCTGGCGTTAAATGCCGGGCTGGTGCCCATTTCTGGCGTTTAACGCCAGCTTCTTGCCCTTTTCTGGCGTTTAACGCCAGTCTGGTGCCCCTTTCTGGCGTTAAACGCCCAGAATGGTGCCTGACTGGGCGTTAAACGCCCATTTGCTACCCTTACTGGCGTTTAAATGCCAACAAGGTCTTCCTCCAGGGTGTGCTGTTTTTCTTTCTGTTTTTCATTCTGTTTTTGCTTTTTCAATTGATTTTGTGACTTCTCATGATCATCAACCTACAGAAATCATAAAATAACAAAGGAAAATAGATTAAATATAACATTGGGTTGCCTCCCAACAAGCGCTTCTTTAATGTCAGTAGCTTGACAGTGGGCTCTCATGGAGCCTCAAACATACTCAGAGCAATGTTGGAACCTCCCAACACCAAACTTAGAGTTTGAATGTGGGGGTTCAACACCAAACTTAGAATTTGGTTGTGGCTTCCCAACACCAAACTTAGAGTTTGACTGTGGGGGCTCTGCTTGACTCTGTTTTGAGAGAAGCTCTTCATGCTTCCTCTCCATGGTGACAGAGGGATATCCTTGAGCCTTAAACACAAAGGATTCTTCATTCACTTGAATGATCAAGTCTCCTCTGTCCACATCAATCACAGCCCTTGCTGCGGCTAGGAAGGGTCTGCCAAGGATGATGGATTCATCCATGCACTTCCCAGTCTCTAGGACTATGAAATCAGCAGGGATGTAATGGTCTTCAATCTTTACCAGAACATCCTCTACAAGTCCATAAGCTTGTTTTCTTGAATTGTCTGCCATCTCTAGTGAGATTCTTGCAGCTTGCACCTCAAAGATCCCTAGCTTCTCCATTACAGAGAGAGGCATGAGGTTTACACTTGACCCTAGGTCACACAGAGCCTTCTTAAAGGTCATGGTGCCTATGGTACAAGGTATTGAAAACTTCCCAGGATCTTGTCTCTTTTGAGGTAATTTCTGCTTAGTCAAGTCATCCAGTTCTTTGGTGAGCAAAAGGGGTTCATCCTCCCAAGTCTCATTACCAAATAACTTGTCATTTAGCTTCATGATTGCTCCAAGGTATTTAGCAACCTGCTCTTCAGTGATATACTCATCTTCGTCAGAGGAAGAATACTCATCAGAGCTCATGAATGGTAGAAGTAAATCTAATGGAATCTCTATGGTCTCAGTGTGAGCCTCAGATTCCCATGGTTCCTCATTAGGGAACTCATTGGAGGCCAGTGGACGTCCATTGAGGTCTTCCTCAGTGGCGTTCACTGCCTCTTCATCCTCTCCAAGTTCGGCCATGTTGATGGCCTTGCATTCTCCTTTTGGATTCTCTTCTGTATTTCTTGGAAGAGTACTAGGAGGGAGTTCAGTAATTTTCTTGCTCAGCTGTCCCACTTGTGCCTCCAAGTTTCTAATGGAGGATCTTGTTTCAGTCATGAAACTTTGAGTGGTTTTGGTTAGAGCAGAGACCATGGTTGCTAAGTCAGAGTGGTTCTACTTAGAATTCTCTGTCTGCTGCTGAGAAGATGATGGAAAAGGCTTGCCATTGCTAAACCTGTTTCTTCCACCATTATTGTTGTTGAAACCTTGTTGAGGTCTCTGTTGATCCTTCCATGAGAGATTTGGATGATTTCTCCATGAAGAATTATAGGTGTTTCCATAGGGTTCTCCCAGGTAATTCACCTCTTCTATTGAAGGGTTCTCAGGATCATAAGCTTCTTTTTCAGATGAAGCATCCTTAGTACTGCTTGGTGCATTTTGCATTCCAGACAGACTTTGAGAAATCAAATTGACTTGCTGAGTCAATATCTTGTTCTGAGCCAATATGGCATTCAGAGTATCAATCTCAAGAACTCTTTTCTTCTTATTTGTCCCATTGTTCACAGGATTCCTTTCAGAAGTGTACATGAATTGGTTATTTGCAACCATTTCAATTAGTTCTTGAGCTTCTGCAGGCGTCTTCTTCAGATGAAGAGATCCTCCAGCAGAGCTATCCAAAGACATCTTGGACAGTTCAGACAGACCATCATAGAAAATACCTATGATGCTCCATTCAGAAAGCATATCAGAGGGACACTTTCTGATCAATTGTTTGTATCTTTCCCAAGCTTCATAGAGGGATTCACCTTCCTTCTGTCTGAAGGTTTGGACTTCCACTCTAAGCTTACTCAATTTTTGAGGTGGAAAGAACTTTGCCAAGAAGGCATTGACTAGCTTTTCTTAAGAGTTCAGGCTTTCTTTAGGTTGTAAGTCCAACCATATCCTAGCTCTGTCTCTTACAGTAAAAGGGAATAGCATAAGTCTGTAGACCTCAGGGTCAACCCCATTAGTCTTGACAGTGTCACAGATTTGCAAGAACTCAGCTAAAAACTAATGAGGATCTTCCAATGGAAGTCCATGGAACTTGCAATTCTGTTGCATTAGAGAAACTAATTGAGGCTTAAGCTCAAAGTTGTTTGCTCCAATGGCAGGGATAGAGATGCTTCTCCCATAGAAGTCGGGAGTAGGTGCAGTAAAGTCACCCAGCACCTTCCTTGCACTGTTGGCATTGTTGTTGTTTTCGCCTGCCATGTCTTCTTCTTTGAAGATTTCTGTTAGATCCTCTATAGATAGTTGTGCCTTAGCTTCTCTTAGCTTTCGCTTCAAGGTCCTTTCAGGTTCAGGGTCAGCCTCAACAAGAATGCTTTTGTCTTTGCTCCTGCTCATATGAAAGAGAAGAAAACAAGAAAATATGGAATCCTCTACGTCACAGTATAGAGATTCCTTGAGGTGTCAGAGGAAAAGAAAAATAGAAGGAAGAAGTAGAAGAATTCGAACTTATCAAGAGAGATGGAGTTCGAATTGTTCATTGAGGAATAGTGTTAGTCCATAAATAGAAGGATGTGAGAAGAGGGGAAGTAATTTTTGAAAATTAAGTAAAAGATTTTAAAAAACACTTTGAAAAATACTAATTGATTTTCGAAAACTAAGAGTGGAAAAGAAATCAAGTGATTTTTGAAAAAGATTTTGAAATTAGAAATAAAAAAGATATGATTGAAAACTATTTTGAAAAAGATATGATTAAGAAGATATGATTGAAAAGTTATGGTTTTAAAAAGATGTGATTGAGAAGATATGATTTGAAAAACAATTAAAAAAAGGATTTGATTTTAAAAATTAATGACTTGGCTAACAAGAAAAGATATGATTCAAACATTAAATCTTTCTCAATAGAAAAGGCAACATACTTGAAATGTTGAATCAAATCATTAATTGATAGCAAGTATTTTTGAAAAAGGAAAGAAATTGATTTTGAAAACATATGATTGAAAAGATATGATTTGAAAAAGATTTGATTTTGAAAAATTTTGAAAACTTGAAAAAAAATTTGAATTGAAAACAGAATCTTCCCTCTTGTGCCATCCTGGCGTTAAACGCCTAGAATGGTGCACATTCTGGCGTTTAACGCCCAAAGCACTACCCTTTTGGGCGTTAAACGCCCAGCCAGGCACCCTGGCTGGCGTTTAAACGCCATTTTTCCTTCTTCACTTGGCGTTTTGAACGCCCAGCTTTTTCTGTGTAATTCCTCTGCTGTATGTTCTGAATCTTCAATTCTCTGTATTATTGACTTGAAAAGACATAAAAAAAATTTTTTGGATTTTTAGTAATCAAAATGCAACTAAAATCAAATAACAATGCATGCAAGACACTAAACTTAGAAGTTTGTATACTACTGACACTAACAAAATGAGAATGCATATGAGAAACAACAAAACACTCAAGTCAAGAGAATTCAAAGATCAGAGCAATGAAATTATCAAGAACATATTAAAGATCACTTAAGACATATGAATGAATGCAAGAAGAACAGAAACATGCAATTGACACCAAACTTAACATGAGACACTAGACTCAACAAGAAACATACAATATTTTTTTAGGTTTTTATAATTTTGTAATTTTTTTTTGGATTTTTCGAAAATTAAGTGGAAATGAAAATAAAGATATCAAAATTCTTAATGAGAATTCCAGGAATCATGCAATGTTAGTCTAAAGCTTTAGTCTAAAGAAATTAGACATGGTTAGCAAAGCTTCAGCAGGACATTACATTCAAGATCTAAATTGATGAGAATCAATCAGCTTTGGTGATGATAAGAACATCACCTTGAAACACTAGAATTCATTCTTAAGAACTCTGAAGAAAAATACCTAATCTAAGCAACAAGATGAACCGTCAGTTGTCCAAACTCAACAATCCCCGGCAACGGCGCTAAAAACTTGGTGCACGAAATTGTGATCATCAATGGCGCCATCAACATGGTACGCTCAATTGAAATCTCAACTCTTTATCACAACTTCGCACAACTAACCAGCAAGTGCACTGGGTCATCCAAGTAATAAACCTTATGCGAGTAAGGGTCGATCCCACGGAGATTGTTGGTATGAAGCAAGCTATGGTCACCTTGTAAATCTTAGTCAGGCAGATTCAAATGGGTATGGGTGATATATGAATAAAACATAAAGTAAAGATAGAGATACTTATGTAATTCATTGGTGAGAATTTCAGATAAGCGAATGGAGATGCTTTGTCCCTTCCGTCTCTCTACTTTCCTACTGTCTTCATCCAATCCTTCTTACTCCTTTCCATGGCAAGCTGTATGTTGGGCATCACCGTTGTCAGTGGCTGCAATCCCGTCCTCTCAGTGAAAATGTTCAACGCACCCTGTCACGGCACGGCTAATCATCTGTCGGTTCTCAATCAAGTTGGAATAGAATCCATTGATTCTTTTGCGTCTGTCACTAACGCCCAGCCTTCAGGAGTTTGAAGCTCGTCACAGTCATTCAATCATTGAATCCTACTCAGAATACCACAGACAAGGTTTAGACCTTCCGGATTCTCTTGAATGCCGCCATCAATTCTAGCTTATACCACGAAGATTCCGGTTAAAGAATCCAAGAGATAAACATTCAAGCCTTGTTTGCTTGTAGAACGGGAGTGGTTGTCAGGCACGCGTTCATAAGTGAGAATGATGATGAGCGTCACATAATCATCACATTCATCAAGTTCTTGAGTGCGAATGAATATCTTGGAATAAGAACAAGCTGAATTGAATAGAAGAACAATAGTAATTGCATTAATACTCGAGGTACAGCAGAGCTCCACACCTTAATCTATGGTGTGTAGAAACTCCACCGTTGAAAATACATAAGAACAAGGTCTAGGCATGGCCGAATGGCCAGCCTCCCAATACATGATCAAAAGACTCAAAATGATCAAGGATCCAAAGATTCAAAGATCTAAAGATGATCAAAGGTCCAAGGATGAAAAATACAATAGCAAAAGGTCTTATTTATAAAGAACTAGTAGCCTAAGGTTTGCAGAAATGAGTAAATGACAGAAAAATCCACTTCCGGGCCCACTTGGTGTGTGCTTGGGCTGAACATTGAAGCATTTTCGTGTAGAGACTCTTCTTGGAGTTAAACACCAGTTTTTGTGCCAGTTCCGGCGTTTAACGCCGGGCAATTTTGAGCTGATTTAGAACGCCGGTTTGGGCCATCAAATCTCGGGCAAAGTATGGACTATTATACATTGTTGGAAAGCCCAGGATGTCTACTTTCCAACGCCGTTGAGAGCGCGACAATTGGGATTTTGTAGCTCCAGAAAATCCACTTCGAGTGCAGAGAGGTTAGAATCCAACAGCATCTGCAGTCCTTTTCAGTCTCTGAATCAGATTTTTGCTCAGGTCCCTCAATTTCAGCCAGAAAATACCTGAAATCACAGAAAAACACACAAACTCATAGTAAAGTCCAGAAAAGTGAATTTTAACTAAAAACTAATAAAAATATACTAAAAACTAAATAAATCCTACTAGAAACATACTAAAAACAATGCCAAAAAGCGTACAAATTATCCGCTCATCAGAAAGCTAACTTCTAGAGCTTTCCAACGATATATAATAGTCTACACTTCTCTCCCACCAATTTGGCCATGGCTGAAGGAGATAGACAGCGAGAATCGATGCGTACACGTGACATGCGCCACGTGCAGAAAGTGCAAAAAGCGTTGGGGGCGATTTCTGGGCTGTTTTTGACCCAGTTTTTGACCCAGAAAATACAGATTAGAGACTGCAGAGTGGAGGAATCAGGGGAACACTTGTCATTATTTCCCAAGTTAGGCATGGATCTTACGAAACAAGTGGTCCCCATCCATCAATTGAAGACTTGCTGATTGCTATAATTAATTCTGATTTGAATTTAAATTTTTATTTTAAAAATAGGAAAAGATATTATTTAGTTTTAAAAATTATAATTTAAATTAATTAGGATTAGATATAAAAGAGAAAAGAAACTTCTCTTCTTGAGGATTATCCCATTCCATTTTGATAATGTAAATTATAATTTACTTGAATCCTAGTTTTTCTCTCTGAACCATGAGCAACTAAACTTTCACTGTTAAGGTTAGGAGCTCTGTCTATTTGTATGGATTGTTCTATTTTAATTCATATACTGATTTATAATTTAAGAATTATTTTCGTTCTTTATCTTATGAATTTAGGTGGAACGGAAGTATGATCCTCTTTCTAATTGAGTTCTTGTATAACTTGGAAAAGCTCTTTACTTTAACAACAGCTTGAAAACAATTTCTCATAAATTCTAATTATCTGGATTTAACGGGATACGTGACATATAATCCTCTTATATTGGATAATTAAGATTTTTGTGGCATAATAACTAGAATTAAACTTCACCCCCTAATTGGAATCAATTGACCAAGGAATTGGCGGTTGATGAGAGTTAGAGGAGACTAGAAAGGTCTAAGGAATTAGGGTCTAGTCACATATAGTTTGCCATGAATTAAATCTTGCATGATTAAAATAGTTAGCAAGAAAAGTTAATCCGAAAAATAGATAAATCTAAAGCCTTAACTGCTTTCTCTATATTTTATTCCCAACTTATTTATTTGCCTTTCTTCTGATATTCTGAAGTTCCTGTTTAATGCTTTTGGAACTCTCAAATACCGTTTTCTACTTGTCTAACTAAGTAAATTAATCAACCATTGTTGTTTACTCCATCAATCCTCGTGGGATCGACCCTCACTCACCTGAGATATTACTTGGTATGACCCGGTGCACTTGCCGGTTAGTTTGTGGGTTATGAATTCTGCACCAGTGCGATCATTTACAATTTTCTATTATGAGTTACATTTAGTGTGATTCATGTCATAAGTTTGGATTTAGAATCTCTATATAGTTGTATTGTTTCTTATGTGATTTAAGCCATATTGATGAGTTTTCTAGTGTGATCTTTTGCAATTTTGGGTTTTATTAGGAGTTAGATTCAGTGTGATTCATCTTTTTTATTCCTTACAGGTAAAATGACAAAGTAAAAAGTTACTGAGAAGAACATTATACCTGAAAAGGCATCAAAATATTATGTAAGCATATTTTAAAGAAAACAACTTTGTTTTTGTTGCATAAATAAATTTTATAACAATTTTCAATTACTTTGCAGAAAACTCATGATTTGCAATGCTCTACAAGAACTATAGCTGATGTTTTTAGAAAAAAAGAGTAAAGAGAAAAAAGTTATTATGGATGAAATGGGATTTGGTGCTCTGAGCCATATCCTATTCTTAAATGTGACACACAAGCTTATGAAGAAACTGGCTAATTCCTTCGATTTGTATGAAAACACACTCATCACACGATATGAGAAAATCACCATAACCCCTGTAAAGATAAAGGATGCCTTGAATTTGAATGCAACAGCTAAAATTTGCTTTTATAATCTATTCTCATGATTAACTTTCGGTGTTTTTATTCTTTGATAACGTTGTTTTTGTTTACCCATTTCAGTGTTGTTATAGGGGATTTTTTTTAGAAAAGATTATAAATAAAGACATCATTGAGGAGCAAAAGAAAGTTATTGAAAGTATCAAAGGCTCTTCATTGTCTTCTTTGACAAAACCTTTGTTGGAAATGTGCGTGGATGGAGAGGAAAATAAGTTGAAATTCAAGAGGACGTTTATTCTCTTCACCTAAAAATGCTTATTATCAATGTTGTCCGAACTGGACCGGACCGGCCGGTCGGTGAACCGGTAGTCTGAACGGTTCGGTTAGACGTCTAGACCGTATACGTAATTAACCCGTTAAGAACTGGCCAGTTCGTCACAAACCGGCCAAAACCGGCCGGTTCAATGCAAATCGGTGAACCGGCCGGGTCCTACAGTGCTCCCACCCTTCCGCAGGTCCTTAGTGCTCCAGCGCCTCTTGTGTCGTAGAGATCCTCGTCCTCGGTGCTCCAACGTTGATTGAATATTAGATAATATGAAAAAATGCATGGAAGGTGGCTCGAACTCATGCCATCCAGCAAGAGAAGAGCATTATATGCCTTAGTTATTATTCTAATTATTATATATATTATACATATGTACACAATTATATTATTTTATATTTATATTTATATAATTTAACTTTAGTTTTATAATTTTTTTAATTTACAATTTTTTCAAAATTTATACAATTATTAAAATAAATATAAAATATTTTAAATATTTACATAAAATTTTATTTTAATGTATTGACAGTGTAAAATATTTTGAACTCACTTATTTTTTCTTTTCATAATTATATAATATCTATTAATATTATTTTTTAATAAATATTTGTAGTACATAATAGTATAATAAATATAAATTAATTAATGAATTATTAAAATTTGAAAATAATAGTTATTTTAATATAAAAATAAAATAAAATATTTATGATAGAGTAAAATTAACAAAATACTTATCGTTTCTGTTTCATATTATTTTAAAATAGCTAGATATTCTTCAAATATTAGTGAAAAAAATATATTTTAAATTTTTTACTATTTTTTATTTTTTATTTACATAGGACCGGGTTAATCGGTTCAACCAGTGACCTACCGGTTGAACCAATGATTCAGTAACCCAGTGACCTGACCGGTTTGATCACCAGTTCGGTTCTGATAACTATGCTTCTTATTGCCAACAACCATAAGCAAAGTCTCCCTAGTTCACATGCCAGCAATCCTTGATACTGAAAACATACGAGGATAGAATTGGGCTACTCATGTGCTGAACTTATTAATTAAAGGAATAAAGAGTCACAAAAATTAAAAGAAATACTCAATCGATGGGTGTATTTTTGCACTCATGATTATATACTTTTATAAGTCTAAATTTGGTGATTCCATAGCCAATACGACACCCGGACTACTGTATGTTTCCCACTGGACAAAGGAGATGTTTGTTAAGAGGATTAAATGTGAGGGAAAGGAAGAAATGGTAAAATAAAAGAACTCATTTCTTTCAAATTTTAGTATCATTATTTCTTTACAAAATAACACCAGATGTCATTCAAATTAATATCCAAAGTCATGTCTTATAGAACTAAATATGCTAATTAATTAAATTTCTATTTTAGGGGATTATAGAAAGAGCAGAGCTCAAGCAAGAAAAATAGGATAAAAAGAAGAAGAGTGAAAAGTGTAACACCCTACTACACAAAGTTTTATGCTTAAGCCGTAGAACAGAAGTAGTGTGGTGTTACGGACCTCTAATCAATAACATAGGTACATTTAATAGTGAAAAGAGATAATATACGAGGAGTCTTGAAAAACGGGTAAACAAAAATCGCAAAATGAAAAGTGCAACGCTCGAGGAATATTATTACTTGCGTGCTAAGAAACCTAGTGGATAAGGATAAGAATAAGCGAAAGAGTAAAGAAAGCCAAAAATAAATCATAACAAGCTCCTTACTCAGCCCGCGAAGCCAAGGCTGGCCGAAAAATATATATATACATAGGCAGGTATCCCAAAATACTCAAAATACAAAAATAAGCCCCTAACTCTCCTGTAGCCTCTAAGAGGAACAAAATAAACAAGTTTATTGGAGAGCAAACTAAATACATATATACATATATACAAGCAGAGACCCAAAATACACCTAGGAATTACTTCGCTTCAAAGATCCAGACGCCTAGCGAGGAGCCTCTCGATCTGCATCTGAAAAATAACAACACATTATGGAATGAGAACCGGAGGTTCTCAGCATGGTAAAGGTGCCACGCGTATAATAAATAAGGTCTTGGAAATGTCAGAGGCAATCCTAGAACTCCGTCATACAATTGTAAAACTTAATCTCTAAGTAAAAGCCATAAATAGGGGTAGGTAATCTAAGTATACTATACTCACTTGCCTTGAACCTAACACCTAACACTTAACCAATTCACCATTCCTCCGTCCCTCTGTCATCCATAATTCAACAAAGACAAACAACCAAACAGATTCACACACAAGTAAGAAATAGATAGCGCAAGTGACAAGTATACAAGTAGCAGGATACAAATATTCAGTTAGGCAATCCCAGGTAGTGCACAACAACCAAAACAAACAAATGCACATGATGCATGCCTGTCCTATGGCTGATGAGACTCATCCGTCCGTTATCCAGCCAACCCAACAAGTCCGAAAACCTTAGACTGTCCCCCCTCGCGCATCCCCATGAGTCTATGCATAGTTTCACATTCATTTATCATTCAAATTACTCACTAGGGGCTATCCATACCCGGGAATTTATACATGTCTGGTCACTTTTACGACGTAGGATCAACAGAGTATCGAGATTCGACTTGGAAGACGTGGTGGCAAGCTGCGGTTCTTACCCAGGGAAACTCGTATCTCAGATATCATCATTCATAAGCCATTTCATAGTTATAATCATTATTTAATCATTCATCAAAGCCATGACATATTAACTTCATTCATTAACCACTTTCCTTTCACATTTCTCACCATATTTACCTCTTTCTTCATTAAGTTACCTTAAATTCTTAACTTCTGTTATTTACTAAAATTACTAGTGGAATCTAAGATTAACAGGGCAAAAATAGAGGGTTTAGGGTTCAAAATCCTGTTTAAAACAGAAAAATAAAGGTGTTGGAAAATAGGGTGTGTGCGTGCGCACAACTCAACAAGAAAGCAGTACGTGTGCGTGCGCACGAGTGCGTGCGTGCGCACACATCACTTGGTGTGCAAGTGCCTCACCTGTGCTAGCGCCACCAACAGAAGGCCCATCCTGGCATGTGCGTGCGCACAAGGGCATCCGTACGCACACTTTCATGAAAAATACCAGGTGTGCATGCACACAAAGGCGTGCATACGCACAGGTAGATTTTTGCTTCTATTGGGTGCATGCGCACGGCTTTGTGCGTGGGCACACATCAAAAAACCTAGTTCTGCTGTAACATACAAAAATTCAGTTTTTCGCACCAAATTTCTGGCATCCATAACTTCCACTACAAAATTCGGTTTTTCGTAAACTTTTTATCGATATCAAGCTTGTTAAACCCTCTTTAATTTAAAACAAACCTCATCTTTATTCAAAATTTGCAGAGCAAGATATGGACTACCAAAGTTCATCAAAATTCACATTTTACCAAAATACCCCAAACCCCATTTTTCACCAATTTCTCATTCTCTACCCACAAAACCTGCATATTTACAACACAACAAGCCTTATTCCATCATCACCAACCACTAGCACATCAATGTCCATACCATTCCACAAAATCAACATGTATCACATATATCAATTCTTCAACACATATAATCCTTAAACACATATATCAATCCTTCATTAATAATTACAAGAAAAAAACACTTATTCAACACCAACAACTCATACTCATAATTTCCAATACAAGTTCAACCATAAGTTTATTCAACATCTTCACTAAACAAATTATTTAATGCATTTAGCCACTTCAACTTAACATATGGTTCTCTGGCCTAAGTTATCACAACACCTTAAATGTTAAACGCGCGAAACCTAAATCATACCTTGGCCGATCCCTCTATTCAATCCAAGGCAGCCTCACAAGCTAGAACACAGCCCCCCAAGCTCAAAGAAACCAGCCATAAATTAAGCTTCAATCACCAATAAGCCTCCAAATACTCACTTTTTTAATTCCAATGCATATATATGAACTCAATTCACACCTAATTCACAAATATACTCCAAATTCAGCTTCTTCATAATAAAATCAAAATTGATTAGGGTTTAGGTTACTCTTACCGTACCCACACGCATACTGACTCAAGCCCAATATGCTCCGGAAGCTAAATCGAACCTAAAACACCAAATTGGGTAAGATTTCATCACAAGGGTTCAATTTCACCATGAAAAAGGGGTAGAGATTCTGAAACAAAAATGGAGCTTACCGGTGAAATTGATTCAACATAAATGTAGAGCTCAACAAGCCAGATGCGTGGCCGCGAATGGTGCGACGATCGAAGCTCGGACGGAAAAGTTATGGTGGATCAAATATTGATGAGGGTTTGGGAGTTCTTCTTCCTTCCCAGCCCCGGTTCAACCGATTCGGCCCTTCCAGTCCAATGTTGGGCCAAATTTTTTGAAATTGGTATCAAAATTCTCGTTTTGAGGAGCTCTATCTTATTTTGATATTAGTTTCGCATTTTTTATTTTCCTAATTAAAGTTTGATTTATTGACTAATTATTTACCGATTTTAGCGGGATTTACAAAAAGATTCAAAAACAAGGGCTGATTCTGACTATGAATAAGATATAGAAGCTATATATTTATTTAAAAATATATTCTATTTATTGATCCAAATTTTTTCTATTTTAGAAGAGAAGAAAGGAATGAGAAAATTAAAAAAATGAAAATAACCAGAAAGAAGAACAAAGAAGAATGACAAACCTGTAGAAGTAAAGGAAAAAAAGGATGTTCTACAGAAAAAAATAAAAAAGAGAAAGATTGTTCAACCTAAACAACAAAAAAGTGAAGAAGACTCAACAGACGCTTAGCGTGCTTCTTCAGAATAGTAAATCAAGATCTTATATTGTTTTCTTTTTGTTTCTTTATATAATTTCTTAAAAGCTTTTCTTTTTTCTTAGAAGACTGACTATCATTTTGTCGAGTGCGAATGATTTTGTGTTTCAAACACAGTCAAGCATTCAGGGGTCTTTAAATGCACTAAGTGACCCATGTAATTTTTCTTACTATTTTTTTATTTCTTAAATATAAATTTACTATGTTAGCATTGTGTAGTTTATGTGCTTTTAAAATGAATAGCTTGGTTCATAACTATAATTTCATGTCTTTTTTTAGAAAAAAAATACAAGAATCCCCTATAAGATTTTTTTCAAGAAAAAAAGGCATGAAAAAAAGAGTTTACTACTTGCAACCTTGTAAGTTCTCCTATATAACATAATTTTTTTATTCCTATTCAATTATTTCTATGTTATCTTGATATAATTTTGGTGCTATTCAGTTTGGAAGTGCCGAAGGAGAAAATGAAGGAAGATGTCCAAGTTGAAATAGCACCAATGGAGGAAGAAAATGCTCCTCTTGCTGAAAAAGAAATCTAGGGAAAACCAAAACTGGAAGATGCACCAAAGTCGGACAAGTAATGTATCTTATCTTTGAGTTGATACTGCACAATTTCTATTTTATTAAGACCATATTCATATGTGTCACAAAATAAATTCTTGTGCTTTAAATCAGTAACCCAACTGTTGATCTTGGGAGTGAGACTGGTGTTTAACAACAAATGCATATGGATACATAGTTATCAAACTCGGACGGGTCGGTTCGACTGAAAAACCAGTGAATCGAATCATATACCGGTCTGGGTTAACATTCTAACCGGACAAGCAAACGAACCGGTCAAACTCAAAAAATTCGGTCAAATCTGGCCTAAATTGAGAATTGAACCAGACTGGTTGGCTCGCAGACGTCAGCATGCGCATCACACAAATTTCAAAAATTTGGATGAAATGCTGGCTGCTAAGTTCAAACATGGCACCTTCAAAACGTAAAGGAGCCTTCAACCACTAGACCAAGTTTAGTCTTTGTATTATATTGTGCCTTTTCATAAATATATTACAAACTATTAGACATATTTTAATTAATAACTTTATGTATTAACTCTTTTAGTCATGTTAATTGAAGATATCTTTTATTCTTTTGTCTTGTTATTCTAATGAGTAGTGTTCATATTAATTTAATTTTTTATTTTATATTTACTCTTTCTTAAATTAATTATTTTTTAATTATATATAATTATTAAATAAACATTAAACTTTGTTAAATATCTATAACTTAAAAAAGATAAGCAAAAAAATTTTCTTAATCATAACATTTTTTGTTATTGATAATTATATAACATCCATTAATATTAATATTTTTCAACATATATTTGAACAATGTAATATATACTATTTAATTAATGAATTAGAAAATAAGATAATTTAATATATTATTATAGAAAAATTAATTTTTATATAATTATTTAGTTATGACCGGGTTTATCGATTCAACCTGTGACCCACCGGTTAAACTAGTGACCCAGTAATCTGACCGGGTTTATTGTTGGTTCGATTCTAATAACTATGTATGGATATGTGAGTTTCCTATTTTAATGAATTTGATATTTTTCACTTAGTTAAATATAATTTTTTTAATAACATGCAGTTTTTGTTTGCCTTCATTAGAGTGCCAATTCATCCAACACCACCTCAACAACAAGCACACACATCCACCTCTAATCCTCCACAACCTGAACAATAAGCCCAAAAATCTCTTTATGCGTAAGTTCTAGTTAAATATATTTTTTTATAATTTCTGTGTTATTCCATTAATTATTCTGTATTGAATTATTCTAAACAATTTTCTATGTCATCTTGCAGCTCTCATGATCGTGACATCTATGGACCGTCATTTGACATTGGTATAACTTCTGCAAGCACTGAAGCTACTATTATGGAATCCATTCCATCACTAACTCAACTTCTGAATATGGGAGTTTCCTATTTTTAATGAATCTAATATTTTTTATTTAGTTAAGTATAATTTTTTAAAATTTCGGTGATATTCCATCGATTATTCTGTGCTGAGTTTGGTATTATTCAGCACTATTTTAATAATATGAACCTTTTGTTTGCCTTCATTAGAGTGCCAATTCAAGCCATTCATCCTACATCATCTCAACAACAAGCAGACACACCCACCTCCAATCCTCCACCGCCTGAACAAGTAGCCCAAGAACAAAAAGCACACACATCCACCTCTAATGCTCCACAATATGAACAACAAGCCCAAGAATCTCTTTATGTGTAAGTTCTAGTTAAATATATATATTTTTTATAGTTTATATGCTATTTCATTAGTTATTATGTATTGTATTTCTTCAAAGTATTGAGTTATTTTAAATAATTTTCTGTGTCATCCTGTAGTTCTCAAGATAGTGACATGTATGGATCATCATTTGACCTTGTTATGAGTCCTTCAAGCAATGAAGCTACCAGGGACGGATTTACTCAGCACCTAGTGAGGGCAGTTGCCCCCAGTGAATTTGAAAAAATTAATTAGTAGTTCTCAGTGAATTGTCTAATTTTTCCCCACCATCTAATTCATTTTGACCCCACTCCCCACCCTCCAAATCCCTAACTAGCTAACCCTTCTCCTTCTCCCCTTTTTCAATTTTGTTCTTCTGCTCCAGCCTCTAACCTCCACTTTCCTCAGTTACTGTCATCTGCCGCCACTCGCCCACTCCGTCAGTTTCTCTGTCGCTGTACCATTCAGCCTTTCTCCCGCGTCGGCTTCGTCGGTTTCTCGTTGCATCACCGCGTGCCCGCGTCTGGTTCTGTTGCTGCGTTCCTTCAGCAGTTCAGCGTCTGGTGTCTGGTGAGGTCATTTATTTAGTTTACTTAGTTTTTTCATTCAGTTTTTATTCTCATTTGCTGCATTGTTATTAATTTGATATAGTTCATTAATTCATTCAATTTGATATAGTTCATTAATTTGTTCTGATGTGATTGAATTTATTCTAATATAATTGTGTTCTGAATTTCTGATAGAGTTCTAATGTAATTGTTGGTTACTTTGTTAATTAACAATTGTGTTCAGTTCTGATGAAATTTAATGGGGTTCTAATGTAATTGTGTATGTGTGTTCTGATGGAGTTCTAATATAGCCTTTTATGATCTTCCTTCCTTGACAAGCTACTATATAGAACCCAATCCATCACTAAATGAAAAGATGGAAAATTTGCTTAAAGTAATGGATGTTGGGGTTGAAGTATCATTGGACTATGCTAAAAAGAATGATCCAAAATAAAATTTGGAGAATATGCAGTCAACTCTGAGCTTTCTTGACAAATTTAAGACTCCAGTGAAAGAGACAAAATAACAGAGGAGCTCAAGGAGAAATGCTATCATTGGGCAAAAAATACAAAAATAACAAAAGTAGAGAGAGCAACAAGTACGAAATCATATATATGCTGAATCACGAATATCTTTACGAGGAATATAGAATGCACTTTATGTCTCTAAAACCAAGAGGACATGTATAAAAAGTGGTACGTTCTTGTGCTATAACATTAATTGTTTCTCTTATGAGTTATTGTGCCATGCATTTAAAAAATTTGTGTCATTTATTTTCATAGGTAGTCTCTGTAATATGTCACATTCTAAACAGAGAGAAATCTAAAAGATTTTAGGAGCTCATATACTGCCTCCACTAGATATGGTGGCAAGGTTTACTACCATTTCATAGGTGCTTTTTGGATATTATTTTTCTGTTATTTGGTACTGATTTTGGTGCTATTCACATTTTTTAGAATAGAATGTTGATTAATCATAATTGTCAATACATTGATAAAAAAAGCCAAAAAGGCCTTTAGCATCAATCAATTTTTAGAGTCATAGCTTTTCTGGACAAAAAAAAGATAGCATCCCAACCATTTGTAAGTTTTCTTTTCTAAAACTTCTAAAAGAATTTTGATGTCATGTTGAATAAAATATTATTTTATGTGCCCCATCTGCAACTATTTGTCACAGTTTGTTACAGAGGCCACTGGTAGCTGTGGATTGCTGATGTTCAAAAAAAAATATTTCATGTCCTTGACCTAATTCATAAATCATGTCCCGCTAAAGATAGATTAAACCTTAATAAATTTGTTGTAAGTTTTTTACTTTATCAATTCTCTATAGTCAAGCCTTTAGTCTTAGACTTTCTTATATTTTGCTTTCTGTGCTTTTCAGAGCTTGATCATAACACAAATAAGGGTGTTTGTTAGAGCATCACCTTTGGTAGATAATGAAGAAGGCATTGAAGCACCATACATCTCAATCGCTAGCCAGCAAACAGACTATGCATGTTTAATCTCTAAATCGTGTTGTTTAATATATTTCACTACTTTTATCTCTTATGGTGCTATTCAACATATTTTACTAAGTTATTTAATCTTTTCTTATTAGCTACGAATGCGGATTATATGTCATAAAATGGCTGGAGGTCATTGATCCTGCAAAAATAAAAAAAGGGAAATACACATGAAAAAATTGGGAAAAAAGTATATATATTTAAACATAGTTGATTTTCTAATTCTAAGTTGGAAAATTTGGATTAATAAGTTTCTTTCAATTGTAGGATGAAGTTGATAATTTCAGATAGGAATATGCTTTGCGGGTTCTCTTTGATGAAACAAATAAATTGAAGCATAAAACCATTGAAGAATATGAAGTTGTAAGACTCTCGAAGCCATCTGCTGCAATTACAAGCCCTTTTTGTAAATTTTCATCAGGGAATATAGAAAGTAAATAGGATGAATATTATACTTCTCATTTTGAATTTTATCAATACTGTTTCTTTGTAAATATGTTGAAAAATAGCAGGTCCATGGATATTAGAAAATTCTGCACTTCTTGGATGTATTTTGATGAAAAATGATAGATAGTTTTGTTTAATATTGTGTAACACCAAAATTAGTTAATATTAACACATAAAACTCTTTACCTCAACACCATTGCAGAAAGTATTTACCAAAAATTGCTGATATTAAAACCCAAAATTATTTAACCACAAAACAATTGTAGAAAACTAAAATTTAGTATTTCAATATTCATTAACACAACACAACTCAGAAAGCAAACATCAATTTTATTATATTAAACAAAAAACACTGAATTTCATTCAAATTAAAACCTAAAATTCTATCTTATTGCATTGAATCTCTGAATTGATAATTCATAATTTGTTCGTGATAAAGGCTTCAATTTGGCTGCGTTAATAATCCACCATCTAAAATGTTCAACTGCAAAAGTTAAAGCATATAGTAGCACAAGTATTTACATGCAAAACCTCAATTTTATCTAATAAAAGCACATCAATTTACCTCATTAACGGCTTTCTTTTTCTTTTTCTTTGATGCATTTGCAATTTGTTTTTCAGTATTTGGTCCTAATCTATTTTTGGGATGTCCTCTAGTTCTCACACGTGACGGGCTTTGAACATCGTTAATCTGATCCAAGGAAACATCTTCATGTGATGAAAAAAGCATTTTCCTTTACTTTTTGGATGCATGTTCTTGCATCTTAATCATTACATTATCATAAGCACACTACAAAATTGCAGTCAACTCCACTGATTCTAATGCAAATTCACATATATTGTGTGACCAAAACACCAAATCATCAAATCTCCTACTTCTTGGCTCCAATAAAGGCTCATCATGATTGCTCTTGATATGTGTGTGCCTCCTCTCTATATTCTTATTCCAACGTTCCAATATGTATCTTGGTGTCACTTTATCTACGTGTTTAAAACTTAATGCACTCAAACAATGACAGCACAAAATGCCTATTGACTCGAATAATAAGCATTGGCATTTTACTTCCCATGATATTGCGTCGTATGTAACCACAAACTTGTTGAATTTGAAGTTTGAAACATGTTCTAAAACTTCATATGCCGTAAAACCTAGAGTGGATTCAGTTGATCTTGTGATATAATTCATCTTTCTTCTAAATTGTGCTTGACCTTTCTTGAACTTCACATGAGTATACATGTGTTGAAATTGGGTTTCTATTGGTTTGTTGTACAAGGTTTGGTAGTACGAAAATTTGCAGCATTAGATTCTCTCTCTCTCTCTCTCTCTTTTTGTTCTTTGCTTCCTAGTCAATTATTATATTGTTTCACAAATTAAATCAATAAACTATTGTGCGTAATAAACTTGTTAAAAAAAGAATACATGCTCTAACTCTTTTGTGTGCTTCTCATCCCAACCCAAAAATAGTGATCTAGATATATTGGTATCCATAAATGCCGATCTTCAAAAAGTTCTGAAAAAACATCAAAATAGTAAATCAAAAAGCACAACACCGAAAATGTATATAATTTATTAATGTTATTACAATTCAAAAACACCAAAATATCTAATAAAGCCATTGTTACCTAATAGCTACTTATTGTCTACAACACCATACTTCATGACAAAATCATTCTAATTTCTATCAAATGCATCTTTTGTAAGAGAGTTTTAAATAATATGCCCCATCTCTTGTTGAATTTCTTCATGTCTCTTGTAACCATTTAATTTCTATAAAATCTTATTTAAAATATGCCAAATACACCACTTATGGATTGTAGTTGGCATACAAATCTCAATAGCTATTTGCTCTAATGCACATTGATTAGTAAGAATGTCTTTGAAGCCTTTTCTCTCATGCAACAAAGCCAACATTTAAATAACCATTTGAATGATTGAAAATTCTCATTTTTCATCAAAGCACATCCAAGAAATGTAGAATAACCATGGTGATTCACACCAACAAAAGACCAAAGTAAATTATACCTAAACTCAACAACACAACAACAAATATCAAATATATATTTTTAGAAACATAATAACTGTTTATAATTGACACAGAAAATGTTTCACAAAGCACATCAAAGAATTTATTTGTATTATAAGTGGTATCAAATGAAACATCACTAAAATACTCAAAAGTAGCCCGGTTTCGTGCATCAATCCAAAAAATATTTTTAATTTATTCACCAACCTCAAGTTCAAGCTCATAAAAAAAATTGAATCTTCTCTTTCATTCCAAATAAGAATGTTCCAAATTTTTTGGCATCATCTTGTTCAGATATATTATGAACTTCCCTTGTAATGTAATTTCTAACATCTTTTTCAATAAACCTTAGTTCACGATGACCTCTTGCTGCTGTAACAATTGATTGATATGTCTTACTTGGTCTAATACCAGCTTCATCGTTATTCTCAATTGTGCAACGGTCAAACATACTTAGCTGCCTATGTTGTTTAAGCATCTTTGCTTGATTTAGACAGCAAGCATGTGTATTATTAAAATAACCTTGAAAATAACCCAAACACCAGTCTCCTTCAATTTATGTATATAAATTCTTGCAAGACAATTTAATCTAGCTAATGGATTTGTCTTCACAGTAGAAGATATGTTGGATTTTCATTTCCTTTCTCTATTGCATGTAATTAATTGATTTTGATTTCATTTTCCTTCCTATTTATGTTTCTTATTTTGGTAGCAAAACTTGCAATTTTATCATAATCTTTGTAAAATCTTTCAGCTTCTTCAAATGTATTGGAAGTTATCCCAACCTTTAGCACAAACTGCTCATCAACTTCAAACTCTAATAACATAGAAAAATGGTCAATACAACACCATTACAACAGCGAGATTATTCATATTTAAAATCAAATAATTTCATCAACTCATTGACAAATGGAAATCACATAAAACTAAACACACAATCATAATTCTATTTAGCACAGAAATTTAATGTAGAAAACACCAAATCAGTAACGTCATTCTTTATCTCTGGAAAACACCAAAACTTTAATTAAACGTAACATAAACATGTTTTCACAATCAAATTCAAAACAATTCAAAACTCATAGATTTCAATCAAATTCAAATTCTTAATCATCAACACTGATTTATTCTCTCAATCAAACCTCGTCAACTACATTTGATTGAAAAAAATAATTCAACTCGCCCTAGTTCAACATATTCGAACTTGCATCATCCAACTCGCCCTCATTCAACGATCTTGCATCATACATTGTTTGCTCTCAATGTTTGATTTTAGAAACACAATGAAACAACGATCGAAAATGAGAACGCATAGAAGAAAAGCAAAAACTATGAGAACACAAAGAAGAAGAACAAAAAATCTGAGAACGCAGAGAAGAACAACAAAAAAACCGGAATGAAATCATGAAGCTGAGAACATAGAGAAGAATAGCAAAAAATTCGAAATGAAATCACGAAGAAAACGTTAAAAATCAGCTAGTTATGATTCCTTCTTTGGCGCGTGAATGAAACATAGATTAAAATGACTTGGTTAGACTTGATTACTTAAAACACTTGGTTGTAAAGCTTTTTTGTATAAAATTTGATGCCAATGTCAAAATAGATATGTAGATTGTAGAATGTAGATACTTATATCGTAAGTAAATTAAACAAGATGTATGGATAATATTCACGTGAAATTTTAATAAAGTCAATGAAATATTATTTAGATCATATAAGTCCAATATAATTCTTTAGCAAAAAATAATAATATTCCAATATTGGATTAATATAATTATTTATTTGATTAAATCAAAATAACAAATAAACAATTTTTTAACAAATATTACAGCACTTCTTAGCTTGTGATCTCATAGTTTCAATATTAAACGAATGGTTAACTAGATATACTAAATTTATTAATTAATGTTAATGTCTAGCAACATTCCTCAAAGATTCGATAATATAAAGTAATATATTTTTATTAATCAATTTCAAAGAAGAACAAATTTCTTCCATCTCTTCACCTTAATCTACAGAGTATGGTATAACTATTAAACTCTAACATTGTATATTTATTATAATGAACTAATCAATGACCTAAAAAATTCATTTATTCATTTATTCAATTTCTTTGGCCAAAATTTTATTTTAGTCATTATAATCGTGAAGCTCGAACTCGTTACCAAGATTTGACAAATTTCTTATTAGCTAATTATTATTTTTATAAATATTTAAATTATATCCGATATTCATTTAATTAGCACTTTAAAGTATTAAGTGTTCAAAATCAAAGTTTAATAAATACTTTAATTATCATGATAATCACAAATTAAAGAAAAAATACTAATACTATGTTCCTCATCTGTTGACAAATATACAATATGATACCTATTAAGATTTTTCATAATATATATTGATCTATTTAGATTATTAATGTCTTTTTTAATAATTTTACAAATAAATCAATTTAAATTAAATTATAAATAATTTGTTATAATACATACAAAAAAATAACAATAAATTAGACAGTCATTATACTGAATTTCAACAAATTCTTGGACCTAACATGACACATTCTTATGTAGAAAAAAACGGAAGGGTGAAGAGGGAAGAATGCCGAAGGAGAGAATCAAGGGAGAGAAAAGGGAGTTGCGGACTTGTGGTGAAGGCGATTTATGAATTTACTTTTGAATTTTTGGACTTTTTCAATTTAGTTGGGAAAATTTTGTAAATAAATGTATTTTTGGATAATTCTGCAAATACGAAAACTTCTTTCCTTCAGTAGTTGTGTGCAGTAAATGGTTCATATGGAATTTCTATAGGTAAAAATCTTTATCACTATTGTGATAAGATAGCTTGAGGTAGATGCCCATTTTCCATTAGGCTCAGGTTTTCAAGAGAAATTATATTTAATGAAGTTTGAAAGTAATGGCCATGTACGTGTTTAAATATAGGACAAATTCTGAGACAAGAATAGAAACCATCAATAACAACTCTCTCTCTCTCTCTCTCTCTCTCTCTCTCTCTCTCTCTCTCTCTCTCTCTCTCTCTCTCTCTCTCTCTCTCTATTGCCTATATACAAAATTTTTCCCTCTCTCTCTCATACATTACTAACATATATATATATATATATATATATATGAATTATTTGTATGATATTGAAATATTAATTGTAGTGAATATTAATACTAGTGTTTCCTACTTACACTTTCTTATTTTATATTTATTATATTTTCCTTAGTTATTTATTTCACAACACATTATCAGCACGAGACTCTGATCAAATTTTAGGAAAACTCAGGTAACAAATTTTTATTATGTCGAAACTTTCTCATCTTGAATTTAATGATCTTGATATATCTGAAAATAACTATTTATCATGGATACTAGATGCTGAAATCCATCTTGATTCAATAGATCTTGGAGATACCATTAAGGCTGAAAATAATACATCCCAAAAGGATAAAACCAAAGCCATGATCTTCCTTCGTCGTCATCTTGACGAAGGATTGAAAAATGAATATCTCACATTAAAGATCCAGCAGATCTGTGAAAAGATCTTAAAGAAAGGTATAATCATCAAAAGACGGTGAACTTCCTCAAGCAAGATATGAATGGACGCACTTGCGTCGACAGGATTTTAAATCCATAAATGAATATAATTCAGCAATGTTTCGAATCACCTCACGAATGAAATTATGTGGGAAAAAGATAATTGATAATGACTTGTTAGAGAAAACTTTTTCGATCTTCCATGCCTCGAATGTGCTCCTGCAGTAGTAGTATCGAGAAAAATGATTTAAAAAGTATTCTGAACTAATTTCTTGCCTTCTTGTTGCTGAACGCAACAATGAGTTGCTCTTAAAAAATCATGAAGCGCTCTCAGTTGGCGCCGCCCTATTTTTTGAAGCAAATGCGGCAAATCATAACCCCAGAAGAGGTAAATAGTAAGGTTTCGGCAACAACAAAAATTATAGAAGGAAGAAAAATTGTGTTCACAAGAAAAGATCTCACCAGAAGTGGGATAAAGAAAGAAACATTGGGCAAAATAAATCAACAGATGATAAATATTTCCGTTGTGGTGGAAAGGGCCATTGGTCGAATACCTGTCGTACCCCAAGGCACCTAGTCGATCTTTATCAAGCATCTTTGAAAAAAGACGACAAAGGAAAGGAGACAAATTTTGTTTCAAATTATGCTGAAAATTCCACCACTCATTATCATGTATTTGATTTCTTTGAGGATCCTAAAAAAATTATTGGTCATTTGATCAATGATGAAATAGTTTAATATGTAGGATTGTTAAGTATTTTTGTAAATAAATAATGTAAGAAACTTATTGTTAAGTTTTATTTTCTATTCATCTGAATTTCAAGTATGATGTATAATAAAATATTTATGAACTTCAAAATTACTAAATGTGTCAAGTTCTAAAATAACAATAATAAAATTTTTAGTATATGATACTATGTACATTATTTCTTAGAAAAATAATCAAGAAAATAATTTTATGCGCATATACTTCTACTCATTTTATTATTTGTCTTTGAAGAAAATGGCAAAGACATATAGTGAAGATGTTTGCCTTGTGGATAGTGCAAGTTCACATAATATTCCCAAAAGTAATATATATTTTATTCATCTTGTGCCAAAAGAAGAATATGTTAATACTATTATTGACTCAACCAATGTGATAGAAGGCTCCAGAAGAGCAAAAGAAGAATATGTTAATACTATTATTGACTCAGGCAATGTGATAGAAGGCTTCGGAAGAGCTATAATTTTGTTTCTTGGAGGAACAAAATTTATAATAAATAATACACTATTGTCTACTAAGTCTCTAAGGAACTTATTGAGCTTCAAAGATATTCGCCGAAATATCCATTTTATTGAAACACTGAATGAGGAAAATCATGAGTACTTATATATCACAACTCATGATTAAATTAAAAGGGTTATATTAGAAAAGTTACCATCACTTTCATCTTGGTTGTATTATACTAGAATTAGTGCAATTGAATCACATGCCATTGTAAACCAAAAGTTTACTAGCCCAAATAAATTCATAACTTAGCATGATCGATTGGGTCATCCGGGAACAACCATGATACGGAGAATTATTAAAAACTTCCATGGACATTCACTAAAGAACCAGAAGATTCTTAAATCTAGTGAATTTTGTTGTGATGCATGTTCTCAAGGAAAGTTAATTTTAAGGCTACCACCAGTAAAGATTGGATTTGAGTCCCCTAAATTCCTAGAAAGGATTCAAGTTGATATATGTGGACCTATTCATCTACCATATAGATCTTTTAGATATTTTATGATTTTAATAGACGCATCTTCAAGATGGTCACATGTGTGCTTATTGTCTTCTCACAACCTGACATTTGCGAGATTGCTTGCTCAAATTATTCGATTAAAAGCACATTTTTCAGAAAATTCAATCACATCAATTCATCTTGATAATGCTGGTGAATTTACTTTCCAAGTTTTTTTATACTTATTGTATGGCTAACAGAATAAGCATTGAACATCAAGTAGCTCATATTCACACATAAAATTGGTTAGCGGAATCACTTATTAAATGCCTCCAATTAATTGCTAGACCCTTATGAGAACAAATCTCCCAACCTCGGCTTGGGGGCATGCTATTTTACATGCCGCAGCACTTATTCGTTTGAGGCCAACAAGTTACCATCAGTTCTCTCTTATTCAACTAGCTTTTGGCCAGCAACCAAATATTTTTTATTTAAGAATATTCGAGTGTGCGATATATGTTTCCGTTGTACCATCTTCTCACACTAAAATGGGACTCCAAAGAAAATTGGGAATATATGTTGGATATGATTCTCCCTCTATAGTGAGGTATATTGAGATACAAACTGAAGATGTATTTAAAGTCAGATTTGCAAATTGTCATTTTGATGAATTAAAATTTCTAACATTAGGGGGAGAGAATAAGCTTTCTAAAAAGGAACTTAATTGGAATACATCATCCTTGATGCATTTAGATCCTCGATTAGGGCAATGTGAACTAGAAGTTTAAAAGATTATACATTTACAAAGAATAGCAAATGTATTGCCTGATGCATTTTTTGATACAAAGAGGATAACCAAATCTTATATACCAGCGAAAAATGTCCCAATTCGAATTGATGTCCCTATTGGACAAGTGGCCACTGAAACAAATTCACGCCAGAAGCGTGGTAGACCTGTCGGTTCCAAAGACAAAAATCTTCGGAAAAGAAAAGAGGTAAATACTATTCCTATTGAAAAAGACATAGTAAAGACATCTGCAATTGTCCAAAATTCTAATGTAATTTTAACGCCAGAAGACGTTCAGGTACCTGAAAATTGTGAAAATGACGATATCTCAATAAATTATGTCTTTACAGGAGAAAAATGGGACCAAAATAAGAAAATTGTCAACGAAATATTTGCATATAATGTGGCATTAAATATCATGCATGAAAGTAAAGATCTTGAGCAAAGAACAGTCGAAGAATGTCGACAAATGAATGATTGGCTAAAATGGGAAGAAGCCATAAAGGCTGAGTTAGACTCACTTGCAAAATGTGAAGTCTTTGAACTTGTAATCCGTACACCAGAAGATGTAAAATCTGTTGGATACAGATGGGTATTTGTGAAAAAACAAAATGAAGTTATACGCTATAAAACTCGACTTATGGCACAAGATTTTTCACAAAGGGCCGATATATATTATGAAGAAACATATTCCTTATAGTAGATGCAATAACATTGCGTGATTTGGTTAGCTTATTCGCATATCATAAATTACATATGCATTTAATGAATGTGGTAACAATCTATTTATACGGATCGTTAGATCATGATATCTATATGAAAGTCCCTGAAAGACTAAAGATGTTTAAACCATCCAATGAATATTCGCAGGGGTTAATACTAAATTAAATTGCAAAGATGTTTATATGGTCTAAAGCAATCTGGACGAATGTGGTATAATCGTCTTATTGAGTATCTGACCAAAAACGGATTCAAGAATGATGATATATGTCCATGTGTTTTCATAAAGAAATATGCATCTGGATTTATTATAATTATTGTGTACGATGATGATTTAAATATCATTGAAACTCTTGAAGAGATTCCAAACTCTAAAAGAAGAGTTTGAGATGAAAGATTTTGGAAAGACTAATTTTGTCTCGCCCTGCAGATCGAACATACAAAAAATGGGATTTTTATTCATCAACATACACATAAAAGATCTTGAAGTGATTTTATATGGATAAGTCACATCCATTAAGTACCCTAATAATCGTAAGGTCCTTGGATGTGGAAAAGGATCAATTTCGTCCTAAAAAAGAAAATGAAGATATCTTTAATCTTGAAGTACCATATCTTAGTGCCATTGAAAATATAATGTATCTTGCTAATAACACATGACCTGACATATTATTTGCGGTGAATTTACTAGCAAGGTATAGTTCCTCTCCAACGAGAAGACATTGGAATGGAATCAAACAAAATTTTCGATATCTTCATGGAACGGTTGATATGGGATTGTTTTATCCATATGGATCCAAGTCACAACTAGTTAGCTATGCAAATGCAGAATAATTGTCTTATCCACACAAAAGGAGATCTCAAACAAGATACCTATTCATATATGGTGGTACAGCTATATCATGGATGTCCAGAAACAGACGATAGCAGCAACCTCCTCTAATCATGCCGAAATACTAGCGATACATGAAGCAAGTCGTGAATATTTTTGGCTCAGAAGTTTGATCCAATATATTCTATCATCATGTGAACTGATTGATCATAAGATAGCTCCAACTGTCCTGTTTGAAGATAATACAACATACATTGCTCAACTTAAAGGTAGATACATCAAAGATGATAGAACAAAACATATTTCTTCCAAATTCTTCTTCACTCGTGATCTTCAAAATCAAAGGACAATTGATATCCAACAGATCCACTCAAGTAATAATCTGGCAGATTTATTTATAAAATTACTCCCAAAATCTTCTTTTGAAAGATTGGTACATCAAATTGGGATGTGCCAATTTCGAGATATTAAATAATGACGACAAGAGAGTGAAAATGTACTATTTTTCCCTTGATGAAGTTTTTTTTTTCATTGATTTTTGTTGACAAAATTTTTAATGAGACAGTCCTCATCACAAAAGATATTGTATTTTTTTTTTTCACTAAATTTTTTTTTCTTTAATAAAATTTTAATAAAACATAATTTTAAATAGTCATCCAAAAAAAAATATTGTGATAAGATAACCTGAGGTGAATGTCTATTTTCCATAAGGCTCAAGTTTTTCAGAGAAGTTATATTTAATAAAATTTGAAAATAATGACCATGTACGCGTATAAATAAAAGACAAGTTCTACACACACACACATAATTGTAATGAATATTAATATTTCCTATTTACACTTTCTTATTTATTCATTATATTAAAATATTAATTATAGTAAATATTAATATTAGTGTTTCCTATTTACACTTTCTTATTTTATATTTATTATATCTTCCTTACTTATTTCACAACAATCACTTCAATATGAACCATAGTATTAAACTTTATTCTAACCAAATAATAATAATCAAACAATCAAGCCGACAACAGTAAGCATAAACTGTAAGACGTTTCCATGGATCGGCTAGTTTACATCAAATTTAAACTACATGAGGCTGGGCAATCCACCAACCCAAAGACTGGTGAAATATTTTTTCCTAACACTAAAATGCATGCACAGGGAGCCCAGCAACTGTGCAAGAGGCACATTCCTGTACCAGAAACTGTAAGCTGATAATGCACTCCGAAACGTGGGCAGACGTCTGAACAAACATTGGCCTAAATATGGAAAATTTCTGTTCATGAGAGTATTTTAAAGGGCTATCAGTTTCATACGTGCAGTGGAAAATAAGAAACTACTTACAGTTGACAATATGTTAATATGTCAATCCTTCTGAAGTAACTTCCAATTAGCACACCGTAAGCTTCATGAGTTTATATACTCTGTTTCAATCTTGTGACTCGGTCAAAATACATTTCGTTGCCCAAATAATTTACTCCCTTCTCTTGCTTTAATACACTTTCCGCATAACTCAGTTGCAGCAGCAGCATTGATCAAGACCCAACCCAAGGTTTAGGGAGCTTCAACTGTGGACAGAATTGCTCTTGTTAACACCTTGCATGTCCATAGGTGAGTTTGCTATACTGCTGACAGACCCTAGCGTCTGTGAGCTCAACTGTGGACTAGCTGGACAAGCTTCTGGATTACCAGCACTCAAAGCATGAATTGCCCCTGAGCTCATCTGCTGTGGGCTCATTGGAGTCCGTTGACTCATTTGCTGTGGGCTTGCTTGCTGCTGAGTTTGTTGATTCAGTGATGGAACTCCCATCGTAGATGGTGAGCTTACCTGTGGAGGTGAAACAACTGCCTGCAATTGCGAACTTGTTTCTTGTTGCTGCTGTAATTGTTGCTGAAGTTGCTGTTGTAGTTGCTGCGTTTGCTGTTGTGCTTGCAACTGCTGTTGCTGTTGCTGCTGCTGTTGGGGTTGAAGTTGCTGCTGCTGCTGATTCATATAAAGATTCATCCCTGCTGCCATCAGCTTAGGTGGACCCATAGGTCCGACAGGTCGTGGAAGTGTATTCATACTCCTACTCAGAGATTGACCCAACATAAGACCAGCAGAACCAGGGTGAATTTGTCTGGAGCCTGACATGCCAGCTATGCTAGACTGAGGAGACCCTAACATGCTTCCATTATGTGTCATTCGAAGCTTCGATGCCAACATTTCAGCCTGTGACGGAGTAATACTTCCAGACCTTAACCGTTGGCTTATTGCATTCGAAATATTTGAGGCTGGATTAAGATTCATTGGGCTCTGACCCATATTTCCCATGCTAGAAATGGATGTCATTGGTGCAGAGATTCCAGTTCCTCCTATACCTCGCCCCACTCCCATTCCCATAGGATTACCCATGGGTCCAAGCCCAACTATGTTATTTCTCATGTTACCCAAACCCACAGTTGTTCCCAATCCCACCATTTTCCTTTGCATTTGCGGCTGTTGGTTCTGTTGCTGTTGCTGCTGTAACATCTGAATTTGTAGAGGTGAAGACTTGCTGAGCATGTGATTACCCAATGATATGTTGGAGTTCTGGCCAATTGCATTTAAGTGTGGAAATTGATTTGTTCCTAGAATCATAGACCTCTGGAATTGAGGATTCTGCTGTTGAATGAGGGTGTGCTGTTGTAGCTGCTGTTGCTGCTGCTGCAGTGCTTGTGCCTCCAGCTGCTGTGGTCTTGGTGCCATTGAAACACCAGAGAGAAGTCCTTGTGACATCTGTAAGGCCTGAGGGTTTCCAGGTGGTAGCATCCTTGGGTTTGCCACAAGATTCTGAGGTAAGTTTAAAGAGGCATTACTGTTACTAGCCGGTTTTGCAAATTCATTGGATGATTGACCAATAGTTGGGTCTCCATATTGCTGCATTTCAACTACAGAGTTATTCGGAGGTACACTAGATTGACTTCCTGCTTGAAAGTTTACCCGGTTTGGCATGATTTGGATTCGGTCATCTTCCTTCATATATCCTTCACGTGCCATCTGCAGTGTGCATATTAAAATTAAAATATCAGAAAATGACAGACATTCTTTCATATGGTTCCAGCTCAGTCAGTGAAAAGTACCTGGGAGCAGAACTGTTTTGCAAGCAAATCCGCACAATGCTGATCCAAAAGGTAATGAAAAGTTAAGTGTGATCAATTTGAGAGATACATTCATTATATTAAATAGGAGAGAATTCAAATTCGAATAGAAGAATGGCTGATAGTTCATTAAGTCTCATAAAGGTAGGGACATTGTGGACCATGACCAAGTTCATCCATAACTACAGACAAAATATAGGCTTTAGATGATGAATAAAACATGTTCTGCAGCCAATGATGAGAAAGGAGAGGGGCCTATATTTCTTTTTTTTTTTTTTTTTGTAAAAGTATAATTCATTAACATGGATGGTAAAAAAAATAAGAGGATAAGTGGTTCTCATACAGCAGCCAAACAAGACGAGTTCATCTATAAAGCATCATTCTCAAATCTCTCATCATGTCTAAGATGAAAATTCCTCTAAAAGAAAAAACATGAGCTTTACATCAATTAGATGTTAATCGTCTAATCCTATACCATAAAACTTGTTTCTTAGAAAATCTGTCATTGAGTGTATGCGAATTGCACTCCAACCAAATACTGCAGATTGTTGCATAAATTGTGCATTGCCACAGATTTTGCCTCTGCTATTCCCAAACCCAACAAACCATTCAACATAACTGATCTAGAGATCCAGCATGCACCAAAAATATTAAACAAAGTATTCCAAACATAAACAGCCATAGGACAGAAATAGATGTGCATTGATTCTGAATTTGCCTCACACACATTACACACACACATCAGGGGAGATGGCCATGTGTGGCCTTGGAACCTGCAACATATTAATTCTGTTGAGCACAGTAGCCCAAAAAAGGGTTTGACCTTAAGGGGAGCTTTCCATTCCCAAATCGAATTTAAATGTAAAAATACGAAATGCCTCAAGAGACCCTTTTGTCTGGGTTCGGAGTAAAAGAAACATCATCAAGAATGCACAAAACAAGTATTGGATCAGAGGACTCCTATCATTCAAATTACAGAAGTTGAAATTCCAAGCAAATGGGGGAATTATGCAAGAGGAAAGATGATACAGATGAGAACGGTGTATAATATAAATGGAAAATAAAAATCCAAATGGGGCCATGGGGGTAGTAAGAACCCCAGGAACAACTACAAGATGAAATGAAAGAGACACTCTCTGAAAGAGCATAAGCAAAAGAGAAACCTCTCAATGAATTGTAGTTTTCTAATCTCTCCTATGTCTACAAGGAAAATTCCCCCTAAAAGTATCATGAATTTTATGTCAAAAGAAAGCACACTATCCCAAGATCACCCAACACAACCCAATGATTTGGCATCCTTTCTCGTAAAACCAGCAACACAAGTCAAGAAGAACTTATCTCTGGTTGCAGGGGGCATTGCAACCCTAACAAAGGATACTAAACAAAGATCATAAACATAATAACTAAAGTAATCCACAGAAATAGACAAGATAAAAATGTTGATGTTATGCAGTAAACAAGATGTTGATAACAGCAGCAATTGCACAAGAGACCCTAGCTCGTTCAGTTAAATGATGTTGCAAACTCAGAAAGGTACCGAGCAGACAAGGGGAAAGAAGGAAGGCTTCCAGAATTTAGTCAATGCTTTGGGTCTATTTGAGCAGGGAGGATCAGCAGACGGCAGTATTATCAAGGTTTCTTTGCTTTTGTTAAGTACCCAAATGAAGAGAAAGAGAAGGTTGAATGCCAAAAAGGATAAAATACCTCCACTGCCTTTTATTTACAGCAGGAAGCATAAGAAAGAGTAACAAGGGAGAGAATCAAGTGGAACCAGCTGTGTAACAATAAGACAGCTGGTAGGAGAGTGGAGAGAATCCATGTGTCGTGAACAATTCTATTAGAAAAGAAAAAATTGAGTGTCTATTTAAGAGAGTAGAAGAATTAGAGAGGACTCATTCAGGAATTTATATAGAACATGACCCCATAGCGTGGTAGCCTCTTAAATCCTACCTACCTCTTTCTTTTTCTGCAATTTCTACATTCAACAACAACATATCAGGAAAGAAGGGTAAACTACCAAAAATGTACTCGAATAATTTTGGCGCTGACAAAAATGCACCCGAATTTTACTATCGACAAAAAAGCCCTCAAATAATTTTAAAACGCGACAAAAATACCCAACATTAAATATGTATTTCTCAAAAAATGCTTTAGAGATTGAATTTTGATGCGGTTCTTTGCAAGCATGAGTAGAAAAATGAAATATTTTTATCCTTAAAATTTGGTGATTTTTCGCTATATATATATATATATATATATATATATATATATATATATATATATATATATTGTGATTTTTTTGGCGGCTTGATCAAACCAAGCCTCATCAATTTTGGAATCTCCCTGTTGAATGGCCTGTTCTCCGCGGTCGGAATAGGTGAGTAAATTCCTTCCCTTAGAACCGGTACTTGAGAGTTTCCTGCCTCATACAGCTCAGCAGTCAATTGTTCCATTTTTCTGGAATTAACCAAAAGAAAATGGAAAAAACACAATATATATATATATATATATACACTTAGTGAAAATCACCAAATTTTAAGAATAAAAATATCTCATTTTTCTTCTCATACTTGCAAAAAACCGCATCAAAATTCAACCTCTAAAACATTTTTTGAAAATACATATTTAATGTTGGGTATTTTTGTCGTGTTTTTAAATTATTTGATGGTATTTTTGTCGATAACAAAATTCGAGTACATTTTTGCTAGCGACAAAATTATTCGGGTGTATTTTTGGCGATTTACCCCAGGAAAGAATTCTATCACACTGATACCATTCAACCCCTTTCCTTCTAACTTCAGTGTTATCTTATTTCCCTGCTATATCTTCTATCTTCTACTGCTACTGTACTATCTGATTCAGCTGACAGTTTACAGTTTCCTTCTTTTTTAGTTACATAACTCTGCTTTTTCAGTGAAATTACTAGGTTTCTAATAACACATATTACATACAACATTAAACTTACAGTGTTGGGTAATGTGGGGAGATGTTCCTCTGAGGCTAGGAAATCCCCCTCATCAATGTCCCCATAATGCATAGCCACGGTACCATCAGATGGCTTCTCAGCCATTATCATCCTAATTCGTAACCTGGGAACTAAAGAGACAACATTTCCTGAAGAAGAGAGTGGAATTTCAGACAAAAGAACGAAATTTATATATGCACACACACACGACTATATAACTTCCAAAACTTCAACAAAACAAACCTTGGAGTACACGCTCCGGCAAGCAGAAACTTAAAGCTCTCATTTTGCACACATTCATACTTCCACCTATAAGCGACTTTGACAAAGAACTTGTTTCCTCTATCAATCCTTCATTATTGTTTGGATTGGCAAGAAAAGCTGACAAATGCTGAGGTGAATATGTATTCTGCTTTCTTATGGGATAATCATCAGACTTGTTCTTCTTTAAGTTCAGTTGAAGCCTGCCATAAGTCCATATGCTATACATAAGAGAAACGAAAGAAATAATAATCTGAAAATTTCACTCTGAAAAGTAGTGGCACTCTAGCACAGACTAAGATAAACTGTATCTGATTAAAGAAGTAATATGATAACTTCTAAGGATGTGGGAAAATAGTGCTTGATTAAAATGGTAAAAATTAAATTTCATAACCACCACAAAATACCTAGTACAGAAACAAATGGTATATGGAAAATCACAACTGTGGGATTATGGAAATAATATGGAGATGCAGTTTTAAAATTTCACTCGTTATACCTCGTTGTGACCAGTTCAATTTTTGAGAACCTTTCAAGCATATTTTGAAGACCTTGATCAACCATAGCAGGGGTACCAACTGCAGGACTATTTGCATTCAATGGAACCCCATTACCAACACTAGCCGGAGAACCAACTCCATTCATTGCTGGGGTCTTGGGAAGGGAATTAGATCTCCGTTTGGCAGCCAGTTGTGCCTGGTGTTGTCTTTGTGCAGAATCGTTAGCATTAGAAGTCAAAGGTGGTGTTCCAACAGCAGCAGGAACTGAAGCCATTGATATCTTCTCCTTTTGTGATGCACCAGCTACAGCTGTCATTGCAGATTGTCCAAAACTTGGTCCAACTGAACCATTCGAAAGTTCTCCTGATTTTGAAGATAATGGCGAATGAGGTAATGCCCCACTAGATAAACGAGGACTCTGTATTGACTTCCTTTTCTGAACAACCTGGTCCTCTTTTTTCGCTTCTTTCTCCATATGCTGACCCATAGTATTCCAGGTTGTCTGAGGGAAATTCGGTCTCATGAATGCCTGTGGCAACCGTTGCTGAAGCAGCAACTGTTGGGAATCTAGATTGCTTGTCTCCATTTGCATACTGCGGTTCATTTCTGTGCCATCTAATTTATCCATTTCAAACTGTTCTTCCTTTGCAACTAATCTGATACCATGCTGACCAGAAGCCAAATGAACAGCCCCCTGATCTTGATTCAGCACCCCTTCAAATACCTTCTGGGAAAATTTCTGATTACCACTGCTCACATACTGAATACCTCTGGTCATTGCTTGTTGTGGCAATAATGGATTCTGCCAGGTCATATCCGATCCTTGAAGAGCTTCAGAATGTGTGCTAACTGGCTGCTGTTGCATTGTGTCAACACCTGCGGAAGAATGCCTCATTCTTTTTGCAAGATTGGATAAAGGTGATGTTTGTCCATGTTGACTATCCCGTTTTGCATGAATAGAGGCATTTGCGTTTGTATTATCAGCATATGAAATCATGGGATCCTGTGAAGCAGGAGATGCCCCAGATTGATTAATAGCAGCAGATGCCATTTGATACCTTGATTGATTAGACAACATAGAAAATCCTGGGACAGAGGAATCTGGTATGAAAGTCTTGGGTCTCAAGGCCATAGCAATTTGTGGATTAAAATTTTGCGTTGCTGGATTTTCAAGGGTCTGCTGCAAAATGGCATTAGACGCAACGATACCTGAATCACCCAACCTGCTATTTGAGCTTTCAGGCATTATTTCCGTGCATACTTTCCTACCATGGATTTCATTATTAGAAGTAACAGCAAAATCTGGCATATGCCTTAATCGTTTTCTCCGCAAAGTGCCCAGATTCAAATTAAGCTGCAACATCAAGCTCACCATCACTATAATGCATATCAGTACATAATAAGTTAGTCGATGGAGAACATATCTTATTTATACCTTTGTGGGAGCTCTACTTTCACACAGCTGATCTAGCTTTGGAGTAGGATCTAGATGAAGTTTCGGTTGTACAGCTTTCAGTATCTTCGATTCAACTTCCTATTGTGGAAAAGATGAGGTAATATCAACACACACGAAATGAAAAACTAATGGGAATTGTTCATTGAATGGTTAACAATACTCACCATTAGATCACCATATGTCCAAGACTTATCAGTGATAGATGGGATGTCCTTCACAATATTCTCTAATGACATCTTGAGGCATACTTTATTAACAACAGGAGACATGTCAGTGGACACAACACCAGCCCCGTTTTCTGAAGCACATCTTCGAAAATCACGCACCTGAGAAGTTACAGAAATAATACAAAGCTGAATTTCAAATTGATCAAATAAGAGAAAGGAAAGAAAGCAAAAAGAGCATAACAAATTGTCCTTAATTGAAGGAAGGAATGCCAAGAAGAGGTGGTATCGTTATGAAAGAGCTCTTCAAGGTATTAATAACCACCTCATCTTTTAACCGTAATCACTGTAAACTGTTCTATAAAAAAACACAGCCCGATGCACAAGCAACCCACGTTACATAGGGTCTAGGGAAGGACCGCACCCAAAAAGTGTAACGCAGGCAGCATATCCTGATAAATGCATCAGCAGCTGATTCCACGGCTTGAATCTGTGAACTTGAGGTCTCAATTCTTCATAAAATGTTCTATTGCCAAGAAGAAACGTGTGTCCCCTTAAAAGATTTTTTATAAGAAAATGATAGGAATTTAAATATTGCCAGCAAAGGAAAGTATACAAACAATGAAACAACACACCTCACATATAAGTGCTCCATCAACATATTTGACAGGTATATCATCCAGAATGTCTGCAGGTAAGTGACCTGACTCTATAGCCTGCAAATATACCATTAATGAGAAAGAAAATGTTTAAGTGCATAAATGGTTGAAGCAAGTAGACAAGCCAAAACTAACAGAATTAAGAAATTATAATGATGAATAAGACAATGAATCTTAGGCTAATAACTTAACAAAAGTGCCCAGACAAGTAGCATAGTCTCTGGACTCTGGCTCTATTTTTATTTCAAAATTCCAGAAACCAAATGCACAGGAGGTAGAAACAAGAAACCAAGTCCCCAGCAGTCAACAACTTTTCTTAGTTTTTTTCATAAAACAGTGAAATTTCATTAATACAAGGAGAACAATAATACAAATTGCGGATAAGGGTTGCGCTATACAAAAACAAAAGGATTTATCAATAAAGCATAGCTTTCCAAGCTCAACATATTTGCAAGGAAAAGTCCCCTATAGAAATCATGAGATTTACACCAAATAGATGTTGGGTGTCTAATCACATACCAGAAATCATGCTTATCAAAAAAAAAATGTCATTGAAGGTGTGTGCATTATGCATAGTCCAAATAGTGGTGAAAACTGCATAGTGCCACTAAAATCTCTCCCCTTCTCTACTACCAAACCCAACAAACCTAGTCAAATGAAATTGATCTAAGGTTGAAATCCCAAAAATGCAATGCTTTTGGATTTAAGTAAATCAAAAGCTTAGTATGAAACTTTCAGATGTACAGATAGCATTGCGTATTATACATTGTTTAATGCCATGCTCAATTGCAATTCTTTAAACAGTACTGCCAAAACTGAATGAACTAGAATATCATAGATTTGCGAGACTTACCAAGAAAAGGCTTTCAGATGACCTATCATATGGATGCTTGGGAAAATCTTGATACTTAGCATGGTTTGCTATCTCATTCTGAAAATTCACCAATCACTACTTCAGAAACATACAAGTCATGCTATAATACTTTCTTTATTTCAGGATATTCCTTCAACATTCACAAAATATTGACTGTTGCTTACACAAACCTCGAAGGGTTTTCCAATAGAATAACCATCTGGGAACAGGTTCAACGTGAAAGAAGCTTCCGCATCTGTGAAAACATGAAAGCCCCACAGCATTCAGTATTCATACACAAGTTAGGCGGCCAATTCGATTTCAAGACTTACCTGCTAATGAAAGAGGTTCAGATGGAATGGACAAAGTAGACATCTGACCCAAGTTTTTGCCAGCCACGGAGAGATCACTCTGTATAAAAATGATACATTGCAATAAGAAAGAGATTCAACAAATATCTATATGAAATTCAGATAACATGCTGGCCAATTGCAAAATAAGAAAAACCTCCAGGATGTCATGTTCTTGCTGAAGAAAAATTAGAACCAACCCATCCAATATGATAATTCTAATGCAGAAAACCTACATCAATTTTCATCTTATAACCCGTCCCCAAAATTGAAATTACATACAAACAGCTCAGTGTATTAGAGTTCCTTTATTTATAACACTTCGAAAAGCCTTCTAGACCAATACAATTTCTTTTCTAACTTCCACATATTTTAAAACCTGAATACTACCACAAATATCAACGGAACCAACATGATTTCCACGTCTACCAGTTTAGCTCTCTCAAGATACAAAGCAAGGTAGAAAATAAAATTCAGTGAAACGTTTTCGATAGGGGGAAGAGACACCTTCGGTTTTTATGTCTAGTAGAATGAAATAAAATGTGACGGAAATTTTCGCTCTATTGTTTGGAATACAATTGAAGTGAAGAGAGATTTCAGTTATAAAGTAAAACTGGTTCAAGCTTCAGCAAGCTTCAACGGTAAGCTCCACCAAGAAAATATCTCGAATCGAAAGTGAAATTGGAGAATGAAGTGAAACGGCATTGGCGTACCTGTGGCTCGCGGGAAATTGACATTGAATTCTGGGAGGTGCCATCGCTGGAAGGTTCGGGATGAGCGGGAAGGGGCTTGGAGCGAAACCTAGTGCCAGTCTTTGAAACTTTGAAGGAAACCCCCATGATCGTCCTGCTTGGGAGAACCGAATTTTGCTTGCGGATCGAGAAGATAATGAAACCCTAAAATCTAAAAGAGGGAAGGAGAAAAACTTGTATCCGAAGAAATTCGGGAGAGAAATTGACTTAAGTTATCGACTCTCAGCATATTATTTACTTTTGCGAACTGCGAAGGACGCGAGCGTCCTAAACGAGTTCATGTTCGTGGGTTTTGCGCCATTTTGCTTGGGTTCCGGTTTTCATGGCGCAGTGGTCTGGGTCAAGGTTTGTTTGGTTTAGCAAATCAATTATCTATTCTATCTATGTATTATATCTATTATAATATATAAATATCAAATTTTTACATAAAACTGACGTGATATACTTCTATGAGTATTTTTTAATTTATAGGGTTCTTTTGGGAAACATCAAAAAGTTACTTTTTTTTTATTTTTGACTTATAAAAAGTTACATTAATGTGTTTGGTACAATTTTTTAGATAAACTTTTAACTTTTCAAAAAGTTATTTAAGAGTTTTTGAAGAAGTTAAAAAATGTGATTTCTCTTATTTTCAAAAGCTATTTTATCACTCTTATTTAATGCACAACTTTAAAATAAGGACTTTTATAATAACTATCCAAACTCAAAATAACTTATTTAAAAGTTATTATTAATAAAAGTCCTTATATTTTAAACTCCTTTTTTAAAAGAACTTATTTAAGAAGTTTAGCCAAACTGGCCCTTATATACAATTCATTATGATAAATTAATTATATCAATTAATTGATTTAATTAGATATTTAAGTATTATATTATTTTTTTGTGACTAAGTATCATATTATTTAATATTATGTATATTAATTAATTGAATATAATAAATACAAATTAATTTAGTTAAAAATTCATTGTTTTATAGTGTTTTATATATATATATAAACATAACAGAACAAAATTATAAAAATAATCTTTTTATTACTTTGGATATTTTAACTCTTTTTTCTTTGTTTTTTTCTCTTTATGTGTAATTTTGTTTTGCGTTAACTTTGTTTATTTAATGATAAAATATACTCATGTTAATTCTATCAATTTTTCTCATATATATTTTGATTTGTATAGTTACTATTAATCTTGTAGTTTTTATTTTCTTAAATTATTTTTTATTTTCTTTTATGACTTAATAATTTAAAACAAAAAAAAACAAAAAAAAAAGCGATGGCCAAAAACGCAGGCTAAAAGTCTAAAGTAGCAACATCATTTTTCAGCATTATTATTATTATTAATATAAATTTTATTATTTTTTTTCTAACATTCTTTAATATGATCTTTATTTCTTAGTCTTTATTATTTTTAATACTTTTATTATTTTATTCTCTAATTATAAATCTTCTTGTAATAATTCTTTGATAGAATAGTTTTTTGGTTTATTAAATTTTTTTCCTATTTTTTATCAAAAATAATATCTATTAGAAAAAAAGAGGATACAAATTAAATTTTAAAATTCAAATTTAAATAAGATGTACAAAGGATAACTATTGAATTGAGATCTAGAATTCATTTGGTAGATTTAAAATTCTTTATATTATCGTCATTTTCAAATACTATTATAAAATTCGGAAAAGCTCAACATCCATGTAAAAATTACATGGATGGTATCCAAGTGCCTTGTAAAAATTACATGGATGGTATCCAAGTGCCTTCCACTCCATGCGTTTTCTTCCACCCACACACTCGTTTGTTTTACATGCGCCTCATATAACATATGAATGTAATTCTTATTTTGCGTGATCAACCTTTTTCAACGTAAACCTTTCCATATAACGTAAACCTTTTTTGCATTCTTCTTCTTCTTCTTCTTGCTGTTCTCCTTCTTCTTCTTCAACCTAATTAAATTCGTTGTTCTCCTCTATTCACGTTTTTCTTCTCTGCATTATTGATCCGGATTGACTTCAATGTAATTAGCTTCGTCGTTCATCTTCTTCTTCGTTTTTTCTTCGATCTGCACTTTTGAATTCAAGCAATGAATGAATCAACTTCAAATAAGTTGAATGAGTGCGATTTGGATAATTTTTCCGAAACGCATCAATTTGATGAGGTTTGGATTATTGAATTTTGAATCGAATTCAATGGAATGAAATTGCTAATTTTATTTTAAGTGAATTGAATGGACTCGGGTGATGTATATCTGAATTGAATTGAATTGAATTGATAATATGTAACTGTGAGTAATTGTGAGTGTGAGTGTGAGTAACTGTGAGTAAATGTGAGTAATTTTTCAGTTCGGTAATTACGAAAGAGTTGATTCACCATGTGCATGTGTTCAGTTCGGTATGCAGAAAAGAGTATAAAAATAATTAGACAAATATACGGTTTAGAGTTTAGAGTTCAGGGTTTAGGGTTCAGGGTTTAGGATTTAGAGTTTAGGGTTTTAGGAGTTTAGGATTTATTGTTTATGGTTTCAGGGTTCAGTGTTCAGGGTTCTGGATTTAGTGTTTAGAGTTTAGAGTTTAGGGTTCTGGGTTTAGTGTTTAGTGTTTAGGGTTTAGTGGCTCAGGGTTCAGGGTTCAGGGTTTAGGGTTTAGGGTTTAGGGTTCAGGGTTTAGGGGTTCAGTGTGTTTCCAACTTTTGGTTCGCCAAGTGTATCAATTTCAGTTCACCGTGTTGTTCAGGGTTCAAGGTTGAGGGTTTAGGGTTTAGGGTTAGGGATTTAAGTTTTAAGGGTTCAGGGTTCAGGGTTTAGGATTTTAGGGGTTAGGGTTTTAGGGGTTTAGGGGTTTAGGGTTCAAGGTTTAGGGTTTAGGGTTAAGGGTTAAGGGTTTAGGGTTTTAGGGGTTTAGGGTTTAGGGTTTAGGGTTTAAGGTTTTAGGGTTTTAGGGGTTTAGGGTTTATCGGTTCAGGGTTCAGTGTTTAGGATTCTGATTTTAGTGTTTAGGGTTTGGGGTTCATGGTTTAGGGGTTCAATGTGTTTCTACCTTTCGATTCGCGCCGTATATTAATTTCGGTTCACTGTGTTCTTTTGGAGTTCATAATGTGTTGGTAAATACAGTGATTGCAATCACTGAGAACCTAGAATAAAACAGCAGCTAGAAGTTCCAACAGATATATAAATTAACATCTTAGATGAGTAATCCATGTTGAATTAAATATAAATATTAACATTAATATTTAGATTAATATTCACATATATACATTTGAAGTAAGTATTTTTTGCTTTTTAAACAAATTAAACAAAATATTGTTAATTACAAACAGCCAATCCTAGTATATGCTATTTACTATCTAAATCCCCATATGTGAATTTACAATAAGGGCTGGAGAGGGCAGCAGAGGACTTCGGTAGTCTTATTGCTTCACATTCCCAAATCACTTAGTCTCTAATTTTATTCATTTTATGCAACAGAATGTGCGGACCATATTGGTACCTGAACCTATCAATCTCTCCTTACATTTCAATTGAAAGGAATTAGTTACATAAGAAATGAACCCAATTGAAATCAGAAAAGAAAGAAGTTTATAAATTTAGAAAGTACTAACTTGTGTCTCTTTCTGCTTTTGATCTTTTGTGGATGAATTTTTTCAAGCCATTTCATGACGTATATCCCACAATCATAGCTAAGCAAGAATTGAGTATAATATGATTAATAGTGTACAAAATAAAACATATTAAAAATAGCACTATAGAAGAGAGCGATTTTTACTCTATACGTTGACCATTTAGTAGGATATACTCTGTTTCTACTCCCAGTCCATCCTCCATTAATGGTTCCCCCCAGCATAAACCCTCATCTGAGAAATTATTAATCCCTGAAAGGTATGCAAAAATTGAAAAAAAAATAAATCAACAACAATCAACCGAACTCATTTCATTTACTAAATAATTTACAAGAAAATAACTTACAACAAATTTGTTCAGTTTCTTCCTCAAATCAAGTATATTTTCTGGCAGCTTATTGATAGGGTCAAGCACATAGAATTTTTTTTTGTTCACATCGGCAATCCACAACCACCAATGTGCTCCATTGCAAATTGGCACAAATAGCTGAAGTTTGGGAAAATAACAAAATATTTCAGTCAAAACAATAGCAAATAAGAGAATTATCGAAGAATTTTTAGAAATTACAACTTACAAATGGATGTGATGCAAGTTTTCTTTTGTCAAGAAACTGGCGATGGTGGGCATACTGTTCAATATCAAACCGGTAGGCCTTGTTTGTACTTTTATCAATGTAGGACTCGCCATGTGTTCCCAACATAAAATTTTGCAAAAAGAATATCAGTTAAATCACATTTGCACTGAACCCAACACAATTCATGCACCGAACTGAAAACAATTCATGTGCTGAATAATACTTGAAAAACATTCAATTATCATGAGAAAAGTTTTCTTTATGCAAAAGAACTCAACAAAACACATAACAATCAGGTGAATCAATATTAACATTCCCACTCTACCGAAATCAGGTGAATAAGAAATTTAACTTACCACAATATCCAGTGGCACACTGTATATTAGTTCTTGATACCGCCAAACTTTTATTTCGTTGAGAATCATACTGTATATACAAACCACCTATAGGATGAAAATTTATGAAATATACTATATAAGATTGTTTAAAAAAATCATTAACGTTAACGCAATTGGCAAAGGATCTACCGTGGCATGCACTTGTTCTTTGGGCATTAGAGACATGAAATATTCTCTAAATCCCTCGTAAAGTGCCTCGTGTTTCAAGACAAATATTGTATCATATTCATTGCTACCATCTTTTGTCTGTTTCACATGTGTCATAATGATAACACTTTTCAATCAACTCATTTGTGGTTTTTTTTTCTTTTTCTCCGGAGTTTTGTAAACTTCAGAAGCTGGTAAGGTTGGTTTTGAAGTTGTTGCTTCAACAAAGTTTAATGCTGCTGTCACTCTAGCATCTACCACCGCCTCTTCCAGGATTTCAAGCTGTGAAACACTCAGTTGAAAGGGCTGACTTGGTTGAGATGATGGTGGACTTATCCCAAGGTTAAAGGAAGGCTTTTCATCTTCCCTTTCCCTAGGTTGAGCAGCACTGTAAGATGATAGATATTTAACAAATATATTAAACAAAAATGATATTTAATCATTGTAGTGAACCAAAATTTAAACAAATAGTAAACCTAAATCCAAACTTATAGTGAACCGAAATGATATTAAAGAAAAATGATATTAAAGAAAAGCAAGTAACATACCTATCAAATGATGACAAGATTAGAGTTTCTTGTTCTAATTTCCATGCCACTAGAGGTTCTTGGGATTGTTCATGTTCTTCTTCATCAGAAATTTCATAGACATCGTCATCTTTGAAGAACTCTTCAATAATAGAACTCGTAAGTGACACCGTAACATCCTACTTTTTGGGTTCTAGAGGGCAGCTATAAGAAACAGAAGAGAGTCCAAAGACAACAACACATTGAATTAATTTATGGTTTCAACTGAACCATAATTAAACCATGTATAAGCAGTAAACATTATTGATATTTATATAAGCAGTAAAACTTACACATCAATAGGTGCTTCTTGTTTGGATTGCTGTGCTGTTGGTTCTTCGCAGGGCTATTCTTGCTATTCCAAAGGTCTGCTGCATATACAGTAAACATTTCTATATATTGCAAACTGTTATCATATTTAACAATGATATTTAAGAGAAATGACATTAATCATTATAGTGAACCTAAATCTAAACTTATAGTGAACCTGAATTATATTAAATAAAAGTGATATTAAAGAATTTTAAGCTTACACATTAACAGGTGCTTCTTGTTCTGATTGCTGTGCCACCGGAGGTTCTTTGGATTGTTACTGTTGTTCTTTGGCAGGGCTGTTGCATTAAATAGAAAACAGTTTAATAACAACCTAGAATTATTATCCTATACCATTAAAATTAATAAAAAGAATTTTTATGTGAAACTTACTCTTTATTAGATACTTCATAGACATAGTCATCTTTGATTAATTCTTCAATTACAGAACTTGTAAAAGACACCGTAACACCCTGCTTTTCGGGTTCTGGAGGGCAGCTGTAATAAATAGAAGAGATCAGAGTCTAAAGACAAAAACACATTGAAGTCATTTCTGGTTTCAAATAAACCATAATTAAACCATGTATAAGCAGTAAACATTGAACAAGATTCATGTGGTGAATAAATATTTATTAACTTATTCATTATTAGAAGTTTTTTGTGTTTCATTTTGTGGAGGGACATAGATGAAGTCATCTCTGATCAACTCTTCCTAGACAGAACGTGGAGGAGACAATGCAAGGGGATGTCTAAAGAATATAAACAAGGATAAAGTTAATGTTAAATAACTAGAATTTGTTTTGAAAAATAGGAATTTGCACATTGAAAAACTCACACTTCCAAAGGTTGAGAACGAGTTTTTTGTTGAAACTCAACAATTTGTAGCTCAGAATCAGGTGTAGCTCTAGTGACATTTAAACAAATTTACCTTGTGATTAATTAAACAAAAATTATTACCTAAATCTAAAAGAGTAACATAAATCTTTTTAACTTACACTGTTGGAGTTTTAAAAGTCTTTCTTGGGAAGATTTTCCTTTTTCTAAAATATTTAACTGTGCATTCTAGGGTTGTTTTCCTAAAAAAAGATAACAAATTAAAATTAGAAACCAAGATTAAAAGCAGAGGTCCAGAAACACATTAAATTCATTTTTGGGCAACCACTGAATCGAGATTAGAATATCCAGTGAACCAATTTACCTGGTATTGCTTGCGGCATTTACAGAAGGTGTAGAGCTTCCTTGAGTCTATAAGAGTTGCTCGCTATCCAGATTTACAGTCGGCACTTTAAGAAAGTTTAAATAAATATTAGTAATTGAATCTAGAAGAATTAGAAAATGTTGTAGCAAAAGTAAGCAAAGAAAGAAAAAGAACTCGGGAATAATAAACTGAATCTTACATCTGAGAGAATTCATTGTGTGCCTTTGAAGAATCAAACTGATTCGGAGCAATGTTTGTTGACTGAGCTCCATCATTTCTTTTCTTTGATCTTTTTTCTCTTATCATTTCTAATGTTCGTTTTCTTCTTTCCGTAGCATTGTCGTTTGCTTGTTCAGTTCTGAAAGTTCACAAAATAAGTATCAAGGAATCTAGAACGTAAGTATCAATAAAAGAAAATATGATTCGAGAAACTTACTCCTTGTCAGGTTGGGCTGGTGTTTTTGCCACCCTTTCCGGTTATTTTCTTTTTATTAAAGGTGTTTTTTCGATTTTATTTTCTCTGGAAAACAGATAAACACATCAAATTTATACCAGAGACAAGATACTAACAATGAAGTTATGCAATACTTACTCGCTTTCAAATTCGCTTGTGCTCCCTGAATCTATCGGCACAAGCTTTGTTTTTTTGGTTTGTTTTTTTAACCACCTTCAGTAGTTGTTTTCTTTTTTTGTTCTGGTTTTTTTTATTTCTTCTTCTCTGCAATACATAAGAACAAGCGCATAAGAACATATTTAAGCAAATACAAGTTAAATTAAATCAATATGAAAATTAAACTTACTGACTTTCCGATTTTGATTCGGAAAGTCTTTCCTCTTCCGAAGAAGAATCCGTCTCAACAATTTTTTTATTTTTTTTCCTTTTTCTTTCTTGTCTAAGTTACTTGTTTTTGTTTTTTCTTTCTTTTTTTCCTTTCTATACAGAAGTCCCTAAAACAGAAACAAGGACTCAATTATTTAATCATCAAGAAAATACATTAACAATCCAATGAACCAAATGAAACAATCCCACCGAACCGAAAAATGTTCATATGGTGAATAGTACATGACAACTAGTTAATCATCAATAAAAATGTTTCTTAATGCAGAAACATTCAAATGAACAAACTAACAATTGCAAGTAGGACAAATAAATTAATTATAACCCAGAACAGAATTTTATTTAGTTAGTAGAGTATTTTAAAAGCATTTGAAAGTAAATTTTTGCGGGAATTTTAGTAGAGTATTTACCAATTAATTTGGTTGCTTCGGATGAAATCCGTTCAAGCATCATTTGCCTTGTCCAATGGGCCACCCACGGTGCAGGGAGAGCATCAGGTGCAAATGGACGGGGGAACTTTGTTTCGTGAAAATATATCAATATTAATAAAAAACACAGCCATCAATAGACTGTTTCTTCTCCTTTTTCTTGTTTTCAACTCCTCTCATCAAGAAGTTGAGCTCATGCTTTGCCCAATCCCATTTCCGAATGTGGTCCACATGAAAAATTGGTGGCTTATGGATTGGGGAGGCCACACTTACCGTTGTGGGAAGCAAGAAGCACTTTTGTATGAAGACAACAAAAGTCCTCTTGAATTTTTTCTGGTTCTCCTCCCCTTCTACACTCATATCCAGCACATTCCTTATCTGTTGGATTCAGGTTGTTGTAATTAACCTTTTCAGGAAAACGATTTTCTACAATATTTTAATAGCAAAAATCAGTAAAAAACGGTCAGTTTAATTTTCTGGACACCAATGAACTGAAAATAAGCAGTAAGTGGAAAATGTATTACCTCCATTGGTTATGCCGAGGGCAGCTGCTACTTTCCGAGGAGTTATGTATATTTTTTCCTTGAGAGTTTTCAGGCATCCTTTCTCTTCATCAAAACTGATCAAGCAATTCTTTCAACAGTGTATTAGAGACATTCATTTCTGGGACATTTGCCAAGGCACCAAATCCTATTTCTTCCACAATATCTTTCTTTTCTTGACTCATTTCCCTGTACACTGTTGATATTGCCTTTGTTTGGCATTTGCAATAGTGAGTTTTCTGCAAGTTTTGAAACAGAATGTGAGCATATATTTATAATACAAAATAGATATTATTCGAATGAAAGTGGATAAATATATTTAATCTGCTTACGTTATAATGTGCCTTCTCCTTCATTGTTGTGTTTTGCTGTAATGAAAAATTTTTGTCAATACTTCATTGAATACATCAACAAGCACAAGCATGTATATCTTAATCAAGTCAATTAAAATGCCGCAACCCACCAAATCAAAAATCATTCATGCATAGAACCAAAATCACAAAGGCCACCGAGTCGAAAAACATTCATGTGGTTAATAAATGATGATAAACTTTCAATCAACAAGAATAGTATTCCTCCATGCAAAAGAAGTACTGAAGATAGTAACAATAATTTTCAAAGCTCTAGTTAAACTATCCACACAAATAAGAAGAAGCACATATATCTTAATCAAATCAACATCTTCCAAAAGAAAAGTTTTTCACATTTCATCAATTAGGTGTTCTTTTAAAATGACATTTGCAGATTGGATTCTTTAAAAACTCTTACTAAAACTTGATATATTTCTTTAAGTATCAAGGTCAACTACCATTCGTGCTGAAATCTATCCAATATAATGAGACAATTTTACAGTAGTATGGCTTATCAAAGTGAAAGAGTTGTCTCTAATTTCAATTGTCCTAAACAAAACTTATTCAATACATCAACAAGCATAAGCATGTATATCTTAATCAAGTTAATTTAAAATGTCACAACCTACCGAACCGAAACTCATTCATGCATAGAACCAAAATCACAAAAGCCACTGAACTGAAAAACGTTCATGTGGTTAATAAATGATGATCACCTTCCAATGAACAAGAATAGCATTCTTCCATGCAAAAGAAGTACTGAAGATAGTAACAAAGTTCTAGTTAAATATCTACACCAATAAGAACAAGCATGTATATCTTAAAGCCCTAGTTACACTGAATTGAATGAAAATAACAACAAATTTCATTCCAAGGCCTAGTTATACTGTAAAAATCATTCACAATAGTTCAATCTACTAAAAGAACCAAATCAAACCAGTAAAACTAAAATACAACTAAGCGAAACGCTACATTACAAGATTTCAGATGAACAGTAGTTTTCTCATACCTTTGGTAGTCTTTGTTGCTTTTTTATTTGTTTCTGGTTGTTGCTTGCAAAATCTTCTTCCGATTCTTTTCCAGTAGTGGTTTCCACGGAGAATGTGATTGAAGTTTGAGTGATTTTGAGAGAGATTCGAAGAGACGGAGCGTTTTCGTGTGTGTTGAAGAAGAAGAAACATTTTTTTCATAATGAAGTGCGAATGAAGTAGTCGTTTCATTTGTATGGGGCACGTGGAAGTCACGTTTATTTAATGAGATTGGGAAGCGCGTTAATTGTTTTGGGTTTGGCCTAACTTGGTTACATGGATGTGTAGCAGGCCTGCATAAAATTCTAGATATTTTTTATCTTATATTTTTAATATTATACATTATACCATGTATTTAAAAAATTTATTTTTTTTGAAATAAGTGTGACATTATATACTTTTTTGGATACAAAGGGATAATGAAGTTGAAGTGTGTAACAAAATTGATTATATAATAAGATACAAATTTTTAGAATTTTTAGCACAATTGACAAATTTTTTGTTTCAAAATAAATTTTTACTCTACTTTTTATCTTTTATTTGATTTTTTATAATTTTTCTTGATTTTTTTAATTAATTATGATTGTAATAATTTATCACAAATTTGTGTTTTGTAGAGAAAATTTGTCAATCATAAAATACATAAGATTTAACCGAAAAATTTAAAAAATGTTGGTTATTAATCACAAAATAAAAAATTATGAATTGTGCTTTAATTATGTTGTAAAATACAAATTGGGGGTATTTAAATTTATTTTTTTTATCATGAATATTAACTTAAATTATGAGTTTTTTTTGTGAAGAAGCCGTGATGAATCCACATTCCATGGTATTTATTTGCTATAATTAGGTAGATTTCATTGACTTTTCTTGCATTTATCCATTGAAATAGCATAGTTTCATGATGTCTTCCTAATTTGTGCTTGAAAGTGAAAACATGCTCTTTAAGCCTTTTTATTACTAAATTTTATTCACTTTGATCCCATTTGGTGCCTTGATGTATTTGTCAAGTGATTTCAGGTTTTCATGGCAAGTTTGGGTTGAAGAAGTGAAGAAAGAGCTTCCAAAAGGGGAGAAATCATGAAGACAATGGAGTTTGGAAGCTGTTGCAAAGATGCGTACGCACAGTGATGCGGGCATACGCACAATGATGACTTCGTGCAAGGATGAGTACGCACCAAATGTTGTGTGTACGCACGACTGCATGCACGTGAGGTCATTAATGGAAAATTGCTGGGGGCAATTTTTGGGCTTTCAAAGCCCAATTCAGCTCATTTCTGAAGCTATTTCAAGCCAAAGTGAAGAAGAATGAAGGGGGAGCACTTAGGTTTAGATTTTTACATGTTTTAGTTAGTTTTCTAGAGAGAGAAGCTTCCCCTTCTCTCTAGAATTAGGGTTTTTAGTTTACTTTCTCTTTAATTTCAGCATTTAATTCTTGTTTTAATGTAGTTTTATTTATGTTTCTTGCTCTCTCTTGTCTTTATCTTCTTCATCTCTTTTGTTATTTCTTTTATTTTGTCATTTTTATGTTTATAGATACTTTTGTTAATTTTAATTTTAATTAATGCAATTTATATTTTCATGTTGATTATTGATTTCTTTAGTTGTTATTATCATTTTCTTGCATTTGGTAGTTAAAATTTATTTTTAATACAATTTAATGTTATTTTATTTTCATGCACGCCAAGTATTTGATAAAATGATTGGCTTAGTTTTTACTTAGTTTTTCTCCACTCTTGGCTTGAAATTGATGACTTTGGTGATCCATGAGTCATTGATGTCCATTCTTGTTTGATATATTACAGTAGTTAGTTGATTTGGTCTCCATTGACTCTATGTGACCCTTAGTGTTGACATAGGACTTATGGATGAAAATCAACTATGCCTGGTACAATGCCGGGTACAATGCCTGGTCTCTAATTTGTTTCATATTATCGAAAGGTCATTTCCAAGACTTTGATCTGATACAATTTGATAAAATTCTCTAGACATTTCCTCCTTGCATTGATCCATTCAGGCATTACAAGCATCTTATATATCGATGGCACATATCGGTATAAAAAATATAGAAGGGTTCTACTAATTGCAATTGTACAGAATAAGACTCAAACATCCTTTCAGTTGCATTTGTGTTGGTTGAGTCCAAGACAACCGAATGTTAGTCATTCTTTTTAAGGAATCAACAGCATGCTACCCCAAAGCAAAGCATTCTTGCAATCTCTGACAGAGTTAGAGCAATCCACGAGGTAATAGAGATAGAGGGGAGTAGGAGGCTTTCTACTACCACATATCATGCCTATTGTATTCGTCATATGGCATCCAACTTTATGACTAACTTCAAGTACAAAGATGGAAAGCGAACCTTGATCAATGCAGAACCTATCATGTCATATGCTTGATGACATTGCTCAAAGTGGGCTCTCCATGCATTGTACCAAAGTTAAAGTTCTGTTGGCCACCATTTGTCATCTAGTTTGATCTTTAAACGTAACAAACAGTAAATGTTTACTAGTGGCTCTAGAAAATGTTGTTGTCCCCTAACTATTGCATCACGCAGTTGGCTTGATGGAACTCTACGTAGTAGAAGCGCACAATCGTCACTACAACAATCTAAGAGAGTAAAATAAGAAGAAATTTGAGAAGATAAAACAAGAAGGAAAAGACGAATAAGAAAAAAAAAAGAAGATGGTGATGATGATGAAAAAGTTTTAACTTATGCAAAATTTATCAGTACAAAAACACCAAAAATTCTTAAACAATACACATAAATATCTTAGTTTTACACCGAAATTGGCTGCAAATACACAAAAATATTTCCTTTAATATTGCATTTTTTTTCTTCTTCTTCTTTCCTTATTTCTTTCTTTCTTTTAGTTTAATGAATATAAGTTCATCATCTTCCAAGTAATTTTGAAGTATTATGTGTTTCTTCTTCTTCTTTGTTTAATTTTTTTATTTTTATTCTTGTTAAGAAAGTAAAACAAGAAGAACTTGAGAAGGTAAAACAAGAAGGAAAAGATGAAGAAAAGAAGAAGAAGAAGATGGTGATGATGATGATGAAAAAAAGGGAAGAAGAAGAAGCCGCTGAAGATGAAGAGGAGGAAGAGGAAAAGTTTTGAATTATGCAAAACTTATTAGTACAAAAACACCAAAAATTCTTAAACAATACACATAAATATCTTAGTTTTACACCGAAATTAGCTGCAAATACACAAAAATATTTCCTTTAATACTGCATTTTATTCCTTCTTTTTTTCCTTCTTTCTTTCTTTTTTTTTAGTTGAATGAATGTAAGTTCATCATCTTCCAAGTAATTTTGTAGCATTATGTGTTTCTTCTTATTCTTTGTTTGATTTTTTTTATTCTTATTAAGAGAGTAAAACAAGAAAAAACTTGAGAATGAAAAACAAGAAGAAAAAAATGAATAAGAAAAAAAAGAAGAACATGACGATGATAATGAAAAAGAAGCAGCAATAGATGAGAATGAGGGAGAAGAAGAGTTTTGAATTTTGCAGAACTTATCAGTATACATACACCGAAAATTCTTAAACAATACACATAAATATCTTAGTTTTACACCGAAATTTACTGCAAATACACAAAAATATTTTCTTTAATGCAGAACTCCTACATTACATTCAATTCAAACCATCAACGATGAACAACAATTTTTACAACAAAAATAACATTATTCACCTACAGAATTATAAACTGCTAACAAAAACATTAAACTAGAATCGAACCACACCTCAGCCACTTGATTGGATTCAAAATAATAATCCACTTCACTCTGGTTCAATTGACAATCTAAACTTGAATCGTTCATTATCTTCAACAACGAAATAACTGTTCAAAACTGATTTCAGAGCTTGATTTCAAAAACGTAGAAGAAAATTGCAAAAAACGAAAAAAGAGAATGCAGAGAACAAACGAAGAGAATCGCAAAGAATGCAGAGATAAAAAAGAATGTAGATTGAAAACGTTGAGAAAATTTAAAAACGGAAACGAAATCCTTTCAAATAAAATAGTTATATATTCACGCGTTGATTGAAAAGTTGGTTAGATAATAGCATGTGAGGTGAATTAAGTTAAAGAGACTTGTATGGACTTGTATTCAAAAATAACTTCTACATGGAGAATATTTATTTCAATAATTAGTTATTTATTAGAAAAATATATTTTCATCTCAACGAGTTAAGTTATTAAAAGTAGTTTTGAAAAGACTTTTTTTTGGTCATTTATTGATGTTATAACTTTTTCTATTACTTTTTGTGATCCTTCTTGTTAGTATTTTGCCTTTTTAGATTGCAAAACTCTCTTGTTCCTTTTTTTCCATCTCTTTTTATGTCTTGACTTTGATCATACTAAGATTATCTTAAAAATAATAATTTAAAAATATAAAAGCTATTTAGTAGATATAGTTTTATTTTGGATAAAGTGTCTTTTTAAACATTTTTTAAGTGTTTTAAAATTATTCTTAACTTTTAATTTAACTCAATTTTATTTTTAGCTTTTAGAGTAAATTTTAATTTTATCTTTAATGTCAATTTTTTTTATAATAGATTAACAGTCAACTGTTAGGTCAAATTATTTTACCAAAGTTATCCTTATTTATATAACAATTAATAACAACCATCGCCACCACCATCATCGTCATCCTTCTAATCATCATTACATCACTTTTCTCATTCTATAACTATTGATGTTAGTTCAAAATTATTTACCAATTTTACTCCCTATTTAGATAACAACTAGCACCACCATCTTTTTCTTTTTTCTAATCATCATATATAATCACCTTACACACACCCTTACTCGTCCATGCACACGAGACAGAAGAAAAGAAAAGAGTAAAGGTGGAAGACAGAACACAAGGATAAGAACTATAAGAAGAAAGGGAGAGTATAAAGGTGATGACGGTGAAGAGAACCAATATTGCCACCGCCATTGAAAGACATGCGAGAGAGAGAACGAATAGAGAAAAAGAGAGAGGGAGAGAGAGAAGAACGACAAGAAGACAAGATGGAGAGTGTGAGGGAGATGACGGTGAGGAGAACCACTGCTGTCACTGCTATTAAAGAGAGAGAGAGAGAGAGAGAGAGAGAGAGAGAGAGAGAGAGAGAGAGAGACAAAAGTCAAAGAGCGTGAAGGAGCAAGAAAAAGAAATGACAAAGCAAGGGGACTCACTGTCGTCTTCCATTGTCGCAAAGTGGAAAAGCACAAAGAGGATCTATCGTTCTGCCTTGCCTCTGCCACTATTTCTACTTGTCATTTTTGCTCCTGTTTTGCCATGTTCCTACCATTGCTCCATCTTGTGATGCCATCGCTTGGATTATTAGAGTTGTTGTTGCTACTACCATTGTTGATGAGATTGGAGAGACAGATCAAGTGATAGAAGAAAAACAGAAATTAAGAGATAGAGAGATCGAGAGAGACAATGAGTGAGGGAGGTGGCTCGGGCGAATATTGTGGTGGTAGTGGCGGTAGACATAGGTTGGGAAGTGGTGATGATAATGATGATGGATGGAGAAGGTGAATATCGGGGGTAGGGGTGTTCAAAATCGATCAGAACCGAAAAAAACTGACCAATCGAACCAAAAAAACCGAAAATCGAAAAAATAAAAAAACGTCGGTTTGGTTTTTGGTTCTAATAGGGAAAACTAGGATGGCAAAGCGAGTCATCCTGGCATAGCCCGCCTCGCCAAAGTTATATGGGTTGAACTTGCTATCCTATCCTGCCAAAGGGCAGACTGGCAGATCGGTAAGCCACTCTGCCTTCTTTTTTTAAATTACAAATATAAAATATCAGAATTGCCAAATCACAGCATGAGAGAACATATTCACCTTCAAATATTTTCCAGTATCAAAATATTTTTTTACAAAATCACAGCATATTGCAACGAAAGAAAGATCATAATTCACAATCACAAGTTTATACCAGACCATGTTTTATACATGCTTGAAATCTTTGACAGCATAGTTTAAAAGACCAATAGAAATTCAAACAAAAATTTAACAAATGTTAAGGGACACTAGAGTTGAAGAATGCTAGATCTGAATAAAATTGAAGCTGCTGAAGGATGTTGGAGCTGATGTAGGGGATCTAAAAAAAAGCGTCGATGCTGGAGGAAGATGATGATGGCTAATGTTGATATTGATGGAGGATCTGCTTGTTGAAGGACTGATGCAGGTGTTTGATCGTTGAAGCTAAAGTAGAAGCTTGGACATGCCGGAACAGGGCAACAAACCTAAGAGAGGAGAGACGAGCGCGCTTTGCCATCGCGGGGATGCAAATGTGAGGGGGAGAGAGCCAGGGATGAGAGGGAGAGGGAGAGTGAAAGAGGGAATGCATGAGAGAGGGATGTAACACCCTAACTTTTAGCACCTCATGATTGTACTAAAAGTTCAAGCACTACTTACCTCTGTTTCTTTAGTTTTCTACTATATTTATTTAATATTGAGCCTCTACACGTTAACTTGTCGATAGTTTTTTAAGAAAAAACGAAATTCCTTTTATTTTGACATATACTTCAAGCTCAACTATGTTAGATAAACATATACTCACACAATTACTATTAATATTTAATAATTATTCATACAAGACTCAAATACAAGCCTACCCCTTTGTAAAAGTATAACACTTTAAAACATCAAGGCGAGGCGAAAATAAAATCTAAGATTAAACCAAAAACTGAAAATATATATATATATATATATATATATATATATAACTCTGTGGATTAGTCGCGGCTCCTCATCAAGAGCTTCCTGAACCTGTCGCTGCAACAGAAGATCTGTAGGGGGTGAGAACGTCGTCCTCGCATGTTCTTAGTAAGGGAAGTGAATGCCATAAAAGTAACGAACGAAATGAGAATAATTGACTTTACTCAATAAAACTATTCTTTTATCAAGTATTTGAAAATACTTTTAAATTTTACTTTAGACAATTAATTGTTTTCTTTTAAAATTTCAGCACTTAAAATAAAACTCATTTACAACATCAATTCTTAATCTCTTCAATACATAAACTAATAGTATCAAAGATTCAATTGAACACATAAACACAGTAGGATAAGACAACCGGCACAATCACAAAGAAAAATACAACAAGCAAAACTTAACCATAACATAAATGTGCAAACAATATGATGCATGTCTGTCCTAAGCAGGCCATGAGCTCATGCGTCGGTTGTCTATCCGCAACCCGACGTTACTCGAGACAAACCCCAAATATGATTTCTTTACCGTGTCAGTTAGGCATAATTATCATCATGGGCGAACCCATGTCAGTCAGGATATATTGGCATCACAGTAAGAAACAGGCTATCAGTTAGGCGAACATTCCTGCATTAGCAATTTCAGGCTATCAGTTAGGCGGGCACTTTCGTATTAGAAATTTGGCACAAAGACCCATTCAATCAAGCAATATGCTATAAGTTAGGCGGACATTCCCGCATTAGCAATCTTAGGCTATCAGTCAGGTGGGCACTTTCACATTAGCACTTTTCATTCTCTTTCTCGTTATTATGCCTCCACATCACCAATTACATACACACACCTCCGCATCACCAACATTATTAAACGTACCTCTGCATCACCGCTTATTTACACATACCTCTGCATCACCAAATAATCAATCACTCTTATCTCCACATCACCTCATATGTATACCTTCTGTCTTAACATTAAAATCTTTAATTTTCAAATACCCAAACTTCTTTAACTTTTAATCAAAATAATAATCATCTTCTTAATAAATCGAACTCAATTCCTAACTTATAACAAAATCTTTTCTCAATAGATTGAACTTAAAATATTATACTTTTCTTAATAAATCGTACTGAAAACAAGAGTCTTTTCTTAATAAATCAAAATCAATTCATACGATTCTTAAATCAAAATTTCTTTTAAATAATGCTTTAAACAAGCCTCGAAATTTTATAAAAATTTCTACAGCACTTCCTCTAAAATTCGGACTTTGCCACCTTTCAAGGGTCCTCACCAAAAACCATCTTCAATTCTCAAAAACCATTCTTAATAATTCAAACAAATCAAATTCAATATTATAACGCCATTTTCAATTCTCAAAGATCACTTTCAATAAATTAAATTTTTAATACAAAAATCATTTTCTCAATTATGAGTAAATATGTAAACCAAATCTTTTTCTAACATAGAGTTATTTCTCAAAATAAGCTTGTAAATTAAGTTTTCAAAATAAAATTATTTTTTCGTATATTTTTACAAGAATTTGGACAGAATCTCTGTTTAAAAATAGACTTCACCACCCTCACGGCTCCATTACTTCCATCATTCCTTAACTTAACTCAATTCAAACCAGTACTCAATTCAAACATCATTTTACCAAAATATGCACATAATTTATTCCCAGCCACCGTTTCGACAATTTTCAAACATTCAGAAAACCAAACACATATTCATCAAAATCAATTATTTTCACAATCACAAATTCAACACAAATTCGTCATTCAACCAATCCAGACAGTCATAAATTATTTGCAATTATTTATTAAGCTTTTGAGCATTCATGAATTAAAAACTTATAATTTTAAAAATGAACCCCTATCTCCGTACGAAATCAAAATCAACGAAAATTTTAGAAAAACTTTCTGACCGAACTGCTGAAGAGGAAAACGTCAATAATCACATATACCTCTTAGAACTCTAATTAGCCAAACTCATAGAAAAAAGGAGTTATGTCACCGTCAATTTCTACCAGACAAAAATAACGTCAACATGTAGAAAAGAAAAATACAAATACTTTTATTAGATTAGATTTTTTATTAGAATTACGAATCACAAAAAATCAAAGTCGAAAGTCATGGAGATTTTCACGATTTTTTCTCCCTCGCTCTCGATTACTTCCTTCTCCTATCTCTTCATATTAGTTCGGTGGTGATAAGAAAACTAATGAAGGATGGATAGGTGCTTCATGAAACAAAAGCATTAGGTGTCATATTATGTATATGTGTATATATACATATATGTAAACAAGCCACGTTTGGCTTTTCTTGATTTTTGTTTCTTTAATAGCTTAAGCCAAAGAAAGGAATCAAGGAAATTAATATTAAATAATAATAATAATCAAAGTGTCATAGGTTAATAAGATGAAGGTGGCATGTGTCCTCATTGTATATTATTTATACATGCATATAAAACCACATTTAATTTCCTTTTCACTTTATTCCTTTGGCTTCGGCCAAATAAAGAAAAATAACAACAACAACAATAATTTTTTTATCTTTTTAAAAATATTTTATTATAATAAAAATTATTTAAAAATTTTAATAAATTTTAAATTTAAAGTATTATAAATTAATTATTTTAAGTAAAATAACTTTCTTTAAATAAAATTATTAACAAATATAATAAATCGTAAATTACTCATTATTTAATTTTTAAAAATCCAGGATCTTACAAGGATGGAAAAAGTGAGAGACGATAGTGAAGAAGGAATTCAACTGCCCAGAGATAGGGAAGGAGGCTATGTTTCAAATCCTAATCCAGTGATTTTAGTATTTATATCATGGTTCAAAATGACCAAAATAACCTTTATAAAAAAAGATTGATATCCCGTCCCTGCCTTATCCTTTCAAAGTCCACATGTTCTAAAATTTGGTGAGTCTAAAATTTCGTGTCCAACCCAACTTTTTTGACAATTTGGCCAAGCGATTTCAATCCGTTTTGCCACCGCTAGAAAAAATCCTAACCAAACCGATTTTCTTAAAAAACTCTAAATAAAACCACCTCCTCTAAATGACCTAAACCAGCTGCAGCCACCAGTAACATTAACTCCATCTAGCCCTCTCTCTAGTCTCCAATCTTCTGAGCTCTTACTGCCTCTCAGCGCCAAAAACTCCTCTTGCAGCGTCGAATCTCACTGTACTGAAACTCCTCCCTCTTCTCCACCATCGATACTGCCGGACAACACCATTGTGGCAGCACAACCCTTTCCTCTTCCTCTTCTTCTTCCTTCATCGTACCGCTTCTCTCTCTCTCTCTATATCTCTCTCTCCCTCTCTCTCTCTCTCTCTTTATCGTCCTCCACGGCTCCACACACCACTTCTCTAGCAGCATGTCGTCTCCTCCACGCACCAGCATCATGCCATCGTCTTCCATGAATAGCAGCCACTGTATTCCTCCACAAATAGTATCAGCACACACCTTCTCTCTCTGTTGTCCTCAATGCATGAAATTAACAACAGCACGCACTGGACACCGTTGTCCTGTACTCAGCTCAGCCACTCTCTGTCTGTATCATCAACTCCTCAAGAATGGAGCCTCCAAGTTAGATTGATTCAACTTTTTATTTAATTTATGTTCAACCTATTTTGTTATTGATTTTTTGTTATTGATTATTGTTCAACCTATCGAGTATTTATTGTTGAATTTTTAAAATTGTTAGTAATTTTATTTTGTTGTGCTTCTGCTTTATTTTTTTATGATTTTATGTTTACGATTCTGGTTTTTATTCTATTTTTATGATTATGTGAATTGTGATAATTATGCAGTTTGATATCAATTCAAGTGAGAGCATTAGCGACATAGAAGGAGCAATAGGAGTTGTTGCTGCTCTTTTAAATGAATCTACAAGTGTAAGATCTCCAACTGCATTGCCTGCTGCGCCAACTCTTCGTAAAAACACAAGAAAGCTTACTAATAGAGACCGAGGAAAGAGGCGGGCTATTGAAGAAGCTCCCGTTGATGATACCACTGGTACTAAAACTGAGACCGACGAAAGTAAGAGAAAGTCTTATAGATCTAGCTTTTGGACATGAGATCACTTTTCTAAAGATGAAACTAGTAATTCATAATACTCTAAAGCTAGATGCCATTGGTATGAGACTAGTTATGCTTGTGATATACATAAAAATAGCACCAGTAATATAAAAAAAATCACCTATTGTTGCATTGCAAATAGTTTCCTAAGGAGGCATTAAAATCCTATTAAAAATATTATTTGTTTTCAATACATTATAAAATATGATGGAAAAGAGATAGGTAGTTCATTTTCTGTTATGTGTTTTAATATTGATCTCTATAGACAAGTCTTTTCTAGAATGATTATTGTGGATGAATTACCTTTTTCACATGTTGAGGAAGAGGACTTTTGTTATTATATGAGTTGTGTGTAACCCAAGTTTTCACTTCCTGAAAGGATAACAGTTGAATAAGTAGGCCAGGTTTTCGTTTGAATTAATTGAAAAAAAATCGAACCAAACCAAACTAATTTTAATGGTTTGCTTAGTCTCCATAAAAAAATCAAACGGAAGTATTAATATAAAATTAGATTGGATGACTTTTTCTTAAATAATCGAACTAAGCTGTACTACGAATACTCGTATTGGGGGGGGTGGTGTGACGATTATAATGATATAGGGGTAAAATTGGTAAAATAATTTTGACCTAACAGTTGACTGTCCTAAAATTAATAGTAGAGGTTCAATTAAAGTTTATTCCAAACGTTAAAGACAAAATTAAATTAAATCACATTAAACATATTTTTGAAAAATTTTAAAAACGTAGAAAAAATATTTTATCTTTTTATTTAAAGGAAGAAGGGACAAAAATACACCTGAAAGTTTACACGCTGGACACGATTACACTTGAATCATTTAATGAGTCACGCGTGCATGGTATTTATTCACTCTGACAGACATATTCACCCTTCCATCCATCGGCGTGTGGCTTCGTTAGTTTAAGTGGATACGTAGGGGTCTTTGGTCCTTGCTGGCAACGTGACCGTGAGTGAGGTGTCTCCTTGGTGCCAACTCAAAATAAATCATTTAATTTTATGTTTAAATTATTAAAGAAAATGAAATAAAAATCCTCCATTGAAATATGAAGAGTCAAGGTCGTTTGTAGTTCATCGTAAAAGAATTTGCACGTTGAGAGAGTTAGAAAACCCTAGTAGAGGGGCAATGTCATTGCGGTGAAGACCTCGCTCGATTAAACGTTGGAGGAGTTCTTTGCTAGTTTACTTAAAGAAGGCAACACATGCCACAACAGCGACGATCATGCACGGGAGATAGCGGCAATCAAAAGGTACTAACTTTTCTATTTCCGACTATGTCGATTATGATTGAAAATGCTGTTAGATTTTTGTTTAGTTACAACTTAGTGATTGTTTATAAAAATGAGGGTTTTCTGGGTTTAGTAGTGATTATGAGAGTTTTATTTTCTCTGTAGATGTCAAGTCACATCACACTCATGTATCACCATAGAGGAAGATTGGAGAGAAATTCAAAAGGGTTTCAGTATACAGTGAAGGTCAAGTGTCATTAATACTTAGAGTCAATGTCGATACGCTAAACTTTTTTTTCATGGAGGGGTTATTCAAGGACTTGGGATATATGCATTGGAAGGATTTTTACTGGGAAAAGCCTGATGCATGGGGTGGTATTGCTCTTAAGCTACTTAGGCTTGATAGGGATGTGGTGAACATGTATGAGGATGCAATTAGAAATGATGATAGGGTGGTACATGTGTATTGGGAGCATACTGTAGACATTCCAACTGAGGTTGAGGTGGTTGACGTAGATGTAGAAAAGGTGTCTACCTCCAAAACCGAACCATCCAATGCAAATGCAAATACCGTAAACAAATGACCCAGTGGGAGGACGAAGAAGATGGCACAAAAGACTCTAACACCAGCCAAGATTCTGAGACCAAAAAATTAACAAACATAGTAGGCCAAAATTCATCCCAAACATCCTTAACTTCAACAAGAAGAACCAACCAAAGGGAAAGACAACCAAAAGTCCAATCTGATATAGCCATTGGAGCCCAATCCCAGTCCAAACCAAACCCACCTACAGCCCCAGCCCAACCCAAACAAGTTAATTCACCACCTTTGGCCCAAGCCCAACTCACAAACTGATCCACCACCTGTGGCCCAAGCACAAACTACACAAACTGAACCACCACCACAGTCTGAATCTGGCACTCAACCACAATCTAAAGTCGCAAAAAATAAGCTCTCTACCCAGGAATCAAGATGAAAGCAAAAGAACAGAAGAGCTACTTACAAGAGGCCAACTCCGAATGGATAAACCTTTGTGCAAAGAAGCAAGAGTGAAGATCTTAAAACATTTGTCTCTCGTCTAAGGAGTGAGTCTTCAAAAAGTGATGATGATTACTCTGACCCAAATTGCCATCAATATGAGTTTGAAGAGTTGCACAGCCCTTATTCCTCATATTGTGATAGTGACTATGAGGCAGAGCATACTGTTTGGCCTCAAGAAAATCTGAATGCTGCTTTCAGGTCAGTACATTTAGAGCTTTGGATGGAATTTGATACTATGGACTAATTCAAAAGAGCAATTAGGAAGTTCAATATACAAATTGGAAGGAGTATCATGTTTAGCCGAGTGAAGCCTATGAAGTCCAAGGCAATTTGTTGTGATGCCAACTGTCCTTGGACTATCTATTATTCAAGGTATAATGAACCAAAGAGCTTTCAAGTAAAAACGTTTGTGAACCAACATGTTTGTGCAACAAGCCACACCAACAAATCAGCTGATAGAAAGTGTGTTTTTGAACAGTTAGAGGAGAAGTTAAAGGACCAAAGGGACTTTAAAACTGCTAAAGTTGAGGCATGGTTTAGGAGAGAGTTTAATGTCACCATTAACTACAAGAAGATACAGAGAGCAATAAATAAGGTAAAGGAGAATATTGAGGGCTCGGAGAGGGAACAGTATGCTGAGTTGAGGGATTACATCCTTGCCCTATTGACAACTAACCAGGAGCAACTATTGACATGGACACAACCCCTATGCCTGATTCACTTCTGATTTTCAAGAGACTTTATATATATTTTGATGCTTGTAAAAAAGGATTCATACAAGGTTGCAGACCATTTATTGGACTAGATGTGACATTCTTAAAAAGGTATTATGGTGGACAGTTGCTTACAGCAGTGGGGCAAGATGCTAACAATCAAATCTTCCCCATTGCGTATGCAGTTGTTGACTTAGAGACAAGAAATAATTGGAGATAGTTTCTAAAAGTCCTGCATCATGATTTGGAAAACTATAGGGTGCATGGTTGGAACTTCATGAATGACCAACAGAAGGTAATTACTTACATCCTTCTTTGAATATGTATTGTTTCTTGGTTCATTTGGCAAACTGTTGTTATTGACTATTGTTGTTTGTGAGTTTGTAGGGTCTTATACTAGCCATGGAGCAGGTTATGGCCTAAGTCCATCATCATTATTGTGCAATGCATATTTGGGGTAACTTCACTAAAGGGTGAAAGGATAAGCAGTTGAAAGGAGCAGTTTGGGAATGTTGTAGAGCCACCACTGTTCATGAGTTTGAGGCTGCAATGATGAGGTTAAAGCGAATCAACAATGCCGCCTGGGAATATTTAGATAGACTTGACCCAAAAACTTGGACAAAGGCACATTTTAGTGAGTGGCCGAAGGTGGACAATGTGACTAACAACAACTGTGACACATTCAACGGAAAGATTCTGAAATATAGAGGCAAGCCAATCAACACAATGCTGGAAGAGATCATAGTGCACATTATGAGGGTTATGACAAGGAACAAAAAGTCTCTTAGTGGCTATATTAGTACATTTACACCAAGACATCTTAGTAGGCTTGAGAAAGAACAGAAAGAAAGCAACAAATGGACTCCCACATGGGCAAGTGATGACAATGGAAAAATATATGAGGTTGAGAAGTATCCTACTAAAGTAACTATAGACTTAGAAAATCAGAAGTGCACCTGTAGATTTTGACAGCTCACAGGCTTGCCTTGTAGCCATGCTTATGTAGCACTTGCTCTGAGAGGTTGTAGGACTAAAGATCAGATTCATAACTGGTTGGAAATGGCAGCATATAATATAACATATCAACATAACATCAACTCTGTACTAAATAAAGAATTTTGGGATAAGACTGAAGGATATCCCCCACTGCCTCCTCATTACAAGTCCCTCTATTGGCAGACCAACAAAAAAGAGAAGAAAGGAGAGAAATGAAGCAAGATCGAACCTCAACTCCCACAAGCTTAAAAGGAGATATGGAATAATTATTTGCAACTACTGTGGTGAGGTATAAATGTGTTCTGTTATGTATTCATATTGAAAAAAAATTATAATGTTATATTTACACCAAGACATGTTTATATATTGTAGAGTTGTCACAACAGTAGGAGTTGTCAAAGAAAGCTTGATGATATGGCTGATGAGGTAGCAACTATGGAAGCTGCTGCTACAACTGAAAACCAAAACCAACCTCAACCTGCATAGCCACCTGATAAACGAGATTTTGCATGTTGATATAGAAGTTAATAGAGAATACAATCGTGAGTATAGTCTAATCAACACTTAAATCTCGCATCAAACAATTCTACAATCTACAATCGAGAGTATTAATCTCCCGAGTCGTCCTCCCTTGGAATTGCTAGAGAATGCATGTTATTTATTAGGAAGCTTTTTGTTATGAATTGGTGTATTGATAGCAAAAGTAGATGACAAACAATCAATATTAAAGGACTTGGCCTAGGGTTGGTATTAGAAACTCTATCACTATAGTTTCCTTCAATGATGATAACAATTAAGTCTTGCTCCACTTAGTTGACCTCTAAGTATAGAGGAGAGTCAAGTGAAAGTAATTAGCTTGGATCACAAGTCTTAGCTTCACCCCAAGGGAATCTAATTTTAGTGCATCCCAAACCAATTAGCAAACCTTAATTCCCAATCAACAATTGACATTCACTATTTAACTTTCCTAATAATCCAAACCCTAAGCCAAGTGAGAAACTTTTACTCCATAACTAGTATTGGCATTTTATCAAACAATTGATGAGCATTCATAAGAGCCATTAAGGAATTAGAATGAAGAATGGAAATAAAGAAATCTAAATCACACAATTATCTACAATTGAACAATCACAAGTAAGAAACATGAAATTACCTCAATTCAATAGTTCCAATATCCAAGTAACAAAAGCAAAGCTAGATCCCAAGTGAAAGGATCAAATAACACTAATTGAGAATATGAGAAGAGTAAATCTACTAATTGTATCAAAATAAAGTGTATTACAATGGATCTCACCAAGAAAAATCAATGGAGAATGGTAATGGAGATTTGAGAAGAGTGAAATTCTAGAGAGAAGTTGGGGATTCTCTCTCTACCCCCAAAGTGTAACTAACCCTAAGAAAAATCTAGAAAAATATAAAATGAGCAAAAAGTCCCTTAACCCTTCAATCCTTGGTTTTCTTAAACTTTTCCCGCCAAAATACTTTCCCAAAATGGGGTTTCCAACTGTCTCCACGCTTAGGTCACGTGCTCTCTTAAAAAATCATGTGAGACCATCGACGCGTATGCGCACAGCACGCGTACGCGTCCTTGGGGTAATCGCAATCTGCGCGTAAGCGTAACGCACGCGGATGCATCCATGAGGATCATGACTTAGCTGCTACATGCGCCGGCTTGTAGCTTGGCTCCTGGCTTTGTCTTCTGGCTGCGCAATCCACGCAGACGCGCCATGTACGCGCACGCGTCCTTGCTGAAGTTTCCAAAGCTTATTTTCTCATGCTCCTTTCCTTTGCACCCACTTTCCTTCTCTCCTCTGGGTCATCCCTGCCCTATATTCTGAAACCACTTAACACACAGGTCACGGCATCGAATGGCACCAAGGGAGGATTAGAGGTGTATCTAATTTAGTGCAAAATAAGCATATTTTCATCTATGAGGCAAAATTAGGAAAGGAACACAAAGTCATGTATTTGCATATGAAAAGTGTGTGGAATCCTTGATAAAACCCTCGAAATCAGTACAAGATAAACCCTAAAAGCGGGGTTTATCACCACCACCACCATAAGAGAACCCTCCAACTAATGCATCCCAACAACAGAACCCTAATCATGCAGCTATAGCTCTAAGACCTAAATCTAACCCTGTGATATCAACTAAAATATTAAATACTGCAAGCCCAACTATGAGAGGGAGGTTTCAGCAGTTCATACCAATCCCAAGTCTAAGACAACAACCTATCCTTGGTCCAAGACGATCAAAACTGATATTAAAAGGAGTTCCTGAAAGAACCACTGGTCCAACTGTGCCAACTAACCAAGGTGGTCCAAGTGGAGGTGGGATCATGCAAGGATCTGCAACTAAGAAATAGGACTCAGGATGAATGCTATTCGCATGTTTTTTTTTGTTATTAGACTTTTTGAACAACTTTTGGATAAGACTGTTTTGTTTATGAGGATACACTTTTTTCTTTTTGGTTTCTGGTACTATGTGATATGTAATATAGAAGTGACTTTGCATTTTAATTAGGTATTTCTGACTTGTTTGGAAATTTAGTGATTCATATCACTACTATGACTATTTTGTTATTATAATGGAGTAGAGACTTTTAAATAGGTTCTTGGGTATTATTGATGATTACAATGACAATGAATTACTTGGTTATGAGTCACAGTCAGTACCATTAAAGTTGACAATTGCTTGTTTTGTCCTTAATTTGCATTACACAGGTTTAGAATTCTTTGTTTTGTCAATGGTTTCTGTTACACAGATTACAATATAGAATTTACAATGAAATAGAGCTTTTTTTTCATTTATTCAATGCAATTTTCAACATGACTACACATAATCCTCAGTTTTTAGCATATATCATAAAAATTCATAATGCACAAAATTCTAAACTTAAACAAATGTCCATAACCATATTCTTAATACACTTTACTTCTTCATTAATTTGATTAATTGTCTTTTGTAATTTTTGCACATTTTTCACCTTTGTTGCACCCTCTGTAAGCTTAATCATCTTCTAGTGTGATTGTTTTCATGGTCTTTCTTCAAATTTAACCTCTATCTCCACATTTTTTAGTTTTCCTTTAACTTCGTCCAGCCAAACAAAATACTCACATCTATGTTCAGCACTTTGAAAATTTGACACAATAATTGGAAGAGATATAGAAGAAAAGAAATTGATGAAACCCTAAAGCTAATAAGAAAAAGTAACGTAATTTGAAAACCTACCACCCACAAAGGACATCGCAGAAATAATTTGTCTGGATTCTAGTTTGTTCCAGACTTCAATACCACTGCTTCAATCCCGTCCAAATACTTTCTATTGTTGTAGTCAAATTTCTTAGGGATTTTTAGCGAGGCGGGGCGGGGTCAGGTTTAGGTGCTACCCGCCCCGGTATATATATAATATATAATTTTAATATATAATATGTGTAATATATATAAAATAATTAGTAAAATAATTGATAATATTGTATCATATTTAAAATTTTACTTTAATTTATGTTATGTATGTGATGATAGTTATATAAATTTTGAAATTTAATTTTATTTATTAGATTTTAATAATTATAAAGGCGGGTAGGGACGAGGAGGGTACCTGCAGGAGCGGTTAGGGTTCAACTATTTACTACCCGCAGGTAGGAGTGGGGAAGGTTTTATGCGGGTTATTGTAAGGCGGGGCGCGGTCGGGTAGAGCAAAAACCCGCCCCTACCTGTCTCATTGTCATCCTTACGCGTGACTCATTAAATGATTCAAGTATAATCGTATCTAGCATATAAACTTTCAGGTGTATTTTTGTCTCTTCTTCCTTATTTAAAATAAAAATTATTCCAACATAAAAAAATGAGTTAAAAAACAACTATACTAAATATATAAAAGTTTAATGATGAAATTAGTTATTTATATAATATATATATTAAAATATAAAATATATTTTAGAAATATGTGAAATGTAACACCTCATCATCAACTTCTTATGCTTAAGCCATAGGATGGTTAACAACATGAATAGTACTTAGCTCTCTTATTTGGCATTTTGATTACTTAGTATATTTATATACATGCGAGTCTTTGCGGAAGTTAGGTTGATTAAAATTTTTTTAAAGAATTCTTCTATCGGGTATGTAATTGTGAAAATAGAAACAAACAATAATAAAAATAGCATGTCATTACATCAAGTAATGATGAAACTATATAACAATTACATTTAAGGCAGGCAAGAGAATATAAGCATAACATTCATCCATAATACTCGAACAACAAGAATAATGAAATCGACAAATAACGTGTTGAACGTTATGCAACGTGAGTTAGTAAAACAAATGGGACATATAATTCCAATATATATATATATATATATATATATATATATATATATATATTCTTAAAAAGAGTATTAAAAAATTATTTTGAGTACATTTTTATAAGTATAATTAAAAAAATAAAACTTTTTCAATTTTAAAATTTGATAATTTTATATTAAATAAAAATTTTTGTTTTTTTTCCTTATAAATAGCCAAAAATTTTTTAAAAAATGAATTTTGTTTAGATTTTTTGATAAATAAATCTTCTTAATTTTTTTAATTATTCTATTAAGTATAATCTTTCGTTATATATTCTTTAAATAAAACCAAAAAAATATAAAAAATATTAAATAATAAAATATCACACTTAACAAACTAATTAAATAAAAAATTAAGAAGATCTTTTTTCGACTTTTGCATGCATCTTTTATAAATAAATTTGTGAATTTTATGAATAAAAATATCAATTTATTCTTTAAAAATGGCATTCATATTGGTGTCCTCAACAGTGTACCAAATGGGCCCCAAAGAAATAAATCATCCGTGATTTTTCCTCCTCCATTAACGCTACGCAACGGCCTGTAGTCGGTATTCTAAAGGCCACTCTTACTTGTTTCTATTTATTTTTCTGTATTCGTGGGACTTTCCACTAGCCAATTTAGAGGCGTGAGAGTTTGAGGTAACAGATTCGCGTTCCTTCTTCTTTTTTGCCACACAAAAAACACGTGCTTCAAACCAAAAATAATATTAAAATGTTTTGAATAAAAAAGAATTGGAATTTTTCCAAAATAATAATTAATCAGAAAGATAAAGACCACATGGTCTTCCACCTCCTTCTCAGACCAAAGCAGATTCAACGAACATGCTCCTGAAACTGCAAGACTCTTCCATATTCTCTCCCTTGTTCACCCTCCCAAGCTTCTAATCATGAACAGAATAGAGTCTACCAATTGAAAAAATCAAATAGATCGATATAATTTCACACGCAATCATCCAACAAATTCTCTTGAACAAATGTCAAATTTCCCTGATGCGGTGGCCGATGGCCGGAGGTCCGGCAAGGCACCGGAGAAGTCCAATTTTTCTCAGACTTGCAGCCTCTTGAGCCAGTTCTTGAAGGAGAAGCGTACTTCTGGAGCTTCCACTCTCGGAGTTGGTTCTAAAATGGAGCCTAGAGGTACGAAATTTTTTTTTGCTTTTGGTTCTTTTTTTTTTTTCAAATTTTTTTATTTTTATCCTTGCAATATTTTTCAGTGATGAAGTACACACCGACTTTATTTTTGCTCAGACACTTTTATTTAATTAATTTTTTTCCTGGTCAAATTATTTAATTGGTGCTTTGGTATATATTTGTTTATATTAAGGTTGAGAATTGGAGGAAGACAGATACAATTTGATTTATAGAAAGATATAATTCGTCAAATTTCCCGCTGCACTTTTTACCTTCTTACCTAACTGATTGATGTTGTTACTTGTATGATTCTAAAAAAGGAAAAATAAAAAAATAAAAAAGTTTCTGAAATTGGCTTTAAAATTTGCTCATGAGCTTACTGTAATTGATTTTTAATTTTTTCCCCCTGAAATTCAGTAGGTACCAAGGATTTTCTAGCCAGTATTCATAATTCAGATGGAGCTTTGAGACTAAATTCTGCGGCTATGGATTCCCTTCCCCAGCTTGTGGAAAATCCCTGCATCAAGAAGTCTAATATTAGGTGTGTGTGGAAAATTTTAATTTCTGCGATTTTTGTTCTTTAGCAAATATGATAATTGGAAATAAAGAAGAAGCAAAAAGTAGGTTTATTCTCCGTCGAATCTGAGAATGATCAGTTACCTCTCATAGCTTGAGCTCTATGAAATTATCTAGATGCCATTTCAAAGAGTGGCGAAAGGATATTTAGGTGAAAAATGGTGATAAGTTGATATTTTCTTTTTCTGAAGGTTTTCAAGGGGAAAAAAGAAACTCACTACATTTTTATACCTAGCTTGCTAGATCTGTTGGGTTCATGAGCTTGACTCCTAAAGTCCAAGCGCTATGAAATTAGAGAAAAAAAATTGATGAGAATTGGTTCCAACGAAAGGAGGAGGGATAAAAATTTGATGGATATCAAAGTTTTTTATCTATGAAAAAACAAGCTCAAAATGGAAGGAAGGCTCAGTGTGATAAATTTTCATACCCACTTTGTTCAGATGGCTACTCAATGAAAAATTATGAGCATGACTATTACCTCTCCCCAATTTGATCATGTACCTATTTTAGTTCTAACTTGTAAGCATCATGGTCTTAAAAGAATTCTTCTGTCCTCTTATTGTAGGTCATTGGAACCTGAAACTCCACAATTGACTATATTCTATTCCGGAAAAATGTTGGTATTTGATGCCTTTCCACCAGACAAGGCCACAGAGGTAATGGAGTTAGCCACCAAGTTAGCCTCGAACAGTTCCATTGTCGAACAAAGCCAGCCCAGTGCTTCGGTTGCGACTGAAAATTTGAGTAAGGATAAAGTGCCGCAGACAAATAATGCCTCTGAAACTCCTAGGCCAGGAAAGCAAGCTGTTGGTTCCGGTATGAATAAAGAAACTGAACAGCCAACATTTAGGCTTTGTTTGGTTAGCGTTTTTATTTTCAAAATTTTCTCTTTTTCCTTCACGAGATGCTAAAAGTGAAAACTGAAAATGAGAATGCAAACCAAACACACCTTTATTTTTTCTCAATCATGTTCTCTGTGTTGAGACACTAATATGGGTTCCAACTTCTGTATAAGTAGATATGAGGTATCCAAGGAGAGCTTCACTTGTAAAATTCCTTGAGAAGAGAAAAGAAAGGTAACCTTTAGGAATTAGATTTATATTTACCATATTTATTTTTGGGTTAAATAATCAAATTATTTTTTTACCCCTCTATAAATTAGCAATTTTATAGAGTGAAATTGGTTTCCATTAATCATCATCAAATGTACAAATCAACTATGAGATGAGTGAGTCTTATAAGTTGTGCTTTGAATTGTTGCCAGGGTCATTGCTAGAGGACCTTACCAAGTAAACAACCCAAATCCCAAGCCTGAGGGTAGCAGTTCCGGCGGCGAACCTTACCCGGTAAACAGCCCGAATTCGAAGCATGAGGAAGGCAGTTCAGGGGTTGTACCTGAAGATCAGTCCTCAAAACACTTTGACCTTAACTCATAGTGGCATAGCTCATGGTGAATTTAGGTTATACTGAGAGACTTGGACAGCCAAAAGCTCCTCCTAACTACATGATTATAGTCCTTTTGCCGGTTATTGGGGGCCTTTATACATATATATATATTTATAATATAAATCTGTATCTATTGTTTTCATCAGTTAGGTCCAATGTCCTGGACCAAACCAGAAAAGAAAATTAGTTTTTTATTGTTACCCGAGATTGATTTAGTTCAGAAAATTTCAAGTATTTGTGTGCATTATTCCATCATTTTTTACTGAAGGCAAGTTCTTTTCTTTTTCATGTGCTCTTGTTTCTAAGAGGGATCTTCTTATAAGCAGAGTGATTTTTTCCTCGTGAAAAAAAAAATCATAGAAGTTAAAATAATACAGGAGGGTAATTTGGGAAATTAATGCAAAAAGAGTAATATGCGTTTTTAATACACTTAAACGCGTTTTTTAAGTGTATTAATTTCTCCAATGGAACGCGTTTTTAATGTCTTAATTTATCTTTTAATCATCTACCTTTTTAGTATTTAAATAAATAAAAATTTGATATGCATATTATTTTTAGAAAATATTAAAAAAATAAAAAATTCAAAAATTTCTTTGTTAAGAGAAGAGAATGAAGGCTAAGCTTTTTATATAAAAAAAATATTGGTGTTTAAGTGTTTTTGTTAAAAATGTGATTATTTAGTATAATTACGCGTGGGTGAATTTTGTTGGTGGAGATAAGTGTTGGACACGTAAGATTTATGTTGGATATTTTTTTATATTTTTATAATATTATAATATACTTTAAATATTAATATTTAACCAAAATATCATTTTCAACTCTATATTAAAAATAATTTCTGAAGAAGGAACTACTATTGTTATTATTTTTCAAAACTTGTATACATTTGTATTCTTAACTTAGTAATTGATACACTTAAAAAGGAATAAAAAGAATACACTTGAAAAGAATATATACTACAATTGGGAGTAGACGAAATTACGTTAAGAATAATGATTGAAAATTTTAATTTATATTTATAATTATCTTTTTAATACTTAAAAATATAAAATAAAATAAATATATATGTTATATTTTAAAAATATTTAAAAATAAAAAATTAATTTTTTTATTTAAGAATTAAAAAGATAATAAAAAAGATTAGTTTACACTTTGAAATAGTCAGAGATTATATTCCATTATAACGAAACGTGATACATGAGGAGAAATTAGGGTCACCGACGACGAAAATGCATGTCTTTTGTTTTGTCGCACATGTGGAGGGAAGGAGGTTGGAGATTGGCATCGACCTAACCCTGTTCTTTCCTGGCAATGTCTTAAGTCTTATCCTCTTGTTATATTAGATTTTAGGTTTAATTATTTCGTAAGTTTCTATAACTTTATCAAAATTTTAATTAAATTTTTATATTTTTAATTAAATTTTTATATTATATTAAATTTTATAATTAAATTTTTATCATAATAAAAATATTAAAATTAATTATAAAAAATATTTAGTCAAATGTTAAATATATTTATTTTATTTAATAAAATATTTCATTAATTCTAATATTTTTGTTATGACAGAAACTTAATTACAAAATTTAATATGGTATGAAAATTTAACTAAAAATAAAAAATATAAAAATTTAATTAAAAATTCAATAAAATTATAAAGACTCACAAAATAATTAAACCTAAATTTTACTATTATAGAGTAACGATAATTCTATAATTAATCTGGTATATATTTCATATATTTTTTAATTTAAAAAAACAAATAAATAAAATATTATATGAAATTTACAATTAATTTAATAATAATGAAGTAGATGTGAAAAAGAAAAAAAAAACTATGAACATTAATTTTTTTTACAATTTAATAGACACATACATATCAATCAAATAAATAAAACACAAAATGGCAACAACATACACGTTTTAAAAAAGAGTATTTTTCTTTGCACACAGACTAATGTGTGTTTGAGATATCTATTAAATTTAACATTTAGGTGGAAATGAAAAAAATAACAATCACAAGCTAATTAAAACTTAAATTTAATATATTAATAGTATAAAATATTTTATATTATTATTATTTAATTAAATTATTGGATTTACATGCCTGTTTAAAGAAAATGAGTTTATTTAATTTTCTAACATGCACGAAAATAAATATATTTTGATAAAATTCTTTTATACTAAACTGAGGGATGAATCTATTAATATAGTTGAGGGACACTTGCTCCATTAATATTTAGAAAAAAAAATTATATATATGTATATATATTGGATTTTAAATAAAAAATGAATTCAATATTTATTATAGATATAGATACGAGTTTAAAAATTGGGAAAATTAATCCCAAAGACCACTAACAAGGGCTGATTTTTTTCTATATGGAAACAAGAATTGTGAAGTGCAATGAAATGGAAGAATAATGGAAAGAAATTTTACTGGTATGATATCTGTTAGACAAAATATTATTTTTATAAGAGAATTATAAAAAAATAATTAATTATTTGGTAATGTTTCTGTATATAATATTTATATTTATTTTAAATTAAATTAGATCATTTGATAGTTAGTTATTTATTTAAATTTTGAAATTAACATCAAGTAAGAAGTGCGAGAATAATTACAAAAAATTTAAATTTTTTGCAAGTGGTGTACAAATGGTAACTGTTAACTGATATTAGGTTAGTCTATAAATAGAACTTTAGGAAAATATTGTAATCAGTTCAGTTCTTCTTGGAAAACACTTAAAAACCCAAAATGCTCTCAGTCCCTTGGCATCACAGAGTAAAATTGGGAATCTTAAGTAATTCCTCTGAACTCAAACACTTGTACTTTGCTTTTTCCCAGTTTTATTAATAAAATTCCTCTACTTTTACGTCTTCTTCTCTTTTACGTTCATGTTTCTTCTTTCATCTTCTTTTTAATTTCCTGTTTGTTTCAATTTTCACAATTTATTTTGCCACCGGCACCTTGCATTTATATGTTTATTTGTTGCTTTTATTTCTTTTAATTTTATTTGACGTTACAATTGCGACATTGAGATACCCACATTTTTTTAAAACATTAACAAAAATTCGAGTAAAACAAATTGGCACGCACGGTGGGACATTGTCAATAGATTGTAGTTTGTCAAAAGAAAAATCAAGTGTTTTGAATTTGCATGTGGTTGCGCAGTGGTAAGTTCATGCGTCCAGAGCCAAGGAAATCATCGTCAGTTGACATGTCAAATACTTCTGCAGCATCTTCTTCTACTTCTAGTGATGAGATTAGAGGAAATGAATCTGGAAATTCTCCTGTGATTTCAAACGCAGAGCCTACCTTGATGTCAGTGAGGCATGATGGCGTTGGCCATGCCCATACAGGGTTAAATGCAACTCACATAAATACCGTGCGGTGGCCGCCATATGGCTTGCCACCGGGGTATGTCCCCTCCATGGTGACACAAGGATTGCATGTGCCTCTCTACTCAACTTTTTAAAATCCTATTTACCAAAATCCATATGGCATGTCAAATGTGCCTGTTTCTGGGGCGTCAGGTTCACACGTATCACAACAAAATTTTTCATATTCTATTAATACAGGAAATAACAGTGCATCTAATTCTACTACATCCACGGTCACTAGGGTAGAAAATTCCAAACCTGTATTTCCTAATATGTCAAGAGCAATGCCTATTAATCAACCTAGTCAAACTGTGGGATCTTTAGCAAATATTAGGCAACAGATGGATGAAAGCCACCATGATCTAGTAAACATGTTAACTCATCAAATGGTGACAGTTTTAAATCCTCTTTTAGAAAACACAAACACTAGAATTGAACAATTAAATAGGCAAGTCAATAGGATTGCTACTGTGGTAAATTTAGAAGAAAATGATAACCAGGGTTTAAGATTTGATAATGTCAATCAAAATGGTAGAGCAATTCCTAATTATGATGTCCATATGCCTAGACATAGTCAAAATGCTGATGATATGTTAGAAAGACTTAGGCAAAACAACTTAGGGGGGCATTATAATCTAGCAAGAAATGTTGAACAAGTGTTAAATCGTTTAGAATTTAATGTTGGTTGCTTAAATCGGCCATATTTTGTGTCTGCTTTTCCTGAATGTGTCCAACAAGCAAAGCTCCCAAGAGGTTGAAAATTTCCAAAATCCCTTAGAAAATTTTTTGGAGAAGAAAATGAGTCTACAGTAGAGCATATTTCTCGATATACTGTTGAAATTGGAGAAGCAGCTTCTAATGAATATCTCAAGATGAGATACTTTCCTTCTTCTTTAACAAAAAATGCATTTACTTGGTTCTCCAACTTGAGACCAAATTCTATCCATTCTTGGGCGCAGTTAGAAAGAAATTTTTATGATCAGTTTTTCCGAGGTGAATTGAAAGTTAGTCTTACATATTTATTCTCTGACAAACATGCAGAAGGAGAATCCATTGATACTTATTTGGCGCGGTTTAGAAACATGAGGAATAAATGTTTTACTCTGATTCCAGAATCTGAAGTTGTCAAAATGGCTACTAATGGGCTAGAATTTGGAGTTAGGAAGAAGCTTGTTAATCAACATACTTTAGATCTTTTCTAATTAGCGGAGAGAGTAAGACAGATAGAACAAATTAAGAAAGAAAAAGAAAATTTTAAAAAGGGTTCAAAAAAGGTTGCATATGTTGATTTTTTTTATAGTAGTGATTCAGATGAGAAAGAGATTTATATTGCCGAATTACATGGGGGTCCTCCTTATGTATGCAAATCTTTGAAGCCTGTTAAAGGAAAAGAAAAAGTTTCTTCTTATTCTAAAATTGAAAATAAGACTTATTCTTTTGATATTTCTAAGGCAGATCAAATATTTGAGGTTTTATTAAAAGATAAGCAGCTTATTTTACTTGAAAGAAAAAAGATGCCTACAACTGATGAAATAAAGAATAAGAAATTTTGTAAGTTTCATCAGGTATTTTCGCATACCACTAACAATTGCGTCCGTTTCAGGACTTGATACAAAAAGCAATTGAGGAGGAAAGATTGAAGTTTGAGGATAAAACTACTATGAAGGTGGACACTGAACCATTTGCTGCTGACTCAAATTATGTTGAGCCATTTAATTTGTCAATCAATATGGTAGAAGTTAATGCCACAATGGTTAGTGCTAAAGATAAAAATAAAGACCTGAGAGTCTTTGAACAAGATAAGAAGCCAGTTTATCCTCGTCCTAGTGAGGATTTGTTAGATTTTTTGTTGAGAATTAAAGAATCTGACAGCACCATCGCCATGTGCCTAAAGTGTAATGCTGTTTTTGACAAAGAAGCTGCAAAAGAGTTTGAAAAGTACAAAGTTGAAGAGAAAGAAAAGGCTGAGTTGAGAAAGAAGATTGCTGAAAAAGAAAATGAAACTAATGAGCTAAAGCGAAAAATAGCCGAGGGAAAACAAAAGTTGGGTGGTCAAACTCCTTTGAACAAGTGCGTCAACAATGCTGGGGTACAACTCGCCAACTAGAAGATGAAGACTGTGGTCATAATTGATGGAAAACCTGATGGATTTTCTCAAAAGACAAGAGTTCCTCCCACCAAAATTTTAAACAATAAATGGGTCCAGAATGTGAGAAATGTGCAGAATCAACCTACTGCTTTTGCAAGAGAAAAAAATAAATGGGTGAAGCCTAAACCTTTCAAGCCCAGGTACTATGAGTCTTAGTTATGGAACATGAATCATGCACAAGACGGAGGTAGTATATATATTCCAAAAAATGTGTCTATTCCCTCAAAGCCAATTTATTCTTGTTATAATCCTAACATGCAGCAGGTTCCTAATTATTCTCCTTGGCTAAATTGTCAAAATATTTCAAAATATTCTCCTTTTACAACTTTTGAGCAGAAAGAGAATATACCTGAGTATGTTCCTTTGGATTCATACAAGGGACATGGAGTAGATTTTCCTCCTTTGCCAACCATGGCCAAGTCTGCAGAAACAGGCAATTCTTCTAATCACCTTAAATGCAATAAAAATGTCAAGAAGAATCTTGCTGGAAAGAGGGTAATGGTTGAAAACAAGGGAGAAAAGGATGAAGATTTAATTACTGATAATTTTGACACTGATTTTGATGACAGTTTAGAAGCAATATTTGGTGTAAAGCAACCTATAGCTGTGGTGTCAATACTGCCTGAGAAGTATAGTCAAGTCCAGAAAGTAGAGTCATTAAAAAATGATTGTTATGATGTCTTCCCTGGAAGCGAATGCTTATTGCTAGATGACAATATGTGTGGTGGAGGATTATTGAGAAGCCTACTGAAAATGATAAGAAACACTTGCGTCCATTGCATATCAAGGCTCGTGTTGATGGAAGAATAGTTAATAAGATTTCGATTGACGAGGGAGCTGCTGTTAATCTCATTCCTGAAAGAATGATGGGAAGACTTGGAAAGACCAAAAAATATCTAATTAAAAGTAGCATTGGGGTAACAGATTTTAATGGAAGGACTTCTTCTGTTAGAGGTGTGGTTCTGCTGTCAATTGAGGTTGGTTTTCTCAATAAGCCGACTCTATTTATTGTGGTTCCTTCAAAGGCTGGTTTTAACTTGCTTTTGGGACGTGACTGTATTCATGGAATGGATGCTATTCCATCCACTTTACACCAAAAATTGATTTTCTGGAATGAAGATGGAGGAGTGGAATAAGTTCTTGCCTGAAATATTAGAAGAATTAAGTATAATCAAATCTTTGTGAGCAGAGGAAGCCCACCATAGTAGATGAAATTGGGGAGAGTGAGAGGCACAGAGTTGAAGAAGAAGCTTAACAGTAACGTATTCTCTCTCTCACATGTATTACAAGAAGATAAGAGTACTGAGTTATTTTACTTTTATTTAGCCAATTTAAAAATAAATAAATAAATAAACATACGTTTATATATACTTCTCTTATTATTATAAACAACAAAATTTTTCACTTTCAATCCCTGTATGACTTCAAGTGAAAATTTTGGGGGCATTATGTTAGACGAAATATTATTTTTATAAGAGAATTATAAAAAAAATAATTAGTTATTTGGTAATGTTCCTATATATAATATTTATATCTATTTTAAATTAAATTAGATCATTTGATAGTTCGTTATTTATTTAAATTTTGAAATTAATATTAAGTAAGAAGTGCGGGAACAGTTATAAGAAATTCAAATTTTCTGCAAGTGGTGTACAAATGGTAACTGTTAACTGATATTAGGCTAGTTTATAAATAGAGTTTTAGGAAAATATTGTAATCAATTCAGTTCTTCTTGGAAAACACTTAGCGTTTGTTTTCGGAGACAGTACACAGAGACATGGACAGTACATGTTTAAAATGTGTTTGGTAGCAGAGACATGGACACGGAACACATTGTCTCCGAGACAGTTTTTTATATTTTTGTGTCCACTCTTTTACGAAGAACAATAATGGACATGGGAATTGGAAGGGTGGACACGGACTTTTTTATAAATTTTGTTTCCATTTTTGTCTATAAATATTTTTATTATTTCACTATTATCCCTTATTATTTTTTCTATAATTAATCTTAAAACTTTTGAAAGATAAATATTATTAAATGTAAAATTGATCTTTTAAAATGCTAAAAAATAATTTATAAGTTGTAATTGATTTTATATAATTTAAAAAAATCAGTTTTTAGATAAAAAAAATTAATTTTCTAAATAAAAATAGATTTTTATGTGCAAAATTATTTTTTCATGTAAAAATGGATTCTTTTTTAAAATTGATTTTTTATTTAAAATTAATTTGGCTTATTAACCTAAACAAAATTTTTATTAATCAAACTCAGATCTATTTTATTACTAATCTTAACTATATGTATTCCTGCATGTTAATAATAAATTTAAAAATAAAATAAATATATTTATAATTTTTATTTTAATATAAATACTATTATATATTTTTTTATTAAAATTTTTTGTCTCTTCAAACATTTTTTTCAAGTTTCGTCTGTACTCTTACGTACTCTCATTCTCTATTAAATTAGTTTGTACTTGATGTAGAAAATTTGGAATCATATGGTTATTTTAGGGTTTATTTGGGTGAGTTTCTAAAAAAGATCTTTTTCGAGTTATCTTTTTTTAAAAGATCTTATAGAGAAGTAAAAGTAATTTTATGTTTGGATATCTCATACAAAAAGATCTTTTTATCTATCAATTATGTTTAGGTATAACAATATAAAAGTACTTTTTGTTTATTTATTACATGAAAAATATCTTTTTTTTAAGAAAAAAGATCTTTTAAAAAAAGATGTAAATTACAGCTTCTCAAAAAAGATGTTTTTTTTATTTTTCTAGTGCTTTTACTTTTACTACTAGAAATTTACCAAACACGCTAAAAAATAAAAAAGATATTTTTTCATTGAAAAAAGATATTTTTTAATAGAATAATGGCGCCCAAACAAGCTCTTAGGGCAGGGCTTGTTTGGGTGAGCTTCTAAGAAAAGATCTTTTTTCGAGTTATCTTTTTTTAAAAAATCTTATTGAAAAACAAAAGTAATTTTATGTTTGATATCTCATATAAAAAGGTCTTTTTATCTATCAATTATGTTTGGGTATAACAATATAAAAGTACTTTTTTGTTTATTTATTACATGAAATACATCTTTTTTTAAAGAAAAAAGATATTTAAAAAAATGTAAATTACAGCTTCTCAAAAAAGATTTTTTTTTATTTTACTAGTGCTTTTACTTTTACTACTAGATTTTTGCCAAACACGTTAAAAATTAAAAAAAGATTTTTTTAACAAAATAATGGCGCCCAAACATGCACTTAGTCATTTCATATAACATTTTAGTTTTGTTCATGTGTATCCAAACATAATACTGGACATTACATTGTGTCTTGTACATCGTAATACACAAACAATAATTTTTAGTGTCTCCGTCCTATTGTCTCTGTCTCAGTGTCATGTTCTGTCCTGTCTCTGAAAACAAATGCAGTCTTAGAAACCCAAAACGCTCTCAGTCCATTAGCATCACAGAGTAAAATTGGGAATCTTAAGTAATTCCTCTGAACTCAAACACTTGTACTTTGCTTTTTCCCAGTTTTATTAATAAAATTCCTCTACTTTTACGTCTTCTTCTCTTTTACGTTCATATTTTTTCTTTCATCTTCTTTTTAATTTTCTGTTTGTTTCAATTTCTGCAATTTATTTTGCCACCGGCACCTTGCATTTATATGTTTATTTGTTGCTTTTATTCCTTTTAATTTTATTTAACGTTACAATTGTGACATTGAGATACCCACATTTTCTTTTAAACATTAACAAAAATTTGAGTAAAGCAATATCTGAATAAAACGTAAATTACATTTTACAAATTTTAATAGTTTATTTTTTTGTTTAAACTAACAAAACGTAGCCTCCATTTTAAAAATTTAAAGTTTTTAATTTTTTTTAATTTTTTTCGGCTCAAATGCATCCTACATTTTATGAATGGGCAAAAAAATTTTTTTTTGAAATAACAAATGCAGCCTACGTTTTTTGGGCTGTCAGATTTTATTTTTGAAGGGCGCAAAACGCAACTTGCATTTTTCAGGTGTCAGAAATTTTGTTTTGGAAATCATAAAACATAGGTTGCGTTTTTTTTAGAAAAAATATTTTAATCCAGCTTGTTGCCTATATATATGATCCGGGGTTCATTTGGAGTCCCTCACTTCACTTCTTCTCCTATTCCTCGCTCTTCCATATGTGTTAGAGTTATGAGCTTTTTTTTTTTACAGTTTCCTGTGTCAAAAAAGTCGAGTTAGATAAGGTTGAAATTATGGAAGGTGTTGCAAATTTGCGAGTATATTATAATGGAGAGATTATACCCAACACACACGAAGGAGTGACTTTTGTTTGTGAATATCCGTTTTCATTTGTTATTCCATGCACCATGAATTTTGTAGAGTTGCAAAACGGTCTTTGTAATAACATACAAAGTTACATTTCGAAAAGGGTGAGCAATATTTTATACAGGAATCCTGTACAAGTATTTGGTGGGCTGATACAGTTTCAAATAATGTCCATCACTGACGACGCAAGTATGCAGCAGATGTTCTATATTTATCAACAAATCCGATTTCACGTGTCGATGATAGAGTTGTACGTGGAGTTCGAACAGCAGTCAGGGTTAGACGCGGTTGGCAAGGAGGCTAATATTGATGAGCTCGGGGAGATAGATTGGGAAGAAGATAACAATGACGGTGAAGAGGAGTTCGAAGTCAACTACGAAGTTGACGACGAAAATGATGACGGAGACTTGATAGGCAATCCGGCGGTACAAAATGAAGCGGAGGCGATTGTAAGCCAGCACCCCTTTGGTGTTCCGTCTTTTATGCGGACTCTAGATCTCGAAGCCATGCATGTCCCGAAATTTTCTGAGTATGCGAATATCGGTATGTTATGATTATTAATTCAATTTACCACTAGTGTGCATTTTAGGGTCTCTGCACCACCGGACCCATGCAATATTAACCTTCCCCAAAACGTGATCTTGCGGACTAGGCTCCCGACCAAAACACGCAATGCAGTTCTCCACCAAAAACTGGTGATTGCTATCTGATCTACTCGTAACGACCTCTTCATTAATCGGGAGACCAAGAATATAGCTTATATCTTTCAGCATCACCGTCACTTCACCGCCCGGAAGATGAAATGTGTGAGTCTCCGGCCTCCAGCATTCCACCAAGGCACTCAACAATGCAGAATGACCTCTCATTTTGCTTACTCGCAAAACGAGTTGAAACCCAGTTAATGCCAATGCCGCTGTAGCTACCTCCTTAAAGGTATCTGGCGGATCAAGTTTTCTGGACAACAAATTTCTAATAGCCTGCAAAAAAAATATTTAAATTCTATATAATATCAGTTAATAATTTATTCAAAAAATATATTAACCATTAATTTTGTATTATTAAAAAATACATAACAACTTATTATTATCATTATTATTATTATTTTTGTCATTATCCTAAATGGTATTTTATTATTATATTAATAGAAAAATATTAATAAATTATTAAAAAATAATTAACATTTATTTAATTAAGAGTAGTATTTATTTATTTATTATTAAAAAATAACAATAATTTATTATTATTGTCCTAAACACTACTATTATAAAAATAACTTATTCTCACCATCATAACCAGTATTATAATATACTAATCATAATAATAATTACTTAAATATAATATAACAATAATAACAATAATACTAACCATTAATTATATTATTATTATTATCTTAAACGGTATTTTATTAATAAACAATATTACTTATTATTAAAAAATATTAATAAATTATTAAAAAATAATAAAATTTTTTAATTAAACATTAAAAAAAAACCGTTTACTAAACAGTATTATTATTACACAGTATTATTATTAAAAAATATTAATAAATTATTCTCATTATGATACTCACTACTAGATACAAATAATAATAATAATAATAATAATAATAATAATAATAATAACAACGTCACTGAGAATAATAATAATAATAATATAACAGTAATAAAAATATTAAACCGTAATGAGAAATAAATAATAATATAATGTTAGTATTAATAATATTAATAACCACAATACAACTAATTACAACACAAATAAATAAAATTTGAATAAATATATATATTTATCGTTAAATATTAAAAAAAATTATTTATCCATTAAGGATGAACCAAATACTCAATAATATGTTCTTTCGGTTTAGTAAAATTTCGCACTATTTTTCCTTGTTGCACCGTATGTTTCTTCTTCTCCCACACTTTCATTTTTCACTCTTAACCCTCTTCACTCTAGCTTCCTCACTCAGGTTCAACTCTTCCTCAGCGTAGCTTACTTCGTTTTTTTATTTTGTTCCCCTAGTTATCTACATTTTGGCTTTTAAGGACCCAAATAAACACCCTCCATGACACGTGTCGCGCATGCAACTAGGAACACTGCAAAACGCCATTTCTGGCTCTGCAAGGCTGACAAACGCAATCTGCGTTTTACCTTGCCCAATACTGGTCAAAACCTGCTCCTCTCAGCACGTAGGCCACGTTTCGCAACCTGGTTTTCTTCCCAACCCAATCGCAGCCTGCGTTTTGCAGCAGCTACAGATTTTTGTTTTTATCACTTGCAAAACGTTACCTACGTTTTGCAGGTCACTAAGCAATGCATGTCCACATTTATGGACAACTTACCATACATCCATATTCAAATTTATCACCATTATTGTATCCATAACTAAATTAATTTCTGATTAACAAGAGATAACTATTGAAAAAAGACTAATTACATCCAAATTGTTTTAAAAGATCAATTTAAATAAATTTAAAAAAAAAAGATTAAATAATAATTTTAAATAGACAATAATATCCTTAACCAATCTATAACAATAAAAAATATCAAAAAAAATAAGAACATTAATTCAAAATTTTTTAATTCCCACATCCCTAAATTCAATAACTAAATTTTTTATATTCTTTTATCAATGTTATAATATCTAAATATTACTCATCTAAGTCTCTAATGCTATTTATACTTAAAAATAAAGGATCAATCAAAGAAATTTATTGAAAAAAAAAAAAAAGAAAAATCACCAATTAACAAAGCAGACTTTTGCGGCGACGGCCTAGTTTAGAGTCTCTTGGAATAATTTTTCTTATACAAATTCATTTTGCCTTGGGGTTTTGTTATGGTTATTCTTTGAATTATCCTTGATAATTGAGTTTGATATGTGATGCCTTTCTTGTGAAGAAAAAATTAAAAATAAAATTACAGAAAAAATAAGATGAATAATGAACTGAAACTAAAAAATTAAAAAAAATTTTGTTTGATATTTAAAATATCATTAGAAATTGACTAATAGCGTTATTGTCCTTTTAAAACAATACGCTAATCGTTCTTTATAAATTTTATTTAAATAAATTCTTTTTAATAATAATAATGATATAATTGGTCTTCTTTATTAATTAGCTTTTATTAACAGTCTTTTTTACTAATTTTTCGTTAAAATTTTATATTTATTATCTACGGTCTTACATATCTCATACACACAAAAACGATTTTTTTAACAATATATCTCGTTTTTAATGAGGAGGAGATATATTAAAAAATTTAATAACGTATCATGTGTGCAAACAGAATATGTTTTCAATTATCATATGCTCATATCTCATTTTCATTAAAGACATAATACGTTCATTTTTATCTCGTACTTACAGAGGTCAAAATATGTATTTAAATATTCTGTTAGCTGTACACGCATGATAAGTACAAGACAAAAAGTTCCAGCTATATAAGGAGCTTATTTATGCTTATTGCCTTGCAAATCTCATTTCAATTCTCTTCTTATATTCTCTCAACATGTCTAGTAGCGAGTATATTGTTGTGAGCGTTTATGAAATTGGTTATATTAGATATATTAATGAAGGAATTGTGTTTGAATCTTCCAATTCCATGTTATTTCGAACTCTTCGAATCGATACTCTTAAGGCACTGAAGAATTTGATATTGACGAAGATGGGAGTTCTGGGGTCGAAAGAAGGTTAGGAGGACTGGGTATAGGTTACTCGCAATTTTGGCAAATCAATTCTTCAAATTCATGCTTTTTTGGGAGAATCTTAGCACAACATGTTGTGGAGCTCTATGTTGAGGTTTATGAGAGTGGTAGTGATGGAGCCAGTCCATCTACATCTGCAACATTGGAACTACCGATTGTTGTATCTGCACTGCATTACACGACACCAAGCAAACATATGGAGGAAGACTCTAAGTCAGATGAGAAATATATCGTTGAGACTGAAGAGTCCTTTGGTAGCTCTAAGGATGACAAGTTTGTAGTAGATATTCCGTTAAGATATAATTTTTTGTTACCTGCACTACTTTTTCTGATGAGCCTATCTAGTGTGTCTAGCCACTATTACACACTGAACCTTGGTACAATGGAAGAGGATCTACTTTGGGGGATTGGTGGAGTATGAGATGATTACAACTTGGATGGAATGTTGAGTTTAGGGTGGGGCCACTGATTTAGGAGTAGGAAAGCCATGTATATGGGATGAAAAATTATAATATTTGGTAGGTTGTGGAGTACTGGTTATTAAGTCTAATTATCTGAAATACTATTGTCGATGCAAGCTGAGTTCAGCTAGGTGTCCTTGGAGCATACGCGTGAGACAAAATCTTGGCTATTGGTAAGTGATGAATTTGGATCCTCTAAATTTAGAATTTTCACTTTAAAGGGTAAAGTATGATCTCTCACCTTTGAATGGTTTCTCTCTCATATTTTCTCTTGGTCCCACCTATGAAATAAATGGCGAGAGATCACACTTTACCCTCTAAAGTGAAATTTAAAATTTAGAGGATCCAAATCCGGTAAGTAATTAGTCGCTCTTTTTTTTCTCAATTATATTTTAGATATTTATGATTAAATTCTATGTTTGTAATGATGTTGTACTTCAGGGAGGTTCGTAAGTTTGGTGGACCTCATACTTGTGTAACACTAACGAAGTCTATAGACCATGTCCAGCTAGATAGCACGGTGATAAGTGGAGTCATCATGCTTATCATCTAAGTCAACCTTTAAATATTCATTCTGGTACTGCAAAGTATTGTGCAATATATTTATCACTTCAAGCCTTCTTATCGGAAAGTGTGGTTAGGAAAATAGAAGGCAATTGTGATGATATATGATGATTAGGAAGAATCATATAACAAGGTCCCTAAACTTTTGCAAGCCCTGCAACAGTGCCTCCCAAGAATGATTGCCGATATCTAGGTTGTTCCGTACTATGAGGGTGATTTGCTTGACCAGGATTCAAGTTAGTATGATAAGATTTTTTTAGCATTCCTACAATGCATTGAGGCACTCAGGTACTGCTAGTCATTTGTTTCTATCGACGAAACTCGTCTGTATGGGAAGTATGGGATTGTTTTGCTCATGGCTATTGTACAAGATGATAACTCGAACATTTTTCCTATTGCATTTGCAATCGTGGAGTTCAAGTTGACTGATTCATGAGCATTTATTTTAGAAATCTGAGGTGACATGTCACCTCACAAAAGGACCTGTTTGTAATCTCTGACTAGTCAAAAGCTATCTTTGCCGCTCTCAATGCCGAAGAAAATGGATGGCGTCCACCGAGTGCTTAGTAGCATACTATATCTGTCACATGGCATAAAACTTCATGGCCCATTTTAAGTATGCTGAATAAACATGGTAGCTTATAAATGTGGTGTGATCACCAAATCAAAGTTAGTTGAGAACAGTACATGATCATTTTAAGTAGAATGTTTCAAGAGATGGTTGAGGGTACAAATCGCTTTAGGGAGGACATTTGGTTGCAGCACTGCAGTGAGATCATAGCCATGGTCATATAGCCACCAATCTATCTGAGTACATCAACATATATTGAAGAAAACTAGATACTTGCCAATTGCGATGACTGTCTAGGCCACTTATGAAAGGTTACAACCACTGTGGATTTAAAATGGTTAATAGGCACAAGCCCAACATGCAGGTGGGCAACGGTTTTAACACCGTGTCCTTATAACTGTGAAAAAGAGTAGAAAATTACTATTGAAGATGTGAGTTAATACACTGTGATCAAAAGATCATGTGTTTTTAGTGTGGAGGAACTTGAGCCGTTGGAGGGGTGGAGTTAGAGAAAAATATTAGGATATCTTAGTTTGTAGATCGCCAGGTAGAAAACTGTGGTATGTCCAACTCAAAATCAGAGGGAGGCATCCAACTATGTCTGCGGTATCCCGATCAGTCGCACTGCTGAGGGATGTATACATGCACGCCAACACAACTAACCCCCAAGACAACCTCTTGCAAATGTCAAAGTCGCTAGCAGGGGAAGCCACTGAAGATGAACAAGGATGTTGGACTTGATCGTCATCAAATACCCCCAAATCAACATAATGATGTAGCCTCGGGTAAACTGCAGCTACGTGTGAGGATTAGCATCAGTAGGAATATCTTGCATCCTTTGTCTTAATCATGTCATTTTAATGCCAAAGACTTTCTTCTTGGCCTCGTGCTACTGGGTTGGCATGGCTCTCAATAGCTCCTCCACCCAATCTCATGTCGGATGCTGATGGTAGGTTTGGATATCCATCAAGCACCCATTAATTGGATGTTTGTTTATACGCAATTTCAGGTGATAGGTCACATCTTGGAGTATGATCGTACACCCACACACAAAACTCTCCAAACACTCCAAATCTCTCCAAATATTACAAAAGAATTTTGAAAACACATAAGTGACAAAATGAGGAGCTGCAACTCATTCCAACACGATATATTTAGAATCTCCACTTAATGTATTTCGTTTGCTGTATCATATCCTCACTACAAACAAAGTACATTCAGTGCAGATTTCATGTCTTATCCCATTTGCACATGGGATACACTTTCAACATGTTTTTACTTATTCTATTTTTTCTAGGCATGAGATACGTTCTTAATGAACTCCTGATCTGTGTATATAAAATAAATAATAAAGAGAAAAATGTAAATTTTTTCTGTGTTTATATTCGTAAATATATGATTTTTTATGTATGCCTCTATTATAATATTGTAGTTATTTTTACATTAAAATAAAAATGAATTTATTAAATTTTGTTAAAAAAATTAACTTTATAATAAAGTTTAATGTCCTACAAAAATAAAATTATCCACTAATTTGATCTAATAATAAGATAAGTAAATAAAATAAATTATATAATAAATTGAATCAATAAAAAATAAACAAATAATTATATGAATTTTTTGACACTGTTTAATTAGTCAATTCACTAACTCTAATTTTATATGTTTTTGAGCTTTTATTTTTTACTCTATTTTTGGCACATTAAATAATACAACAACAACAACAATAAAGCCTTGTCCCACTAAGTAGGGTCGGCTACATGAATCAAACGACGCCATTATGCTCTGTCATGTATCATGTCTACAAAGAGACCGTTTACATGTAGATCTCGTTTGACCACCTCATGGATGGTCTTCTTAGGTCTTCCTCTGCCTTTCGCCCTTTGTTCATCTTCCATCTCATCCACCCTCTTGACTGGATGTTCTATCGGTCTTCTTCTCACATGTCCAAACCACCTGAGACGCGATTCAACCATCTTTTCCACAATGGGTGCTACTCCAACTCTCTCCCTTATATCTTCATTCCTTATTTTATCTAATCGCGTATGACCACTCATCCATCTCAACATCTTCATCTCTGCCACACTCAGCTTATGTTCGTGCTCCCCTTTAGCCGCTCAACACTCCGTACCATACAGCATAGCCGGTCTCATAGCGGTGCGATAGAATTTACCTTTAAGTTTTAGAGGCACTTTTTTGTCGCATATAAAACTAGATGCACTCCGCCATTTTGGCACATTAAATAATAAATTAGAGAATTTTTACTACATATTATTTTGATGATTAATTCTTAAAATATTAAATTGAATAGTAGTCTTTTTTTTTTCAGGAAATATCTTTGTTCTTTCTTATAGCAACTATATTGGTAGAAGAATTTTTTTTTCTCCGTATAAACAAATAGTGGTTACATTCATAAAAATATTTTTATATAAAAATAATATTGCGAATTGTTATATGATTTAATTAAATATATTTAATAAAATATATTAAATTATTTAACAAATTATAATATCATCTTTATATAAAGATGTTTTTGCAGAAGTAATCACCTAAATAAACACATATTCAACATTGTATTTAGATAAGAAATAAATAATTTAATAAAAAGATAACTTATTTTTCATGTTACGAAAAACGACGAGAAAAATGCAAAGTTAAATTACACAGTTGATCTCTATATTTTTACTGAAATTGCAAATTGTTCCCTATATTTTAATAGTTTGTAATTGGGTCCCTAAAAAAATTAAATTTTATAATTTAGTTCCCACCGTTCAAACAATGTTTGATTTAACAGAATATTCGTTATCATATTCGCTATTTTAAATATGTGAGTTGCACGTGTTTGACAGTAGGAACTAATTTGCAATTTTAGTAAAAGTATAGGAACCAATCGTATAATTTAACCATTTGAAAATAACTGAAAACTTCCTAAGCTATCTAAATCCATCCCACCCTCCCTAGCTCTCTCACTTTCACTTTTTTACTTTCTAAAATAACACCTCACCTTTCACCCACTCCACCGTCCACCGTCCTGCGTTTTGCCATTACATTATCACCAAACCCAACCCTCCATCCCTCCACTGTCCACCCTCCACCGTCCACCCGCCACCACCTCAAGTTCCTCCTCTTCCTCCTCTTCATTGAGCTGCTGGTTGACCTGCTCCTCCTCCTCGGAACTCGAACAACTGTAGATGGCTTCGTTGAAAGATATTTATGGCTTCGCAGGCCTCGCCATGGAATAAAAACTCTTCCGAAAAACACATGACATTAGTGATTTTTGTGTTTGGTCAGAAACAGAAATTAGTGACAACGGGAGACAAAGAGACACGACCAGAGATGCTACTGTGGAGGGGCTGAAAAATTGCATCGTTGTTGTAACGGTTAACGATGTTCTTGGCCATAGAAACCTTCTTTTGTTTTCTGAGAGAACATCCATTATCCTTCTCTATCTTCATCCTCTTGTTCGTTAAATTCTCCAAGCTAAGGGATTTAATCTAACTAAGAAACCACCAGCGAATCGCTTTGCAACTTGAAGAATACGGCGCCTCACAAGCGGCAACCATGGCACACAGTAGAAGAGGCGCGACGAAGACGATGAACTGGGTTGTGATGGTTGTGTTGGGGATGGGTCTTGTCTGGGTCGGGTTTTTGTTTGAGTGTGTTGGTCTGGTTCACTTTTCAAAATAGCACCCATCCCAGTATTTTTTGTCTTTCACCTCGGTTCATCGTTGCCATGCCAGATCCACCGCATTTATGCTCACGAGTCCCTCTCCTCCTCGTGGGTTCTGCTTTTATATTATCAGAATTGTTTTTAATTTTTTTTAACTATTCGGTTGGATTATAATATGTTGATTTGTTGCTATTTTTTATATGATTGTGGTAAATTAAACTACTATTTTTATGTTCATTTATAGAGAAAGTGAAAGAAGGAAAAAAGAGAGAAAGAAAAGGAATAATAGAAGAAGGGGATATTATGGTAAATGTGCATTTTTTTACGGTAAATGTCATTAAAGACCTAATTACAAAATATAATTTTGTACAATAATTTAATTACAAATTTTTAAAATATAGAGAGTAATTTATAATTTTAGTAAAAAATATAAAGATAAACAGTGTAATTTAACTAAAATATAATTGTAAATTGTTTTATTATATAATTTGATTAATAATATTAAAATACTTTTATATATTTATATAGTATTTTTTTAATTGTTTTGCATTATGTTTATCTCTCCTGCTGAAAAATGTGTCTTTAGGATATATAATGTACGATAAATTTATTATTATTAAATATTTTTATTTAATATATAAAATAACTACATTAAAATTTAAATTTTATATTTTTAATAAAAAAATTTAATTTATAAATTTAATATGTGCCATTAGAGCATAAAATAGACAAATTTAAAATAAAACTTTGATTGTGTACTATAATTTTTAATTTGACAAGTTGATGACTAATTCACAAAAATCTATGTGCTAATCAATAATTATTATATGGGGAAAACGAAATTAAAATCTCAAATTGAAGGAGTGGATGACTCAATCAACCCAAATATCCAAAATAAAATTAATATAAAAATCATTGTTTCTTCCACGTTTTTTCTGCCTAGTAGTTTCATGGTGTCCCCCTTTCCCTTCTGTTTCCATCGAGCGTCTGTGCGTGGCCCACATCACGCCTCTTTTTTCCCGCACATAAATAATAAATGTTCTATAACTGTTCTATGCTATCTACTCACGTTTTCATTATGTTAGTGTCTCATTTGTTTTTCTCTCTTTTACAGGTGTACAAGTGTAATGGCCAGGGAAAAAAGTAAATGCAAATTTTGTAATTTAATATCCATTTTTATTTTAATATATCAAAATTCATAATAATAATAATTTATGTCAATTTATTATAGAATATAAATTGCAAATATTATTTTTTATTTCCTTATTTTCATTATATTCATAGAGTAAAAGATAACTTATATGTGAAAATAAGTCACTAATAATAAAATAGCAAAATATTAAGTATTATTATTTATTAAATATATTATCTTTATATTTATAAATACAGTTATCTATATATTTATGTTAGTAATAATTTGTTGATCACAAATATACTCTATTATTTTTCATTTATTACTTATTTCTTGTAAAAAAATAATCACATCTATCTATATATACTACTTTAACTTGTACTCTCAAAAAAGGTTCCTTGAAAGTATGCTTACATTTACTAAATATTTACAATTTTTAATGTATTTTAAAAAAATATTTCTACACATTTCTAGCAATGATAGTATCCATTGTTAATAACTTCTATTTTTTTATGAAATAACAGGAAATATTTACTTTCTATTTTTAAAATCATAATCTCTAAATTATTTTATTAAAATAATAATATAGTCTATATAATTAATAAAACTAATTTAAATTATAGTAAGTTAAATATGATAAAAAATTTTAAATAATAAAAATAAAAGATATTTCCCCCTTTTTCTTCAGAACAAAAATATAAAAATTATAATTTAAAAAAAAAGATACGCGACAAAAAAATCTCTAACAAAAATAATAGTTTTTGATTTTTTTTCTATACCGAGAATGTAAAAGAAAAGAAAGAAGAGAAAGAAAAATATATAAAAATATTAAAAAAATTGTCTAATAGCTCAGTTTATTAGAGTATTATATGTCTAATTGTCCATAACACAAAAATCATTAAAAGCAATGGAAGCGTGGTGCATTCATAACCTACTAATTTCTGAAGTAGAACCAAAAATGTTCTAACAGTGCAATTCTTTTCGTGAATTTAGAATAGATTTGTTAACCATTCAAGTGGTCATATTTGATAATGTAAAAATATATTGGGCTTATTGCTATAAGACATTTAAAGATCACACTTAAAGATAGATTAATTGTTCTTATATTAATTTGACAAGATTTTTGGTGTATATATATATGTATAGTATTAAAAATATTTAAATATCCAAAAATATTAAATATTTTTAGTTAATGTATATCTAATAAGTAAATTAAATTAAGTTAATTAAATTAATTACTATTATTGTATTATTGTATGTTTAGAACATTGATGTATTTTAAATATTTTATCTGAATCTAAATAATATATTATTTGATTATTCAAAATGTTAATGTGCGAGTTTGTATTATATTTGCAATTTCATGAATTTGTTTGGTTCATACAATGGAATTGTCAAGTTTAATAGACTTAACTATGCTTATTGATCATGCCTAAGACAGACAATATCAAAAATTTCATGGCTAAAAGTTAAAAAATATTCTCAATCAAACATAATTGACAAGTCTATTGTGAACAATCTTATGATAAAACTGATAACTAAAAAAATTGAAGGTCATAATTCATTTATGATATGTGACTGAAATTTTTAATCTGACAGCAAAATTAAAATCAATAGATAAAAATGTGAGTGAGTCTTTTTTAGTTCAGTTTATCATGAACTCACTTTCTCCTTATTTTATTCAATTTCTAGTGAATTATAACACTTTTAAAGAAAAATAAAATTTTCAAGAGATTAAGGCCATATTGATTCAAAAAGAAGGGAGATTAAAGAAAATAAAAGATCACTCTCTCTATCTCACATTTTAAATTGGATCTAGTAGCAATAAAGATAAGTCGGGTAAAAAGAATAAGAAGGACTATCTTCACTAAAGGTTCATGACGGTAATGTCCAAAAGAAAAAGGTACTGAAATATTTTTTTCTATAACAAGACTAGACAAATAAAAAAAAATTATCCAAAAAGAAAGAAATAGTTCGAAAAAAAGTATTTATTATGTTTCAACAAGTTTCGAATCAAATCTTGTTGAACTGCTTAATAATACCTGGCGGTTAGAATCTGGTGCAACTACTCATGTGTCACATATTATGCAGGGAATCCTTTCGATCTAATTCATAAGAGAAATTGAAAAACTCTTATATATGGGGAATAGAATGAAGACATGAATTGAAGAAATTGGGACGTATAGATTGATTCTGCACAGTAATTTCTATTTAGATCTAGAAAAGTGTCTTTATGTGTCTGAATGTGTTAGGAATTTAGGTTATGTTTCGAATTTGGACAATATAAATTTGAACTTTAAGATTGAACATGGTGTTTTTTCATTGTATAAACCTGTTTACTATTATGATTATGGTATTTTAGTAAATGGTTTATGGTACACGGAATTGTGATCACACTATTCACAACTCTGGTACAACTAATCAGCAAGTGCACTGGGTCGTCCAAGTAATAAAACTTTACGCGAGTAAGGGTCGATCCCACAGAGATTGCCGGCTTGAAGCAAGCTATGGTCATCCTGTAAATCTTAGTCAGGCAGATTCAATTGGTTATGAGTTTTGATAATTGAAAGATAAATAAGATGTAAATTAAAATAACGGTACTTATGTAATTCATTGGTGGGAATTTCAGATAAGCGTTTGGAGATGCTTTGTTGCTTCTGAACCTCTGCTTAACTATTGTCTTCATCCAATCATGCGTGCTCCCTTCCATGGCAAGCTGTATGTTGGTGGATCACCATTGTCAATGGCTACCATCCGTCCTCTCAGTGAAAATGGTCCAAGTACGATTTCTGTACGGCTAATCAACTGTCGGATTTCTCGTCTTGGATGAAAAATACCAGGCACAGCTACCGCACAGCTAATCATCTATCGGTTCTCACTTGTGTCGGAATAGGATCTCTCTATCCTTTTGCACACTGTCACTGCGCCCAACATTCGCGAGTTTGAAGCTCGTCACAGTCATCCCTTCTCAGATCCTACTCGGAATACCACAGACAAGGTTTAGACTTTTCGGATCTCAGGAATGCTGCCAATTGATTCTAGCCTATACCACGAAGGTTCTAACCTCGTGGACTCGGTCCGTGGATCAGATACCCAAGAGACTATACTCCGGCTGTCGTCCAATGACTACGTTGAACATCATGTAGACCGCTTGTGGTTGTTAGGCACGCGGATCTTTGCTAAGCGAGTAACGAAGATAGTGGGTGATTGTCACGGGTCACCCCTTCATTCTGACTTAACTGAATTAAGTACAAGAGTATATCTCGGAGAAGAAGTAAGCATGAATTGAAAGAGAAACAATAGTACTTGCATTAATTCATGAAGAATAGCATAGCTCCGCACCTTAATCTATGAGGTGTAGAAACTCTACCGTTAGAAAATATATAAGAGAAAAAGGTCTAGGCATGACCGAATGGCCAGCCTCCCCAAATGTGAAAAATGGCATAAGCCCCCTAATACAATAGTAAAAAGTGCTATTTATACTAAACTAGTTACTAGGGTTTACAGAAAATAAGTGACTAAGTGCAGATAGTGTAGAAATCCACTTCCGGGGCCAACTTGGTGTGTGTTTGGGTTGAGCTTTGAAGCTTTCATGTGCATAGGCCTTTTTTGGAGTTAAACGCCAGCTTGGATACCAGTTTGGGCGTTTAACTCCAACTCTGGTGCCAGTTTCGACGTTTTACGCCAGAAAAGGGTCTCTGGTGGGCATTTGAATGTCAGTTTGGGCCATCAAATCTCGGGCAAAGTATAGACTATTATACATTTCTAGAAAGCCCAAGATGTATAATTTCCAATGCAATTGGGAGCGCACCAATTGGGCTTCTGTAGCTCCATAAAATCCACTTCGAGTGCAGAAGGGTTAGAATCTAACAGCATCTGCAGTCCTTTCTCAGCCTTTGAATCAGACTTTTGCTCAGGTCCCTCAATTTCAGCCAGAAAATACTTGAAATTATAGAAAAACACACAAACTCATAGTAAAGTCCAAAAATGTGAATTTTGCATAAAACTAATAAAAATGTAATAAAAAGTAACTAAAACATACTAAAAACTATAAAAACATGCCAAAAAGTGTATAAATTATCCGCTCATCACAACACCAAACTTAAATTGTTGCTTGTCCCCAAGCAACCAAAAACAAAATAGGATAAACAGAAGGGAATATACAATAAATTTCAAAATATCAATGAAGCTTAGTTCTAATTAGATGAGCGGGACTAGTAACTTTTTGCTTCTGAACAGTTTTGGCATCTCACTTTATCCTTTGAAGTTCAGAATGATTGGCATTCATAGGAACTCAGAATTCAGATAGTGTTATTAACTCTCCTAGTTTAGTTTGTTGATTCTTGAACACAGCTACTTATGAGTCTTGGCCGTGACCCTAAGCATCTTGTTTTCCAGTATTACCACTGGATATATAAATGCCACAGACACAAAACTGGGTGAACCTTTTCAGATTGTGACTCAGCTTTGCTAGAGTCCCCAGTTAGAGGTGTCCAGAGTTCTTAAGCACACTCTTTTTGCTTTGGATCACGACTTTAACCACTTAGTCTCAAGCTTTTCACTTGGACCTTCATGACACAAGCACATGGTTAGGGACAGCTTGAATTAGCCGCTTAGGCCAGGATTTTATTCCTTTGGGCCCTCCTATCCATTAATGCTCAAAGCCTTGGATCCTTTTTACCCTTGCCTTTTGGTTTAAAGGGCTATTGGCTTTTTTTCTGCTTGCTAACATCAAAATAATTAAACTATTTTCAAGATAAATTTCAAAATTCATGTACTTCTTGTTCTTTTGCAAATAGAAACATTTTTTATTTAAGAAAGGTGAAAGATTCATGAACATTCATAGCTTTAAGACATAGACACTAAACACTAATGATCATGTAATAAAGACACAAATATAGTCAAAACATAAAGTATAAAAATCGAAAACAGAAGAAAAAATAAACAAGGAGATTAAAGAACGGGTCTACCTTAGTGATGGTGTCTTCTTCTTCTTCTTGAAGAACCAATGGAGTTCTTGAGCTCCTCTATGTCTCTTCCTTACCTTTGTTGCTCCTCTCTCATGGCCTTTTGGTCCTCTCTAATTTCATGGAGGGTGATGGAGTGCTCTTGGTGCTCCACTTTTAGTTGCTCCATGTTGGAACTCAATTCTCCTAAAGAGGTGTTGAGTTGCTCCCAATAGTTGTGTGTGTGTGGAGGGAAATGCATCCCTTGAGGCATCTCAGGAATTTCTTGATGAGGGACTTCCTCATGCTCTTGTTGAGGTCCATGAGTGGGCTCTTTTGTTTGCTCCATCCTCTTTTTAGTGATGGGCTTTTTGAGATGAATCTCTCTATCTCCCATGACTCAGAGTTGGAAGCAACTGCCTTCCCTTTCCTCTTTCTAGAGGTTTTTCCGGCCTTAGGTGCCCTTAATGGTTATGAAAAAACAAAAAGCAGAGCTTTTTTCACATCAAACTTAAAAAATTTGCTCGTCCTCAAGTAAAAGAAGAAAGAAAGGAGGAGAAGAAGAAGAAATGAAGGAGATAGAAGGGGGTGAGTGGTTCGGCCAAGGGGGGATTTTAGGTGGTTATGATGTGTGAAAATGAAGGAGTGCAGAGGGGTATTTATAGGGTAAGAGAGAGAGAGGGGATCCGTGTGAGAATGGGTGGGTTTGGGAGGGAAGTGTTTTGAATTTGAATGGTGAGGTAGGTAAGGTTTTATGATGGGTTTTTGGGAAATAGTGAATGGATGTGAGTGATGAAGAGATTATGGGGAAGAGGGTATGATTTGATAGGTGAATGATGTTTGGGGAAGAGTGTTATGGAAAGGTGTAAAGAGGAGAGAGAGTGAGTTGGAGTAGGTAGGGATCCTGTGGGGTCCACAGATCCTGAGGTGTCAAAGATTTCACATCCCTGTACCTTTCTAGCTTTTAAACGCCCTCTGTGTGCCATTTCTAGCATTTAACGCCAGCTTTGCTGCCTTTCCTGGTGTTAAACGCCAGGCTGATGCCCCTTTTGGCGTTTAACGCCAGCCAGACACCAGACACCCTTTTCTGGCATTAAACGCCAGTCTGTGTGCCATTTCTGGCGTTTAACGCACAGAATGCTGCCAGACTGGGCGTTAAACGCCCATTTTACTATCCTTACTGGCGTTTAAACGCCAGTATGCCTATCCTCTAGGGTGTGCTAGTTTTTATGCTGTTTTTTATTTCACTTTAATTTTGCAGCTGTTTTTGTAACTCTACATGATCATCAACCTAAAGAAAATATAGACTAACACTGGAAAATAAAATGAAAAAGTAATTAACAAAGATAAATAAGATTGGGTTGCCTCCCAATAAGCACTTCTTTAATGTCAATAGCTTGACAGGAAGCTCTTACAGAGCTTCATAGATGCTCAGAGCATAATTGTGGCCTCCTAACACCAAACTTAGAGTTTGAGTGTGGGGGATCTGCTTGACTCTGTATTGAGAGAAGCTTTTCATGCTTCCTCTCCATGGTTTACAGAGGAAGATCTTTGAGCCTTAAACACAAGATAGTCCTCATTTAATTGCAGAACTAACTCTCTTCTGTCCACATCAATCACAGCTCTTGTTGTGGCTAAGAAGGGTCTTCCAAGGATGATGGATTCATCCTCATCCTTTCTGGTGTCTAGGATTATAAAGTCAATAGGGATGTAGAGGTCTTCAACCTTCACTAAGACATCCTCTACAAGTCCATAAGCCTGTTTCATTGATTTGTCTGTCATCTCTAGTGATATTCTTGCAGCTTGTACCTCAAAGATTCCTAGTTTCTCCATTACAGATAGTGGCATGAGGTTTATACCTGACCTCAGGTCACATAGAGCCTTCTCAAAGGTCATGGTGTCTATAGTACAATGTATTAAGAACCTTCCGGGATCTGGTTTCTTCTGAGGTATTTTCAGCTGAACCAAGGCATTCAGTTCATTGATGAGCAATGGAGGTTCATCCTCCCAAGTCTCATTACCAAATAACTTGGCATTCAGCTTCATGATTTCTCCTAAATACCTGATGAGCGGATATTTTATACGCTTTTTGGGGGTAATTTCATGTAAATTTTAGTATGTTTTAATTAGTTTTTAGTAGAATATTATTAGTTTTTAGGCAAAAATCATATTTCTAGACTTTACTATGAGTTTGTTTGTTTTTCTATGATTTCAGGTATTTTCTGGCTGAAATTGAGGGAGCTGAGCAAAAATCTGAGTTAGGCTGAAAAAGGACTGCTGATGTTGTTGGATCCTGACCTCCCTGCACTCGGAATGGATTTTTTGGAGCTACAGGAGTTCAATTGACGCGCTCTCAATTGGGTTGGAAAGTAGACATCTAGGGCTTTCCAGCAATATATAATAGTTCATACTTTGCGTGAAGATAGACGACGTAAACTGGCGTTCAACGCCAGTATCATGCTGCTGTCTGGCGTCCAGCGCTAGAAACAGGTTACAAGCTGGAGTTCAACGCCAGAAACAGGTTACAACCTGGCGTTGAACGCCCAAAACAGCCCCAGGCACGTGAGAAGCTTAAGTCTCAGCCCCAGCACACACCAAGTGGGCCCCAGAAGTGGATTTCTGCACTATCTATCATAGTTTACTCATTTTCTGTAAACCTAGGTTACTAGTTTACTATTTAAACAACTTTTAGAGATTTACTTTGAACCTCATGACATTTTAGATCTGAAATTTGTACCTTTTGGCAGCATGAGTCTTTAAACTCCATTGTTGGGGGTGAGGAGCTCTGCAGCGTCTCGATGAATTAATACAATTTCCTTTGTTTTCCATTTAAACACGCTTGTTCCTATCTAAGATGTTCATTCGCGCTTAAACATGAAGAAGGTGATGATCCGTGACACTCATCACCTTCCTCAGATCCATGAACGTGTGCCTGACAACCACCTCCGTTCTACATCAGACTGAATGAGCTTCTCTTAGATTCTTTAATCAGAATCTTCGTGGTATAAGCTAGAATTGATGGCGGCCACTCTTGAGGATCCGGAAAGTCTAAACCTTGTATGTGGTATTCCGAGTAGGATTCAAGGATTGAATGGCTGTGACGAGCTTTAAACTCGCGATTGCTGGGCGTGATGACAAACGCAAAAGGATCAATGGATCCTATTCCAACATAATCGAGAACCAACAGCTGATTAGCCGTGCTGTGACAGAGCATCTGGACCATTTTCACTGAGAGGATGGGAGGTAGCCACTGACAATGGTGACACCCTACATACAGCTTGTCATGGAAGGAGCCTTGCGTGTGGAAAAGGATTTCAAGGAAGAGTTGAAGTTCAGAGGACAAAGCATCTCCAAAACCCCAACATGTTCTTCATTAATAAAGTAACAATTACTTATTCCAAACACTTTTACTTCTTACAATTAAATCCAAATAACCTTATTGACATCCTGACTAAGATTAATAAAATAAACATAGATTGCTTCAAACCAATAATCTCCGTGGGATCGACCCTTACTCACGTAAGGTATTACTTGGACGACCCAGTGCACTTGCTGGTTAGTTGTACGGATTACAAATTCGTGCACCAAGTTTTTGGCGCCGTTGCCGGGGATTATTCGAGTTTGAACAACTAAAGGTTTATTTTATTTCTTAGATTAGGAATAATTTATTTTTGTTACTATAGAGTCATTAAATTCTGATAGGATAATTTCTTTTCAAAAATTTTTTTCAAAAATATTATTTTTCTTTATCAATTTTTAATTTCTTTTCGTGAGTTTAGTGTCTTGTTCAAAGTTTGGTGTTAATTGCATATTTTATATTTTTCTTTAAATTTTCGAACTTGTGTTCTTTGTTCTTCATTGATCTTCAAGTTGTTCTTGTTTATTTTTCTTGTTTGATCTTGAGTTTTTCTTGTTTTGTGTCTTTTCTTGTTTATCTTGTGCTTTTTCAAAACATTAACTTTCAAAAATTATTCTTTTATCCATAAAAATAATACATCTTTAAAATACGTTACATTTTTAGCTCAGTTGGTTATAGCGTTGGCTTATGTTCTTGGCAATTGGGCATCTTCTTTTTAAAATCTATTTTTTTTAAATAATTTTTCTTAATTTAATCTTGTGCCAAACTTTAAGTTTGGTGTTTTCTTGTTGATCTTTCTTTAATTTTCGAAAATTTATCTTGGTTTTCTAAAAATTTTAAGTTTGGTGTCCTTTCTTTTGTTCTTGGTGTTTTTGTGAATCTTCAAGGTGTTCTTGAGTTTTTCTTGTGTTTTGATCTTAAAATTTTTAAGTTTGGTGCTCCTTGGTGTTTTCCCTCCAAAAAAATTTTCAAAAATAAGGAGCATTAGATCTAAAAATTTTAAGTCTTGTGTCTTTTGTGTGTTTTTCTCTTTCATCATAAAATTCAAAATTCAAAATTCAAAAAAAAAATTTTTTTATATCTTTTCTAACTAATTTTAAACTACATTTTCGAAATTTTTATATAAAAATTTAGATTTCAATTTCAAAATTTTTCAATTCTTATTTTTTTAATATATATTTTATTATCTTTTTCAAAAATTTTATCCTAACCACTTTCTCCTTTCCCTCAAATTTTTCGAAAATCTTCAAAAAAATATTTTCATTTTTTTATTTATTTTATTTCGTTTTTATTTGTTTTATTTTTACTTTATTTTATAAAATAAATTTTTATAAAATAAATAATATCAACATCCATACCATCTCCTTTATTCCATCATGGAACTAAGTGGAAATGAACAGTCCAGGAGGACTCTAGGGTCATATGCTAACCCCACTACTGCTTCATATGGGAGTAGTATCTGTATACCCTCCATTGAAGTTAGTAGCTTTGAGTTGAATCCTTAGCTCATTATCATGGTGCAGCAAAGCTGCCAGTATTCCGGTCTTCCACACGAAGAACCTACAGAGTTTCTGGCACAATTTTTGCAAATTACTGACACAGTACATGATAAGGAAGTAGATCAGGATGTCTACAGATTATTACTGTTTCCATTTGCTGTAAAAGATCAAGCTAAGAGGTGGTTAAATAACCAACCTAAGAACAACATAAAGACATGGAAACAGCTGTCAGAGAAATTCCTGAATCACTATTTCCCTCCAAAACGGATGACACAGCTAAGGCTAAGCATCCAAGACTTCAAACAAGGAGATAATGAATCCCTTTATGATGCCTGGGAGAGATACAGAGAGATGCTAAGAAAATGCTCCTCTGAGATGTTTTCAGAGTGGGTACAATTAGACATCTTCTACTATGGGCTTACAGAAAAAGCTCAGATTTTTCTAGATCACTCAGCTGGTGGATCTATACATATGAGAAAAACAATTAAAGAAGCTCAAGAGCTTATTGATACAGTTGCCAGAAATTAGCATCTGTACCTAAGCAGTGAATCTTCCATGAAAGAAGAAGCTAAAATAGTAACTGTTGAACTCAGTCCTGTAGATCAGGCTAATGAATTCAATCAGCAATTAGACTTTCTAACTCAGCAGCTAGCCGAATTCAAGGAAATACTACAGGAAACAAGAATGGCTAACAGGAATATGGAAGTACAGTTAAAGCAAACAGAAAAGTAACTGTCAAAACAAATAACAGAAGAATACCAAGCAGTTCAATTAAGAAGTGGGAAAACATTAAATACCTCACTTCAAAGCAGCAGGAAGCCAAGAAATGACCAAACGGCTACTCAAAATCCCTCTGAGGATAATCAGAGCCCAGAGAGGAATAATGCTGGCACTGAACGCGCAGACCATGCTCATTCCTGGCGTTCAACGCCAGAAACAAGCATGAATCCAGCGTTGAACGCCCAAAGGGAGCACAGTTCTGGCGTTCAGACGCCAGTAACAGATAAGGAGTTGGCGTCTAACGCCACTCCAGCTTCTACCCCTGGCATTCAAACGCCAGTGGGGGATCAGTCACATACAAGTACTGATAACAACCCTTCTAAAAAGGCTTCCCAACCCACTTCTACAGGTAATAAACCTGCAGCAACTAAGGTTGAGGAATACAAAGCCAAAATGCCTTATCCTCAAAAACTCCGCCAAGCGAAACAGGATAAGCAATTTGCCCGCTTTGCAGACTATCTCAGGACTCTTGAAATAAAGATTCTGTTTGCAGAAGCACTTGAGCAAATACCCTCTTATGCCAAGTTCATGAAAGAGATCTTAAGTCATAAGAAGGATTGGAGGAAAACTGAAAAAGTTTACCTCACTGAAGAATGCAGTGCAGTTATCCTGGAAAGCTTACCTGAGAAGCTTAAGGATCCCGGAAGCTTTATGATACCATGCACATTAGAGGGTACTTGTACCAAGCAGGTTCTATGTGATCTTGGAGCAAGTATCAACTTAATACCTGCATCTATTATCACAAATCTTGGTTTGACTGAAGAAGTCAAACCAACCCGGATATGTCTTCAACTTGCTGATGGCTCCATTAAATACCCATTAGGCGTGATTAAAGACATGATTGTCAAGGTTGGGCCATTTGCCTTTCCTACTGACTTTGTGGTGCTGGAAATGGAGGAGCACAAGAGTGCAACTCTCATTCTAGGAAGACCTTTCCTAGCAACTGGCCGAACCCTCATTGACGTCCAAAAAGGGGAAGTAACCCTGAGAGTCAATGAGGAGGAGTTCAAGTTGAATGTTGCCAAAGCCATGCAACATCCAGACACCCCAGATGACTGCATGAGTGTTGATATCATTGACTCTCTGGTAAGAGAGGTCAATATGGCTGAGAGTCTCGAATCAGAGCTAGAGGACATCTTTAAAGATGTTTAGCCTGATTTGGAGGAATCAGAGAGAATAATAGAACCTCTGAAAATCCCTCAGGAAGAGGAGAAACCTCCCAAACCCGAGCTCAAACCATTACCACCATCCCTAAAATATGCATTTCTGGGAGAAGGTGATACCTTTCCTGTAATCATAAGCTCTACCTTAGAGCCACAGGAAGAGGAAGCACTAATTCAAGTGCTAAGGACATACAAGACAGCTCTTGGGTGGTCCATCAGTGATCTTAAGGGCATTAGCCCAGCCAGATGCATGCACAAGATCCTATTGGAGGGTGACGCCAAGCCAGTGGTCCAACCACAAAGGCGGCTGAATCCAGCCATGAAGGAAGTTGTGCAGAAGGAGGTCACTAAATTACTAGAGGCTGGGATTATTTATCCTATTTCTGACAGCCCCTGGGTAAGCCCTGTCCAAGTCATCCCTAAGAAGGGAGGCATGACAGTGGTTCATAATGAAAAAATGAATGGTTCCTACAAGAAACAGTTACAGGGTGGGTATGTGTATTGATTATAGAAGGCTCAATACAGCCACCAGAAAGGATCATTTTCCTTTACCATTCATAGACCAGATGCTAGAAAGACTAGCAGGTCATGAATACTACTGCTTCCTGGATGGATATTCAGGTTATAATCAATTGCAGTAGATCCCCAGGATCAAGAGAAAACGGCATTCACATGCCCATCTGGAGTATTTGCATACAGAAGGATGCCATTTGGCTTGTGCAATGCACCTGCAACCTTTCAAAGGTGCATGCTCTCTATCTTCTCTGATATGGTAGAGAAGTTTCTGGAAGTCTTCATGGATGACTTTTCAGTATTTGGAGACTCATTCAGCTCTTGCCTTAACCATTTAGCACTTGTTCTGAAAAGATGCCAAGAGACCAACCTAGTTTTAAACTGGGAAAAATGTCACTTTATGGTGACTGAAGGGATTGTCCTTGGGCATAAAATTTCAAACAAGGGAATAGAGGTGGATCAAGTTAAAGTTGAAGTAATTGAAAAATTACCACCACCTGCCAATGTTAAGGCAATCAGAAGCTTTCTGGGGCATGCAGGATTCTATAGGAGGTTTATAAAGGATTTTTCAAAAATTGCAAAACCTCTGAGCAATCTGCTAGCTGCTGACACGCCATTTGTGTTTGACACAAAGTGTCTGCAGGCATTTGAGACCCTGAAAGCTAAGCTGATCACAACACCAGTTATTTCTGCACCAGACTGGACATTACCCTTTGAACTAATGTGTGATGCCAGTGACCATACCATTGGTGCAGTATTGGGACAAAGGCATGACAAGCTTATGCACGTCATTTACTATGCCAGCCGTGTTCTAAATGACGCACAGAAGAACTATACAACCACAGAAAAAGAGCTACTTGCAGTGGTTTACGCCATTGACAAATTCAGATCCTATTTAGTAGGATCAAAAGTGATTATGTACACTGATCATGCTGCTCTTAAATATCTACTCACAAAGCAGGATTCAAAACCCAGACTTATAAGATGGGTGTTGCTTCTGCAAGAGTTTGATATAGAAATAAGAGACAGAAAAGGGACAGAGAATCAGGTAGTAGATCACCTGTCCCGAATAGAACCAGTAGAAGGGGCGTCCTTCCCTCTTACTGAGATCTCTGAAAACTTTCCGGATGAGCAACTCTTTGCCATCCAGGAAGTGCCATGGTTTGCAGACATTGCAAACTACAAGGCAGTGAGATTCATACCCAAAGAATACAGTAGGCAGCAATCAAAGAAGCTGATCACGGATGCAAAGTATTATCTTTGGGATGAGCCGTATCTCTTTAAGAGATGTGCAGACGGAGTAATCCGTAGATGTGTGCCTAAAGAAGAAGCGCAGAAGATCCTATGGCATTGCCATGGATCCCAGTATGGAGGACATTTTGGAAGTGAGCGAACAGCCACAAGAGTCCTCCAATGCGGCTTCTACTGGCCTACTCTCTATAAAGATTCCCGAGTGTTTGTACTTAATTGCGACAGTTGCCAAAGATCCAGTAATCTGCCTCACAGTTATGCCATGCATCAACAAGGAATCTTAGAAATTGAGTTGTTTGATGTATAGGGTATTGACTTCATGGGACCTTTTCCACCATCATACTCAAACACTTATATTCTGGTGGCAGTGGATTATGTATCCAAATGGGTGGAAGCTATTGCAACACCCACTAATGACACTAAGACAGTGTTAAAATTCCTCCAGAAACAAATCTTCAGCAGATTTGGCACCCCTAGAGTACTAATCAGTGATGGGAGCACTCATTTCTGCAATAAATAGCTCTATTCTGCTTTGGTTCATTATGGAGTTAGCCACAGGGTGGCCACTCCATATCATCCACAGACTAATGGGCAAGCCGAAGTCTCAAATAGAAAAATCAAAAGAATACTGGAACGGACTGTAATTAACCGTAGAAAGGATTGGGCAAGAAGCTTGGATGATGCTCTGTGGGCATACAGAACAGCATTCAAGACCCCTATAGGGACCTCTCCATACCAGCTTGTGTATGGAAAGGCATGTCACTTGCCAGTGGAACTGGAACATAAGGCTTACTGGGCAACCAGATTCCTAAACCTTGATGCCAAGTTAGCTGGAGAGAAACGATTGCTTCAGTTAAATGAGCTAGAGGAATTTAGACTCAATGCTTTCGAAAATGCAAAAATTTACAAAGAGAAAGCAAAAAGATGGCATGATAAGAAATTGTCATCCAGAGTCTTTGAGTCGGGGCAGAAAGTTCTGCTATTTAATTCTAGGCTCAAATTATTCCCCGGGAAATTAAAATCCCGGTGGAGAGGTCCATATGTAATTACAAGTGTATCACCATATGGATACGTAGAACTTCAAGATAATGACTCTAATAAAAAGTTCATTGTTAATGGACAGAGAGTTAAACATTATCTTGAAAGCAATTTTGAGCAAGAATGCTCAAAACTGAGACTTAATTAAAGCTCGGTAATAGTCCAGCTAATGACATTAAAGAAGCGCTTGCTGGGAGGCAACCCAGCCATTCACAAAATTTAATTTTATTTGTTTTTGTTAACTAATTGATTTTTACAGGTATATGTCAAAGTATCTTCAAGGTAAAAAAGCAATTGATTGGATTCACAGAGTTACAGAGGAATTTGGAAGCTCACTGGCGTGAAAAAGCCAGTAAGAAATGTTTTGGGCATTGAACGCCCAAAAGAAGTATCCACTGGGCGTTCAACGCCAGTAAGGATAGCCATCTGGGCGTTGAACGCCAGAAAGGATCATCTTCTGGGCGTTAAACGCCAGAAAGAAGCCCCTTCTGGGCGTTTAACGCCAGAATTACAGCATCCTGGGCGCCTAGAAAAACGCCTAGTGACAAAGGACTTCCTGGCGTTCAACGCCAGAAAGAAGCAACAGCTGGGCGTTGAACGCCCAGGAGAAGCAGCAATTGGGCGTTAAACGCCCAAAACAAGCAGCATTTAGGCGTTTAACGCCAGAATGGTGGGGAGGAGGTAAAATTCGTTTTTCTTCACAAATTTTCTAATTTTTATGTTTCAATTTATGAATTCTTGCATAAACATGTTTCAAAATATCATCATTCAATTCCAAAAATTTTAATCCTAATTTCTAAAAACCCTAATTTCTAAAATCCCTTTTTCAAAAATATCAAATGTATCTTAATTCATAAACACAAATCTTTTTTCAATCCAAATCTTTTTCAAATCTTTTTCAACTCATCATATCTTTTGGATTTCAAAATTGCCTCTCCCTTTATTCTTCTCCTATCCTTTCTTTTGCTTGAGGACAAGCAAACCTCTAAGTTTGGTGTGATTTGCCATGATCACTGAGCTAAAACTCATCAAGATCATGGCACCTAAGGGAACAGGAAGAGCAAGGATGTGACTTGAAGGAACTGAAGCGTTAGAAATTATCTCTTGAAGGATCAAGCATCCCACAGACTAGAGGAACCCCCACTTTCCAAAATAAAGGTTGTTGAGTCCTAATCTTTACCTTAACTCTGTGATAACTGTTCTTATTATGAATCTACTTTAGAAGTTATATATTAGTAGTAGTAATTAGTATCTCTAGTTTGATTTTATCTCCAATTAAGCTATAATTTATTTTTCTCATCATCATCAAACATGAATAAAATAGTAGATTTTTAGTATAAAGAGGCAATATTTTTTTTCGAGTTCTTAATAAGGAAAATTCTAATTATTTATATGTGGTGGCAATACTTTTTGTCTTCTGAATGAATGCCTGAATAGTGCATATTTTTTATATTGAATTTTATGAATGTTAAAATTGTTGGCTCCTGAAAGAATGACGAACAAGAGAAATGTTATTGATGATCTGAAAAATCATGAAATTGATTCTTGAAGCAAGAAAAAGCAGTGAAAAACAAGCTTGCGAAAAAAAAAGTGGCAAAAAAAAAGAAAGAAAAAGAAAAAGCAAGCAGAAAAGCCAATAGCCCTTAAAACCAAAAGGCAAGGGTAAAAAGGATCCAAGGCTTTGAGCATCAATGGATAGGAGGGCCCAAGGAAATAAAATCCAGGCCTAAGCGGCTAAATCAAACTGTCCCTAACCATGTGCTTGTGTCATGAAGGCCCAAGTGAAAAGCTTGAGACTGAGTGGTTAAAGTCATGATCCAAAGCAAAAAGAGTGTGCTTAAGAGCTCTGGACACCTCTAACTGGGGACTCTAGCAAAGCTGAGTCACAATCTGAAAAGGGTTCACCCAGTATGTCTGTGGCATTTGTGTATCCGGTGGTAATACTGGAAAACAAAGTGCTTAGGGCCACGGCCAAGACTCATAAAAGTAGCTGTGTTCAAGAATCAACATACTTAACTAGGAAAATCAATAATACTATCTGAATTCTAAGTTCCTATGGATGCCAATCATTCTGAATTTCAAAGGATAAAGTGAGATGCCAAAACTGTTTGGAAGCAAAAAGCTACTAGCCCCGCTCATCTAATTAGAATCTGAGCTTCACTTAAAACTCTGAGATATTATTTCTTCTTGATTTCTTTTTATCCTCTTTTATTCATCTAGTTGCTTGGGAACAAGCAACAGTTTAAGTTTGGTGTTGTGATGAGCGGATATTTTATACGCTTTTTGGGGGTAATTTCATGTAGATTTTAGTATGTTTTAATTAGTTTTTAGTAGAATATTATTAGTTTTTAGGCAAAAATCATATTTCTGGACTTTACTATGAGTTTGTGTGTTTTTCTGTGATTTCAGGTATTTTCTGGCTGAAATTGAGGGAGCTGAGCAAAAATCTGAGTTAGGCTGAAAAAGGACTGCTGATGCTGTTGGATCCTGACCTTCCTGCACTCGGAATGGGTTTTTTGGAGCTACAGAAGTTCAATTGACGCACTCTCAATTGGGTTGGAAAGTAGACATCCAGGGATTTCCAGAAATATATAATAGTCCATACTTTGCGCGAAGATAGATGACGTAAACTGGCGTTCAACGCCAGTGTCATGCTGCTGTCTGGCGTCCAGCGCCAGAAACAGGTTACAAGCTGGAGTTCAACGCCAGAAACAGGTTACAACCTGGCGTTGAACGCCCAAAACAGCCCCAGGCACGTGAGAAGCTTAAGTCTCAGCCCCAGTACACACCAAGTGGGTCCCAGAAGTGGATTTCTGCACTATCTATCATAGTTTACTCATTTTCTGTAAACCTAGGTTACTAGTTTACTATTTAAACAACTTTTAGAGATTTACTTTGAACCTCATGACATTTTAGATCTGAAATTTGTACCTTTTGGCAGCATGAGTCTCTAAACTCCATTGTTGGGGGTGAGGAGCTCTGCAGCGTCTCGATGAATTAATACAATTACCTTTGTTTTCCATTTAAACACGCTTGTTCCTATCTAAGATGTTCATTCGCGCTTAAACATGAAGAAGGTGATGATCCGTGACACTCATCACCTTCCTCAGATCCATGAACGTGTGCCTGACAACCACCTCCGTTCTACATCAGACTGAATGAGCTTCTCTTAGATTCTTTAATCAGAATCTTCGTGGTATAAGCTAGAATTGATGGCGGCCACTCTTGAGGATCCGGAAAGTCTAAACCTTGTCTGTGGTATTCCGAGTAGGATTCAAGGATTGAATGGCTGTGACGAGCTTCAAACTCGCGATTGCTGGGCGTGATGACAAACGTAAAAGGATCAATGGATCCTATTCCAACATGATCGAGAACCAACAGTTGATTAGCCGTGCTGTAACAGAGCATCTGGACCATTTTCACTGAGAGGATGGGAGGTAGCCACTGACAATGGTGACACCCTACATACAGCTTGCCATGGAAGGAGCCTTGCGTGTGGAAAAAGATTTCAAGGAAGAGTTGAAGTTCAGAGGACAAAGCATCTCCAAAACCCCAACATGTTCTTTATTAATAAAGTAACAATTACTTATTCCAAACACTTTTACTTCTTACAATTAAATCCAAATAACCTTATTGACATCCTGACTAAGATTAATAAAATAAACATAGATTGCTTCAAACCAATAATCTCCGTGGGATCGACCCTTACTCACGTAAGGTATTACTTGGACGACCTAGTGCACTTGCTGGTTAGTTGTACGGATTGCAAATTCGTGCACCAATACCAAGCAACTTGCTCTTCAACAATATCTTCATCTTCTTCAGAGGAAGAATACTCATCAGAGCTCATGAATGGCAATAGTAAGTTCAGTGGAATCTCTATGATCTTTGTATGAGCCTCAGATTCCTTTGGTTCCCATTAGGGAACTTCTTAGTTGTCAGTAGATGTCCAATGAGGTCTTCCTCACTAGAGATCAATGCCTCTTCCTCCTCTGTAGGTTCGACCATTTTGGTTATATTGATGGCCTTACACTCTCTCTTTGGATTCTCTTTTGTATTGCTTGGGAGAGTACTAGAAGGAGTTTCAGTAACTCTTTTACTCAGCTGACCCACTTGTGCCTCCAAATTTTTGATGGAGGACCTTGTTTCAGTCATAAAACTGAGAGTGGCCTTAGATAGAGCAGAGACTATGTTTGCTAAGCCTGAGAAGCTCTGCTCAGAATTCTCTGTCTGTTGCTGAGAAGATGATGGAAAAGGCTTGCTATTGCCAAACCTATTTCTCCCACCATTATTATTATTGAAGCCTTGTTGAGGCTTCTGTTGATCATTCCATGAGAAATATGGATGATTCCTCCATGAAGGAATATAGATGTTTCCATAGGATTCTCCTATGTAATTTGCATCTTCCATTGCAGGATTCTCAGGGTCATAAGCTTCTCCTTCAGAGGAGGCTTCTTTAGTACTGTCGGATGCAGCTTGCAATCCAGTCAGATTCTGAGAAATCATATTGACTTGCTGAGTCAATATCTTGTTCTGAGCCAATATGGCATTTAGAGTATCAATTTTAAGAACTCCTTTCTTCTGAGTCATCCCATTATTCACAGGATTTCTTTCAGAAGTGTACATGAACTGGTTATTTGCAACCATCTCAATGAGTTCCTGGGCTTCTGTAGTTGTTTTCAGATGAAGAGATCCACCAACAAAATGGTCCAATGACATCTTGGACAATTCAGACAGACCATCATAGAATATACATATGATGCTCCATTCTGGAAGCATGTCAGAAGGACACCTTTTGGTTAATTGCTTGTATCTTTTCCAAGCTTCATAGAGAGGTTCACCTTCCTTCTGTCTGAAGGTTTGTACTTCCACTCTAAGCTTGCTCATCTTTTGAGGTGGAAAGAATTTGGTCAAGAAAGCACTGACCAACTTGTCCCAAGAGTTCAGGCTTTCTCTAGGTTGTGAGTCCAGTCATATCCTAGCTCTGTCTCTTACAGCAAAGGAGAAAAGCATAAGTCTGTAGACCTCGGCATCAACCCCATTGGTCTTAACAGTATCATAGATCTACAAGAATTCAGCTAAGAACTGATGAGGATCTTCCGATGGAAATCCATGAAACTTGCAATTCTATTGCATTAGAGAAACTAATTGAGGCTTAAGCTCAAATTTGTTTGCTCCAATGGCAGGAATTGAGATGCTTCTTCCATAGAAGTTGGAAGTTGGTGCAGTGTAGTCACCAAGCATCTTCCTTGCATCTCTAGCATTGTTGTTGGGTTCGGCAGCCTTGTCTGCTTCTTTTCGAGATTTTCTGTAAGGTCCTATCTGGAGTGTTTTGCTTTAGCTTCTCTTAGCTTCCTCTTCAGAGTCCTTTCAGGTTTAGAATCAGCTTCAACAAGAATGTTTTTATCCCTGTTTCTGCTTATATGAAAAAGAAGAGAACAAAGAGAGTAGTGGAATCCTCTATGTCACAGTATAGAGATTTCTTAAGGTGTCAGAGGAAAAGTAGAATAGAAGAGTGAGAAGAGAGATGAGATGAGTAATTTGAACAGAGAGAAGAGAGAGGGGTTCGAATTATGAGTAGAAGAGAAGTGTTAGCAAATAAATAGAAAGAGATGAGAGAGAGAGTATTCGAATTTTTAAAGAGGGAAAGGAAAAATATTTTTATTTTTATTTAATTAATTTAGTTAGTTTCGAAAATTTGAAAAAGAAATAGAAGAAAATTAAAAACTAAAATAATTAGTTAATTAAAAAGATTTTTGAAAAAGTGTTTAGTGATTTTCGAAAATTGGAAGTGGAAAAGTAGTTAAGTGATTTTGAAAAAGATAAGAAATAGTAGCTCCTTTAAAATTAAAACAAACAAGTCAAGTAGTTAGTTGAAAAAGATTTGAAAATAATTTTGAAAAGATAAGATGTTAGAAAAAGATTTTGAAATTAAAATTTTAAAATGCTATGATTGAAATTTATTTTGAAATAGAATTGAAAAAAGAAATTAAAAAGATTTGATTTTTAAAATTAAAGTTGAGGACTTGACTAATAAGAAACTAAAAGATATGATTCTAGAATTTAAAGATTGAACCTTTCTTAACAAGAAATTAACAAACTTGAAATTTTTGAATCAAAACGTTAATTGTTAGCAAGGATTTCAAAAATTATGAAATAAAATTAAGAAATAAAAAAGATTTTGAAAAATTAGTTTTAAAAATTTTCGAAAAACATTAAAAAAATTGAAAGATGAATGTTTAAAATATGTTTGATGCAAAAAGTTATGAATTAAAACATGAAAATTTGAAAAAAAAATTGAATTGGAAACAAAATTATCTCCCTTATGTCATTTTGGCATTAAACACCCAGAATGCTATCCATTCTGGCGTTTAACGCCCACTTGGCTGCCTCTTTAGGCGTTTAACGCCTAGTTAGGTACCCTGACTGGCGTTTACCTGACTGGGCGTTAAACGCCAGGAATCATTCTTTACTGGGCGTTTTTTTGAACACCCAGAATGCTGCCATTTCTGGCGTTAGCTGCCCATTCTAACATTTAACGCCCAGAATGACTGGCGTTAAACGCCCAGAATGATAGCCATTCTGGCATTTAACGCCCAAAGTGCCTCTTTACTGGCATTTTAACACCAGTGAGCTCTTTTTCTCTGTGATTCCTCTGCCTTATATTATGAACCTTCATTTCTCTATATTATTTACTTGAAAGATATATATTTTTTTAATTTAATGAGGAGAGAGAAAAATAACAAAATGATTCAAAACATAAAAATTTAAGATCAAAACTAATAATGCATAAAAGAACACTTTGAATGTCAAGATGAACACCAAGAACACTTTGAAGATCATGATGAACATCAAGAACATATTTTTGAAAATTTTTAAGAAAAGAAAGACATGCAAGACACCAAACTTAAAATTTGACACTAGACTCAAACAAGAAACACAAATTTTTTTTTGTTTTTATGATTTTATTAATTTTTTTTGTATTTTTCGAAAATAAAAATAAAAAGCTTAAACATAAAATAAAATTACCCAATCTAAGCAACAAGATGAACCGTCAGTTGTCTAAACTCGAACAATCCCCGGCAACGGTGCCAAAAACTTGGTGAACAAAATTGTGATCACACTTTTCACAGCTCCGGTACAACTAACCAGCAAGTGCACTGGGTCGTCCAAGTAAAAAAACCTTACGCGAGTAAGGGTCGATCCTACAGAGATTGCTGGCTTGAAGTAAGCTATGGTCATCTTGTAAATCTTAGTCAGGCGGATTCAATTGGTTATGAGTTTTGATAATTGAAAGATAAATAAGATGTAAATTAAAATAAAGGTACTTATGTAATTCATTGGTGGGAATTTCAAATAAGCGTTTGGAGATGCTTTGTTGCTTTTGAACCTCTGCTTAACAATTGTCTTCATCCAATCATGCGTGCTCCCTTCCATGGGAAGCTGTATGTTGGTGGATCACCGTTGTCAATGGCTACCATCCGTCTTCGCAGTGAAAATGGTCCAAGTACGGTTTTTGTACGGCTAATCAACTGTCGGATTTCCCGTCTCGGATGAAAAATACTAGGCTCAGCTACCGCATGGCTAATCATCTGTCAGTTCTCACTTGTGTCGGAATAGGATCCCTCTATCCTTTTGCACACTGTCACTGCGCCCAACATTCGCAAGTTTAAAGCTCGTCACAGTCATCCCTTCCCAGATCCTACTCGGAATACCACAAATAAGGTTTAGACTTTTCGGATCTCAGAAATGCTGCCAATTGATTCTAGCCTATACCACGAAGGTTCTAACCTCGCGGACTCGGTCTGTGGATCAGAGACCCAAGAGACTATACTCCGGCTGTCGTCCAATGACTACGTTGAACATCATGTAGACCGCTTGTGGTTGTCAAGCACGCGGATCTTGGCTACGCGAGTAACGAAGATAGTGGGTGATTGTCACGGGTCACCCCTTCATTCTGACTTAACTGAATTAAGTACGAGAGTATATCTTGGAGAAGAAGTAAGCGTGAATTGAAAGAAAAACAATAGTACTTGCATTAATTCATGAAGAACAGCATAGCTCCGCACCTTAATCTATGAGGTGTTGAAACTCCACCGTTAGAAAATACATAAGAGAAAAAAGTCAAGGCATGGCCGAATGGCCAGCCTACCCAAATGTGAAAAATGGCAGAAGCCCCCTAATAAAATAGTAAAAAGTGCTATTTATACTAAACTAGTTACTAGGGTTTACAGAAAATAAGTGACTAAGTGCAGATAGTGTAGAAATCCACTTTCGGGGCCCACTTGGTGTGTGTTTGGGCTGAGCTTTGAAGCTTTCACATGCATAAGCCTTTTTTGAAGTTAAACACTAGTTTGGATGCCAGTTTGGGCGTTTAACTCCAGCTCTGGTGCGAGTTTCGACATTTTACGCCAGAAAAGGGTCTCTGGTGGGCGTTCAAACGTCTGTTTGGACCATCAAATCTCGAGCAAAATATGGACTCTTATACATTGCTGGAATGCCCAAGATGTCTACTTTCTAACGCAATTAAGAGCGCGCCAATTGAGCTTCTGTAGCTCCAGAAAAGCCACTTCAGGTGCAGGAGGGTCAGAATCCAACAGCATCTGCAGTCTTTCTCAGCCTCTTAATAAGACTTTTACTTAGGTCCCTCAATTTCAGCCAGAAAATACCTGAAATTACAGAAAAACACACAAACTCATAGTAAAGTCCAGAAATGTGAATTTTGCATAAAACTAATAAAAATGTAATAAAAAGTAACTAAAATGTACTAAAAATTATGTAAAAACAATGCTAAAAAGCGTATAAATTATTCGCTCATCAGTTTATATAATTCCATTTCAATTTTAATATTAGCTTTGCTGAATACCTATTTAATATTGAACACAGTACTAATAGTAAAAGTGATACACTTATTAAAATTTTACTTTCTTGTAGTGACATAAAAAGTTGAGTTATATATCCAAATAAAGGATTTTAAGGTTAATAAAAATGAAATTTTACTTAAATTAGACTTTTTTTTATTAGGATGTGTATGTAGATTGTATTAAAGAAAAGCAAATCAAAACTATTTCAAAGAATCTATACAAAAAAAGCAGTTAATTACTTTATTTAATACACATTGATATTTGTGGTGAAAAATATTTTATCACTTTTATTAACGACTTCTGTCGATATTGTTATTTATATCTTTTGTATGAAAAGTCTCAATTTGTGAATGTTTTTGAAATATTCATTAATGAAATAGAAAAACAATTAGATAGTGATTATTTCATTATTCGGATAAATAAAAAAGGTACATATTTTATTATCCTAATTATAGTACAAGTGTAAAATCCGATTAATTAACGGCTAATTAACCCATAAATGAGAATTTATTCTAGAAAGCCTAAAATGTGATTTTTTTTTTGGCTAAATGTGATAGAGGAGATTGAGACGAGAATTTTGGTACCAATTTTATAGAATTCGGACCAAGATTGGACCGAACGGGCCAAACCGGGCCAATCGGACCCAAAATGGGCCCTTGGCCCAACATAACTAAACCAAAACCCTAGTTTTCAGCACTCTCTCTCCTCACACAACACCAAACACGCTGAAAAGAGAGGAAATGGGGGAAGAACACTCTCTCAAAACTCTATCTCTCACTTGATCTTCAAACCACCATAACTTTTGATCTAGAGCTCCGATTGCCGCTCCGTTTGCGGCCACGCGTTCACCGCGGAGAGCTCTACAAAACCCATACAATCAATCTTGAGGTAAGCCACAAGTTTCTATTCGAAATTCCAGCCCTTATTTTCGAGTTTCATGGGTAAAATGTTGAGATTTTGGGTTCTTTGATGTTATAGGACCCAACTCTCTTGAAGGAGAAGGTTAATCTTGTCTCCTTGGACCTTGGGTGTGGTAAGATTCTCAACCCTAGTGTATTTTGTTGTTCTATGATGTTTGGGTATTGAGATGTTGTGTATGGGTATGATGATTGTGGCTTAGGTTGTATATGTGTGGATATTGGAGCTTGATTGGTGATTTTGAAAAGCTTGAAAAAGGGATTTGGTGATGAAAAATCTATTTTTGGAGGTGTTGAGGCCTTGAGAGCTTGTGGATAAGTGGTTTGGAAGTGCTCCGATGGAGCTTGGGAAAGTCGGCTAAGGTATGGTTTCGGTTTCCCGTATCTAATATGTAATGTGGTAGGAAATACTTAGGCTAGAGGCCCTAAGATAGGCATTGAATTTGTTGATGTTGTTGAATGATTGAGATATATGATGTGGTCATATATGTGATGATGATTATTGATGCCTTGGTGGTATGATGTATGAGAAATATGCATGTTGTGATATATGCTTGATGATTGGTTATGGTTGAATTGTGGGTTGAACCATGTTGATGGTGAGTATGATGTTGATTGTGTACAATAATGATTTGTTGGAATTGGTGTTGCTGAGAATTGGCATGAGAAATAGTATATGATATGTCAATGTGTTTGAGTTTGAGCCACTTGGATGAAGTGGGGTAAAATGATGAGATAGTGATTTTGGTAAATTGTGGTAAAGTGTCAATGTGTGAGTTGAGGAGGCTTGATGTTGAATTTGATATATTTTGATTGGTTTCAAAGAAAAGGGATGAAATTGGCATGTTTTGATAGATTTTGAAAAGAGTTGGAAATGGCTTGTTTTGAAAATGGCACCTTGTGGTTTTGCATGAAAATATGGTTTTTGGGCATACTTTGACGGGACATAACTTGGACTAAGGATCACTGTTTTGTGCCAAATCTATTTAGAAATGAAATTGGATCCAGGATGTCCATGCCGTTCGAAGAACGGGTGAAAAACGATTTAAAATGAGGAAGTTATGTCCGTCGGAAGATTGGGGTTTAAATCTGTAAATTCTGCAACTTTTAACTTAGAAAATTTTTAGCAGAATGACCCCTTGCGCGTGGGAGCACCTGGCGCGTACGCGCCGATCTTCCAGAAAGCGCCATCCACACGTGCGCGTGGTGTGCGCTGGCGCGCCGATGGTGCTGCACCCAATGCCCAGCCATTTTTCAGAGAGTTATGCCAGAATTGTGCGAGTGTTGTGCCTGGGGCACGAGAACACCCGCGCGTACGCGTGGTTGATGCGTGCGCGTCGATTGGCAAATTTGTAATCCACGCGTTAGCGTGCATGACGCTTACGCGTCGATGAGTTTTTGAGGCCATCCACGCGTGCGCGTGGAGTGCGCGTACGCGTGGCCCTGTTTTCATCCCAAAGTTGATTTTTAAGTTTTAAAAGCCGAATCTCATACTTCTAAGCCTCCGATCTCACCATTTATGTCTTAAATCATTATGACATGTCTAGCTATTAAAAAGGGGCTAGTGAATGAGGTAACTTGCGAGTGAAGCAAGGGAAAAATGAATGATCAATGAGGATCAAAGATGATTATGTGAGATGCGGATGATGGTGGTGGAAGTGCTTGTTGTGCCATAGGCCGAAGGGCTATAATTGTTAATGAAACGGCTGGTTATGGATTTAACCATGAGCCGGATGGCTGGTTATGGATTTAACCGTGAGCCGGAAAGGCTGTGTATGATATGAATATTGGATGGTTCTGGACTGAACCGTGAGCCGAATGGCTGATATGGATGTTGATCCATGAATGAGAATTCATGCATGTTTATGCTGAATTATTGATAATTGAGATTTGCACTTCCACTATCAGAGGCACGAGATCCCTGGGAGGAAGCAGTGGCTAGCCACCACGTGCTCCAGGTGGAGGCTCGAGACTCTGTTGACCCTATGTCGTAAGTGTGGCCGGGCACTGTGAAAGACCCGGATGAGCTCGCCCCCGAAATATTCACCAGTGAGGGTGATGGATATGGATCATGTGTATGATCAAGTTTATAACGAGTATAACTCGAGTTGGGGATGCGCGACAGAGGGACAGTCCAATGGTTAGCGACCAGGACTTGTCGGGTTGGCTCTATAACCGACAAGATGATATCATCAGCCACTAGGGACAGGCATTCATCATATGCATACTATGTGAATTGTTTGAGATTGCCTACTTGACTGCATACTACTTGCTAATTGTCTAACTGCCTTAATTGTTCCTATTTGTATATTTCTTGTTTGATATAACTGTGTTTGCTACATTATATCCTGCTGGTGGTTGGGAGGTTTGAAGGAATTGGAAAGGGAAGTATTAGTTAGACTGAAGAATCTTTAGTCAGATGCCCTTATATGGTTTAGCTTGTTTATAAGCTTTGATATTATCTGGAGGAAGTACTAGGATTGTCTTTGGCTTTCCTCTATTATTATGTATTATGTATGTGGAAGCTGTTACCATGCTGGGGACCTCTGGTTCTCACCCATGCGGATTTTGTGGTTTTCAGATGCAGGACGTGAGGTTTCCCGCTGAGGCATGCTGGAGACTTCTAGATTTGCGAAGATCCTTTGTTCTCGGGACTATGTTTTGGTTTATATATTTTGCTTAGATACTTTTATCTCCACTAAATAATACAAACTGTGATGACTCCTCTTATGGGAGATTTTGGAGAATAGGTTCCTGTATTTGTGTCCCTTTGGGTTTTCTTTGGGGTTTTTTCTTATTTTATCATATGTATATATTGCTATGCTCGGACCGGTTATCTTCGCAGCCGGATCTTGAGTCTTGATATTCCTGTTTTTGACACTCCTTTGTATATATATAATCTCGCGTTGGTTATCCTTGTTCGTTACGTTATCGATCGGAGTGTTGCATTTTCGAGTTGCGATTTTTGTTTACCCCTTTTTCTACAAAGGCTCCTAGTTATAATTAATCATTCATACTACTATACGTACTAAATTTTTATTTTAGAGGTCGTAATACCTTGCCATCTCTGAATTATGACTTAAGCATAAGACTCTGTATGGTAGGGTGTTACAACAAGAATAATTGAATCTGAAAATGTTAGATTTTTTAAAAATTGTCATTTTGGTGGGAGTGAAAAATCTCAAAGAATGAATATTCGAGAGAATCATGTAATAATTCCTACTCATAATAGTTCTTCTCAAGTTGTTGTTCTTATTGTGATGTCACGATTAAACTGGATCCAAACATCTTTAAAAGAGGGGCAAAAAATAAAATATTAAAAGTGTTATATTAAAATTAAAAATTTTAATAAAAAATATGTGTTTTAACATTATTTTTAACTAAAATTAATTTAAAAAAAATTATTTATATATCAGTTTGTTTGGCATAAAATTCTAAATTTTATTCTTATTATAAAAGATATAACATAAATAATATAAATTTGTTTCTCCAATACTTTTAAAATATGTATTTAAAATAAATTAGTAAATATAATATATAAAATATATTCCTATTAATAAATAATTTACTTAATGTATTCTAATTTTAATAGCATAAAAAACTTTAATCTAATTTAGTTTTATGTATATATGTGTGCATACTTGTGACTTTATATGTAATTATTTTTAGTAATGTAATGGATTTAAATTTTAATTATTTCTCTCACTAATATTTTTATTTAGATAATTTAATATTATATATTCAAGTTTTTATATTTTTTAAATTAATTTATATTTTTTTTTATAGAAATAGTAACTTATATTATTATATTTTGATAATCACATTATTTATTTTTAATATTTTTTAATATTATTTTTTCTTCTAAACTTATGTTTTTGAAAGCTATAATGCACAGATACTGATACGAATACGGAACATGATACGACACTTGATATACGACCATACGAATTTAAAATTCTTATAAGACACGAAAATAGGACATATATATAAAATATAAAGTATTTTTTAGATAAATTATAATGATAATTTGGTATTTTATTGATATTAAAATATAAATTAAGTTTTTAATTATTTGTAATGTCTTTTTTTAATTATTTAAAGTATTTAAAATATTTTTTATTTTAATAATGAATAATATATACTATTTCTAAACCTAATTCATAAATATATGTTAAGAATGGTGAGATATATTTTTAAAATATGTGTGAAGAGTTATATCTCTTCGTAGAATTGTAACTTATTCAAAAGTTATGCCTGTTAAAAGGTTGCAACTATTTGAATAGTTATATCTGTTGAAAGGTTGTAACTATTTGAAAAGTTGTGTCTGTTGAGTACGTAGCTGCATGTTGCATGTACTCCGTATCTATAAATATCCCTCGTTTTCATTATTACAATTTAATCCATCTCAACACTTTCTTTATGTGCAAAAGGAAGAATAGAGAATATTATTCCGTAAATTATCATTTAGTGTAAGGCTTGACTGTGTGAGTGCATAAACAAGTCAAGTGTTCTTCATTGTATCCTACAGAAAATTTTCCAGTAACCTATTTTGCACACCATTGTACATTGGTGAGGGCAAATTAAGCCTAAAGAAAAGTGTGTGTAATACACGCCTTGAAGAATTGCGCTATTTGATTCACTATCCCCTACCCTCTCAACTCACAATCTTTAGGCTTAATTCTTCACCAATAAAATGAAAATGGCCGCTGCATCAATTATAGAGATGACGTCGAACTTTGTCAAATTAAAAAGATTTGATGGTGGAAATTTCATACGATGGCAAAAGAAGATGCACTTCCTTCTCACAACACTAAAAGTGGCATATGTTCTTACCATACCAAAATCACACTAGAAATTGAAGGGGAGGCCATTGCAGAAATACGGGTCAGGCAAAAATGGGACAACGTTGACTATATATGCACTGGGCATATACTCAATGGCATGGCTGATGCACTGTTTGATGTCTACCAAAATATTGCGAGCGCAAAAGAATTATGGGACAAATTAGAGGCAAAATATATGGCTGAGGACGCAACAAGTAAGAAATTTCTTGTCACTCGCTTTAATAATTATAAGATGGTTGATGGTAGATCTGTCATAGAACAATTGCATGAAATTCAGCGTATTTTAAATAATTTTAAGCAACATAACATGCACATGGATGATACCATTATTGTATCTTGAATTATTGACAAACTCCCTCCATCTTGGAAAGAATTCAAAAGAACTATGAAACATAGAAAGGATGATGTTTCTCCTGAGCAATTAAGTAATCACCTTCGTCTTGAAGAAGAGTATCGTAAACAAGACGATACTAAAGAGCAAAGTGCTCATGCTAATCTTCACATAATGGAAGATGAAAAATCCAACAAGCCCAACAAAAAGAGATACTGAGATTTTAATAAATCTCAAGGTAACAATGGTGATTTCAGAAAGAATAAAAAAAGAAAATTATTTTCATTGTGAAAAACTAGGACATTTTAAGAAAGAATGTCGTTTCTTAAGAAAGAAGAAAAAAAAGAACAACACAGCGATAAAAGATAATCTTATTGTTGTTATTTCTGAGATCAACATGATTGAAGACATTGGATCATGGTGGATAGATTCTAGTACAACTCGACATGTATACAAGAATAGAGATTTTTTTAAGACCTTCAAAGAAGAGAATGGAACTATTCTATACATGAAAAATGCATCAACTGTTCAAGTAATGGGCAAAGGAATGGTGGAACTTGAATTCACTTCTGGAAGAGTACTGACTCTTGCTGATCTATATTATGTACCCGAAGTAAGAAAAAATTTAGTTTCTGTCCCTCTACTTAACAAGTATGGGTTTAAGTCTATATTCAAAGGAGACAAATTTATTTTGTCTAAGGGTGGAGTGTTTGTGGGTAAAGAATATCTATGTGAAAATATGTTTAAATTGAATATTGTAAATACTAATAAATAATAATGTTTCTGTTTATATTGATGAGTCCTTTGATTTATGGCATAATCGTTTAGGACATGTTAATTTTCATAAATTAAATGATATGATAAAATATGATCTTATTCCAAAATCAATTAAAAATTCAGATATATGTACAACTTGTATGTTAACCAAGATAACAAGACTTCCTTTTCAAAGAGTACAAAGAAATTCAAAGTTATTAGAATTAATACATTTTGATGTACGTGATTTGCATGGTTAGCTTACTATAGCTGAAAAGAAATATTTTGTAACTTTTATTGATGATTTCAGTAGATATTGTTACATATATTTGATGCATTCTAAAAATGAAGTCTTGGATAAATTTAAGGTTTTTTAAAACTGAAGTTGAATTACAACATGAAACCTTTATTAAGTACTTAAAGGTTGACCGTGGAGGAGAATATTATAATCCTAGTTATTTTGAATCTACTGGTATTATTCATCAAACCACTGCACCATATTCTCTACAACAAAATGGTATTGTTGAAAGAAAAAATAGGGTGCTGGAAGAAATGGTTAATGCTATGCTATCTTATTCTGGTCTAACAAAGGTTATTGGGGTGAGGCTATGTTAACTGCCTGTTATATTTTAAATAGAATTTCTAATAAAAGAAATAAAGTAACTCCATATGAACTTTGGAAGAATAAAAAGTCTAATCTTAAATATCTTAAAGTTTGGGGCTGTAGAGCAATAGTAAAAGTTTTTAAACCTAAAAAAAAAGAAATTAGGAGAAAGAGGTATAGAATGTATTTTCTTAGGATATGTTGAGAACAATAAAGCTTATAGATTTGTAGTTATTGAATCTAATAAATCATACTCTGCTAATACAGTTATTGAATCAAGAGATGCAATTTTCTTAGAGGACAGATTTAATTTAACTCCAAGACCTGAAAGTAAAATTCACTTAGAAATAGAAGAAAATGTAAAAAATAAGCCCGTTGAAAATATTGAACCTAGAGAAAGTAAAAGAATAAGAAAAGCAAAGACTTATGGACCAGATTTCTTTATGTTTCTTGTGGAAGGGACAGGAGAATCAATAGATAGCATTGCATCTATATGCCTTCATATGGAAGGTGATCCTGAAACCTATGAAGAGGCTATAAGGTCTCGAGATTCAGATTTTTAGAAAGAAGCAATACAAGATGAGATGGACTCAATAATGAGAAATAACACTTGAATATTAGTGGATCTTCCTCGTGGGTCAAAAGCAATTGGTTCTAAATGGACTTTCAAAAAGAAAATGAAAGTAGATGGAACTGTTGATAAGTTCAAAGCACGGTTAGTTGCTAAGGGAGTTTGCACAAAAAGAAAAATTTGATTACTTTGATACATATGCACCAGTAACAAGAATTGCTACAATTAGAGTGCTTATAGCACTTGCTAATGGACTGAAACAAGCTTCGTGCTAATGGATATAAAATAAAAGAATCTGATAAATGTGTGTATAGTAAAGTTAAAAATGGTAAAGGTGTTATGATTTGTTTATATGTTGATGATATGCTTATTTTTTGTACTGATTTAGAAGAGGTGAAAAAAATTAAATATTTTTTTGTCTAGTAATTTTGATATGAAAGATATGGGAACTGCAGATATAATTTTAGGAATTAAAATTGTTAGAGATGGTCACAATTTAGGATTATCTCAATCTCATTATTTATAAAAAATATTTAAAAAGTTTGATAAGTTTGAAGGATATTCAGTAAGTACTCCTTTTGATCCAAGTATTAAATTAGTACCCAATACAGGTTCATCTGTTTCACAAATTGAGTATGCAAAAATAATTGGATGCTTAATGTATGCTATGACATGTACTAGACCAGATATAGCATATGATGTAGGTTGTTTAAGTAGGTATACAAGCAATTCAAATAAAGACCATTGGCATGCTGTCTGAAAAATATTAAAATATTTGAAAGAAACAATAAACTATACTTTGTTGTATAGTGGTGAATCTTCTGTTTTAGAAGGATATACAGATGCCAGTTGGATAAGCTATACAGAGGATCATGCATCAACAAGTAGTTGGATCTTTATCCTTGGTGGGGTGTTGTTTCTTGGGGATCCAAGAAACAAACTTGCATAACGAACTCTACCATGGCTACAGAATTTGTTGCTTTGGCAGCAGCAAGCAAGGAAATTGAATGGCTTAGAGATTTATTACATAAAATTTCAGTTTGGCCAAAACCAATGGCACCAATCTCTATACATTGTGATAGCCAAGAAACATTATCAAAGACTTATAGCCAAGTCTATAATGAAAAATCTAGGTACATTGGAGTAAGACATAGCTAAGTTAAAAACCTTATTGGTAATGGAGTTATATCTATAAATTTTATAAGGTCAGAACAAAATCTTGCAAATCCTTAGACGAAAGGATTGACAAGGAATTTGATGTTTAAAACATCAAAGGGGATGGGACTAAAATCCGTATTTTAAATAATTACCAATGGTGGAAACCCAACTCACACTTGAGTAACATCAAGTTTTGAGTTCAATGCGGTAAAGTACACTATTAGAGTAATTGCAAGTACTTGTAATTATTTCTTTCATCCCAAGGTAAAAAGTACTTGGAACCATAATGGTATAAAGGAACTTTGCTCTTAATAGACCTATAACAAATATATTATTGGTGAAGTATTTAATTATGGGATACTTTTGATAGAATCTACCTATATGAGTGTGAACTGAGGCTGGTTCTTAGAGTTAAGATTTTACTCTTAAAGCACTTACGAAAGGATACAAGACACAAGGCCATGTAATATACTAAATGTGTCATATTTAATATAACATCTAAATGATACCGAAATTTATGTGTCATCAGTGCACGCTTGTTCATATGAGTTAAATGGTTCAAAGTTTGTCTACCATTTTAAATTCGGATGAGTGAATACCACTGATTACTAGGTAAAGGTTCAAATCGCAAGATACCTCTACTAAAAGCATAAAACTTCCAAAATGATAGGATTGAAAAGAAATTTAAAAAATGGTGGGGGATTGTGAGATATATTTTTAAAATATGTGTGAAGAGTTACATCTCTTTGTAGAATTATGACTTATTCAAAAGTTATGCCTAGGTTGCAACTATTGAAATAGTTATGTCTGTTGAAAGGTTGTAACTATTTGAAAAGTTGTGTATGTTGAGTACGTAGCTGCATGTTGCATGTACTCCGTATCTATAAATATCCCTTATTTTCATTATTGCAATTTAATCCATCTCAACACTTTCTTTATGCGCAAAAGAAAGAATAAAGAATATTATTCTGTAAATTATCATTCAGTGTAAGGCTTGACTGTGTGAGTGCATAAACAAGTCAAGTTTTCTTCATTGTATCCTACAGAAAATTCGCCAATAACCCATTTTGCACACCATTGTACATTGGTGGGGGCGAATTAAGCCTAAAGAAAAGTGTAATACACTGCACGCCTTGAAGAATTGCGCTATTTGATTCACTATCCCCTACCCTCTCAACTCACAAGAATAAGGTTGGATACGCTAACATGTGATGGTATTGAGGTGTATCTAAACGTGTCCGGTGAATTTTTTTTATTTTTTTATTATGACACGGTTGGACACAAAAGACACACGTGTCGGATGAATGTCGATGAATACTGTGTTCGAAATGTGTCCGATATGCGGACACAACAAATTATAAAAGTGTCCGTAGGTTAAAGAAAAACTTGTAACTTATTTTTCATAATAACTTATTTTGACTATCCTTTTATTTTGAGAGTTATATCTTATATTCTGTAAGGTACCGATATCTTTGAGATAATTAATAATTTATGATTTGTTTTTAATTTTTTAAATTTCTTAAAAAGCTAATTTTAATTAAAAAATATGTAACAACTTTTTAACCAAACAAACAATAATAATATAAAAATCATAGTTGTCAGAACCGGACCGGACCGGCCGGTTCGACCGAAAATCCGGTAAACCGGACCTAGTACCGGTCCGGTCCAAGCTTGCGACCGTTTCAGACAAAGAACCGGTACGAACCGGTCTAACCCGGTGAAACCCGGCGAAAACTGGACCGGTCCGAGTCAATCGGTCAATATTGAAGGTGAATGTACAATAGACCAGCAATCTGCAACTCCACCATGCACCATACCCTCCAGCGCTGCCAAGTGTCAGCTTGTGATGATTTTTGAAAAATTCTCCAAAATACTTCCAATGAGGTTCGAACCCCTTCCTCCTGCATAAAGCTGGCATGCTTCTACCACCAAGCTAGAGTGATTCTCATTAATTAATATACAAAATTATAATACATATAGCATTTTTACTTTTCACTTATATTCAATTTATTTTAATTTCAAAGTCTCTCATTTTTAAATCAATTATATTTTATTTAACTATAAATTTTATTAAATATATACAAATTAAAAAGATAAATAAAAAAATTTAATTAATCACAATTTATTTTTTCTTTTCATGATTATATGATATCTATTAATATTATTGTTTTAATATATTATTTTGTTTTTTGTCTTCGTATGAAGTTGATAGTTAAAAATCGTTAGATGATATTTAGTTAAACTAGTCAAATCATCTAACGATTCTTAAATATCAACTTCACAAAAAAATAATTTTACGTGACTTTTCACCTATAATAATATAATAAAAAATGAATATAAACTAATTAATAAAGCATTAAAAATAAAAAATGATAATTATTTTTATAAAAACAAAAATAAAAATACAAATGATAAAAAATAATTAAATTTTATATAATTATTTAATTATACCGAGTTAACCGATTCGACCAGTGACCCACCGGTTGAACCAGTGACTCAGTGACCCAGTAACCTCACCGGTTCGATCACCGGTTCGGTTCTGACAACTATGATAAAAACACTGTAGTGATATTGTTATATATGATTCTATTATATAACTCTTAAGCCAAAAATAAAATTACTAAAAAAATTCTATGATTGTTATATCATATATAAATTGTTTTTATATAATGAAAAAATAACACAAAAGGATAATTAAAAAATTGGTATAAAGTTCATTCCCGCATATAAATTTTTTCAGATCTGCCCTACACAATGTATCGAATAAGTAGCAGCTTATAAGAATTATTTTAAAAAACATTGAGTAACTTTGGCACCTTACTCTTCTAACGTATAATTTTCAAACAATTATTAATATATAAAATATTCATGTGATATTTTCTCATTAAAGTATACTAAAACAACCATTTTGATGATTTAATTATTTTAATATGACATTATAGTAATTTAGACGAGGATATCTCTTCAAGATGAGAAAAGTTGAATCATATTTAAGCGTTATGGCTTAATTGGTTTTAATTTGAGCTAATTTTTTTTAAGCTACGATATGGGCATCTCATACAAAAAAAATTTTAAACTTAGTCCTATTATTAATTTTTAGGGATAAGTACTTTTTTCGTCCCCAAGGTCTGGGGTCAAAATCAAAATCGTCCCCGACTTTTTTTCTTAATTAAAATCATCCTCAACGTTTAAAAACGCTCTAAAATCATCCTTTTCTATTTTGGACCAAATTACCACCTCACCCCCACCCTCACCGTACCCCTCCCCCCTCACCGTAACTCCCCCCTCCCACCCCTCACTCCACTCGGTCATCATCATCATCAACAGATTTCATCAACAACAACAAATTTCATCAAAAATTTAGAAATTTAAATTTCACCAACAACAAATTTCATCAAAAACCACAGAAAAAGAAGAAAAGAATAAGAAGAAAAGAATAAGAAGAAGCAGAAGGCAGAAAGCAAAAACAGAAAAACAGGGGCGGCGGGGCGCTGGACGCGGGGCGGCGGCGGGGGGCTGGACGCGGGGCGGCGTGGGGCTGGACGCGGGGCGGCGGCGTGGGGCTGGACGCAGGGGCGGCGACGAGGGACTGGACGCGGGGCGGCGTGGCTGGACGCGGGGCGGCGACGAGGGGCTGGACGCGGGGCGGCGTGGAGCTGGACGCAGGGGCGGCGGCGGGGTTCTGGACGCGGGGCGGCGGCGTGGGGCGGCATGGGGCTGGACGCGGGGCGGAGTGGGGCTGGACTCGCGGCGGCGTGGGGCTGGACGCGGGACGGCGGCGTGGGGCTGGACGCGGGACGGCGGCGTGGGGCTGGACGCAGGGGCGGCGGCGGAGGGCTGGACGCAGGGCGGTTGCGGGTTGGGGGTGATGGAGTGAGGGTTGGGGTGGGTGTAGGAGGAAAGGGAAATTGTGTGGGGGGAGGGGGGGGGAGGAGAGAAACGAAGAGATCTGATGGGGGGGGTGGGGATTGGGTTTTTTTTTTAATTGTTTTTAAAAGTGAAGGGTAATTTGGTCAAAAAAAATAGAAAAGGACGATTTTATAATAATTTGTAACGTTGAGGATGATTTTAATTAAAAAAAAAGGTTAGGGACGATTTTGATTTTGACCCCAGACCTTGGGGACGAAAAAAGTACTTATCCCTAATTTTTATCATACAATATAACGACTAAATTTTTATTTTGCTCGTGGATTCATGTAATTATCTATTTTGATTTTTGAAATTTAAAATTATCTAAATTGGTCCTTCAAATTCAGGTCCGGATACTAATATAGTCTCTCGACTCTTTCCGATGATAACTAGACAAATAAAATGTTGAGATGGCACCTTTCCTACCACACTGGATGATGAGTAAATGATGTCGTTTATCCTTAAATTCCAAACAAGTCAGAAACATCATCCAAGTAACAACTCTCTTAAATAAGTCAGACTTTTGAGGCTCCACTATTAGTAATGTCTACTTGGACGACATTTTTGACTTGTTTGGGCGTCAAGAATAAACAACGTCATTTACTCATCTTCTAGTGTAATAGAAAAGGGTGCCATCTCAGTATTCCGTTTGTTTAGTCATTACAAAAAGGAATTGAGGAATCACATTAGTACTAAAATTTAAATCTGAAAGACTAATATAAATAATTTTAAATTTTAAGGACCAACACGAATAATAACATGAATCTTATAGATCAAAATAAGAATTTAATCACAATATAACTATTTCATATGACTTTTTAATCCTAAGTCGGGTAGTGAAATCAACAATTTAATATCATTACACCAAATACTCAATTATCTATAAAACAAATAAGCATTACATCGTACTCATTTTATAGGTCAACTCATAAGTCCCATCTTAGTAGCAAGCCACCTAAAATTTTAGGTTCAATAAAGTCAAATTAGTAGTTCAAATTTCAAACATGTGTTCTAAGGGTTTTTTGTTTCATTCAACTCTTAAAAAAATAAAATGATAATTAAATTTTAAAAAATTTATATTTTAAATAGATTAGTCTCTAAAAAAGAGTATCAATAAAATTTTTTAAAATAATAGATATGGATACACTATTTTTAAATTAATCTCTATAATTAGAATAAAAAATCTTAATTTAAACTACTTGTTCACATTTGTTATTTTAAAATATTTTATTGGTATTTTTTTTTAAAGACTAATTTATTTAAAATATAAATTTTTAGAGATTTATTTGTCATTTTATTTTTTAAAAGATATTTACTCATTCCACAAATTTTACTACAAATGGAAAGAGAGCATAGTCATGTAATGAGGAAAAATGCTATTTTTCAATAAAAAGTGAAGATTGCAATTTTTATAGTATATCATGTCATACATGGCTCAATTTTTTTGTTATGGAACCCATGAGTGTAATGTGTCTAGATATGGAAATAGGGCGTGCTAGACCAAATGATGGGACAGCTTTATGTGATTGACAGAGGGATAGAACTCGCATGGTTCGAATTCTTTGTTTTGAAAAAATTGGCCAACAACTCGTAGGGTCCGATTTGGCAATTGCTGAAATTTGAATTTCACAACATGCAAATCGGACCGTGCGTTTAGTATATATATATATGAATTTTTGTATAAATACTAAAATGAAGTCGCACGGTCCGAGTTTTATTTTTTAAATTTAATTTGAATCATCTCTCCTAATCGTAATCGTTGGGTCCGATTTAAGGGTATTGTATATATAAAAGTGTTCAACTCGTAGAAGAGTCTCAAATCTCGTATTCTTCTTCATCTTGCTCGGCTTCTTCCTCTGGTTTCCTCTATTTTGTTTTTCTCCGTCTTGGTATGTAGCCCAAAAATCTGGTAAGGTAGTTTCTGTTGTTATTTAGTGGAGTGAGAGAAATGGATGATAGAGTTCTTTTAAAAGTGTATTATTTTGGTCAGATTTTTTTAGAAACATCTGAAGGAGTAAAATTCATTTGTGAAAATCTGTTAGATGTTGTTATTCCCTTCATAATCTCATTTGAAGAGCTCAAAGGTGTGATCTGTGAGAAGATATATTCTGAGATGTCAAGAAAAATATCTTGTATTTTATACAAATATCCCATACCGGTGTTTGGTAGATTCGTCCAATTTCAAGTCAAATATGTAACGGACGAAGCTAGTTTGCAAGAGATGTTTTCAATGTATATTGAAAGTCGTGCTCAAATCTCATTCATCGAGTTGCACATTGAGTTCGAACAATCTGAGGCCGACCGGAATATTGTACGCAAAGATTACAATAGTGAAAGTGAAGAAGAGTTCGAAAGCAATTACGAAGTTGTTGGTCCAGACGACGATTAAGATCAAGGTGACGGCATCATGGCTCCAAATGTGACGGACGTGAAAAATGCACTAGCAAACAAAGTACCGTTTGAGAAGCTATCTTTCATGCGAGTTTTGGATTTGGATGCCATCCATGTTCTGGAGTTTTCAGAATATATGAGTGCATGTACGTGGTTGCGTATATTTATAAAAACGATTAGAAGCTTGTAATAATTTAGATTGATCGATGGACCAAATAGTTAAGTGAAGTGTGAAAATATACTCAACTAGCATTTGTTTATCGGTTTATTTAGTTAAGTTTAAGGTAATAATGTTGTTAGTTAGTTATTGATTTAGTTTTAAAAAAAGTAGTATTTATTAATGAATATTTAATTATGAGTTTATGTTGTTATTTTGTTTAGAATGAGATAATGACCAGATGTACAATTTATTTATACCATAATTGATGCTGTGAGTGTTGATTTACTTCTAGTTTCGATTATTAAATATTCGTTTATTAAGTATTTTCTGTTCGGCTGCCTTCGCCGCAGAAATTCCTATTGTCGCAGATGGTGAATTTGCCGTTGGGATAGAATTCAGTTTCAGGGAAGCTGTTATTAAGGCAACGAAAGAGTATACCATTCGAAGAAGTGTAGACTACCGGGTGTATGAGTCGGAGCCGTTGACATTTCATGCCAAGTGTATACAGTATGGGTCAAGGTGTGATTGGCCTGTCAGGGTTAGCATGATCAGCAGGAAGTACTGTTGGGTTATAAGGAGGTATAATGGCAGTCACACCTGTACCAGAACCACCATTTCTCAGGATCATTCTAAGTTGGATTCGATCACAATTGTAAAAGCCATCAAGCCGTTGGTCGAGACTAACCCCTCGTTAAAGGTGAAATTAGTTATTGCAGAAGTGCAATCGAAGTTCAACTACACCGTCAATTATCGGAAAGCATAGTTGACTAAGCAAAAGGCAGTGGAAAAAATATACGGAGGTTGGGAAGCATCGTACGAAGCATTTTCTATATGGTTTGAGGCCATGTGTCATAAGGAGCCATCAGTTGTCGTTAATTTTGAGACTATGCCTGCATATCAAGGCGATGACTTGGTGACTGTTATTCGGGTGCATCGAGTATTTTAGAGTTATTATCCCTGCATTAGAGCATTCAGACATTGTAAGCCAATAGTCCAGATGGATGGGACTCACTTGTACGAAAAGTATAAGGGTTGTCTGTTAGTGGCAGTTTTACAGAATGGCAACCACAATATCATCCCAATTGCATTTGCTATTGTGGAGGGAGAGACTTCTGATGCGTGGCACTTTTTCCTCAGTAACTTGCGGCAACATGTTGTCACTCGGGATGGTGTGGGGCTGATATCCGACCGATACGAATCCATCAATGCAACTGTGGCACGCAGTAACGGACTTTGGTCACCTCCCAAAGCTTTCCACATGTTTTGCATAAGGCATATAGAGTCGAATTTTTTGAGAAAGTTCAAGGCACCGTACCTACAAAAACTGGTTGTCAATATAGGTAATGTTGAGTAATTCTAAGTTCGTTGCTAACAGAGTTACCTTGAACAAGTGCTTGTAATTCATTTTTGTGCGATTGTTTTTTGTTATCGTAAAGGTTATTCGCAGACAGTACGCGAGTACGAAGTGCGTTACTAGTGTTTTACGAGAACGGGACGAGACTTACACTAACTGGTTAAACCGAATTTCCCACAAACAGTATGCGTTGGCATTTGATGATGGCTACCGATGGGGCCACATGACGACGAACCTAGTGGAGCGCATCAACTCAGTGTTGAAGGGTGCATGCAATCTTCCCATCACTGCTCTTGTCAAGGCAACATTCTACAGGCTTAACGAATTGTTCACCCGAAAAAGAGCCGAGACAGAAGCACAGATTAATGCTGGGCATGTTTTTTCTAAGCTCGTGACCTCAAAGTTGCATGCAAACCAGCTAGCATCAAGAAACATCCAGGTCAGTTGTTTCGACCGGCAGAATGAGGTCTTTGAGATGCGTGAGATGCCAAGTGGACTGGAATATGCCGTCGACCTCCGTCGACAAAGATGTGGCTGTGAAGAGTTCTAGGTGGACTGGATTCCTTGTCGACATGTGTTTGTATGTTGTGCAAATCAACGACTGGATTGGCAAGCCTATGTTTATGATGTGTATAAGATGGACCAATTTTGGCGGGTGTACCGAGCTAGGTTTAGGCCACTGGACAATCCTACTACATGGCCCGCTTACAATGGGCATCGATTCATACCGAATCCGTTCCTGAAATGCGTTACCAAAGGTCGCCCCAGGATGACGCGCTTCTTGAATGAGATGGATACGCAAATGTTACGTTGTCCCAGGCGATGTACGCAATGTAGGGCTGAGGAACACAGTCGTAGTATATGCCGTCAGATAGCTGGTGCAAATATCGACGGAGATGCTCAGTAGATTCATACGTTGTGATATTTGAAACTTTGTAACCTATGACAATCTACCCTGTGACAAATGCGAATTTATGTATTATCCAAACATTCCTCCATATTATTATATTTGAAACTTTATGTTATGATATCTGAAACATTATAACTATAGCAACTAGTCCATGAGATAGATAGTAATTATACATAAAACAGCTAATTAATACATAAAAAACTTGAAACAGTTAATTAATACATAAAGAAGTTTACTGATAAATACAAAATGTTAACTACACAACAACTACTTTCTCATTGTCCACTTTACATCCTTCACAAGTTCTTGCATTTCATAGCGGCATTTTTGAACACAGAAGGAGTGTACCGACTAGCGCTACGACGTGGCGGATCAACCCTGAGATTGTAACATTTCCCTGCCTCATCTGGAGTACGTGCCTCACCTGTATACAATTTAATTAAACAAGTACATAAAGTAATCAAACTAGCAAAGATACCATAGTAGTATAACAATAAGTTCTACAAACCAACCAAGTATACCATATAGTCAACTGAATCACAATATAACCAACCCATTAAACAAGTAAAGCAATATATAAAATATAATACCATCATTACGGGATTCTTCATCCTCGTTGGACTCCTTTATTTCATCCTCCTCGTCCTAGTCCTCGTCGTCCGGTTCATCTACTAGATACCCATCAGTCTCTTGTTTAGGTGTGTTAGCATTTTCTTCAATTATACCCATTAAAACACGATTAGAATTTTGACTATTAAAAATCCCACGACCACTATCATTCCTACTAAAGTCAACAGACACAAACCTTCCAGAAGCACCGAACGAAGTGCGGCACGAATGCCTCGCATCCAAGGAATACCTACCCACAATAAAGGAATAAGGCTGTTGGGCATATTTTGATTGTCCTGCATCTGCAACCATAAAACCACTGGATAAAAGAAACTCTTTCTCCTGTGCCAAACTGTGGCATATCCCAATACCGCTGATGTATTGGTACGATGGGACATAGGTTGTTCTTGTGGAAGTAGATTTGGAGGTGGAGGGGGTGGTGGAGGTGACTGTGGCTCCTGCTCTTGATTGTCAACATCCATATCCTGATTATCCTCATCATTCTCTTGAACCACAAGATTGGACAAGTTCAAACAGTCCCCAAATTTTGCTCAATACCAGTACTTGTAAGTATCCAAGGGATGCTGTGAAGGTATGGAAAGCTCAGTAAGAACGTGATTATACCTATTTGTCCACTGCATCACCCAAAATGAATAAGTCGTGGCCGTGGCCTAGTTAAGATTCTTAGGACCAGTCAGGACTTCTCTGTGTGCCTTGTCTAGATTCTGTTCCTGATGAGGAACTTCCTGAACAAAACCAAACTGTCGCCTATACCTATCGGTTGCATGCCACTCAATGCATTCAAAACTGACCAACGACACCGTAGCGCTCCAATAGACCGAGTGCATGTAGATGGCTGGAGGAATTTTGTCTGGATCTACGCGATCGACAACATAAGCAACACACACAAACTGGGAAAGATAAAGTAAACTCATGATTACAATCTACTTCACAATCACAATGACAAGAACAACAACAATAACAATAAGATTAACACTAACACTAAACCCGAAACAAATTCTTCTTTAATGAAAACACACTTGGCCTTCCTGAAGATCATCGAAGGCCTTCCTAAAGTGAGCAAGAGTAAGATATATATAGCGACGATCTCCACGCTCCCAATTACGCCACCTAATATGACTTATTTCATTAACACAATTGGATTCTAAATAATAAGAAACGGGGTGATTGTAAGATAATATTACATGTTTGCAAGCAAAAAACTGTGGGGTTCCCTAGGAAGCAGCGCTAGATATGGCAGGCGGATCCAAGCCCAACCAAGAAGAAGCATTAGCGGACCATCGATCTCCTTACAGTCATACGAGATGCCCTATATAACGCCCTGTATAGATGTGCTAGGCATGCCGATCCCAAACTGTACTGTCCAACACTCCCAAAATCATGAAGCAGTGGTAGATACTTCTAATGCACACCTGCGCCAGACTTGTCCCCAAACAAGATCGTTCCGATCAAAAACATAATGTGGCACTTCACGTACCTCTGTATACTGTTTTCATCAGTCAACTGTAAGTTTTCTTTCAGATCCCGCAGCCAGGTCAGTTTTATGCAGCTTCCTCTACATGCCGACTTACTAGGTGCAACTCCAAATTGGTGTAAACACTCCGCCTCCAAGGCTTCAAAACTACTCATTGTCATCTTTGTGACTGGAAGACCGTCCGTCGAAAGACCAAGAATTATTGCCACATCTTCAAGCGTCACAGCACATTCACCAATTGGAAGGCGAAAGGTATATATGTCTGGATGCCACCTTTCGATTAGAGCATTCACCAGTGCTTTCTGACATTGGACTACCCCAATCTGAGATGCATGATAAAAACCAGTTAATTGTAAGTGCTCCTCCACCCTTTCATTGTACCGAGTCGGAGGGACTGGGTGATCACATGTCAACATCATTAAACTCTACAAAAACATAAACAAATTATTATTAGTCAACTCGTTAACATTTACTAATTTACTACTAGAGCAACTAAAATATCAAACTCGTGCTAAACTTTTTTCTAATTACAACATTTAGTAGTTACCATGTACTAACCCGCCAATTTATTAACTCCCATTAGTAAAAAATCTGCACAACTAACTCAACAACATATTAATTGAAACCACACGACTATCATAAATTATCTTACTAAATCCAATTAAAACAAATAATTTTCACTTCTAAATTAACTTAATAATCCTAAAAATTATTCATAACTAACTATTAACAATAACAACTAATACATAATTCTAATTCTTATTAAACTAATAATGCTCTTATTTACTTAACAATTCTAGATTAGTTGTTTATTATTCACGGTAACACAAAAAAATGTTATAATATCTAAAACCATAATCTCTAAAATTAATTATAAAATTTATTTAACTAATTATAACTTTAAAAATTATTACAAAAAATATTCTAACTACATTTAAAGAAATATTCTAACTATTACTTTTACATATATTCCTAATTTTTCTAAAAAATAATAATTATTCTGTTTATATTCCTAAATTTAATTTCTAAAAACAATAATAATAATTAACTTCCTAACAATAATAATTATAATTATAAAAAATTAAAAAAATTCCAATAAAAAAAATAACATAATCAGGTAAAAATAATAATAATCATTTACATTCCTAAATTCAATTTCTAACAACAATAATAATAATAATTAACTTTCCAACAATAATAATTATAATTATAAAAAACTAAAAAAATTTCCAAAAAAAATAACATAATCAGGTAAAAATAATAATAATCATTTACATTCCTAAATTCAATTCTAACAACAATAATAATAATTAACTTCCTAACAATAACAATTATAATTATAAAATATTAAAAAAATTCCAAAAAAAATACTATAATCACGTAAAAACCAATAATAAACATTCTTACTCAAGTTCTAACAACAATAATAATAATTAACTTCCTAACAATAATGATTTTAATTATAAAATATTAAAAAAATTTCAAAAAAAAACTTACAAATTTTGGATGACTGAGATAATGTAAGATATGAAGTTCAGGACGATCAACATCTCTAAATTTTTTTTTCTTTGGCATTTTAAGCTTACTTCCACCATGCAAACCAAGAACCAGTGGAGAAAGGAAGAAGAAGAAGAAGTAGTGGCTGTTCTTTGAAGAAAAGATGAAAGTGAAAACGGATGGTGGGTATGGGTTCAACATGGGATAATGTTGGGTAAAAAGGCACCGTTGGGGGGAGTCATCTGCGCGCGACACGTGGCTGGGGAGTCACAACACGCACAGTCCGTTTTCTCAACTACAACTCAAACCGTCTGAGAAGGTAGATAGAAAACGCATGGTCCGATTTGTGGTTTGCTGACATCACACACAGGTCATGCACCCCCCTTCTCCATAACCGCGTCCAACCCAAACTTTACCTATATTGAAATTAAAAAGCGGTCATACACACTCTCTTAAAAAAAATTAGTTGTAATATTTACTTTTCTTCCAATTTCACTCTTTATTAAAAAAAAAATTTATGCGACGTGTAACAATATGATTTAACGACATGTGTGAGAGTAATGACGTATCAGACAATGGCATGCTCCATGTTGATAGAGACGGTGGTTCCACGTATCGAAACATGATTTATCTGTGCCACTTGTTAGGTTAAGCATGACTTAGTTTAAATAAAGTGACCTAACAAACTTAGATATTCTTGACACTTTTTCAAGTATCAAAATAACCCAGATCAATCAAAGTAATTTAAGAATCTTAAATATTCTTGTCTAAAACCTCTCAAGTTACGCTTGATCACTAATAAGTCATATTACTAAGATAATAGTTGTGTATGAATATGTTTTGGACTTGGCGTTCGGATTCTTAACGGGACCAACACAACCAGCCCAAAAGCATCCCCGCCATCCTAATGGTCTCGGACCATCTTGACCTCCTAACCACCTTCCAAAATTATATGAATTGGGACCCCTTCCCACAAAGATAAGATAACCCGATAAAGCCTATATAAAATTGAGTCCTATCACTCCCCCAGGTATGATCAATCTATCCTAACACTTAATCCCTACCTCTCTGACTTGGGGCGTCGAAATGTCTTTGCAGATACCACCCCCACTTTGAGGATTTTAGCTTGAACATTCCTGCCAGACCGACGGACGCACAATCCCTCTTCACCTAAACAAGAACTCTTTGAACTTTCAGGTCTTCAGGTACCGATTGAATATTGGCGCTGTCTGTTGAGACCGTCAAGATCCCAATAGCATGTCAGACGTCCATGAAAAGCAACCCAACCAAAACCCAAAACCTAACCCTCATTGATAGCCTGACCAGCCTGAGCCTCAGAACCACAATGATCCTCCAAGACCGGAATGGTGGCCAGTGTGGTCCATATCCATGCGATGCGTACTCAACCGAGACATCGGTCTCAAAAAAATATCACGAGTCTAACAGAAGCAGGTCATTCGACAGCCTAGGAGAAGATACAAATCGCATGGCGCATAATCTAGGAACTTTGCCACCGAGTTTAAATCCTAAAAGGTAAGATCTCCACAAACGAATGCTACCAACCAGAGGACACGAGTGAATCGATCTCTCGAACTGCCTCCAGAAGGAAACACAGGACAAGAACCTCGGATTGATGTCACTAAAGGCGTAGGTATCATAGTCAATCCCAAGATTCCGATCGAGAGGATCATGAAAAAATACACTAAAGAGATTCCAAGCAAAGGCGACATGAATGCATGGTAATGAGAGCAACCCTATTTACCAGGAAAATCCTGAAAATAAAGTTACCAAAAGGGTTCGATAAGCCAACTGACATAAAATACAACGGCACCAAAGATCTCCAAGAACACAAAACGGCCTTTGAGGATAGGATGAACCTAGAAGGATTGGTGAATGCTGTTCGATGACGGGCCTTTCTGATAACCCTAGTTAGCCTAGCTATCAAGTGGTTTAACACGCTCCTGAATGGCTTGATCTCATGCTTCGGCGACATTTCCCAAAAATTCCTAGCACAATTCACCACATGTATAGCCAAAGCAAAGCACCCGATCTGCCTCCTAGGCATTACTCAACACCTAGATGAGTCTATTAGAAAATATATCAATAGATTCAACGACGAATACCTAATCATAGACAGATTGACTGACTCGGTGGCTAGCCTGTGCTTAACTAACGACCTGATGAATGAGGACTTCCGGAAGCATATCACAACGAAAGCAGCAAGAGGTTTTAACATGGTCCTTACCTTGTAAGCATTCTCCATTTGAGTAAAGTTATACTTTGTTTTTGCGAGTAAATCCAAAACGTTAAACGGAACTCGACAAAATGGTTATTTGGGAGACTTATCAGCCCTGAGATCAACAAAACAGATATCCAAAGTTAATAAAATTAAAACATCAAAATGGCTCACCAAGAAGTTGAAAAGTCTTTAAAACATAAAATAATGTTTTGTTTTTCTACGCGAGATTCACGATCTCCCGAATCACGAAGAATCGAATTTAATCAGCATAAAGACTAAACAAACTTACCCTCACGTTTTGGGGGCAACTGTTCCAGGCCTGGTGTTAGGATTCAAACTTACTTTATTCTTGAAGGGGTGCTTAACTCAAATTTACGTTATGAGGTATTTTAGCATTAATATATTTTTTTGGGTTCTTATATACATCTAGTTTGCAATAAATTACTTGAATAGTTATTCTGACACTTTAGAATCTGAGAACACTACAAGAAAATAAGCTTTCTGCCACACTTTTAAAGCGTGCCGAAAAGTGCTAAAAAGCGCCACGCTTTTTGAGCTATCGGTACGCTTTTGAAAGGGTCACATCCGCCAGCGTGCCGATTGCTCTATCACCACGCTTTTGTGGATCTATTGGCACGCATTCTTTTTCACCACGCTTATATCTCTTGCCACGCTTAAGAGCGTGGACATAGGTGTTAACCTATAACTACGCTTTAAAGCGTGCCAAAAAGTGGATATATTGCCACGCTTTTAAAGCGTGCCCATTAGTTTGGCTTTGTCTACCCTTCAAAAAAGTGCCGATATGTGAAGATATGGCTACGCTTTTGAAGCGTGTCGATAGAAAAAGTTATTGTTATGCTTAATAAGCGTGCCAATAGGGGCTTTTTTCGGTTATTGCCACGTTTTTTAAGCGTGGTCGTTGACTCAACTATACAGTATGGCCTCCCTTTTTAAGCGTGGCTATAAGTTTATTCAATAACCTATTGTTCTTTTCTAATTTTCCTAATAAAACCTTGCAAAATTCATATATAATTTTAAATCATAGTGTGTGTGGGCGTTTATATTTGTATTTTTATTATTAAGACAAAATATAAAATAAGAAAGAAGAAATTGCATATACCAATAGGAAGAGAATAATTTTGATGCGCACCAATATGCTATAGACATTATTCCACAAGAGTCAACTCATTTAAGTACCTACTTGTTCAATGCCAAAGAGGCTGCATATTGCAGTTCATAGACTTTGCATTCTCACGTGTAGCAAAAGCAACAACTTGAATGCAAAAATTGTCTCTTTGCTCCTTTAGGATTTGGAAAAGCTCAATGAGGCGGTATTCCATGTATGTAAGTAAAGATATGGGACATTTACGGCAAGCAAGAGTAGACCATACCTCTTCTTTCATCGACTTTGTCACAAATGGAAATTTCAGATTTAGATCCAGCTTGTGGTTAGACTTAGAAGCCTAAGTTACACTAGTTGAATAAAAGGACAGTTAGATCATATGCAAGAGCATTATAAAAGCAAACAATTCAGTTATGCTATGTTGAATAATGTATCAATAATTTTATCATGAGAATAATTTAAAAAAGAAAAAAAACTTACCATAACTACACTTATATGATTGATTTTATATGCTATATTGCTTTTTGCAGCACATAAGCATTGGAATAGTTAACTGCATTTTGACATATCAACTTTAAAGGAAAGGACTAGAGAGTACCAATACAATATTGCAATTGAAGTTGCAGCTTGGTAAATTATTCAGTTTAGTTCAGCTCGAATACCTATCAGCAGCATCATTGATTTTCTTCGCAAGGATAGCACCCTTCCTAGGCTTTTGAGTCTGTTCAATACAAAATAGTACAACGTTAACTCAGATTCTAAATTGAAAAAGGATTAAAAAAAATCATTTAAATCTTGAAAGAGCACCCAAAAAATTAAAAAAACCTACATCTTGTATCGGAACAGAACGAATCCTCACGGATACAACCTCACTGAACTTCTTGAACTCTTTGAGCAGGGTCTTCTTCTTCACCTTGAGAGGCAAATTCCCAACGAATATCGTTCTCAAGAGCTTCTCCTCATCATCAAACCCTTCCTTCGATACCATTATATCAGCAGGGTTATACAGCAACTTCCTCTTGTTCCGAACTTTTTCGTTCTCCAACAAAGACACTTCTTTTTCTTCATCCACCACCACACCGTACTTCCTCTCCTCCCATTCCTTATCAAGCTCCCCTCTCTTCTTCTTCCTTTCTCTTCTTCTTCTTCTTCTTCTTCTTCTCATCCTTCTTTTCAATTGCCAAGTCAGAGCCTTTGGCCTCTTCAATTGACTCGTGGTACTTCATCTTCTTCTCTGAAGTTTCGATTGCGGAATCGGTGGAGGGCTTCTCCGGTTTTCCTCTTCCTCGTCTCCTCGCCGATTCCTGGGTGCGTGGACAGAGCAGCGCCGATGGAGGGTTCTGAATCCAACGAGGGTGCGTGGACGGAGCAGGGCCGATTCCTGGGTACGTGGACGGAGCAGCGTTGATGGTGCGAGAGACCGTTGAGAAACAACTAGGGTGCGACGGAGAGAGGGCTGGGTGTGAGGGTCAGATGAAGGCAAGCTGAGTAGTGCGATGGCTTCTAACTAGGGTTAAAGTGAATTTGGGAATAAAAGTGAAGTGTATGAATGAGCGTGGTTATCACTTCTGCTAGGTTAAAAAAAGGGAATTTTGGGGGAACCTCTATTGGTACATTTTTACAGGGTGCCTAAATAAATACGAAAATTAAATTTTGGGGGAGGAAACTTTATAGACACGTTTTTATATGGTGCACGTTTTAAAAAGGTGACTATTAAAAGACAAATTAGCCACGCTTTTTAAGCGTAGCAAAAAAAGTGTGGCCAAATTTTAAATAAGTGGCCACCTTCAAAAAAGCGTGCCAATTTTTTTTATGGTCACGGTTTTTAAGTGTGGCAAAAAAAAGCATGATCAAATCACAAATCAGTGGCCACCTTCGTAAAAGCATAGCTCTTGATCACTTTTAGACACACTTTAAAAGCGTAATAAAAAATGTGTCGACGAGCCTTTTTTTTTCTTGTGATGAAAAACCGTTAATAGTGAATTATTGAAATTTTGAGATTATATTTGTGACTTCTTAATCATAAAAACTGAATATGAGATTATGAGATATGAAGCTAATAGCAGCTACTACTACTCCTTTTTTGCACTTTCTCTTTCTTCCATCGATTGCAGTTGCAATTCCTTCCCATGCCAATCTTAATTAATTAACTAAATTAGTTTTAAATGATAAAATTAGTTATTAATCAATTATAAAATTTAAAAATTAATTTTTAATCGGTTATAAAAATAAAAATTAATTTATAAAAAATAATTTTTTTAAAAAAAAATTGATTATGAAAAAATAAAATCGGTTTTTGATAAAAAAATTGCTTTTCTAAAAAAACTATTTTTTAAATTAAATTTTTAATCTAAAAAATTAAAATTAATTTTTTTTAAAATTTAGTTTTAATTTTAGTTAACCGATTAAAAATTATTTTTTTAAAATTTAGTTTTGGCTAATTAATTTTAAAAAATATAAATATAATTTTAAAATTATTTTATTAAATTAATTAACTAAAATATGATTATGATTTTTTAATTGGTTAACTACATTTTAATTTTTTTAATGTACGCTCCTAATCACCATGATATCAACACATGGCTCCTGCTTGCACACAAAGTACATGGTAGACAATCATAGATGGACTACATGGATCCGCTGATCCTTTTACATCACAGCCTTAGCCTTAATCTTAGTCACAATGTCAACCTTGGACAACTACATAGGTAATTAGGTAGGCCCAACAACATCTAAAGAGTCTATAGTATCTGTTCATACCCTGACCCAATAATAAAGGCCCAGGTCCAAACGAAAGGCCTATTCCAGAGGATTGAGCCTTGCTGAGCACCGACCTTCGTACTAAGAAGTCGGTGTTAACTACGACTTACTCTAAAGAAGTCGGAACGGAGAATAGCTGGCAGATAAGCACTCATTCAAATGAGTAACTGCCCCTAAAATCTCTCTAACCACTTCATCGAGCCATATCTTAACCTCCCTAAGATAATGGGACGGTTAACACCCTAAAAATATGGCACTACTCCAACGGTGGTTATTGGCTCACCACTATAAATACACTGACACCCCTCAGGTATCTCTAAGCCCAATACTCTCTAGACCTGCTCACATCTTTGCTAACTTAGGCATCGGAGTGTCTTTGCAGGTACCACCCCCCATTCACTCACGTACACAAGTCGGAAGGAGGCTCCAGCGTGCAAACCAGCTCGGAAGCTACCCTCCGTAGACGATTGGGCCAACCAACGCCATCCATTCTATTAATCTCCGGTTACCCACCGTAACATTGGCGCCGTTGCCGGGGACCCGAGAAATCATCCACCGATGGCGGACAGATCCCACGAAGAAGGTCATATGGAGACAGATTCTGTGCAAGAGAATCTGGACACAGGCAATAACGATGCGGACTTTACCCTCCACCAGGAAATTGATAATCAGCACAGAGAAGGCACCTCCGGAGTAAAAAAACCCGAAGGTAAACTCTTCAGAAGGGCGCGAATCAGAAAAAGAGGGACCATCCCATGTACTGAACTCATGGGATTAGTCCACAGTCGCCTGGAACAGTTAGAACAAGAACGAGAGCGCCAAAAGGAAACTAAAAAGAACCTAAAAGAGGAGATGGAACGACGAAAAGAGTTAGAAAGAAAGCTCTTAAAGTTAGAATCCTCCCTCAAAGGTCGCAACTCCCGTGACGAACAAGAAGAGCCACCCTTAGGTGGGGAGGATCCTTTCAGCGAGGATATAATGAGGGCTAAAGTTCCGAGGAACTTCAAAAGCCCTGATATGGACCTCTATGACGGAACCACGGATCCAAAGCATCACCTGAGCAACTTCAAAAGTCGGATGTACCTAGCTGATGCTTCCGACGCTACGCAATGCAAGGCCTTCCCGACCACTCTATCAAAAGCGGCGATGAAGTGGTTCGATAGCCTCCCCCCAAGGTCGGTTACTAGTTTTGAAGACCTCTCACGGAAATTTTTGATGAGGTTCTCAATCCAGAAAGACAAAGTGAAACATGCACCGAGCCTCTTGGGAATAAAACAGGAGGTCGGAGAATCTTTACGAGCCTATATAGAAAGGTTCAACAAAGCATGTTTGGAGATTCAAGACCTGCCTACCGAGGCAGTAATAATGGGGTTAGTCAATGGACTTAGAGAAGGTCCCTTCTTGCAGTCCATATCCAAAAGACACCCCATCTCCTTGAGTGATGTACAGGAAAGAGCTGAAAAGTACATCAACATGGAGGAAAACGCCAAATTGAGAGACCTGAGTTGGCGACCTGGGCCCCCTGCCTCAACAAAAGAAAGGGAAAGGGAAACCAAGAAAAAGGAAGAACTCGGTCTCGACAGACCAAGGAAGTACCACTCTTATACTCATCTAAAAGTTTCAATAGTGGATGTGTACAGAGAAATTTGCAACACTGAAAGGCTACCACCCCCCAGACCCATCAAAAATAAAAAGGGGGGAGGCCGCAGCGACTACTGTGAGTACCATAAAATATATGGTCACTCCACGAATGACTGTTACGACCTTAAAAATGTGATAGAAAAGCTGGCTAGAGAAGGTCGGCTTGATAGATATCTCATAGAAAGGTCGGACGGTCATGGAAAGAGAAAGCGAGACGATATGGATAGAAGAGACCCACCGCCACAGACTCCAGAGAGACATATCCATATGATCTCAGGAGGGTTCACGGGAGGGGGACTCACAAAATCCTCTCGCAAAAGGCACCTCAAGAGAGTCTATCAAGTCGGAGGAGAGTCATCCGATCTCCCCACCATCTCATTCACTAAAGAAGATGGGCAAGGAATAATTCCTGGACACGACGATCCAGTAGTAATAACTATGATCCTAGCCAATGCCCATCTCCACAGAACCTTAGTAGACCAAGGAAGCTCAGCGGACATCCTTTTTAAGCCCGCTTTTGACAAACTAGGGTTGGATGAGAAAGAATTAAGAGCCTACCCCGACACCTTGTATGGATTAGGTGACACGCCAATAAAACCACTGGGATTTTTACCCCTCTACACCACTTTTGGAAAAGGGAAAAAATATAAGACTCTGAGTATAGACTTCATAGTCATCGATGTTAGGTCAGCATATAATGCTTTAATCGGCAGAACTACCCTTAATCGACTCGGAGCAGTGGTATCCACTCCCCACCTCTGCATGAAATTCCCGACCTCAGCGGGAATAGCAACGGTAAGGGGAGACCAAAAATTGGCGAGGAAATGCTACAGTGAAAGCATAAATCTGAGAGGAAAGGGTAGAGAAGTTCACACAATAGAGCTCGGTGGTGCGAGGGCCAGAGAAGAGCTGCGACCACAACCGGGAGGAAAAACCGAGGAGATACAAGTCGGCAAAGAGGAAGGGAAAAATACTCACATAGGAGCCAACCTAGGGGAGACCCTAAAGCAAGAATTGACTAAGCTCCTAAGGGATAACTCCGACCTCTTCGCCTGGAAAGCCTCTGACATGCCTGGGATAGACCCCGAGCTCATGTCCCACAAACTCTCGATTTATTCGGGATCCCGACCTGTACAACAAAGAAGACGCAAGCTCGGCCCAGAACGAGCCCTAATAGTAGAAGAACAAGTACAGGCGCTCCTGGAAGCTGGCTTCATCAGAGAAGTCAAGTACCCAACATGGCTAGCCAATGTAGTGCTGGTCAAAAAACAGAATGGCAAATGGAGAATGTGTGTCGACTATACCGACTTAAATAAGGCATGTCCTAAGGACCCTTATCCACTGCCAAGTATTGACACCCTGGTGGACTCCAGCTCGGGGTATCAATACTTATCATTTATGGACGCCTACTCGGGATATAATCAAAACCCAATGTATGAGCCAGACCAGGAAAAAACATCATTCATCACACCCAGAGCTAATTTCTGCTACGTGGTCATGCCATTCGGATTAAAGAATGCAGGAGCCACATATCAAAGGTTGATGGATAAAGTGTTTTCCCCCCACCTGGGGAGTCTAATGGAAGTATACGTCAACGATATGCTGGTAAAGACCAAGAAGGAAGTCGACCTCTTGTCAGACCTCTCTCAAGTCTTTGACACCATAAGGCTGCACGGGATGAGACTAAATCCCGCAAAGTGCGCCTTCGCGGTGGAGGCAGAAAAATTTCTAGGGTTTATGCTAACACAAAGAGGGATCAAAGCCAATCCCGACAAGTGTAGAGCCATCCTAGAAATGAAAAGTCCGACTTGTTTGAGAGAAGTACAGCAGCTGAATGGCCGACTCGCAGCCCTCTCCAGATTTTTGGCAGGGTCGGCACTGAAATCCCTTCCACTATTCTCCTTATTAAGAAAGGGATGCCAGTTCGAATGGACTCCTGAATGCGAGGAGGCGTTCCAGGAGTTCAAAAAGTTTTTAAGCCAACCTCCTATTCTGACCCGACCAGTATCTGGAAAAGACCTCATCCTGTACTTATCCGTAGCAGACAAGGCTGTCTCATCAGCCCTGATAAGAGAAGATGAGGTCGGACAACATCCAGTCTATTTCATCAGTAAGGTTCTACAAGGCCCTGAGCTAAGATACCACAAACTAGAGAAGTTTGCTTACTCCTTAGTAATAGCCTCACGAAGGCTACGACCTTACTTTCAGGCTCACACAATAAGAGTTCGTACGAACCAACCCATGAAGCAAATCCTCCAAAAGACGGATGTTGCAGGGAGAATGGTTCAATGGGCAATAGAGCTCTCTGAGTTCGACTTAAGATATGAAACTCGGACAGCGATCAAAGCTCAATGCCTCGCCGACTTCGTTGCAGAATACGCAGGGGATCAGGAGGAAAAACCAACTACATGGGAACTCTATGTAGATGGATCCTCTAACAAAACAGGAAGCGGTGCAGGCATAATATTGGTAGATGAAAGAGGAACCCAGATAGAGGTTTCCCTAAAATTTGAATTTCCAGCTTCAAATAATCAGGCAGAGTATGAAGCCTTGATTGCTGGATTAAAGCTAGCAGAAGAAGTCGGTGCTACAAAGGTGATGATATACAGCGACTCACAAGTGGTGACCTCCCAGATAAGTGGAGAGTATCAGGCAAAGGACCCAAATATGAAGAGGTACTTGGAGAAAACTCTGGAGCACCTTGGGCGCTTTGCAAAAACCGAGGTTAAACACATAACTCAGGATCTAAACAGCAGAGCAGACGCCCTATCCAAGTTAGCAAGTACCAAACCAGGAGGAAACAACAGGAGCCTGATCCAAGAAACCCTCCAGGAACCCTCAATAGTAAAAATAGAAGACAAACAAGAAGTACTTGAGGTGGTCGGTTTAAACCTCGGATGGATGAGCCCCTTGGTCGAATACATGAAATTCGACATCCTCCCTAAAGAGGAGAAAGAAGCTAAAAAGATCTGAAGGGAAGCACAACACTACACCTTGGTGAGAAATACCCTCTACAGGAGGGGGATATCGACACCATTGTTAAAGTGTGTACCGACCTCAAGAACTGCCGAGGTATTGGAGGAAGTATATAGTGAGATCTGCGAAAACCATCTCGGAGCAAGGTCACTAGCCAGGAAAGTAATCCGAGCCGGATTCTACTGGCCGACCTTGCAGAAAGATGCCACAGAATTTGTGAAAAAGTGTCAACCATGTCAAATGCATGCAAATTTCCACGTAGCTCCACCAGAAGAGCTCATCAGTATCACTTCTCCATGGCCCTTTGCAAAATGGGGAATGGATTTGTTAGGTCCTTTTCCCCAAGCGCCAGGACAAGTCAAATACCTGATCGTGGGAATAGATTACTTCACAAAGTGGATAGAAGTAGAACCATTGGCCACCATCACCGCCCAAAGAAGTCGGAGGTTCCTCTACAAAAATATCATCACAAGATATGGGATACCTTATTCCATTACCACAGATAATGGAACCCAATTCACCGATGCTACCTTCAGAAGCTTAGTAGCCAGCATGAAAATCAAACATCAGTTCACCTCGGTGGAGCACCCACAAGCCAATGGGCAAGCCGAGGCAGCCAACAAGGTCATACTGGCGGGGCTAAAGAAAAGATTGCAAGAAGCAAAAGGAGCTTGGGCTGAAGAGCTCCCCCAAGTGCTATGGGCTTACAGGACAACGCCCCAATCCGCCACTGGAGAAACGCCCTTCCGGCTAGTCTATGGCGTAGAAGCAATGATACCAATAGAAATCAATGAGCAAAGCCCAAGGGTAATTCTCCACGATGAGATCGGAAACATACAGGGGCACAAAGAGGAGCTCGACCTGCTCCCCGAAGTCCGAGAAGATGCCCAGATAAGAGAAGCAACATTGAAGCAAAGGATGACTACAAGGTACAACAAAAAAGTCATTCGAAGAACATTTGCCCCGGATGACTTGGTACTAATCAGAAACGACATTGGAGTCAACAAATCAGGAGAAGGAAAACTTGCCGCTAATTGGAAGGGACCATACAAAGTCAATGAAGTTTTAGGAAAAGGTTATTATAAAGTAACCGACCTAAACGGCACTGAGTTCCCAAGGTCGTGGCATGCTTGTAATATGAAAAGGTACTATAGTTAAAAGCGAACTCTACTCCCTGATGTACTCTTTTCCCAACTTCATGATTTTTTCCCAAAATCAAAGGGTTTTTTCTGGAGAAGGGTTTTTAACGAGGCATCATAGTAGAGGCTAAGGAAAAATAGGCTATTAAAACCTTTAGTAGCAAGAAGGTACCTCCCCAATTAATAAAGATCTTTTTCATCTACAATATCTCTTATAAAATCCTTTTTATTTTCTAAGTCTTTCTACGAAACGCGCCGACTTAAGCTCGACAAAACGTGAAAATCCCATGAACCGACCTAGATGGTCGTCAGGATAAAACGACGAGGTACAAGTCGGCGTAAAGAGGTTATATGAGTTGATCGTAAAAAACTCGGGAACAATCCGACTCATAAGTCGAAATGAGAACCGAGTAGAAAAACTCGGAAATACTTCGACCCGTAAATCGGAGTGAAGGACCGAGTAGAAGAAAAACGCATCGCAAAAATAACCTAAGTCATAAGAACTCACTGAAACAAAGTTGAGTATAAGGGATAATGAAAAGAGATTGAAAAACCTAGGAAAAAGTTTAAAGGCTGTCCTAAAAGTCCTTAAACAAAAGGCTCAGAAAAACAAACAAGCCAAAGGGAAAGGTTTTCAGGAAAAGATCAAGGGGACTTCGAAAAATCAAAAAAGCATAAGGTAATCTAAACCCTTATCCAAAAAAGGGTATTCATTTCGTTAACTTAAAAACCCTTATCAAAAAGGGTATTTTTTAAATATTTTGTTTACGGCCTTAAAAGGCCAAAGGAAATTGTTCAACCCACACCACTAACCAAAAAATAAATAAAAGAGTTTTAAAATGGGGAGCCCACAGGCCGGGCCCCCAAATAGCCACAAATCATTTTTTAGGAAGAAGAGTAGACGGATCACCACCACCGGAGTCAGGAGGAGTGCCACCAGAGACATCCATGGGAGATGAAGAGGAAATAGGAGGATCTACTGAAGAACTCGGAGCATCCTTTCCATGAGGAGGAGACTCAATGATCCTCTGCCCTCGAGTCTTTAACTCTGATTCAGAAACGATCACAGGGACAGGAGGATCAACTATGGCCCCATCAATAACAACTTTGTCAGGATGTAAAGGAGAAAGATCCAAGTCGGGAGCAATAACTCTGACTTGCTCCAGGAAGATCCTCCAAGACTCCTCGGCGCCATCAGCAATAGAGTCCTCCAACTCATCGTATGCCTTCCGAGAATTCAGTAGATCATTTTTCACAGACACAAGATCATTGAATAAACTTTGATAGCTGGCCTGCGCTGTTTTCCTCAAATCCATCTCCATGTTGCATTGGGCCTGCAAAACCTTCCCTTTCTCCCGGAGGGTATCTCTCTCCTCCTTCAGCTTGGCGATTTCCTTCTTCAACTCTCCCTCATGTTCTTGGTATGAACGAAGCCTTCCTTCCAGCTCCTCGACCCTCGAGGTCATCCCCAAAGAGCTGAGAGGAGCCTTCTCAAAAATATCCAAGAGTTTGTCGCAGACCCCCGCCGCCTTGAGACTCTCCTCAATCATAGTGGTAAGGTGGCTCCGAACGGACATATCATCCATGCTTATACGAGCATGGGGATAGATATTCTTTCGGACGAACGCAAGAGCATCCGCCTTAACCTCACCAGAAGAGCCAGACTCTAAGGTCTTGCGCTTCTTTGGATCAGGGGAGGGTCGGACGACGGAGGGCGGCTGAGAGGGAGCTGAAGAAGAAATCATAATGGGCTTGAAAATAGTCCCAACGTTCCGAGGAGGAGGAGGAGGAGAGATAACCCTGGCACCACCATCCCGGGCGCGAGACTTGGCTTTGGCCTCCTGAACTCTCTGGTAAGATTCCTGAGCATTCGTCTTCGCCATTTCTGAAAAAGAAAACGATAGCTAAGGAATTAAACAAGTCAGAAAGATCAGTTAACAAGTCGGGAATCTAACAAACAAGAGAAAGCTACCTAGCTGTGCTTGGATAAAGGTCGGAGACCCTTGGAGAAACTTTTTAGTATCCAAATATGGGGCCCTCCCCCACACTTCTCGGAGGAACCCCACAATGGCAGCCTCTACTTCATCCAGGTCATCCAGACCATATTTCTCACAAGGAGAAGCCTCCAGCCAGTATAAAGGAAAGCGAGGAGAGGAATTATCATCCAGAAAAAAGGGGTGGTGACCCTCTACAGCTTGCACTTTGAAAAAGTAATTTTTAAAGTCGTGGAAGGATTCGTCAAAAAGGGTGAAAATTCTCCGACCTTGTATGGCTCGGAAGGAAACCCATTGTTGTTTATTGTTTAGCCCACTGAAGGGTTTGGTCATATGAAAAAGATGGAAAAAGATTTTCAGAGAGGTCGGGAACTCCAGAGCATGGCTAATAAATTGATAAATTTTCAAGAAACCCCAAGAACTGGGGTGAAGCTGGGTAAGGGCAACCCGACAGTGCTGCAAAACAGACATCTCAAAATCTGAAAAAGGTAGAAAAACGCCCGGACGGGTGATCATGCACTCATACATAAAGAAGAAATGAGGGGCCGTTTCGTTGGCCCTCCCATGGCAAACTCGGTCCTCTGAACTTGGGATAAGCAATTCATACTTAGGCTCATCCTCATCCGAGGTACAGAGCCGGTAGTGAGTACGAAGATGAGTAATAAACTCAGCATCAACCAACGGCTCCTCCCCTAGGACAGTAACATCAACCCAATCTACGGAGGCCATTTTTTCCTAAAGGAGATGAGGAAACCTACAAAGGAAAAAAGAAAAAGAAAAAATCAAAATAAAGGTCTCTAGAGGGGAGAAAAAGGAACCAAGCAAAAGTCTACAAACCTACTTATCTACAAAGTAAAGGCATACGAAAGTTATGAAAGATAAAAAGAAACTAACCTCTTTTTGAAAATGAAGGTTTGAAGAAGCAGAAGTCTCCGAAACACGGGAATGCAGCTGATGAGCGGATAATTTGTATGCTTTTTGGCATTGTTTTTAGTATATTTTTAGTATGATCTAGTTAGTTTTTAGTATATTTTTATTAGTTTTTAGTTAAAATTCACTTTTCTGGACTTTACTATGAGTTTGTGTATTTTTCTGTGATTTCAGGTATTTTCTGGCTGAAATTGAGGGACCTGAGCAAAAATCTGATCCAGAGACTCAAAAGGACTGCAGATGCTGTTGGATTCTGACCTCCCTGCACTCGAAGTGGATTTTCTGGAGCTACAGAAGCCCAATTGGCGCGCTCTCAACGGCGTTGAAAAGTAGACATCCTGGGCTTTTCAGCAATATATAATAGTCCATACTTTGCCCAAGATTTGATGGCCCAAACCGGCGTTCAAAGTCACCTCAAGAAATTCCAGCGTTAAACGCCGGAACTGGCACCTAATTGGGAGTTAAACGCCCAAACTGGCACTAAAGCTGGCGTTTAACTCCAAGGAGAGTCTCTACACGAAAAAGCTTCATTGCTCAGCCCAAGCACACACCAAGTGGGCCCGGAAGTGGATTTTTATGTCATTTACTCATCTATGTACTAGTTTTCTATAAGTAGGACCTTTTACTATTGTATTTAGAGAGACTTTTGGGTAGCTACCTTCGTTTTATGCTATCTTAGACCTTTGGAGGCTGGCCATTCGGCCATGCCTAGACCTTGTTCTTATGTATTTTCAACGGTGGAGTTTCTACACACCATAGATTAAGGTGTGGAGCTCTGCTGTACCTCGAGTATTAATGCAATTACTATTGTTCTTCCATTCAATTCCGCTTGTTCTTTATCCAAGATATCACTTGTTCTTCAACATGATGGAGGTGATGATTGACGCCCATCACCATTCTCACCCATGAACAAGGTGACTGACAACCATTCTTGTTCTACAAGCATCTGAGGCTTAGTGAATATCTCTTGGATTCCTGATTGCACGATGCATGGTTGATCGCCTGACAACCGAGTGCTCGCCTGACAAACGAGCCAACCATTCCGTGAGATCAGAGTCTTCGTGGTACAGGCAAGAACTGATGGCAGCATTCAAGAGAATCTGGAAGGTCTAACCTTGTCTGTGGTGTTCTGAGTAGGATTCAATGACTGAATGACTGTGACGTGCTTCAAACTCCTAGCAGGCTAGGGCGTTAGTGACAGACGCAAAAGTATCAATGGATATTATTCCGGCCTGACCGAGAACCGACAGCTGAATTCCGCTATGCCGTGACAGGACATATGCAATCGCTTTCACTGAGAGGATGGGAGGTAGCCACTGACAATGGTGAAACCCTACACGAGCTTGCCATGGAAAGGAGTAAGAAGGATTGGATGAAGGCAGTAGGAAAGCAGAGAGACGGAAGGGAAGGCATCTTCATACACTTGTCTGAAGCTCTTACACCAATGATATGCATAAGTATCACTATCTTTATCTTTTATATTATTTTCGTTCATCATCATATATATTTGAGTTTGCCTGACTAAGATTTACAAGATGACCATAGCTTGCTTCAATGCTAACAATCTCCGTGGGATCGACCCTTACTCACGTAAGGTATTACTTGGACGACCCAGTGCACTTGCTGGTTAGTTGTGCGAAGTTGTGTATTGCCATGGTATTGAGCTACCACGTTTTTGGAGCCATTACCGGGGATTATGAGAGTTGTGAAAAAGTATTGTTCACAATTTCGCGCACCAAGTTTTTGGCGCCGTTGCCGGGGATTGTTCAAGTTTTGAGCAAGCTTTTGGTAACAATGCCTGGGATTGTTCTAGTTTGGACAACTGACGGTTCATCTTGTTGCTTAGATTAGGTATTTATTTTTTTCGAAATTCTTGAAGATGAATTCTAGAGTTTCATGATGATTTGTTGAAATCTGGCTGGCTGAGAAGCCATGTCTAATCTGATTGGACCAAGGTTTCAACTTATCACCACAAGAGCTTGTTGATTTTCATCAATTTTGCTTTTGGAGCAGTGATCCGCTAAGGCTTGGCTGACCTTTGGTCATGTCTAGTGTTTTGGACCGAAGCTTTCTTTGAAAGCTTGGCTGGCTGTGAAGCCATGTCTAATTCCTGGACCGGAGTCTTAGACTAGCATTGCACTGATTCCTGGAATTCTCATTAAGAATTTTGATACCTTTTTCCACTTAATTTTCGAAAAACACAAAAAAAAAATCAAAAAAATCATAAAAACCAAAAAAATATTTGCTGTTTCTTGCTTAAGTCTAGTGTCTCATCTTAAGTTTGGTGTCAATTGCATGCATTCATTCATGTGTCTTAAGGATCTTCAAGTAATTCTTGATGATTTCTTACTCTGATCTTTGAATTCTTTTGGCTTGAGTATTTATGTGTCTCATATAGTGTCAGTAGTACACAAACTGCTAAGTTTGGTGTCTTGCATGCATTGTTATTTGATTCTTGTTACATTTTGATTATTAAAAATCCAAAAATATTTTTAATTTGTGTCTTTTCAAGTCAATAATACAAAGAATTGAAGATTCAGAACATACTGCAGAGGAATTATACAGAAAAAGCTGAGCATTCAAAAATGCCCAGTGAAGAAGGCAGACTGGCGTTTAAACGCCAGCCAGGGTACCTGGTTGGGCGTTTAACGCCCAAAAAGGTAGCATTTTGGGTGTTAAACGCCAGAATGTATACCATTCTGGGCGTTTAACGCCAGGATGGTGCTAGGGGGAAGATTTTGTTTTCAAATCAATCTTTTTTCAAGTTTTCAAAGTTTTTCAAAACCAAATCTTTTTCAAATCATATCTTTTCAATCAAATGTTTTCAAAATCAATTTCTTTCCTTTTTCAAAGATACTTACTAACAATTAATGATTTGATTGAACATTTTTTGCCTTTTCTATTAAGGAAGGTTTTATGTTTGAATCATATCTTTTCTTGTTAGGCAAGTCATCAATTTTTTTTAAATCACATCTTTTCAAATTGTTTTCAAATCATATCCTTTAAAATTGTTTTCAAATCATATCTTCTCAATCACATCTTTTTAAAACCATAACTTTTCAATCAAATCTTTTTAATCACATTTTTTTAAATAGTTTTCAATCAAATCTTTTTAATTTCTAATTTCAAAATCTTTTTCAAAAATCACTTGATTTCTTTTTCACTTTTAATTTTCGAAAATTATCAATCAAATTTTCAAAATGTTTTCCAAATCTTTTAATTGAATTTTCGAAAATTCTCTTCCCTCCTTCCCACATCCTTCTACTTATGGAGTACCACTCCTTCTAAATGCACAATTCGAACCTTATCTAATTAAAGTTCGAATTCTTCTTCTCCTTCTTCTTACTATTTCTCTTTTCCTCTGACACTTCAAGGAATCTCTATACTGTGACATAGAGGATTCCACATTTTCTTTTTCTCTTCTCTTTCATATGAGCAGGAGCAGAGACAAAGGCATTTTTGTTGAAGCTGACCCTGAACCTGAGAAAACCTTGAAGAGAAAGCTAAGAGAAGCCAAGGCACAACTCTCTTTAGAGGACCTGACCGAATTCTTCAAGGAAGAAGAACACATGGCAGCCGAAAACAACAACAATGCCAACAATGCAAGGAAGGTGCTGGGTGACTTCACTGCACCTACTCCTGATTTCTATGGGAGAAGCATCTCTATCCCTGCCATTGGAGCAAACAACTTTGAGCTTAAGCCTCAATTAGTTTCTCTAATGCAACAGAATTGCAAATTCCATGGACTTCCAATGGAAGATCCTCATCAGTTCTTAGCTGAATTCTTGCAAATCTGTGACACAGTCAAGACAAATGGGGTTAACCCTGAGGTCTACAGACTGATGCTATTCCCTTTTGCTGTAAGAGACAGAGCTAGAATATGGTTGGATTCTCAACCTAAAGAAAGCCTGGACTCTTGGGAAAAGCTAGTCAATGCCTTCTTGGCAAAGTTCTTTCCACCACAAAGATGGAGTAAGCTTAGAGTGGAAGTCCAAACCTTCAGACAGAAGGATGGAGAATCCCTCTATGAAGCTTGGGAAAGATACAAACAATTAATCAGAAGATGTCCTTCAGACATGCTTTCTGAATGGAGCATCATAGGTATTTTCTATGATGGTCTCTCTGAACTATCCAAGATGTCTTTGGATAGCTCTGCTGGAGGATCTCTTCATCTGAAGAAGACGCCTGCAGAAGCTCAAGAATTGATTGAAATGGTTGCAAATAACCAATTCATGTACACTTCTGAAAGGAATCCTGTGAACAATGGGACTAGTCAGAAGAAAGGAGTTCTTGAGATTGACACTCTGAATGCCATATTGGCTCAGAACAAGATATTGACTCAACAAGTCAATTTGATTTCTCAAAGTCTGTCTGGAATGCAAAATGCACCAAACAGTACTAAGGATGCTTCATCTGAGGAAGAAGCTTATGATCCTGAGAACCCTTCAATGGAAGAGGTGAATTACCTAGGAGAACCCTATGGAAACACCTATAATTCTTTATGGAGAAATCACCCAAATTTCTCATGGAAGAATCAAGAGAGACCTCAACAAGGTTTCAATAACAATAATGGTGGAAGAAACAGGTTTAGCAATGGCAAGCCTTTTCCATCATCTTCTCAGCAACAGACAGAGAGTTCTAAGCAGAATACTTCTGACTTAGCAACAATGGTCTCTGATCTAATAAAGACCACTCAAAGTTTCATGAATGAAACAAGGTCCTCCATCAGAAATTTGGAAGGACAAGTGGGACAGCTGAGCAAGAAAATTACTGAACTCCCTCCTAGTACTCTTCCAAGTAATACAGAAGAAAATCCAAAAGGAGAGTGCAAAGCCATAAACATGGCCGAATATGGAGAGGAAAGAGAGGAGGAGGACGCCACTGAGAAAGACCTCAGTGGGCGTGTGCCAATCTCCTCTGAGTTCCTCAATGAGGAACAATGGGAATCTGAGGCTCAAAATGAGACCATAGAGATTCCATTGGACTTACTTCTGCCATTCATGAGCTCTGATGAGTATTCTTCCTCTGAAGAGGATGAGTATGTCACTGAAGAGCAAGTTGCTAAATACCTTGGAGCAATCATGAAGCTAAATGACAAGTTATTTGGAAATGAGACTTGGGAGGAAGAACCACCTTTGCTCACCAAAGAACTGGATGACTTGTCTAGGCAGAAACTGCCTCTAAAGAGGCAAGATCCTGGGAAGTTTTCTATACCTTGTACCATAGGCACCATGACCTTCAAAAAGGCCTTGTGTGACTTAGGGTCAAGTGTAAACCTCATGCCCCTCTCTGTAATGGAGAAATTATGGATCTTTGAGGTGCAAGCTGCAAGAATCTCATTAGAGATGGCAGACAATTCAAGAAAACAAGCTCATGGACTTGTAGAGAATGTTTTGGTGAAGATTGAAGACCATTACATCCCTACTGATTTCATAGTCCTAGAGACTGGGAAGTGCATGGATGAATCCATCATCCTTGGCAGACCCTTCCTAGCCACAGCAAAGGCTATGATTGATGTTGATAGAGGAGAGTTGATCATTCAAGTGAATGGAGAATCCTTGGTGTTTGAGGCCCAAGGACATCCCTCTATCATCATGGAGAGGAAGCATGAAGAGCTTCTCTCAAAACAGAGCCAAGCAGAGCCCCCACAGTCAAACTCTAAGTTTGGTGTTGGGAGGCCACAACCAAACTCTAAGTTTGGTGTTGAACCCCCACATTCAAACTCTAAGTTTGGTGTTGGGAGGTTCCAACACGGTTCTGAGTATTTCTGAGGCTCCATGAGAGTCCTCTGTCAAGCTAATGACATTAAAGAAGCGCTTGTTGGGAGGCAACCCAATGTTTTATAGTTAACTATTTTCTTTTGTTATTTTATCTTTTTTGTAGGTTGATGATCATAAGAAGTCACAAAAACAATGAAAAAAGCAAAAACAGAATGAAAAACAGGAAGAAAAACAGCACACCCTGGAGGAGAAGAAGCTGGCGTTCAAACGCCAGTAATGCTAGCTGTTGGGCGTTTAACGCCCAGTCTGGCACCATTCTGGGCGTTTAACGCCAGAAAGGGGCACCAGACTGGCGTTAAACGCCAGTAAAGGGCAACAACCTAGCGTTAAACGCCAGGAATGGGCACCAGCCCGGCGTTTAACGCCAGAAATAGCTCAAAACGTGATTTTGAGCAACATTTGGTGCAGGGATGACTTTTCCTTGACACCACAGGATCTGTGGACCCCACAGGACCCCACCATCACTCTCTCTCTTCTTCCCCCATTCACCAATCACCTCAATACCTCTTCCCCAAAAACCCTTCACCTATCAAATCCCATCTTTCTCTTCACCACTCACATCCATCCTTCATAAATCCCCACCAACCTCACCCTTCAAATTCAAACCACTTTCCCTCCCAAACCCACCCATCATGGCCGAACCATTACCCCCCCTCTCTCCTATATATACCCTTCTTCAACCCTTCATTTTCACACAACCTAAACACCCCTTCTTTCCCTTCATGGCCGAACACACCACCTTCCCCCTCTTCCTCATTTCTTCTTCTTCTACTCTCTTCTTTCTTCTTTTGCTCGAGGACGAGCAAACATTTTAAGTTTGGTGTGGTAAAAGCGTTGCTTTTTCATAACCATTTATGGCATCCAAGGCCGGAGAAACCTCTAAAAAGAGGAAAGGGAAGGCAAAAGCTTCCACCTCCGAGTCATGGGAGATGGATAGATTCCTCTCAAGGGTGCATCAAGACCACTTCTATAAAGTTGTGGCCTTGAAGAAGGTGATCCCCGAGGTCCCCTTTTCACTCAAAAAGGGTGAATATCCGGAGATCCGCCATGAGATCCGAAGAAGAGGTTGGGAAGTACTTACCAACCCCATTCAACAAGTCGGAATCTTGATGGTTCAAGAGTTCTATGCCAATGCATGGATCACCAAGAACCATGACCAAAGTATGAACCCGAATCCAAAGAATTATCTCACTATGGTTCGGGGGAAATACTTGGATTTTAGTCCGGAGAGTGTGAGGGTGGCGTTCAACTTGCCTATGATGCAAGGAGATGAGCATCCTTACACTAGAAGGGTCAACTTTGATCAAAGGTTGGACCAAGTCCTCACAACCATATGTGAAGAGGGCGCACAATGGAAGCAAGATTCAAGAGGAAAGCCGGTTCAATTGAGAAGGCATGACCTCAAGCCCGTGGCTAGAGGATGGTTAGAGCTCATACAACGCTCAATCATTCCCACTAGCAACCGGTCCGAAGTTACCATAGACCGGGCTATCATGATCCATAGCATCATGATTGGAGAAGAAATAGAAGTTCATGAGGTCATAGCCCAAGAACTCTACAAGGTGGCGGACAAGACCTCCACTTTGGCAAGGTTAGCCTTTCCTCATCTCATCTGTCACCTCTGTTATTCAGTTGGAGTTGACATAGAGGGAGATACCCCCATTGATGAGGACAAGCCCATCACCAAGAAAAGGATGGAGTACACAAGAGACCCCTCTCACCATGAGATCCCTGAGATTCCTCAAGGGATGCACTTTCCTCCACAAAATTATTGGGAGCAATTAAACACCTCCCTAGGAGAATTGAGTTCCAACATGGGACAACTAAGGGTGGAGCATCAAGAACACTCCATTCTCCTCCATGAAATTAGAGAAGACCAAAGAATCATGAGGGAGGAGCAACAAAGACAAGGAAGAGACATTGAGGAGCTCAAGCACTCCATAGGATCTTCAAGAGCAAGAAAGAGCCGCCATCACTAAGGTGGACCCGTTCCTTGATTTCCTTGTTCTTTATTCTTCTGTTTTTCGATTTTTATGCTTTATGTTTGTCCATGTTTGTGTCTTGTGATCATTAGTGTCTTAGTGTCTATGCCTTAAAGTTATGAATGTCCTATGAATCCATCACCTTTCTTGAATAAAAACGTGCTTAATTGAAAAGGAAAGAATTGCATGAATTCTGAATTTTATAATAGTTTAATTATTTTGATGTGGTGGCAACACTTTTTGTTCTCTAAATGTATGCTTGAACAGTGCATATGTCTTTTGAACTTGTGGTTCATGAATGTTGGCTCTTGAAAGAATGATGAAAAAGGAGACATGTTACTGAGGATCTGAAAAATCATTAAAAATGATTCTTGAAGCAAGAAAAAGCAGAAAAAAAAAAGAGAAAAAGCAAACGAAAAAAAAAAACCGAAAAAAAATAAAAAAGAAAGAAAAAGAAAGAAATAAAGTTGTGATCCAAGGCAAATAAGAGTGTGCTTAAGAACCCTGGACACCTCTAATTGGGGACTTTAGCAAAGCTGAGTCACAATTTGAAAAGGTTCACCCAATTATGTGTCTGTGGCATGTATGTATCCGGTGGTAATACTGGAAGACAGAGTGCTTTGGGTCACGGCCAAGACTCAAGAAATAGCTATGTTCAAGAATCATCATACTTTACTAGGAGAATCATTAACACTATCTGGATTCTGAGTTCCTAAAGAAGCCAATCATTCTGAATTACAAGGGATAGAGTGAGATGCCAAAACTATTCAGAGGCAAAAAGATAAAAGCCCCGCTCATCTAATTAATACTGATCTTCATAGATGTTTTTGGAGTTCATTGCATATTCTCTTCTTTTTATCTTATTTGATCTTCAGTTGCTTGGGGACAAGCAACAATTTAAGTTTGGTGTTGTGATGAGCGGATAATTTGTATGCTTTTTGGCATTGTTTTTAGTATATTTTAGTATGATCTAGTTAGTTTTTAGTATATTTTTATTAGTTTTTAGTTAAAATTCACTTTTCTGGACTTTACTATGAGTTTGTGTGTTTTTCTGTGATTTCAGGTATTTTCTGGCTGAAATTGAGGGACCTGAGCAAAAATCTGATCCAGAGACTCAAAAGGACTGCAGATGCTGTTGGATTCTGACCTCCCTGCACTCGAAGTGGATTTTCTGGAGCTACAGAAGCCCAATTGGCGCGCTCTCAACGGCGTTGGAAAGTAGACATCCTGGGCTTTCCAGCAATATATAATAGTCCATACTTTGCCCAAGATTTGATGGCCCAAACTGGCGTTCAAAGTCACCTCAAGAAATTCCAGCGTTAAACGCCGGAACTGGCACCTAATTGGGAGTTAAACGCCCAAACTGGCACTAAAGCTGGCGTTTAACTCCAAGGAGAGTCTCTACACGAAAAAGCTTCATTGCTCAGCCCAAGCACACACCAAGTGGGCCCGGAAGTGGATTTTTATGTCATTTACTCATCTATGTACTAGTTTTCTATAAGTAGGACCTTTTACTATTGTATTTAGAGAGACTTTTGGGTAGCTACCTTCGTTTTATGCTATCTTAGACCTTTGGAGGCTGGCCATTCGGCCATGCCTAGACCTTGTTCTTATGTATTTTCAACGGTGGAGTTTCTACACACCATAGATTAAGGTGTGGAGCTCTGCTGTACCTCGAGTATTAATGCAATTACTATTGTTCTTCCATTCAATTCCGCTTGTTCTTTATCCAAGATATCACTTGTTCTTCAACATGATGGAGGTGATGATTGACGCCCATCACCATTCTCACCCATGAACAAGGTGACTGACAACCATTCTTGTTCTACAAGCATCTGAGGCTTAGTGAATATCTCTTGGATTCCTGATTGCACGATGCATGGTTGATCGCCTGACAACCGAGTGCTCGCCTGACAAACGAGCCAACCATTCCGTGAGATCAGAGTCTTCGTGGTATAGGCAAGAACTGATGGCAGCATTCAAGAGAATCCGGAAGGTCTAACCTTGTCTGTGGTGTTCTGAGTAGGATTCAATGACTGAATGACTGTGACGTGCTTCAAACTCCTAGCAGGCTAGGGCGTTAGTGACAGACGCAAAAGTATCAATGGATATTATTCCGGCCTGACCGAGAACCGACAGCTGAATTCCGCTATGCCGTGACAGGACATATGCAATCGCTTTCACTGAGAGGATGGGAGGTAGCCACTGACAATGGTGAAACCCTACACGAGCTTGCCATGGAAAGGAGTAAGAAGGATTGGATGAAGGCAGTAGGAAAGCAGAGAGACGGAAGGGAAGGCATCTTCATACACTTGTCTGAAGCTCTTACACCAATGATATGCATAAGTATCACTATCTTTATCTTTTATATTATTTTCGTTCATCATCATATATATTTGAGTTTGCCTGACTAAGATTTACAAGATGACCATAGCTTGCTTCAATGCTAACAATCTCCGTGGGATCGACCCTTACTCACGTAAGGTATTACTTGGACGACCCAGTGCACTTGCTGGTTAGTTGTGCGAAGTTGTGTAATGCCATGGTATTGAGCTACCACATTTTTGGAGCCATTACCGGGGATTATGAGAGTTGTGAAAAAGTATTGTTCACAATTTCGCGCACCAGCAGCACGAGCAAATGAAGAACGAACGAGGAAAATTTTTTTTAGAAAAATCGCAGAAAGAAGATAATGAAAGAGAGGGAAAAGTATTTATAAATACTCTAAGGGCATAATGGTAAAAACGGGGCAGTCATTAATGAGAGTGCACCGTTACCAAAGCCATCAATCCCTAAGTGCATCCCTAACGGACACGACGCTTGAATAGACGTAACTGTCAGAAACAAAAAGTCGCGAAAATCACGTCGGTTTAAAAACCCGCGTCTCCTCCAAGAAAGTCGGCTACGAACCCGAGTAAAATACTCGAATCCAAGTCTTATAGAGATCTTGGGCTAAAGTAGGGGCACTGTTCATACCCTGGCCCAATAATAAAGGCCCAGGTCCAAACGAAAGGCCTAGTCCAGAGAATTGAGCCTTGCTGAGCACCGACCTTCGTACTAAGAAGTCGGTGTTAACTACGACTTACTCTAAAGAAGTCGGAACGGAGAATAGCTGGCAGATAAGCACTCATTCAAATGAGTAACTGCCCCTAAAATCTCTCTAACCACTTCATCGAGCCATATCTTAACCTCCCTAAGATAATGGGACGGTTAACACCCTAAAAATATGGCACTACTCCAACGGTGGTTATTGGCTCACCACTATAAATACACTGACACCCCTCAGGTATCTCTAAGCCCAATACTCTCTAGACCTGCTCACATCCTTGCTAACTTAGGCATCAGAGTGTCTTTGCACGTACCACCCCCCATTCACTCACGTACACAAGTCGGAAGGAGGCTCCAGCATGCAAACCAGCTCGGAAGCTACCCTCCGTAGACGATTGGGCCAACCAACGCCATCCATTCTATTAATCTCCGGTTATCCACCGTAACAGTATCCACCACCAATTGTCTAAAAGAGTTGACCTTTAACGATTAATACTGATAAGTTTCATTTTGTTCCTCTTCAATTTAATTTGCATGTTACAACCTGTAGTGTTATATACAATGTGTTTAAGAAATAGTTGGTATTTTCCATGCAAAGCTAAGAAGAGGATTACGTTGCTCACAGATAGTAAAAACTACTATCGACGGTTCATCTTGAGATTTAGCATGGCTTTGAGTAATGTATGAGACTTTTGGTCGGCTATTTAAAAAAATGATATTTATGTGTAATTTCTCAATATTTAATAATTTAAATTTTTTATAATGTTATTATCATGTTTCTTGTTGTTGCTATATGTTGCAAATTTCCGGAGATGCTTTCAGTTGGTTGAGTTTAAAGAACTAATAATATATTATAGATGATGATTAAAAATTATTATTAGATTAAAAATCTAATTATGTATATGATTAATTTATTTAATGTGTAAAAAATTAATTTAATTATACTGGCTCAAGAAACAAGAAAACAGGCCTAACAAACTAATAAAGTCCAACATTGATTCAATTTAAATAAAGCACTCATATTAGTATTTTTAATTCAAAAAATGAGTGATTAATCTTGGTTGAAAATAAAAGCAAACAAACTGACCAAAACAATAAAAAAAATTTTAGTCAAATCCAAATATAAGTACAAGGCCCAACAATTGATCCAAGTCCATTCTTTTAAATTAGCTGCAAACTAAAGAATAGAATACAGTCTTGACCCAAAAAAAAAAAAGAATAGAATACAGTTGCATCTATACCAAAACATGACACCACCGGACCAAAACTCTCTTCTCTCTCTTTTCTCTTTTCCATCACCCACGTGATTTCTCAGAAGAAAAAGCAAGAAAAAAAAATTTCTGAGTTAGGGCAAAATAAAAAAAAAAAAAAAACCAAAAATGGATTACCAATTCAACCAAAAAAAAAAAAGGAAAGCCAAAGAAATTAAGTCTAAAAACAAACATCACTTCCGAAGCATCATCATCAAAAACGTATTTTCACATTTATGCTTCGTTGAAACTTGGTAAAGAAATTTTCTCCTTGCATACACTGAAGTGAAAAGTTAAAGAAGTTAAAAATGATGAAACTCTGTTTTGAATCAATGTTCAACAATCAAATTTGGAGCCAAAGCAAGAATGAAGGGTTCAGATTCAAGAAGCAATTTGAAAAAAGATGAAAAAAAAGATAGAAGGTATGAATGCATGTATGATTCAGTCACTACCTCTACTTTATCTCTCTTTTGCGATGCTGCTGCTACTACTGATTTTTTGGGAGAAGAAGTCCAACGTGCTGAAGCAAAGTTTCAAGCTTTGGAAGCTTCACTCATCTATTAAAGGGTAAACGGCTAAGGATTGGGGTAAGGAGTGAGAGCACAACGTTTGGTTCCCATAACTTACAGAGCTATTACTATTCTTCTCCTTCATGGTTCTTATTGAATATTTTGTTTTCTCAGTGTAGTCTTTTTTATTTTCAATGGTAAAAAAATATTACAGTGAGGTATGTAAGAAAAAGTCATTGAGTGAAAAAAGGCAAGAGAGTTAGATTTTGAGAGAAGCCTATATTTATCTCAGAAATTCTTTGTAAATTTTTCTGTTTTGTTGTCATGATCCTGAGGAGATTTCCTTGCATGTTAGGTGAGCACTTTGCTTTTGAAAGTTAGGATGAGTTTCTAGTCAAATATGGTTTGGGTTAGAGATTGGATTTGTCTCATATATGATTGGTTAGAATTCTAGGAAAATTGGTGATGTAATCTTATTCAAAAATAGTGAAATTCTGTCATAGTTGTGATTGAGACTAGATGTAGGCTGCATTGCAGTGAGTAACTGAACCAGGATATATAGCTGTGTCACTTTTCTTTCTGTTCTCTGTTTTTGGTTTTTTATGTTAGAAGACAAAATAAAATAATCTCTTATTCTATTCAGATAGACTTCACAGCTTTTTGCCTTGCACATATCTCCGTTTTGGCTCTTATTTCGACAAGAGACAAAAAGAAAATAATCTACTTTTCACCTGAGACAACACTATAGAATCCAAAAATTCTATTCAATTTCAAAATTACTCAAGCAAAATAAAAAGAGGCTAAGATTCAACCTCTCTTTTTTAGTCACTGATATCCATCACAGTTGAATTTAAATCTTCTAAAAATAAAAAAGTTGATAAAGTAAAAAATTAATCATGATTGATTTTATAATTTCTATAAAATGTGTATTCCACTATCTTAATTTAAAAATAATTAACTCCTTATTTTACTATTTTACCAACTTTTTCACCTTAAAAATCTTGATTCTTTTGCATATATCTACAACAAGAGTGCTTGAACTGATTGAATTCCTGATGACATCACGCAGCCCAAAAGATTACCAGAGAGACAAAGGTCAAGGGCCAAGGGCATGAGAGAGTCATTGCACTCTAAGGTCTCCAGAGCATATGATGGCACGTCAAAGAAAATGCTACATAATACATCACCAATAGTTAAATATCTTCTTTTCTGATATTATTCTTGCATCTATAATTTTTAAATATAAAATGCGTGCCAATCACTATGTTGTCATGTCTGAAAAAGCGAGCTCTGAGCGGGTTTACATGAGAAAGGACTCATAGCAAATGGGTTAATCGACGCTTTGAGGGTACCCATGTAAATTTAGTTTTCATGGTTTTCAAATTAGACATTATTTATTTATCAGTTTCTTTAAGACTTTTGTATTTTTCCATGTATACTAGAACCAATTTGAGGAAAACATGATAAAAGTCGACGAAAAATATGCTACCAAATCTCTGTGGGAGGCTTAGATAAAATTAAATAATTAAATATTATTAATTATTAATAACAAACATCACAACTATAGATATTAAATATTTAAATATTATTAATCAATATTACTCATGATATAATCGTTGGAATAATTGTTATAGATGTTTTTATTTTACATTTTAGTGACGATTTTTAGTCATAATTAAAAGTGGTCGAAATTTATGAATGGAGGAGAGAACAATGGACTTTTAACGAATAGTCTAACCATTTATAAGATTGATTATCGATGCCATGACCCTTAGGCCAATTCTTGTAATGTGAAAGAAAATATAAAAAGGCCATATCAAATAGTGGCCGTCTTTAAAATTTTTGTCAAAATCATGCATCATGCCAACCAACAAATGATAGTTCCAATAATCATCAACAACTAGGCAGCAACATTTATTGAAAACTAAGAGAAAATATGTAATTTATCTGTTTATACAATGAATATGGACAAAATATTTCTATCCAAGTGAATAGTGGAAGTCTGGAAGATACTAACCTCGTCTCATGCATAAATGGAGGATAGCAAAATCCTTAATGTTAATTAGGTTATAATAATAAACTATATTAAATGTATACCAAGACAAGTGATAAAACTATGAAGGAATAAGAATAAAAAAAGATGAAGAAATTTTTATTGATTGTTGATTGATTGAATTGAATTGAATTATGAAGGTAAAACTAAATATATATAGAGCACTGGTTTAAGAAAGATAAAAACAAATAAAGATAAGATAAGAACAACTAAAGATAAGATAAAATAAAATAACAAAGACTAAGAATTTATGTATTCTATTGGATTGAATTTGTGGACCACAAGAATTCTTTATTGTTATCATGAATTAAGGTGGAAGAGTAGTTTAATAACAAGTTAATTAAATCATTTAAAATCTAAAATGACCAGAGTACAATTTTTTAATACTGGAGACTTATTTACAACATTTATATATCTATAGAAACTGCTACAGATATAGTCGTTTTAAAATTGAACGCAAATTGCTACAGGTGTAGCAATTTACGTAGGATTGCATGATGACCAGAAACCGCTACCGAATTATGAAGAAACCATGAGAGACAATAGAAACCACCATCTCAACTCAGAAACCACTATAGTCTCTCGCATTTTCTTCATAATCCATTTTCTTTAGAAACCACCATCTCAGCTCAGAAACCGCTATAGTCTCTCGCATTTTCTTCATAATCCATTTTCTTTAGAAACCGCTACAGGCTATAGTGATTTCTTGTCATCACGCAATCCTACATGAATCGCTACATACTTTCAATTTTAAAACCACTATATCCTGTAACAATTTCTATCAATTTCTATAGATATGTAAATATTGCAAATACGTCTCCAATACTAAAAAGTTGCATTATGGTAACTTTGGATTCCAAATAATATAATTAAATAACTTGTCCCTAAAATTAACTACTAAAACCAGCTACTAGTATAAAATATATATTAAAATATAAAATACATAAAAATGCATATATTTATACACGAATATATAATAACTGATTTTGATTGCTATACAAATAGCATTTTTGTAATTTTGTATATCAATAATAGTGTAATAGCTTTTCTTTTGAGTTAGTGCTCCAACAAGTAATGTAGAACAACAGATATAAGATTTGCAGTAATCATCAATCTTGATTTTAAACAAATAAATCAGCTAATAGCTCTCGAAAATTGGGAAAACCCAGTCAACAGATAAATTTTCAATTTACTTTTTTATTTTAATCTAGTCTCTTTTGTGAATGAATTACTTGCAGTGGAAGAACATAGCTTAAAAAGAATTTTTTCTAGATGTTAACTTCCATGGCTTTCAATATTCCATAAATGTCCTGACCTCCAGGCATGGACAACCTTGTTGTTGGCGCGAGAACGATGATGAAGCAACCAACTCTCCAATGCTTTCCACGGTTCATGTATGATGAAAGCATGGCGTTTGTATATTCTTGGGACTGTAACTGTAACCTGCTGTAACGGTAATCTATATTACTTAGACAATGTAACAAACACTCTGTTGGAGCACCTTGAATCAAAAGGACCTGACTTGCTTCTCACTGTACTCAACTATGGCTGATGGTGGAAGTAAGCCACTGCTTATCTCATGAACGGTTGCGAAGAGAGGAAACAATTCTAGCCATCCGCGGTGGCTGAGAACCTCATAAACCTCTCTTGCAGTTGAAACACCCTAAATACAAGAAAGTAAGATAAATAAGGACAGATATAAAGAACACAAAAAAGCCTCTGCTAGTTCTTGGAGTGTTTTTATACGAGAAATGCTAGCGGATCAAGACTTTTTATCAATATTAGTCAACACTTCATTTTTGTACTATTATAATTTAAAGTTTTAAAGTTTAGAGGGTTTAGAATTTAGTCTTAGTCTTTAGTGTTTAGAATTGGCCAAATGTTGGTCAAAAATGATAAGAGACTATAACTTTTCCTATTATTAGTCTTTAGTGTTTAGAGACTATAACCATTTATTTGCTTCTCTTATCAGCTTAAGCTTTTTCTTTTCGGAGAAGTAATTTCATGACATGACATCAGACTTAAAAGAGGCTCTTGCATGAGGGAACCTATAAAAAATATAACTATTTCCTTTTCCTATCAGCTTAAGAAATATCACTATTAACATTTTCAATATTTGATTCTGGAATTCAATAAATTAGCACTGGCCATTGTATGTATTATTCATCCAAAGATGCTTAGGATAAAGTGCATTTCATGTTTGTACCTGCAATTTCTGGCCTTGCAGCATCTCTGCCTCGAGCTCATCGAAAGACCTGCAGAGAATAGAACGAAAACAAGAAACACGAGATCAATCCATTTTCCGTTTCTTTTAATAGAATCAAGGACCAAGAAAAAGAAATAGGAAACTAACCTCCTTCCCCCATTCTTTGCATAAGCCTCAGCAACTTTCCTGTTTCGACCACCCACTGCCATAACAAACATGGTTTTAATAAAAGCAAGCAAATGAAAGCTAGACTAATTGAAGTTAATTAGCTTCCTTACAGCAAGTTGTGATAAGGTCCGCCACACCACAGCTCTCGAAAAATGTGCTGTCCTTAACAGATGGAAACAACAACTTCGAAAATGCCTTCATCTCTCTAAGACCAAGTCGCATGATTGCAGCCTAGACACAATGTAGATGACCAAAAATAAAAAACAGGATGAATATTCTTTATATGTAAAAGAAGCCTTAACATAAAATCCTGTAAACCTACTTTCGTATTGTTTCCCATCTCCAGGCCATCAACAAAACCTGTTCATATGCGTATAATTCTTAAATCATTCACTTCATGAGAAAGGAAGGGATAAAACTTCAGGTACTGTACAAACAAACCTGCTGCTAAGGCCACAACATTTTTCAGTGTTCCACACAGTTCAACTCCTTCAACATCCTGGACCTAATTTTTATATACATAAAAAAATCATAAACACCGAATATCTGAATGTTTTGCGAGCTACAATAAAGTACTAAGGATCATATAAAATTGTCATGACAATATATCTTTGCATTATTTATTACTCTAGGCAAATTCATCAGTTTCATCTAGAATTACTTGTGATAAAATTTTCACCAAATTGTTCATCATCAATTATGAGATAATGCTGTACTTACAGCTGTGACAATGAAATATGGAGTATAAAACAACTGAACCCATCTCTCGGCGACGTCTCTGTTCTGCCGGTATCCAACAGTTGCTTCACTAAACTTCTCTACAGCTATCTGTACAACAGTAATAATTTCAAGACAGTTTTAATCAAGGCAGTGAAAGATGTCATGAAGAATCTTTTGTTACTGTAAAAATAATAAAAATTAAAAATCAGAAATTTTCTAACTACCTCATTTGCTATGTTGGCCCCCATTAAAACAGAACAACTGATTCCGAGTATCTGAGAGATGAGACTAGAGATCATACATGGGCCTTCCATCTTCACCTCCATCCCTTTGACAAGGGAAATAGCCTCAGCATCTGCTCTTATTTTCCCAACAAGCCTTTTGCATATTCCTTCCATAAATTGATGTGGAGTCACAAAGACTAACATGTTCGCATCCCTTACTGCATGATTTACCCACTCAGTGCACAAGATTAGAGTGTAGTATTGAAATTACTAACAAAACATTATGTCCTTATCCATCAGGCTGCGATTGATTTTGAAAATAGAACAAGACACAAAAGACAAAGACACAAAAATTAATGTTTTTGTATTTTGTTTAGTGATAAAATAATATACTATAGAACAAATTATGAAAAGTGTAATTTACTTTCATTTTCTTCATCACACAAAGTCTCAGAAGAAAAATAAAATAGTAAAAAATTATAATTATGAAAAATTGATAGGAATAATAAAAAGATAAAAGGAAAAAACTAAGTTGTTTTTCTTACTAGTGTCTCTGTGTTCTTCCTGACAAGAAAGACACATAATACACTAATTCAGTGTCTCGGGACAATATTCGTGTCTATATCTCACTTGTCAAACATGATTTTATATCTCTGTGTCTTTGTTTCTGTGTCCTGTGCTTAGCAGCCAGTGAACAAAAACATTTGCCCAGAATACCAAAGTGACTGGCTAATATTTGTCTATCACTGACAGTTTTAAATGGTTAATTGCTTATAGAATCTAGTATTTAGTTTTCTACTCACAGAGAAAGAGTAGGTTCTTCTGGACTAAGATTCTTATTTTATATGTTCTAAATTTGATATAAATTACTGAAATTGATACTAAAAGAAAAGAAATAATTGGTACCAGTATTTTCAAGATCTGGATCTGCAACAACATTATTGCCAAGCTTGATTCCAGGGAGATATTTGACATTTTCCTGCCAAATGAAAAATATATTGAAAAATATTTGGACACATAATAGCAATGAAGATGGAAAGCAATAAAGGATGGCTATCTAGTCCTTACATTGGTTCGGTTGATGGCATCAGTGAGTTTCTCACCACTTTGTAATGTCTCCTCATACACCCACATCCTTACTTCATCTGAGTTTATCAGATGATCCATCAAATGAGTAAACTCATTATTCTAAAGGAAATTCAGTTTGTTACCAATATATATATATGATGACTTAAGTTTCAGCAAATATTTTTTTTTTAAAAAAAAGGAAAAAGAAAAATCACTACTTATAGATTGTCTTTGTATTATACATTCCTAGCCTTCTTTGGCCACAATTTTTTCATCAATCCAACATCATTGTACCTATCATTTTATGAAACTCACTTGCACAAGAACAATTGATGAACAACGAACCTAGTCAACTTTTTTTTCTAGAGAGATGCTTGCATGTCCAAAACTAAAGTATATATTAAAATATAAAATATATATTGAAAATAAATTAAATAATGTATATATTTATACAATATTACATGATTTGATGACTGATTTTTTGCACAAATATAACATTTTTAAAAACACTCGAAAACAAAAGGGAATTAAAAAGAAGAGAGGATAGAAAAATTACCATGGAATGAGTTCAGCCTGAAGGTGTTGGAGGCAATGAGCTTAGAAGCAACACTGCCCCAGTTGCCACTACCAATAACAGAAACCTTCGATCTGTGTGTAGTGTCATTGACACTGCTACTGCTCAAGACGCTGTTATGAGCCACAGTCTCTTCCTTTTGTTGAGATTGAGCCTCCAAAGCTGCTGGAGCCATGAAGAAGAGCAACAAAGACAGAAAGAAGAAGAGAAAAAGAAACGAGTGACACACAGAGAGTAGATTGAAGAGAGAAGAGAGTGAAGTATAAGAAGAAAAAGAGAAGGGTTGAAGGGGGGCGGAGATGGCATACCAGCCAGGCGCGTGACAAACTAAGTTGAATCTGGCGATGTCCTCTATGACTATGTGTCTTTTGCAGCACAAGACACCATAGTTGCGTCGTGTGCTTGGTTATGTAGGGACCACCATTTTTAACTAATCCATGAAATCCTATTGTTTCACTTTGAATTTATCTCCACAACCATGATAATTTGGGTAAACCACACAAACAAATGAAATGAAGATCTATATTATATTAATATTTAAAAATAAAATAGATTTTATATATGTTTTAAAATATTTTTGTGTAAATCGAATTAACTAAATTTAATTTATGTTTTTTAAATATAAATGGAATCAATTGGATTTGATTTACTGTATATCCTATCAATAGTAAATTGAATTACAATTTATTATTTTTGTAACATATACATATAAATTGAATTTAGTTTATTCGATTCATTACTAATATAAATTATTGATATTTATTTTTTTAAATTAATTTTTTATTAATTTTAAAACATAAATATTAATAAAAAATACTCTCCATTTGAATTCAAATAAAATATCAAAAAAATTAAAATAAATAAGAATAGAAATTTAACTTTATTTTTTAGTTCAAATTCAAGAAAATTTACGTTTTTATAAATTTATAAATGTAAAAGAAAATATTAAAGAATTTCTAAAAAATTATTTAAAAATTATCATTTGATTCATTAGCATCTAAAAAATCATTACTGAAACTTTTAATATTATAAAAACTAATATAAAATATAGTCCTCCAAAGTGATATAAGAATTAAAACTTGAAACTTTCAGAGTCAAAAGTAACAGATAGTTATACAATATATAATGACCAACTATATTTATACAATATGTAATTTAAAAAATAATTAAAATACTATATCAATTAAATTATCATTTAATTTGTAAAATTAAGTATAAAATTTATGCTTTGATGATTGTATGCTTTGAAAAATCTAAGTTTAAGTTAGAAGTAACATCATTAAAGGCATAAATTTATACTTGATTTAATAAAGTATTTTAATTATTTTCCAAAATATATATTGTATAAATATAGTTAGTCATTATATATTGTATATAAATATCTGTTTTTTTTGCTCTGAAAAAATTTAACTTTTAACTCTTATACCATATTCTACACTTTTTTTAGATGTTAATTAGTCAAATGATAATTTTTAATAATCTTTTAGAAATAATTTAATGTTCTATTTTATATTTATAAATTTATAAAAATGTATATTTTCTAGAATTTGAACTAAAACACAAAGTTAATTTTTTATTTTTATTTATTTTTCTTTTTTTGATATTTTATTTGAATTCAAATGGACGTATTTTTTTATTGATATTTATGTTTTAAAGTTAATATTATTAACTTAAAAGAAGTAAAAGTCAATAATCTATATCAGTAGTAAATCGAATCTAATTGATATAGCATATCACTACTAGAAATAGGGTTTTTTCGGACGAATTTTGAGACGAAATTGAAATAAATTTCGAACAAATTACAAACAAAATTTTTCTTTCAAACAAAATTGGGACAAAATTTTTTTGTCCCAAAAAGCCTTGTTGCTAATTTACATTTTGTCTGAAATTTCGTCCGAAATTTTTTTCAGACGATTTTGTGACAGATTTCGAATAGGCATTTATCTACTAGATTTCTAACTTTTATGATGTATTTTAGACGAATTTCAGACAGATTAGCCAACATAAAGACAATGTATTTCAGACAAATTTCAAACGCAAAAATGTTTCAATTTAGACAAATTTCAAACAAAAAATATATTTTATTTCAGACAAATTTCTAACGAATTTAGTCAAATATAACAAATTTTTTTCGAACAAATTTTAGACAAATTTAATTTAAAAGAATTTACGTATTTGAAACAAATTTCATACAAAACAAAAAATTATTTTCGCTCAAATTTTCTACAAATTTAATATAATATTTCAAACAATTTTCATATAAAATAATTTGCTATTTAATATATAATATTTATTAAAATAAATTGTATTCGATTTGCTTTCTATATTAAGACCATCATAATCATTTTTTTATATTACATCATCGAAATTATAAACACATAATAAAGTCATGAAAAAGGTAATTACCATAAAAGAGTTAAAAAAATAATTATTATTAAAATACTTTTGTCCATAAATGTAATCAAACTAAAATAAGAAAAAAAGTTCTTAAACTAAAACAAAAAAGCCTTTAAAAAGGTCAAATATCATGAATAAAATAAAATGTATTAACTAATTCACCTAAAAATTCCTTAATCTAAATAAAAAAAACATATACTCCTGACATCAATCACTTATGTTATCATCCTCATCATCACTAAAGCTTGTCCCAAGCTCATCTTCTGCAAGATCAGACAAGGTTGAAGGAAGTGGGAGATTCAACTTTTTATACAAAACATGAATTGTCTTTTTAGTAGAACCAATTCTTTTCTGTTGAACCTTTAGTTGACGTCCTTGATCTTTTAACTTGTGCTCAGCATCATTCAACTTAACATTTTACTCTAACCACTAGAAAATACATAAATCAAAATAAAATGTTAAATTCAAAGACATTGGCAAATGATAGAAAAAGAAAAGTGTTAATAGAGTTGAAGAAAAACTACTAACAGTGTTAATAGGATCAAGAGTTTGTATTGAATCAACAACCATAGCACGAGGGGAAAGAAGTTGAGCTTTCTTCAATATGTCCTGAAAACTAAATTAAATAAAAAAGTATACAAATATCTAGACTTCACCATAAAGTTCTCGCAAGTTAAGGCTATTACATGAAATAATCGCTTAATAGGACCCAGACAATAACTTCAATGAAAATCCATGTATAAAACAAAATAATATAGCAATAAGAATGGTACCAGCAAAACTAATCAGAAGAAATCTAGATTTCCACCTCAATATCAGTACTTGAATATAAATATATATCTGATTTAATCCTAAGGCATTCTGCTCTGTTACCAATTTACTCAAGGCTCTGTCACATGACACAATCTGCAACACAGGAACAGATTCACAAGAAGCCAATTCTCTGAGTTTTTTTTTCTCGGTAAAAATATTGGATCCTAACATATTCCTAAATTTAATATGGCAAAATTTAAACTTTCATTTTCACATCTGCAACACAGGAACATATTCACCCAGGGAACCAAAATATCATGAATTCAATTATCAGACGTTAGAATGCAAAATGAAGAAACAATAACACAATACCCACCAAGTTAACAATGAATGTAAGCACCAACCACAAACCTCGTCATAATCAAACTCTAAAAATTTTAAAAACTCATCAACAAAACATAACAAACAAATTATCAAACAGAGAAAATGCATAGTAATATTTTTCTAGAAAGATATTTGTCAGCTTCTTCATTTTGGTTATGATGCACAACATACAAGACCAATCCTACAACAGCAGATAAGCCAAGGAGTACCCAGATCCAGCAAGAGAACCTTCACTAACCAGGTGCTGAAAATTGGAAGCTCATCGTCGGATCTTTTGATAGCTGCACAACAGGTCCATCAAGCCCTAAAATCATTTATTCTCCAGCAATCAGAAGCATGCCTCAAGCCCCAATAGAATAAAAAAGGGGGAAAACTCAAATATCTCTCAGATTTTGTGCTCTTTCACCAGCTTGATGTTGCTGATCCTGCAAGTGTTGCTTCTCTTGCAGATTTCACAAACTGTTTGCTCTAGGAAACCAGAGAACATACTTATTGGACCAAGCAAGTAATGCTTAACTAAAACTGTGAGACCTAACTGAATATAAAGTAATTACAAGCATGTGACATGGCAACATAATGCGAAATGGGTATCCAATGCCCAGCAACTGGCTAGTTCAAAGCACATTAACAACATACTAAAAAAATTTAACAAATAATCATTCAATGATTTCAACAAAACACCAAGCAGCAGCAGCATAGCAGAGTCACAAAACACACAACAGCACACCCAGAACTCAGAATCCACGACAGCACAACAGAGCCACAAAACACACAACAGCACACCCAGAACCCAGAACCCAGAACCCACATCAGCACACCAAAGCCAGAGCAAATAAATAATTTGAACAAAAACACAAAACCCTATAATCATTCAATGATTTGTTAATTTCTGAACAGAGAGTCAGAGAATAAAATGAAAAACGAAGAACAACTGCACACCAAAGCCACTGACCTTCGAAAGGGTGACGAGGCGATGACGACGGCAACAGGACGACTGCGAGCAGGACGAATCTGATGGAGGATGGGCACCAAGCAAGGAAGAAGACAGAGAACGGGGGTTCGATTTGGATAACGCCGACAGTAGAAAGAGAGACTCCTCGAATGGCCGCGGACGGTGGTAGTGGGTCACTGAGTTCGGCGGTGGTGGAGGCTAGGTAGGTTTTCCCCTTTTGTTTTTTTTGGTGCAGGAACGAATGAAAGTAAGAAAGGAACGAGAAGAGACAACGCGTTTTCTTCTATTTTATTTTTTATTTTTTTCCTCTCAAACGACGTAGTATTAAGCAAATCGGCCAGTTACCGGTCCGGTCCAACCGACCGGTTCTCGGTCGGTTCAGCAATTTTTATCCGGTTCTATTATGAACGGTTTTTAATGGTGAACCGAACCGTTTATAGCACCGATTTCCAGTCGGACCGGTTCAACCGGCCAATTCGGTCTGATTTTTAGAACCATGGTGAGGCTTGAGAGATTAGGGATTTAGTTTTTTTTTAATATCTAAAGTAGTAAAACGAACCGGACGGTTATTTAAAACCACCGGTTGACCAATTTTATCAAAACCGTTTGGTCCAAACCGGTTATCATTGGTTCTTTTCCTTCTTCAGTCAGACATTTCAACCGGATCACTCTGCTACTTGACCAGTTCACCAATTTTTTGGTCGAACCGGCCGATCCGGTCCGGTTCTTACAACTATGGATTCATAGCCAGGAAACCAAAATAAATGCCCTTATCATAAGAACAGAAAAACAGAGGGAAGAAATAGTTACCTTGTACTATTCATGGTATGGGTTGAGCGTCGATTGAGGGATAGGTAGTGACGGTTGAGCGCTGATTGAGGGATAAGCAACAATGTCTTTGGTGTTTAAGGTTTACGACAGACAGCACCGATTAAGAAAGGGCACGCCGGTGCAGGGTGCGTCGACGGAGCAGTGACGACATAGCAGTACCGACGGAGCAGTGCCGACGGAGAGATGCGAGAGAGGGTGCGAGGTTGCGAATCTAAGGAGGAGGCTTGCAGTTAGGGTGCGAGGGTTGCGACAGAGGCCTGCAAGATAGGGATCGGAGAGAGGGCTGGGTGCAAGAGTTCTCAACAGTAATAAAAGTTCTCAACAGTGATGAAGATGAAGGGCTCGGAGAGAGGGCTGGGTGCGAGGGTTTTCATAGCTGTGATGAAGATGAAGGGTTGGGTGCCGAAAAGCCTTTGATGTATTCATTTGTATTTTTTTTAATTTTTAATATATCTTAATCTTATATGTAAAAGGTGTATGATTTTTTTATTTTACATAATTTTTTTATTCTTATTTATTATTTTTTTAAGAGATTTGATATAATTTATTTTTAAGTTTTTATATATGTGATTCTTTTAGATACACTTTATCTCAAATTTTGAATTATTATAATGTAAATAATTAAAATAATAAATTAAAAAATAATAGACTAATTTAAGATATGAAGAATATTTTTATACTAAATGTTAAAATTTTTCAATAAACATTTGAAATTCGTTTGAAAACTGATGCACTTTCAAATAGAATTTACAAATTATGTTATTTTCATCCCAAATTTATGGGAAAAAATTTTAGCTACTTCGAAGGGTAAGCTATAGTAAAAGCATTTAAGACTAATTATAGACAAATTTGGGATAGAATTAATATTTTTCAAAATACGTCCCAAATCTGTATGAAATTATTGCGCATATTCAGATGGAATACAGACGAATTATAGTTTTTGTCTAAAATATGTTGCTAATATGTATGAAAATTTTGGCGCCATCCAAAAAAATTTTGGCGCCAAAATTTGGGACAAAATTTAGATAAATTTAGGACAGAATATATTATTCCAATGTCTCCACTAAAAGTTGTTCAACATTTGTCTCAAATTTGTCCGAAATGAAAAAGTCATTCAGACGGAATAAATTTCGTTTGAAATTTTCGTCCGAAAAAGTCCTATTTCTAGTAGTGTATATAGTAAATCAAATCCAATTAATTCGATTAAAATTAAAAAAATACAAATTGAATTTAGTTGATTCGATTTACATAGAATTATTTTAGGACATGTATGTAGATTGGCCTATTCGGTAAACGCTATGGTGCCTAAAAAGTGGTGCTTATTTACTAAAAAATATTAAAAGTTATTATTTAATTTAAAAGATATAAGAATAAATAATTTTTAAAAAATTAAAACTTACTACAAAAAATAAATTAGACAAAATTTAGATAAAAACTCATAAGCACCATAGAATTGGCTTATTCTATTTGAAGACATTGGTATAATATTGATCCTTATTTAGTTTGTTTTGCGTAATTTACCATGATAATTTCGAGTAACTATAGGAGGAATAATATAAAATTATTTTATTTAACTTAGAATTAATAATTATACATATAATTAGGGGGTGTTTATGGGTCGGGTGAAATTGGATTTGATGTGACTTAGATCTGACGCGAAATATATATCAGGCCTATTTGTTAAATCCGAATCCGGCCCTAAACCTGATGAAATCTACACACTTTTGGGCCATGATTATACCGGATAAAAACCGAGCCGTTAACATTACTTTCTTGTAAGCTAGCATGTGAAAATATCTAAATTTTTAAGACTCCAACCATTATTGGACATGGTAAAATTCACTTGGAAAAATATAACAAGAACCAACCCTTTCCTAAAATTAAAGCATAACCACAATTAATACTAATATTGTCTAATAACACTAAATATTTAAATCAATACAAATAACACAATATTGTGCATTAGTCTAAAGTCTTATGCATTTTAAACATAAAACATTAACTTATAGTCTTATAATGACTAATAACACAAAATATTAAGGTTTACAATACTTAAATTCCACATAAGAATATATATCATCCATCACTAATAACACAAAATATTATTGTGTACGATGACTGGGCCACCAGACCGAGTTCGGATGACCCGAACTATGGTTCGGACTCGACCCGTAATAGTGACCGGGTCTATCTTTGAGACCCTTACCCGACCCTAGACCCGGTAAAATCACACCAAATTAACCTCTAAAAAGTTCGGAGGCGAGCCGGGCCAAGCGGGGTCATGAACATCCCTACATATAATTATATATTTATTATATTTAAAATTATTTATTTATTTTAATAATAATTATTGAATACATAACAAAAATTTTTGAGTTAATATAGACTGATTTTTATTTTTTTAAATATTTTTTATAATTTCATTCACACCAATTAGTCAAATAAAATTTCTTACGTATGTATTTTTGTGTAAAATTAAAGATGATAATTATTAGATAGTAATTTAGTTAAATATATTAAATTATTTAATAATTTATTAGTTATTAACTTCAAATAAAAATAATTATATACGAGTCTTGTATCATTAATTTTTTATATAAATACATATATAAATATAAAATAATTATATTTATATTTATTATCAAAATATAAATAAACATATTAAAATATAAGGTTACTAATTTTTTTGTATTCGCAAAAATTTGATTGTTTGACTGAAAAGAATTTAATTCTTGTACTTTAAAATGATTTATTATTTTTCTAATTGATTTTTTTTCTTGAAAAAAATGTGTGGAATATTTAAGTATACATAAATACATAAAAATTAATTTAGTAGCTAGTTTTAGTATTTATGAAACATTTTTGTTTTCTCTTAATGAATATATATATATATATATATATATATATATATAAGGCTTCTGTATGTCATAGCTAAATATATTAACCCTAATTTATTTCAAACGTGTTTAATAGAATGAAAACAACTTAGTTAAAATTCAATTTGGTATGAATTTGATGTGTTATTTCAGTCTTTGAGGATTTAATGATTTAAAATGCTTCTTACAAACAATAACTATAAGTCAAATTCTTCTTCTAATGTCAATACGTTTAATGCCTATCTTACCAATCTGTTAATCACAATTCTATAAAGAATTATTTTAACTCATTAAAACTTTTTTTTTTTTGGGTCAGAACTCATTAAAACTTAAAAAGAGTACCCAAAATAGTCACCAAAAAAAAAAAAAAAAAGAGTACCCAAAACATGTACGGACCATGGACTATGGAGTATGGAGGCATCAAAGTAAGCATTAATATTCACCCTAAACCAAATACAGCATGCATCATAATGCACTATTCTGCAGAAAATTATAATTAATGTTGATTGACAATTCTATTAGTATATTTTCAAATGATAATATTTACACAAACAAAAACAAGAATAAAAAAATTTACATAATTAAGAATAATAGTATAATTTATATTTACCGATATCCAATTTATTTTCTAAGGTTACGTTTGTTTATAGGTATAGAATATTAAAATAGAGACATAAAGATACAAAATCATATTTGATAGATAAAACATGAATAAAAATATCATATCTAGAGATACTGAATTAGTGTATTTTGTGTTCATTTGGATAGAAAGGAACACAGAGACCCTAACAAAACACACCGCTTATTTTTTATTTTTTTATTATTTTTGTTAATTTTTTTGTAATTATATTTTTTATTATTATATTTTTCTTTCTAAATTTTTTGAATAAAAGAATAAGAATAAATTAGACTTTCATAATTTATTTTAGTTTATTAACAAACAAGATACAAGCACAATCATTTTTGTATTTTTTTCTTTGTGTTTTGTTCTTAATGTCTTATCTTGTCTTGCTTTATTCTGTTCTCATAACCAAATACAACCTAATTGATTAAGACGGATAATTACTTGATTCGGTGTAAAATGGATTTCTATTCAAAATGAGACAAAATTGAAATTTCGGTATACAAAAGTAGTATAGACAAAATGAATATCCTATTTACAGAGCAAATTAAGATGCAAAATTTTATTATCAGATAGGACGAGACCGAGTGAGATAGTGCAAAAATTTGTCCTTATCCGTCCATTGTCATATATATAGATTTTTTAAAAAAAAATTTAAAAAGTAAATAGTCATTTTCGATTATCCAAAATTCAGGTGCTGACAAAGCTAATCATAATAGATTGAAATTAATTTAATACCCACAAAAAATATCATCTATTTGATAAAACTAACAAAATATTAACTATATTTCAACTTTATTTTAAAATACTATTGTTATTCTCTTTTTTTATCATCATCTCTATCCTCTCTCATTCAAATTCTACCATATCTCTTTTTATTCTCTTTCATTTTCTTTCTACCAGTGTCACATTTGTTCGTCACTACATCATCACTACTACCACATATAGTCTCAATTTCTGTTATTATTCTACCTCAAACATATGGTAACAGAACAATTTGTTCGTCACTACATCATCACTACTATCACATATAGTCTCAATTTCTGTTATTATTCTACCTCAAACATATGGTAACAGAACAATTACTCCTAACAAATTACAATAAAGGCAAAATCAAAAAGAGGGCAAATATCAAGAATAACAATAGCAACGCCATTATCTCTTTATTCTATCTCTCTATCCCTCTTTAATTTGTCATTATCTATCTTATAAACAACAATAACATTCTCTCCTATTGTCTCTATCTCCTCACCTTCTCTTTTTTCTACTTCTTTCTTTTTCTTCTTTTCTCTTTCTCTCTTCCCTCCGTTTTCTTTGCCTCCCCACCTCTCTCTCACTTGCATGCCCTGAGTTTCTCTCTTTTACACCTTAGCAATAACTATGATAGTAACTCTTATTGTTATTGACCTCGTCTACTATACAAACTAAATTTGTAGTCCTCCTTAATATCTAATCCGCCTATGCAGATTGAAGAAGAAAAAAATGCACACAAAAAAAAACGCAAAATAATGTAAGAGAATAAGTTGTTTGAACTTAGAGTTTATGGATGATTTGATTCATTGTGTTAAATGTGCTTATATGAGTAAAATTTGATTAAAATTCTAATAAATTGATGATGATTCATTGAGTAAAATTTTATTCGAATTTTTTTTAAAGAAGAAAAGTAAGAAGAAGGTGAAAAGAGGTGGTGGTGATAGTGGTGACAACAATAGTGATAAAATTGGAAAAAGAGAGAATGACAGAGAAGGAAAAATAAAAAATTAAAAAGAAGATTAATAGAATTTATTAACAGTGTTAATTCAAAGTTAACGTATAGTTAATTTTGTCAGAAAATAATTTAAAAATAGAAAAAAAGTATTATTATACATATTGTATCATGGTGTATTATGCTAAACTGTAGACATGTACATTTACAGGCCTGCAAAACGCAGTCTGTATTTTACTAGTAATGAAAACAAGAAGAAGACACTATCTACAAAATGCAAGTTGCGTTTTACACTAAACGAAAAAAAAAGAAAACACTATCTGCAAAATGTAACTTGCGTTTTACCCTAAACAGAAAAAGAAGAAGAAAATATCCTCTGCAAAACATGGGTTGCATGGACAAAACGTTTCTCTCCTTTAACCAGGACCATGCAAAATGGAACCGGTGTTTTTTAGGTGACGAGACCAAAGCACGACCTGCATTTTACAGATGCACCATCCTTTAATTCGATGCATGTACGACACGTGTCAAAAATATTAATTATTTTTTCTCCTTTTTCTTGTTTATATACCTATTACTTCATCACTCATGATTTGCGTTTTACAATTTCTTCATGTGTAGAGAAAATGAAGAACTTAAATTTATTTATTCATTGACACAAATTTTTATTTTTATTTTTTAAATTTAATTTAAATAAAATAATTCATAATTTTACATTAACTGGAGAGCATGTTGTTAAACATCTAGATAATTCTTAACATATAAATTTTTTATATGTTTATTATTATTATTATTATTATTATTATTATTATTATTATTATTATTATTATTATGTTGTGTAGAAGTACACGGCTGTTATATTATTATTACTGTTAACATTATTAGTAGTACTAGTACACTACTGAGTATTTATTATTATGTTATTATTGTTACGGCTATTAATGTTGCTGTTAATATATTATTATTATTATTATTATTTTATTATTATTATTATTATTATTAGGGTAAAAAACCTAAATAAATCAATGGGAGAATTTTGTTATCCAAATTAACCAAAACAAAAAATTTTTCAGCAATCCACCAACGAACAAATATATATAATTCGAATCAACATGATTCGAATTATATATATTTGTTCGTTGGTGGATTGCTGAAAAATTTTTTGTTTTGGTTGATTTGGGTAATAAAATTCTCCCATTGGTTTATTTAGATTTTTTACCTTTATTATTATTATTATTATTATTATTATTATTATTATTATTATTATTATTATTATTATTATTATTATTAGTTGTTGTTGTTGTAGATGTAGTTATTATTATTAAATACTACTGTTATTATTATTATTGTTGTGTAGTATCGTTACTATTACTATTATTATTATTATTATTATTATTATAACAAAAGGTTGTTTATTATTATTATTATTATTAGGTGTAGTTACTACTATTAAATACTACTGCTATATATTATTATTGTTGTGTGAAGTGTCCTTACCTTATTATTATTATTTTTTTCTAAAGACTAACAGAAATTTATTGTCTAAAAAATTTGATCTACTAAAAAAACTATAAAGAAATAACTGCAGTTGCCTTTGTATCAATTGGGTTTTATCGCATTTTGCGAATAGACAAATTGAGGGGACATTCTGCACTATTGAGTGTTTTGGTAGAGCGATGGAGACATGAAAATCATACGTTCCACTTCTCAGCTGGCGAAGTGATTGTCACTTTAGAAGTTATGACATATATTCTTGGCCTAATGGGGAGTCCGTGACGGGCAAAACAGACAATAGTCATGAGTTCTTGGTTGAGAACTACTTAGCCGTTTCTGATAGGATGCCCGGTCCGGACAATCACATATTGGGGAAAGTAAACCTAACATAAGTTCGGCAATGCAAAGACATCGAACCGTTAGACACCTTGGGTTCGATTGGCAGTATATATGTCCGGCTCACATATTTTGCTTACTTGGAATTGTTGTATTTTCAGACAAGTCGACGAATTCTGTAAACTCGAAGTTTTTACCTCTTTTTTTAGATTTTCATCGCTTTCGTAGCTACAGTTGGGGACAACTAGTTCGACACATCTGTATAGATCATTGTGTCATGCATCACGATAGAACTTTAAAGAGATGGACGACCCCCTTATTTTGCTTTTTGTTTGGACATGGGAGCATATGACGTTTATAGCACCTGTTCCTCACAATGAGCTTCCAGTAGTTGGTGTTTCAATTGGACAACGGTAATGGTTATCGTCATTATTATTTTCATTATTATTATTATTATTATTATTATTATTATTATTATTATACATTATTATGTTGATTATAACCATTCTAAACTGATTTAGGTGGAGTCATTGGCATCGGCTACCAAGATATACACGAAGGTCTACGACGCACTTTAGGCAATAACTAGATGACATGGGAGTCAATAAAGTATGTTTTAAGACATTTTGTTAAGAAGTTTATTATGTTTAATAATTTAATTGATTGTCGTTGTATTAATTGATTTCTAATTTATATGGCAGCCATATATGGGAGTGGTGGTTCCTAATGACCTACCCGTAAATCTGTTAGTGTGCTCCACAAAGTCTCTGTTAGTATCATTCGAGTGTATAAAATGGCACCCAACAGATCGAGTGAGACGCCAATTTGGGCGTCTACAACTTCCAATAGAAGAAGCATTTCAGATTGGAGATGCTCATTGTAGGCAGCTGATCGGTACACAAAACCATGACTAGAGGGAAAAGAATGGTCATTGGGTCGATATGTGGATTTCTAAGCGCTAAATACTGTAACCAGGAGATGCAATCAAAGACTTTCACCCTCTTCCGATGTACTATGATTGGTACACACAGCGGTACAGCAATCATCTAAGGTTGTTAGATAGAGTTCCGCATGCAAACCCCGAGGTGAATGAACCACAGGCATAACCCCGCCAACACCTGGACCTCAGCAGCCATATCTCCCTTACAAGGAACAACAACCATTTCTCCCTTATGAGCAACAGTATCAGTTATCGGTTTTTGAGCAACAATATCAGTTATCGGTTTTTGAGCAACATTATCAGATATCGGTTTATGAACAACAGTATCAGGTTCTGCGTTATGAGCAACAGTTTCATGTATCGACATATGAGTAACATTATCAGGTACTGGCCTATGGCCAACATCATCAGTTTCTGGCTTATGAGCAACAACATCAGTTCCATCTTATGAGCCGAAACTGCAATCACAACCACAGCTACCAGCAGAGCCATAGATACCACAAATGGTAATTCCAGCAGAAGGCCACTTCAGTTTGTTAGTTATATTTGACGTCATCAATTTGTCACAGGTACTGAGAGACACCGATTATTTATTTTAGCTATCTCAACAAAGGCCTGCTGCTTCTGAGCCGTATTTTGATAATCTCTTTGTATTAGGTCATGCTAGTGACTTTTTCATGGATCGACCACCGCGTGCTGTTGAACCTCCACGTGTTTTCGAATCACTGCGTGCTGTTGAACCACCTCGTGCTTCCGTACTAATTGATTTGAACAAATATTTGTAGGAGGACGATGGGTTCGGAGAGGCTGATATGCAGCACGAGTATTAAGTGGTGGAGCGAGTGTTTTGGACATGAGTGCTTCTGGTATTTATGACACTGGCAGAGCCAGCATGCCGGATGTTAGTGCTTTGGATGCTTATGGGGGTGGTGAACCTAGTGGTCAGGATGCGAGTGCTTCTGAGGATTGTCCATATAATCTACGTACAATGATTGCTCCCCCAAAGAAATACACTCCATTGTATTATTTGAAGAAAGCGACGAAGTTGCTTGCAAAGAAATAACCTAATGCATTTGATCTCTATTTCTTGTCTTGATCAATGTATGTATTATTATTGTACGTTTGATTTTATCATTGGACATTTCTTTTTATTATTGTCTTTATTATTGTACGCAATTGATTTTATATTTAGACGTTTCCGTTTGTTCTATTCCTTATTATTGCAAGTTTGATTTTTTTTAACACATACATAAAAAATTGCACACGCTTAAATACGTAAACAAGTTACATATATAAGTTAACATAAAAAAATTACATAAAAAAGTGAAAACTACACTAGGAAAGTTTAGCCGCTATTTACCTCCACCAGATCTTGGACCTGTGCACTGGGAATATTGACTACGGCTATGTCCCTCTCATCCATATAGAGTACACCGGCGAGGAGCGTGCATATCCCACGAATCCATCTTATTCAAGTAGCGAGTTGATTGCGATCGTCTTTTAGTCCCATGCCTCTATGTCCAACTGGCGATCACCTTTGTTCCATCATATCTAGGCCACGTAGATGGGTCACCCATCGGAACAAACTCGCATCTCTAGACCTTGCAAATTTCGGACATCTTGTACACGTCATGTACGTATACTTGCCAATCAAGACGCTCATTGGTACAACATGCAAGAACGTGGTGACATGGAAGTCGTTTGACCTGGAAATGACCACAATCGCAATGCCATTGCACAAGATTAATAGTGTATATAGAACTGTCTCAAATTTCATGAACCTCAACCATCTCATTGTGCCTGTCGAACCGGTTGATAACTATATTTCCTGCACGTCAAAAACTTTCTTAAACTCGTTGAATGGCAAATTCCGAATACGTGAATTCGTCGCAAACGCACTCATGAGCCTCGATACTCTTCTGAGTAAACAATTCTTTTATGCCTCACCCCGCTCTTTAAGCCTTTGGTAGTTTTTGTTGTACTCATGCTCCGTCCTAGAATAGCCTATAAAACAAACCATTTTATCATAAACAGACACCATAAATGACTAAGAATAAAGTCATAATAGCAAATTCAGATACCTATGTTAACCACAAGTTTATGTAAGTAGGGAACCTTGAACTTTCTTAAGAAGTTGGATCCAATGTGTTTGAAGTAGAACATGTGCCACACTCTTGGTGATTCCCATGGACCATTACTATGAGCCACTGTTGCCTCGATGAAGTTATGGCAGTCAGAAATAATGCCCACGCCATCTCGGGTAATAACATATCTTCATATATTAGTGAGAAAAAATTTCCATGCATATGTCGTCTCATCCTCTATGATCACAAAAATAATCGGCACAATGTTTTGGTTCCCGTCTTGTGCAGCTGCAACTAAAAGTGCACATTTATATTTTCTATAAAAGTGTGTACCATCCACCTAGCATGTAAGTGGTCATTGCTTTTAACCACACTGGTAGAGTCTGATAAGAAACTTCCCAATTACCAAAAATTTTTGCAACAGACTTTTGCTACCAAGCCTTTTAGTAACTTACAGTGTAGTTGAACCTAGATTAAACTTTTTCAATAATAGATTTCACCTTTATCGATGGATTTGCTTCAATCAACGACCTGATAACATCTGCAATCATGTCTGAGTCCAACTTGACATGATCATGTGAAATCATCCCTATGGTGCACGTGCGTTTGTCATTGTAACTCCTGATCTCCCAATAACTTTTCTTTCGAATCAAGGTAGCTCGGATAAGCCAATCACATCATGTACCATACTATTTGCATTTTGCGTAGAATATTTGCGGCTTTGATTCATACACAGTGTAATCAACTCCTTTAACGATAGTGTAGCTTTTGATTATAGAGATCACCGACTCTCTAGAACAAAATTCTATTTCGATACTAAACTCACCATCTTCTGCTACATCATTGCCTTCACCTATCAAATGCAAACCATCATTAGTCGGTCAAGGCTAAATGAAGAAACGGTAATGGTAACTTTAATTAATAAACATAACGTACACATATTTGCATACTAAAAAAACTCCAAAGCATGCATGGCTGCGAGATCCAGAGTTCGCATAAAAGATGAAACACCTAAGGGGTGCAAGTTGACAATTGCAGTTTCTTTATTTTGCACCGTTGGATTGCCTGCCTCGTATTTGTCATAGTTTTCATCATCGATTTCGTAGTTGGCTTCGAATTCGTCTTACTGTTGTTGTTATCTTTAGCCCAATCTATATCCCCGAGTTCATCCATATTCACCTCATCACCAACCGCATCCAGCCCCAAATGTTGTTCAAACTCTATCATCGGCATTTGAAATATGGTTTGTTGATGAATATAGAACATCTCCTGCATACATGCATCGTCAGTGATGGACATTATTTGAAATTGTATTAGCCCACCAAATACTTGTATAGGATTTCTGTATAAAATATTGTTCACCCTCTTCGAAATGCGACTTTGTATATTCTCACAAAGACCATTTTGCAACTCTGCAAAACTGATAGTGCATGGAATAGCAAAAGAAACCAGATATTCACAAATAAAAGTCACTCCTTCACTTGTGTTTGGTAAGATCTCACCGTTATAATGCACTTGCAAATTTGCGATACCTTCCATAGTCTCAACCTCACCTCACCACATCAAAAATTATTTGACACTACTAATTGTCACACAAAAAACCCTACAAGTATGAAAGAGAGATGAATGACAATGGTATTTATAGGTAAGGTTCTCGGATTAAAATATTTTATTTAAGTAAAACGCAGCCTACACTTTATAAAATGCAACCTGTGTTTTGCAGGTTTTACGAAAAAAAATTTGAAAAAGCAAAACGCAACCTGCGTTGTGTTTTCAAAACGGAAAAAAATGCAAAACGCAACCTGCGTTTTGCAAGTTTGAAAATATTTTTTTTAAAGCAAAACGCAACCTGCAAAAAAGCTAATCGCAGATTACATTTTGTACCGATATTATAATAGTGTAAATACTTTATAAACATCCATCTTATTGTATAAGACAAATATTTTTTTTATATGCAAAAAAAAGTCTAATTTTGTCAAACAGATAATATCTTTTATGGGCATTAGATTAATTTCAATTTTTTATAATTAGTTTTATCGGTATTTGAATTATTGATAATAAAAAATAACTATTTATTTAAAATTAAAATATATAAAAATATTGGAGGAAGATCAAATAGAAAACGATCAAACTAAAATGCCGCGAATCACGTGTGTTGTGTTTGGAAAGTTAAAGCTCTGATGGCAACTAATGCTTTTTGTTGGAGCAACAAGAAGCTAAGAAAGAAGGAGCCATACTTGTGTAGCTGAACCCTAGGAAACCGCAAAGGTCGTCACAGCAACAACAATCGCATGAAGAACAAGTGCACACAATCAGTGAAGACCTTTAATGGTAATGGCAACAGAGAAAAAGGGTTTTATTTCTGAATGATGACGTAGACTCTCAAATTTTGACAATAGTCAATACTAGTAGTGTTATAAAGGCAATTTAGGAATTTAACTTTCAATTGGATAATTAGGATTCACAATAGGGAATGGGGCCAGAAATTTTACTAGCTGAAATTTGTTTTAAAAATATCATACAACAAGTAATTAAATAATTGCGAGCTTTTATCTTATTATGATGGTAGAGTCTTTGATGCTTATAAAATTTTCATTTAATTTATCTAAAAATAAAAATAAAATAAAGTAGAGTTTATTTTTTTATTTTTAAATCCTAGGAATAAATATTAGACACCATTATAAAAAAACAACTTAGTTTAAGTTTAGTTATTTTTATAACACTTACTATATTTTCGGGGGATTTTTTGTGATTCACATATTTCAAGCGAGTGATATGATTTTCCAATACATTAGGTAGTAATTTATCCAATAAAAAATTATAAAAACTTTCACTTAGCATGCTTTGACTTGTTCAACGAAAATTTTAAACTTGTCTCCCGAGAATCCATGACCCTCCTTTGGTTTCGTTGTGAGGCCCTATTGTAATATCTCAATAGCAAAATCCTACACACACATACATGTAGGGGTCACAAGAGTAAAGGAGAAACGAAAAAGTAGCGCATGAAAAAATGACCAGACAGAAATTCGCATCCACGTTCCATAGCAGCCAATACGTTCCGAAACATCAAATTTCAGCAAAAAGTAATGGCCGTAGCTCCGGCAATAACCGGCCTCCGGCCAACTCTCCTCTTCTACTACATGTTCACCACCGTAGTCATCCACGTCGCAGTGACATTTTCCATGTCAGAAGCTGAAGCTTTACTGACCCTCAAAAACTCATTCTCCAATGCCCAAGCGTTAGGTAGTTGGGTGGCTAACTCTGTTCCGTGCTCTAAAGACCATCAATGGGATGGTGTTGTCTGCGTCAACGGATTAGTCTCAGGCATAATCGCTAAAACCTCGATTTAACTCTTAAAATCTTCTAATATTATAACTTTAAATAAGTCAATGCATTTTATAAAATTTGTATTAAGTCAATCAATTTAGATTTAAACTATTTAAATCTTGTTCCGATTTCATATTTTATGTCCTTAAGGATTTCTCTACCAACTCTCAGGGCTTCGTCTTGGAGGAATGGGGCTATTGGGTGAAATAGACGTTGATACATTGCTCGAACTCAAGAATCTCAGAACCATCAGCCTTGTGAACAACTCTTTCTCAGGTTCAATTCCGCAGCTCAACAGAATAGGATTCTTGAAGGCCATGTATTTGTCAGGAAACAAATTCTCTGGGAATATTCCCACAGATTATTTTCAGAGAATGAGGTCTCTGAAGAAATTGTGGCTTTCTAACAACGAATTCACAGGTCAAATCCCAGCATCATTAGCCGAGATCCCTCAGCTTGTTGAGTTGCATCTGGAGAATAATCAGTTTAGTGGAAACATCCCAAATCTTGCGAATCCTTCATTGGTGGACCTCGATTTGTCATATAACAAATTGGAAGGTGAAGTTCCACAGGCTTTATCGAAGTTCGATGAGAGTTCTTTCGCAGGAAATGATGGTATTTGTGGTAAAAAGATTGGGAAGCCATGTGAGAAGCTTCCAGAAGAGACGGTTATTCCCCTGCCTGTGACGAATGGGAGCTGGAACAACAAACTGCAGATTGCTGGCTTTGCCTTAACGAGCTTGTTGCTTGTGGCGCTTATTGTTTTCTTCATTGTCCGGTCGAAGCGGAATAAGGACAATGAGGAGTTTGGTAGGTTTAGAAACAACGGTAGTATTGCCGGAGAGTCCGTGGAGGTTCAGGTGAGTCAGCCGGTGAAAAGAGAAGGGGCACCGGCGGTGACAACGGTAGTTAGCAGAAAAGGATCAAGTAAGAGAGGATCTTGTCATGGAGGAAGCAAGGGGGTAGGGGAGCTTGTGGTTGTGAATGATGAGAAGGGGGTTTTCGGGTTGTCAGATTTGATGAAGGCGGCGGCGGAAGTGCTAGGAAATGGTGGGCTTGGGTCATGTTATAAAGCTGTGATGTCTAATGGGGTGGCGGTGGTGGTGAAGAGGACAAGGGAGATGAATGCGTTGGAGAAAAAAAGTTTTGATGCTGAGATTTGTAGGCTTGGGAGGCTAAAACATTTGAATATCTTAACCCCTTTGGCTTACCATTTCAGAAAGGATGAGAAACTAATTATGTCCGAGTATGTCCCTGGGAGCAGTCTATTGTTTTTGCTTCATGGTAACACTTCATACCTAGCTCATAATTTCTATTGTGATTTTACTATTGAATATGTTAGTTATATAAAATAGTTTGCAATTAATTTAATGTATTATGGACATAAATTTTACTATTGAATATGTTAGATAATTTAGATCAAGGATTTGAAAAATAAGATAGATAAATATGTGAAGAAATTTTTTGTATCATGTATTATTAGTTAGTATTCTAAATCTTAAATATCTTTACAATTAGTACAAGAAAAATTAGTCGCACAAAAATGAAAATTATAATTTTTGTTTGATAGCATGGATAATTACAACGATAGACAAAAAGAGGAGGGAAAGAAATTCCCTAACCATTGCAGGAAATAAGTAACTAAAAGTGATCCTTAATTAGACCGACAAAAACCTACCCTATGTTGGGGTTATCTTGGTATATAAATATTATTTCTAAGTTTTATATTTCTTATAGGTGACAGGGGACCATCTCATGCTGAATTGGATTGGCCAGCACGTTTAAAGATTGTAAGGGGAATTGCTGAAGGGATGCGTTATCTTCACACAGAACTAGCTTCTTCTAATGTACCCCATGGCAATCTCAAGTCTAGTAATGTTTTATTAGGACCAGATTACCAGCCAATGCTTGTAGATTATGGATTTAGCCAAATGGTTAATCCTTCCACTGCAACACAAGCTCTTTTTGCTTATAAGGCTCCAGAAGCCGCACGAGGCCAAGTTTCACATAAAAGTGACGTGTATTGTCTTGGAGTTGTTATACTCGAGATCCTCACCGGAAAATTCCCTTCTCAATATCTTAGCAACAAGAAGGGCGGAATCGACGTAGTCGAATGGGTTACGTCAGCAATTTCTGAGGGAAGGGAGTCAGAGTTGCTTGATCCTCAGATTGCAAACAACAAAATTTCAATAGGCCAAATGGTCCAACTTCTTCATGTAGGTGCTGCTTGCACAGAAAGTAACCCCGAACAACGAATCGACATCAAGGAGGCCATAAGAAGAATAGAAGAGATAGCAAGGCAGAGTGGAACAACAGAGGTCGTAACATCTCTCAAAGATGGCTTTGCAGATTCCAATATGTCACGGAATCAAGGACAAGGTGAGGAATATCAGAAGAGACATATGGATGGTTCAGAAAGCTTTGGAAGCCAAGACTATTATGAATTTGGCTCCTTCTCCTCATATAATACAACAGCCTAAGTAACTAAAAATAAAAGATTTATATATCTAAAATTCATGTTGATTTATTATTGAGTGAATTTTATAAATTATGTTATATGTACATAAAAGATCATCTAGTAGTTAGTTATTTATATTGAATATGTATTGAAATATAAAACATAACAAGTGTAAATATGTATAAACATATAGTTGTTAATTTAATGACTAATATTTTATGTGCAGGGCATTTTTAGTATCTTATTTCTCCATATTTATCCTATATATACTTTCTCTTTGAATTCAAGCTTTTGTAGATTAGGGACATGCTTAAGTTTTGTATGTAACAAGTTTAATTATTTGTAACCATAGGACTATAGGATAAAGCTATATATATACGTAAACTGCTTTAAAATCTTTTTTGGAGCTCTCTAATATGGTGAAAGTATACTTAAAAGACCAAGATCGATAATGAAATTGGTGAAGATTAAGAAATTGAGTTTTTGTCCTTCAATGACGTCAACAATAAGGACAACATTATTGGTGAAGATTAAGAATAAACATGTCAACAATCAAATATTATTGCCAAAATTCAACGTTCCCATACAAAGAATCAAATATTTTTCGAAAGAAATTGTTTGAAAATAACGTTGAGAACATTAGAAAATTGCATAGTTATCAAAATTAAACCGGAAATTGATTTGGTTAGGATAATGAATTATTAGGTTATTGATTTAATTGTTGGGTTACTTATTAAATTGATTGATCCATTATAATTAATTGATTAATTAATTATATAAATTTTTTATTATAAATATTTATATTTTGCTTTTATATTAAAATAATTATTATTTTTAAATTTTTATAATTTATTAATTAATTTATACCTATTATATTATTATATATTATAAATATTTATTAAAAAATAATACTAATAAATATTATATAATCATAAAAATTAGAATTAATAATTTTTTTTAATTTGTAAATATTGAATAAAATTTATAGTTAAATAAAAATATAGTTAATTAAGAATGAGTGAATCTAAAATTAAAATAAATTAAATTAAATTAAATAAATGTAAGCTATTTAATGAAATGTAACTGATACTAGTCATTATTGTTGAGTTTTGACCATTGTTTTACTATTTCCCTTTTTTTTTTTCCACAACTACCAAGAGTTTCACAATAGGAAGATAACAGTGTTTCTGTGTGTTGTGCATTTGTTTTAGTTTCCTCTACTTGCCTTATATAGGGTGGAAAAAGAGTAAATAATTATTTTTTACTAATAAAAGATTTAAGCATTAATAAATTGATATTGTATTTATGAAAGATAAATTTTAATTAATAAAACTATCCAAACATTAAATTTTTTTTTAAATTTTTATCTATGATTCTATTTATGTGTAGTGTCTAATCTTTCACCACATTACTACCTTCACCCCCACCCTCAACTCAAACCCTAATCCTCTTTTCTTCTCCTTCTACCATCACATTCACCTTTAGCTCTCTTTCTTGCTCCACCTACATCGTTATCGCCCTGCCGCTATCTCTACTGTCGACGTCCCATCTGACCATATGTATCCTAACTTGATTGCTACTTTTTTCTTATTCTCTCCTCTGTTGCGGCTATTCCTTTGCCTTCTCATGGCCATCGCGAAGCACACTAAAGAAACTATAAAGACAACCATTTCCATAAAAAATACCATGATGACTGTCGTCTTGTCTTGCTTCATCTGGTACTTCTGCCGGAAAATGTCATTAACACCGAAAACTTTCGCGCTTTGGCCAAGACGCCGTTACGCAGTCAAAAAAATGACACAATTAGATGACATTTCTTGTGGATGATTTTCTTATAGACCACTTTGTTGGCAAACTACTTTGTTTGTGGCACATTGGATGCCCTGCCAATGGCATAAGTGGTGGACTGCACGTCGGTGTTGGTGTTAGTGAGGTTGATACGGTTGTTGAGATTAACTTTGGACTCAAATGCTATTAAGAAGATGGCGTCTTAAGGAGGTGATAAAAAAATAAGAAGAACGAGAGATGAACGAATAAGAAAAGACACAGTAAAAACATAAAAAATAGATAATAATTTTTCTATTAGATCTCTAAAAAATTAAATCTTCGCAACTTAGATCATTAGAAGAAATTTTTCTATTAGACCTTCAAAGAGCGTGTCCTTGACAACCTATATCAAAGACTGAAAATTGAATGACCTAACACTAAGAATTACTTATGCTAGTTCTTCAAATTTTTTTATGAAACAAGTAAAGAAAATTACTCACTTCACTTGATCACACAAGACAAAATGTGCATAAAGCAACTCAGAAATTTTTATTCATTAAAATTGATCAGATTATCTCACAAAGTGTTTAAAATATGCCCTAACAAATTAGTCTAAAAGTAAGCCAAATTTTTCTAGATATGAGTCTAAAATTAAACTTATTAATTTAAATAATATATTTGATGATAACCATAGCTTAAATCTATCTCAGTAAAAATACTAAATCGCTGCAATTCATCAAGCATATCATCAAGTTTATGAATAGGGTGACAATACTTTATCGTAATCTTGTTGATAGCACTGCAGTCAACACACATCCTCCATGATCCATCCTTCTTGGGCACTAAAAATACTAGAGCAACATAAAAACTCATGCTTTTTCTTACAAAACCTTTAACCAAGAGCTCCTCTACTTATTTTTGCATCTTCTTTGTTTATTCAAGGTTGGTCCGATAAGTTGGCCGGTTGAAAATGTTCACTCCAGCGATAAGGTTAATTTGATGTTTAATGCCTTTTAATAGAAGTAAATATGATGACATCTCATTCGAAAAGATATCTTCAAATTTCTGCAAAAGTGAATTAAAGATACTAGGTAGTTTATGGTAAGTTTTAATGTTAGGTAATAATGACACTCTAAACCTCACCAACACCAGTACTCTTTTTCCTAAACTAGCACTCTTCATATCTCTTTTGCATAAAAATACTTTTTTTTATCACTGTCACTCTCTTTTACTCTATAGAATTTTCAACTTTACAACTCTCTTTTTCACTCAAACTATGACTCTTTTTCTCATTCCTTTCTTCTTTCAGATTCCTCTATTTACGCCCTTGTGTTTCAGACTTCTCACATCTTAAAAATTTTTTTGTAGACTCACACATTTTCAATTGCTCTAAGTACATCTTTTTATGGGATAAGGGTGCAAGGGTTATTTTATTATCAAGATAGGTAAAGAAATATCTATTGTTAACGATATTCTCCCATTGTTCCAAAAGATCATTCTTGGCTTGAACATTTAAAATTCTCCTAGTAACGAGAGCTTCTCCATTAACAGCATACTCAACTACATATTCATCATCTGTATCATCATCCAAATATGGCATGTCATCACCCCATCTGAGTCATCGAATTCTGAGAGCACATCCTTCCCCTTTAGAAACATTGTCTTTTTATTTAGGCAATTTGAAGTATAATGGCCTAATATTCTCTTTTAAATCTGAAGAATTAAAACCATTTTCTCTCCAAACTTAATTTCTCTAGAATCTCACCTGAAATTAGAGTTGGATGAAGCTTGCATCTCTTTTTGTCTTTGCTGCCTTTCTGCCTTTATAGCCATATTTATCAAATCTTTATCTTGCACGTACTAGTGAAGTTCAACAACATTCGCAATGTCGCGATTCAAGCTACTCAGAAAAATGTGCCATGGTAGTTTTAGGATCCTCCTCAATATTCGCCTTGATCAATAATATCTCCATCTCCTTATAATATTCTTCTAGAGACTTAAAGTCTTATTACAACTTTTAGAACCGTTGATGGTAGTAAGATTGTACGAATTGCTGCCGCATGACCTTTTTCATCTTCTCCTAAAATTGAATTGGTACTTTTCCAATTCATCTTTTATTGTTCTCTAATTTATCCCACTAAACAAGAGTATAATTGAAAAATTCTATAGCTATTAACCTCACATTCTTCACCTCGGAATAGTTGTGATATGTGAAAATTAGTTTCACCTTTCTTTCCTATTCTAGGTAAGAGTTTTCAAAATTTGACGAGACGTTAGTTTGCAAAAGGAGACGAGACATCAACTAGTATATTTTGTTATTAGCACAAGTTGAAGACCAAAATTCTAAATTCACAACCCTTTGTACGACACCAAACATAGCCACCAGATTGATCCTGCTCCTACTTTTTCCACCATAAACAAAACCATGTTTTTTATACATTTTATGTGACGCCAGTTTATTAACAAGAAAACTAGAGAACAAAGCTTTACAAATGCTATAGAACTCATTGTACCCTTTTTTTTATAGTTTCTGGATTTATGCAATAACTTTTTAAGTGAAAAAGTTTGTGTATGCTCTTCAAAAATATTTACTATCTATACACACTATAAAACTTGATCAATTTCACTAATAATAGATAAAGCCTAAAGGTATGTTAGGTACCAGATAAATGACACAGCAAAATATAGAGATGAAAAATTAGAAATTTGTATAAAATATAAAAATAATTGAATAACTTTCTTTGAGAATTACAACTTCTCTCTATCACAAGGAGATTACAATAA